>NC_092524.1:21500000-22100000 GCF_037038585.1 Patagioenas fasciata
CCTGTGTCTTTCCTGGAAGCGTTTGGGAGTTTTGCTCAGACGCGTGTTTCCTCAAGTTCAAGAATCAAGATCTAGGATACCTGCAGACAGGTGCCTGTTTGTGTGGAGACAGTCTGTTTGAAACTGTGTTCCTCAGCGCCCGCTCTTTCTCCCCGTCGCTCCACACGCCTGGGAGTCCCTTTCTTTCTCCCCACAAGCACGTGTGTTGACTTCGTCGCACATGTGCATCTGCACAAGCGTTGAGCTCAGCAGAGTGTGTCTCTTGACACTTGATGTGCGTTGGCTGTGTCTGCGTGCTCCAGTGAAGAGAGAAACGGGAAATCATCTTGGTAGAGGCAACAAAGCAAAAGCGAGGCAGGATTGACATCTGCTCAACAGAGACGGATTCCCTGCGCTGACACAGTTCACAGTTACACGAGAAGCAATCTGAGCGGTCCATCGACCGGAGACGCGTTTCCCAAGAGGTCGTTTAGCGAGTGAACAGCAGTGTGCGCGACTTTCAGGAGTGTGCCTGGAAAGTGCCAGAATCACCAGAGCATCTGTGCAAAAGCTGCTGCCTCTGTGACCGCATTGAGGCACGTTCCCGTGTCTGCGAGTATATAGACGGCTCTTTCGCGTTCACTCCGAGGGAAACGGTCCGCTCTTGCTTCTGTGCATACAGACGCGATTCCCTTGTCTCTTGCGAACACAGGGAACTCTGTGCATCCAAATCTACAGGCTAAGGACGCGTCTGCATATGTTTTGGTGAACAATCGAGTGTGCGTGCTCTGACAGCTGTCCCTATGCAGACGTCTCCACAGAGCCACTTCTGAATGCCCCGCAGCCCAGGACTGAATGGATACACTAACAAGTGCACCGGTGTGAGCAACCACATACGCAGAAGGACGTCTTTCATCTCACAGAAGCGCGAACGTCTTGGCGTTCAAGCACATGGCAGAAACAAGGTGTGAACAGATGAGCTGCTGCTATTTTCTCCGTTCGGCATGCTTCGTTGTAGCTCTCTTGCCGGTCGCCGGCTTAGCGGCTTGCTTTGCGCGACTAGGTCTGCGGAGAGAAGGAGATAGCGCCGGAAACCTTGCCTTTTGCCTTCTTCGGCGCTGGAACCTGGTTGCTGCGCCTTCTCTTTGTCCATGTGCACACACACGATTCCTCAGCGAAAACCATGCAGAAACCTTTCCACGAGCACCCAGGGATGTGCACCCAGCACCACGTGCACGCACACGCAGCTAGAGAAAAGCACCTACCTTTTCACACACTGATGCCTAAGCAAACGCGTGGCCACACACACGCACACATCCGCAAGCGCGCCTACTCCCATCTATTGAGGGAAAGACGGACGAGCAACGTCCTGACAGGCTTGAGGGGAAAAACGTCCGTTGATGGTTGGCGTACTGCACGCCCGCCTACGGGGCTGCAGGGGAATCCACATTTGGAAGGTACCTGAAGATGTGTGCCTGTTCTTGGAGCTCCGCTAGTAGGGTAGCAAAGACACTCGTAGGCAGTACTGAATGCTGCTCCGTGCTACTTCTCCTCCGGTGGCAAATGCTTCACAGTCGCCCGAGGAAAGACGTTTAACAATCGATCTCCAAGAGGAACGAAACACATGATGCCATAAGGCGAAAGAATAGCAGGGCATCTCTTCACAAGCTTGTCCCTCATCTATAGCTGAGGGCAAACACTTGTGTGCTTGTGGGAGAGCCTGTGTCTTTCCTGGAAGCGTTTGGGAGTTTTGCTCAGACGCGTGTTTCCTCAAGTTCAAGAATCAAGATCTAGGATACCTGCAGACAGGTGCCTGTTTGTGTGGAGACAGTCTGTTTGAAACTGTGTTCCTCAGCGCCCGCTCTTTCTCCCCGTCGCTCCACACGCCTGGGAGTCCCTTTCTTTCTCCCCACAAGCACGTGTGTTGACTTCGTCGCACATGTGCATCTGCACAAGCGTTGAGCTCAGCAGAGTGTGTCTCTTGACACTTGATGTGCGTTGGCTGTGTCTGCGTGCTCCAGTGAAGAGAGAAACGGGAAACCATCTTGGTAGAGGCAACAAAGCAAAACCGAGGCAGGATTGACATCTGCTCAACAGAGACGGATTCCCTGCGCTGACACAGTTCACAGTTACACGAGAAGCAATCTGAGCGGTCCATCGACCGGAGACGCGTTTCCCAAGAGGTCGTTTAGCGAGTGAACAGCAGTGTGCGCGACTTTCAGGAGTGTGCCTGGAAAGTGCCAGAATCACCAGAGCATCTGTGCAAAAGCTGCTGCCTCTCTGACCGCATTGAGGCACGTTCCCGTGTCTGCGAGTATATAGACGGCTCTTTCGCGTTCACTCCGAGGGAAACGGTCCGCTCTTGCTTCTGTGCGTACAGACGCGATTCCCTTGTCTCTTGCGAACACAGGGAACTCTGTGCATCCAAATCTACAGGCTAAGGACGCGTCTGCATATGTTTTGGTGAACAATCGAGTGTGCGTGCTCTGACAGCTGTCCCTATGCAGACGTCTCCACAGAGCCACTTCTGAATGCCCCGCAGCCCAGGACTGAATGGATACACTAACAAGTGCACCGGTGTGAGCAACCACATACGCAGAAGGACGTCTTTCATCTCACAGAAGCGCGAACGTCTTGGCGTTCAAGCACATGGCAGAAACAAGGTGTGAACAGATGAGCTGCTGCTATTTTCTCCGTTCGGCATGCTTCGTTGTAGCTCTCTTGCCGGTCGCCGGCTTAGCGGCTTGCTTTGCGCGACTAGGTCTGCGGAGAGAAGGAGATAGCGCCGGAAACCTTGCCTTTTGCCTTCTTCGGCGCTGGAACCTGGTTGCTGCGCCTTCTCTTTGTCCATGTGCACACACACGATTCCTCAGCGAAAACCATGCAGAAACCTTTCCACGAGCACCCAGGGATGTGCACCCAGCACCACGTGCACGCACACGCAGCTAGAGAAAAGCACCTACCTTTTCACACACTGATGCCTAAGCAAACGCGTGGCCACACACACGCACACATCCGCAAGCGCGCCTACTCCCATCTATTGAGGGAAAGACGGACGAGCAACGTCCTGACAGGCTTGAGGGGAAAAACGTCCGTTGATGGTTGGCGTACTGCACGCCCGCCTACGGGGCTGCAGGGGAATCCACATTTGGAAGGTACCTGAAGATGTGTGCCTGTTCTTGGAGCTCCGCTAGTAGGGTAGCAAAGACACTCGTAGGCAGTACTGAATGCTGCTCCGTGCTACTTCTCCTCCGGTGGCAAATGCTTCACAGTCGCCCGAGGAAAGACGTTTAACAATCGATCTCCAAGAGGAACGAAACACATGATGCCATAAAGCGAAAGAATAGCAGGGCATCTCTTCACAAGCTTGTCCCTCATCTATAGCTGAGGGCAAACACTTGTGTGCTTGTGGGAGAGCCTGTGTCTTTCCTGGAAGCGTTTGGGAGTTTTGCTCAGACGCGTGTTTCCTCAAGTTCAAGAATCAAGATCTAGGATACCTGCAGACAGGTGCCTGTTTGTGTGGAGACAGTCTGTTTGAAACTGTGTTCCTCAGCGCCCGCTCTTTCTCCCCGTCGCTCCACACGCCTGGGAGTCCCTTTCTTTCTCCCCACAAGCACGTGTGTTGACTTCGTCGCACATGTGCATCTGCACAAGCGTTGAGCTCAGCAGAGTGTGTCTCTTCACACTTGATGTGCGTTGGCTGTGTCTGCGTGCTCCAGTGAAGAGAGAAACGGGAAACCATCTTGGTAGAGGCAACAAAGCAAAAGCGAGGCAGGATTGACATCTGCTCAACAGAGACGGATTCCCTGCGCTGACACAGTTCACAGTTACACGAGAAGCAATCTGAGCGGTCCATCGACCGGAGACGCGTTTCCCAAGAGGTCGTTTAGCGAGTGAACAGCAGTGTGCGCGACTTTCAGGAGTGTGCCTGGAAAGTGCCAGAATCACCAGAGCATCTGTGCAAAAGCTGCTGCCTCTCTGACCGCATTGAGGCACGTTCCCGTGTCTGCGAGTATATAGACGGCTCTTTCGCGTTCACTCCGAGGGAAACGGTCCGCTCTTGCTTCTGTGCGTACAGACGCGATTCCCTTGTCTCTTGCGAACACAGGGAACTCTGTGCATCCAAATCTACAGGCTAAGGACGCGTCTGCATATGTTTTGGTGAACAATCGAGTGTGCGTGCTCTGACAGCTGTCCCTATGCAGACGTCTCCACAGAGCCACTTCTGAATGCCCCGCAGCCCAGGACTGAATGGATACACTAACAAGTGCACCGGTGTGAGCAACCACATACGCAGAAGGACGTCTTTCATCTCACAGAAGCGCGAACGTCTTGGCGTTCAAGCACATGGCAGAAACAAGGTGTGAACAGATGAGCTGCTGCTATTTTCTCCGTTCGGCATGCTTCGTTGTAGCTCTCTTGCCGGTCGCCGGCTTAGCGGCTTGCTTTGCGCGACTAGGTCTGGGGAGAGAAGGAGATAGCGCCGGAAACCTTGCCTTTTGCCTTCTTCGGCGCTGGAACCTGGTTGCTGCGCCTTCTCTTTGTCCATGTGCACACACACGATTCCTCAGCGAAAACCATGCAGAAACCTTTCCACGAGCACCCAGGGATATGCACCCAGCACCACGTGCACGCACACGCAGCTAGAGAAAAGCACCTACCTTTTCATACACTGATGCCTAAGCAAACGCGTGGCCACACACACGCACACATCCGCAAGCGCGCCTACTCCCATCTATTGAGGGAAAGACGGACGAGCAACGTCCTGACAGGCTTGAGGGGAAAAACGTCCGTTGACGGTTGGCGTACTGCACGCCCGCCTACGGGGCTGCAGGGGAATCCACATTTGGAAGGTACCTGAAGATGTGTGCCTGTTCTTGGAGCTCCGCTAGTAGGGTAGCAAAGACACTCGTAGGCAGTACTGAATGCTGCTCCGTGCTACTTCTCCTCCGGTGGCAAATGCTTCACAGTCGCCCGAGGAAAGACGTTTAACAATCGATCTCCAAGAGGAACGAAACACATGATGCCATAAGGCGAAAGAATAGCAGGGCATCTCTTCACAAGCTTGTCCCTCATCTATAGCTGAGGGCAAACACTTGTGTGCTTGTGGGAGAGCCTGTGTCTTTCCTGGAAGCGTTTGGGAGTTTTGCTCAGACGCGTGTTTCCTCAAGTTCAAGAATCAAGATCTAGGATACCTGCAGACAGGTGCCTGTTTGTGTGGAGACAGTCTGTTTGAAACTGTGTTCCTCAGCGCCCGCTCTTTCTCCCCGTCGCTCCACACGCCTGGGAGTCCCTTTCTTTCTCCCCACAAGCACGTGTGTTGACTTCGTCGCACATGTGCATCTGCACAAGCGTTGAGCTCAGCAGAGTGTGTCTCTTGACACTTGATGTGCGTTGGCTGTGTCTGCGTGCTCCAGTGAAGAGAGAAACGGGAAACCATCTTGGTAGAGGCAACAAAGCAAAACCGAGGCAGGATTGACATCTGCTCAACAGAGACGGATTCCCTGCGCTGACACAGTTCACAGTTACACGAGAAGCAATCTGAGCGGTCCATCGACCGGAGACGCGTTTCCCAAGAGGTCGTTTAGCGAGTGAACAGCAGTGTGCGCGACTTTCAGGAGTGTGCCTGGAAAGTGCCAGAATCACCAGAGCATCTGTGCAAAAGCTGCTGCCTCTCTGACCGCATTGAGGCACGTTCCCGTGTCTGCGAGTATATAGACGGCTCTTTCGCGTTCACTCCGAGGGAAACGGTCCGCTCTTGCTTCTGTGCGTACAGACGCGATTCCCTTGTCTCTTGCGAACACAGGGAACTCTGTGCATCCAAATCTACAGGCTAAGGACGCGTCTGCATATGTTTTGGTGAACAATCGAGTGTGCGTGCTCTGACAGCTGTCCCTATGCAGACGTCTCCACAGAGCCACTTCTGAATGCCCCGCAGCCCAGGACTGAATGGATACACTAACAAGTGCACCGGTGTGAGCAACCACATACGCAGAAGGACGTCTTTCATCTCACAGAAGCGCGAACGTCTTGGCGTTCAAGCACATGGCAGAAACAAGGTGTGAACAGATGAGCTGCTGCTATTTTCTCCGTTCGGCATGCTTCGTTGTAGCTCTCTTGCCGGTCGCCGGCTTAGCGGCTTGCTTTGCGCGACTAGGTCTGCGGAGAGAAGGAGATAGCGCCGGAAACCTTGCCTTTTGCCTTCTTCGGCGCTGGAACCTGGTTGCTGCGCCTTCTCTTTGTCCATGTGCACACACACGATTCCTCAGCGAAAACCATGCAGAAACCTTTCCACGAGCACCCAGGGATGTGCACCCAGCACCACGTGCACGCACACGCAGCTAGAGAAAAGCACCTACCTTTTCACACACTGATGCCTAAGCAAACGCGTGGCCACACACACGCACACATCCGCAAGCGCGCCTACTCCCATCTATTGAGGGAAAGACGGACGAGCAACGTCCTGACAGGCTTGAGGGGAAAAACGTCCGTTGATGGTTGGCGTACTGCACGCCCGCCTACGGGGCTGCAGGGGAATCCACATTTGGAAGGTACCTGAAGATGTGTGCCTGTTCTTGGAGCTCCGCTAGTAGGGTAGCAAAGACACTCGTAGGCAGTACTGAATGCTGCTCCGTGCTACTTCTCCTCCGGTGGCAAATGCTTCACAGTCGCCCGAGGAAAGACGTTTAACAATCGATCTCCAAGAGGAACGAAACACATGATGCCATAAAGCGAAAGAATAGCAGGGCATCTCTTCACAAGCTTGTCCCTCATCTATAGCTGAGGGCAAACACTTGTGTGCTTGTGGGAGAGCCTGTGTCTTTCCTGGAAGCGTTTGGGAGTTTTGCTCAGACGCGTGTTTCCTCAAGTTCAAGAATCAAGATCTAGGATACCTGCAGACAGGTGCCTGTTTGTGTGGAGACAGTCTGTTTGAAACTGTGTTCCTCAGCGCCCGCTCTTTCTCCCCGTCGCTCCACACGCCTGGGAGTCCCTTTCTTTCTCCCCACAAGCACGTGTGTTGACTTCGTCGCACATGTGCATCTGCACAAGCGTTGAGCTCAGCAGAGTGTGTCTCTTCACACTTGATGTGCGTTGGCTGTGTCTGCGTGCTCCAGTGAAGAGAGAAACGGGAAACCATCTTGGTAGAGGCAACAAAGCAAAAGCGAGGCAGGATTGACATCTGCTCAACAGAGACGGATTCCCTGCGCTGACACAGTTCACAGTTACACGAGAAGCAATCTGAGCGGTCCATCGACCGGAGACGCGTTTCCCAAGAGGTCGTTTAGCGAGTGAACAGCAGTGTGCGCGACTTTCAGGAGTGTGCCTGGAAAGTGCCAGAATCACCAGAGCATCTGTGCAAAAGCTGCTGCCTCTCTGACCGCATTGAGGCACGTTCCCGTGTCTGCGAGTATATAGACGGCTCTTTCGCGTTCACTCCGAGGGAAACGGTCCGCTCTTGCTTCTGTGCGTACAGACGCGATTCCCTTGTCTCTTGCGAACACAGGGAACTCTGTGCATCCAAATCTACAGGCTAAGGACGCGTCTGCATATGTTTTGGTGAACAATCGAGTGTGCGTGCTCTGACAGCTGTCCCTATGCAGACGTCTCCACAGAGCCACTTCTGAATGCCCCGCAGCCCAGGACTGAATGGATACACTAACAAGTGCACCGGTGTGAGCAACCACATACGCAGAAGGACGTCTTTCATCTCACAGAAGCGCGAACGTCTTGGCGTTCAAGCACATGGCAGAAACAAGGTGTGAACAGATGAGCTGCTGCTATTTTCTCCGTTCGGCATGCTTCGTTGTAGCTCTCTTGCCGGTCGCCGGCTTAGCGGCTTGCTTTGCGCGACTAGGTCTGGGGAGAGAAGGAGATAGCGCCGGAAACCTTGCCTTTTGCCTTCTTCGGCGCTGGAACCTGGTTGCTGCGCCTTCTCTTTGTCCATGTGCACACACACGATTCCTCAGCGAAAACCATGCAGAAACCTTTCCACGAGCACCCAGGGATATGCACCCAGCACCACGTGCACGCACACGCAGCTAGAGAAAAGCACCTACCTTTTCACACACTGATGCCTAAGCAAACGCGTGGCCACACACACGCACACATCCGCAAGCGCGCCTACTCCCATCTATTGAGGGAAAGACGGACGAGCAACGTCCTGACAGGCTTGAGGGGAAAAACGTCCGTTGACGGTTGGCGTACTGCACGCCCGCCTACGGGGCTGCAGGGGAATCCACATTTGGAAGGTACCTGAAGATGTGTGCCTGTTCTTGGAGCTCCGCTAGTAGGGTAGCAAAGACACTCGTAGGCAGTACTGAATGCTGCTCCGTGCTACTTCTCCTCCGGTGGCAAATGCTTCACAGTCGCCCGAGGAAAGACGTTTAACAATCGATCTCCAAGAGGAACGAAACACATGATGCCATAAGGCGAAAGAATAGCAGGGCATCTCTTCACAAGCTTGTCCCTCATCTATAGCTGAGGGCAAACACTTGTGTGCTTGTGGGAGAGCCTGTGTCTTTCCTGGAAGCGTTTGGGAGTTTTGCTCAGACGCGTGTTTCCTCAAGTTCAAGAATCAAGATCTAGGATACCTGCAGACAGGTGCCTGTTTGTGTGGAGACAGTCTGTTTGAAACTGTGTTCCTCAGCGCCCGCTCTTTCTCCCCGTCGCTCCACACGCCTGGGAGTCCCTTTCTTTCTCCCCACAAGCACGTGTGTTGACTTCGTCGCACATGTGCATCTGCACAAGCGTTGAGCTCAGCAGAGTGTGTCTCTTGACACTTGATGTGCGTTGGCTGTGTCTGCGTGCTCCAGTGAAGAGAGAAACGGGAAACCATCTTGGTAGAGGCAACAAAGCAAAACCGAGGCAGGATTGACATCTGCTCAACAGAGACGGATTCCCTGCGCTGACACAGTTCACAGTTACACGAGAAGCAATCTGAGCGGTCCATCGACCGGAGACGCGTTTCCCAAGAGGTCGTTTAGCGAGTGAACAGCAGTGTGCGCGACTTTCAGGAGTGTGCCTGGAAAGTGCCAGAATCACCAGAGCATCTGTGCAAAAGCTGCTGCCTCTCTGACCGCATTGAGGCACGTTCCCGTGTCTGCGAGTATATAGACGGCTCTTTCGCGTTCGCTCCGAGGGAAACGGTCCGCTCTTGCTTGTGTGCGTACAGACGCGATTCCCTTGTCTCTTGCGAACACAGGGAACTCTGTGCATCCAAATCTACAGGCTAAGGACGCGTCTGCATATGTTTTGGTGAACAATCGAGTGTGCGTGCTCTGACAGCTGTCCCTATGCAGACGTCTCCACAGAGCCACTTCTGAATGCCCCGCAGCCCAGGACTGAATGGATACACTAACAAGTGCACCGGTGTGAGCAACCACATACGCAGAAGGACGTCTTTCATCTCACAGAAGCGCGAACGTCTTGGCGTTCAAGCACATGGCAGAAACAAGGTGTGAACAGATGAGCTGCTGCTATTTTCTCCGTTCGGCATGCTTCGTTGTAGCTCTCTTGCCGGTCGCCGGCTTAGCGGCTTGCTTTGCGCGACTAGGTCTGCGGAGAGAAGGAGATAGCGCCGGAAACCTTGCCTTTTGCCTTCTTCGGCGCTGGAACCTGGTTGCTGCGCCTTCTCTTTGTCCATGTGCACACACACGATTCCTCAGCGAAAACCATGCAGAAACCTTTCCACGAGCACCCAGGGATGTGCACCCAGCACCACGTGCACGCACACGCAGCTAGAGAAAAGCACCTACCTTTTCACACACTGATGCCTAAGCAAACGCGTGGCCACACACACGCACACATCCGCAAGCGCGCCTACTCCCATCTATTGAGGGAAAGACGGACGAGCAACGTCCTGACAGGCTTGAGGGGAAAAACGTCCGTTGACGGTTGGCGTACTGCACGCCCGCCTACGGGGCTGCAGGGGAATCCACATTTGGAAGGTACCTGAAGATGTGTGCCTGTTCTTGGAGCTCCGCTAGTAGGGTAGCAAAGACACTCGTAGGCAGTACTGAATGCTGCTCCGTGCTACTTCTCCTCCGGTGGCAAATGCTTCACAGTCGCCCTAGGAAAGACGTTTAACAATCGATCTCCAAGAGGAACGAAACACATGATGCCATATGGCGAAAGAACAGCAGGGCATCTCTTCACAAGCTTGTCCCTGATCTATAGCTGAGGGCAAACACTTGTGTGCTTGTGGGAGAGCCTGTGTCTTTCCTGGAAGCGTTTGGGAGTTTTGCTCAGACGCGTGTTTCCTCAAGTTCAAGAATCAAGATCTAGGATACCTGCAGACAGGTGCCTGTTTGTGTGGAGACAGTCTGTTTGAAACTGTGTTCCTCAGCGCCCGCTCTTTCTCCCCGTCGCTCCACACGCCTGGGAGTCCCTTTCTTCTCTCCACAAGCACGTGTGTTGACTTCGTTGCACATGTGCATCTGCACAACCGTTGAGCTCAGCAGAGTGTGTCTCTTCACACTTGATGTGCGTTGGCTGTGTCTGCGTGCTCCAGTGAAGAGAGAAACGGGAAATCATCTTGGTAGAGGCAACAAAGCAAAACCGAGGCAGGATTGACATCTGCTCAACAGAGACGGATTCCCTGCGCTGACACAGTTCACAGTTACACGAGAAGCAATCTGAGCGGTCCATCGACCGGAGACGCGTTTCCCAAGAGGTCGTTTAGCGAGTGAACAGCAGTGTGCGCGACTTTCAGGAGTGTGCCTGGAAAGTGCCAGAATCACCAGAGCATCTGTGCAAAAGCTGCTGCCTCTCTGACCGCATTGAGGCACGTTCCCGTGTCTGCGAGTATATAGACGGCTCTTTCGCGTTCACTCCGAGGGAAACGGTCCGCTATCGCTTCTGTGCGTACAGACGCGATTCCCTTGTCTCTTGCGAACACAGGGAACTCTGTGCATCCAAATCTACAGGCTAAGGACGCGTCTGCATATGTTTTGGTGAACAATCGAGTGTGCGTGCTCTGACAGCTGTCCCTATGCAGGTACCTTCCAAATGTGGATTCCCCTGCAGCCCCGTAGGCGGGCGTGCAGTACGCCAACCGTCAACGGACGTTTTTCCCCTCAAGCCTGTCAGGACGTTGCTCGTCCGTCTTTCCCTCAATAGATGGGAGTAGGCGCGCTTGCGGATGTGTGCGTGTGTGTGGCCACGCGTTTGCTTAGGCATCAGTGTGTGAAAAGGTAGGTGCTTTTCTCTAGCTGCGTGTGCGTGCACGTGGTGCTGGGTGCACATCCCTGGGTGCTCGTGGAAAGGTTTTTGCATGGTTTTCGCTGAGGAATCGTGTGTGTGCACATGGACAAAGAGAAGGCGCAGCAACCAGGTTCCAGCGCCGAAGAAGGCAAAAGGCAAGGTTTCCGGCGCTATCTCCTTCTCTCCGCAGACCTAGTCGCGCAAAGCAAGCCGCTAAGCCGGCGACCGGCAAGAGAGCTACAACGAAGCATGCCGAACGGAGAAAATAGCAGCAGCTCATCTGTTCACACCTTGTTTCTGCCATGTGCTTGAACGCCAAGACGTTCGCGCTTCTGTGAGATGAAAGACGTCCTTCTGCGTATGTGGTTGCTCACACCGGTGCACTTGTTAGTGTATCCATTCAGTCCTGGGCTGCGGGGCATTCAGAAGTGGCTCTGTGGAGACGTCTGCATAGGGACAGCTGTCAGAGCACGCACACTCGATTGTTCACCAAAACATATGCAGACGCGTCCTTAGCCTGTAGATTTGGATGCACAGAGTTCCCTGTGTTCGCAAGAGACAAGGGAATCGCGTCTGTATGCACAGAAGCAAGAGCGGACCGTTTCCCTCGGAGTGAACGCGAAAGAGCCGTCTATATACTCGCAGACACGGGAACGTGCCTCAATGCGGTCAGAGAGGCAGCAGCTTTTGCACAGATGCTCTGGTGATTCTGGCACTTTCCAGGCACACTCCTGAAAGTCGCGCACACTGCTGTTCACTCGCTAAACGACCTCTTGGGAAACGCGTCTCCGGTCGATGGACCGCTCAGATTGCTTCTCGTGTAACTGTGAACTGTGTCAGCGCAGGGAATCCGTCTCTGTTGAGCAGATGTCAATCCTGCCTCGGTTTTGCTTTGTTGCCTCTACCAAGATGGTTTCCCGTTTCTCTCTTCACTGGAGCACGCAGACACAGCCAACGCACATCAAGTGTCAAGAGACACACTCTGCTGAGCTCAACGCTTGTGCAGATGCACATGTGCGACGAAGTCAACACACGTGCTTGTGGGGAGAAAGAAAGGGACTCCCAGGCGTGTGGAGCGACGGGGAGAAAGAGCGGGCGCTGAGGAACACAGTTTCAAACAGACTGTCTCCACACAAACAGGCACCTGTCTGCAGGTATCCTAGATCTTGATTCTTGAACTTGAGGAAACACGCGTCTGAGCAAAACTCCCAAACGCTTCCAGGAAAGACACAGGCTCTCCCACAAGCACACAAGTGTTTGCCCTCAGCTATAGATGAGGGACAAGCTTGTGAAGAGATGCCCTGCTATTCTTTCGCCTTATGGCATCATGTGTTTCGTTCCTCTTGGAGATCGATTGTTAAACGTCTTTCCTCGGGCGACTGTGAAGCATTTGCCACCGGAGGAGAAGTAGCACGGAGCAGCATTCAGTACTGCCTACGAGTGTCTTTGCTACCCTACTAGCGGAGCTCCAAGAACAGGCACACATCTTCAGGTACCTTCCAAATGTGGATTCCCCTGCAGCCCCGTAGGCGGGCGTGCAGTACGCCAACCATCAACGGACGTTTTTCCCCTCAAGCCTGTCAGGACGTTGCTCGTCCGTCTTTCCCTCAATAGATGGGAGTAGGCGCGCTTGCGGATGTGTGCGTGTGTGTGGCCACGCGTTTGCTTAGGCATCAGTGTGTGAAAAGGTAGGTGCTTTTCTCTAGCTGCGTGTGCGTGCACGTGGTGCTGGGTGCACATCCCTGGGTGCTCGTGGAAAGGTTTCTGCATGGTTTTCGCTGAGGAATCGTGTGTGTGCACATGGACAAAGAGAAGGCGCAGCAACCAGGTTCCAGCGCCGAAGAAGGCAAAAGGCAAGGTTTCCGGCGCTATCTCCTTCTCTCCGCAGACCTAGTCGCGCAAAGCAAGCCGCTAAGCCGGCGACCGGCAAGAGAGCTACAACGAAGCATGCCGAACGGAGAAAATAGCAGCAGCTCATCTGTTCACACCTTGTTTCTGCCATGTGCTTGAACGCCAAGACGTTCGCGCTTCTGTGAGATGAAAGACGTCCTTCTGCGTATGTGGTTGCTCACACCGGTGCACTTGTTAGTGTATCCATTCAGTCCTGGGCTGCGGGGCATTCAGAAGTGGCTCTGTGGAGACGTCTGCATAGGGACAGCTGTCAGAGCACGCACACTCGACTGTTCACCAAAACATATGCAGACGCGTCCTTAGCCTGTAGATTTGGATGCACAGAGTTCCCTGTGTTCGCAAGAGACAAGGGAATCGCGTCTGTACGCACAGAAGCAAGAGCGGACCGTTTCCCTCGGAGTGAACGCGAAAGAGCCGTCTATATACTCGCAGACACGGGAACGTGCCTCAATGCGGTCACAGAGGCAGCAGCTTTTGCACAGATGCTCTGGTGATTCTGGCACTTTCCAGGCACACTCCTGAAAGTCGCGCACACTGCTGTTCACTCGCTAAACGACCTCTTGGGAAACGCGTCTCCGGTCGATGGACCGCTCAGATTGCTTCTCGTGTAACTGTGAACTGTGTCAGCGCAGGGAATCCGTCTCTGTTGAGCAGATGTCAATCCTGCCTCGGTTTTGCTTTGTTGCCTCTACCAAGATGGTTTCCCGTTTCTCTCTTCACTGGAGCACGCAGACACAGCCAACGCACATCAAGTGTCAAGAGACACACTCTGCTGAGCTCAACGCTTGTGCAGATGCACATGTGCGACGAAGTCAACACACGTGCTTGTGGGGAGAAAGAAAGGGACTCCCAGGCGTGTGGAGCGACGGGGAGAAAGAGCGGGCGCTGAGGAACACAGTTTCAAACAGACTGTCTCCACACAAACAGGCACCTGTCTGCAGGTATCCTAGATCTTGATTCTTGAACTTGAGGAAACACGCGTCTGAGCAAAACTCCCAAACGCTTCCAGGAAAGACACAGGCTCTCCCACAAGCACACAAGTGTTTGCCCTCAGCTATAGATGAGGGACAAGCTTGTGAAGAGATGCCCTGCTATTCTTTCGCCTTATGGCATCATGTGTTTCGTTCCTCTTGGAGATCGATTGTTAAACGTCTTTCCTCGGGCGACTGTGAAGCATTTGCCACCGGAGGAGAAGTAGCACGGAGCAGCATTCAGTACTGCCTACGAGTGTCTTTGCTACCCTACTAGCGGAGCTCCAAGAACAGGCACACATCTTCAGGTACCTTCCAAATGTGGATTCCCCTGCAGCCCCGTAGGCGGGCGTGCAGTACGCCAACCGTCAACGGACGTTTTTCCCCTCAAGCCTGTCAGGACGTTGCTCGTCCGTCTTTCCCTCAATAGATGGGAGTAGGCGCGCTTGCGGATGTGTGCGTGTGTGTGGCCACGCGTTTGCTTAGGCATCAGTGTGTGAAAAGGTAGGTGCTTTTCTCTAGCTGCGTGTGCGTGCACGTGGTGCTGGGTGCACATCCCTGGGTGCTCGTGGAAAGGTTTCTGCATGGTTTTCGCTGAGGAATCGTGTGTGTGCACATGGACAAAGAGAAGGCGCAGCAACCAGGTTCCAGCGCCGAAGAAGGCAAAAGGCAAGGTTTCCGGCGCTATCTCCTTCTCTCCCCAGACCTAGTCGCGCAAAGCAAGCCGCTAAGCCGGCGACCGGCAAGAGAGCTACAACGAAGCATGCCGAACGGAGAAAATAGCAGCAGCTCATCTGTTCACACCTTGTTTCTGCCATGTGCTTGAACGCCAAGACGTTCGCGCTTCTGTGAGATGAAAGACGTCCTTCTGCATATGTGGTTGCTCACACCGGTGCACTTGTTAGTGTATCCATTCAGTCCTGGGCTGCGGGGCATTCAGAAGTGGCTCTGTGGAGACGTCTGCATAGGGACAGCTGTCAGAGCACGCACACTCGATTGTTCACCAAAACATATGCAGACGCGTCCTTAGCCTGTAGATTTGGATGCACAGAGTTCCCTGTGTTCGCAAGAGACAAGGGAATCGCGTCTGTACGCACAGAAGCAAGAGCGGACCGTTTCCCTCGGAGTGAACGCGAAAGAGCCGTCTATATACTCGCAGACACGGGAACGTGCCTCAATGCGGTCACAGAGGCAGCAGCTTTTGCACAGATGCTCTGGTGATTCTGGCACTTTCCAGGCACACTCCTGAAAGTCGCGCACACTGCTGTTCACTCGCTAAACGACCTCTTGGGAAACGCGTCTCCGGTCGATGGACCGCTCAGATTGCTTCTCGTGTAACTGTGAACTGTGTCAGCGCAGGGAATCCGTCTCTGTTGAGCAGATGTCAATCCTGCCTCGCTTTTGCTTTGTTGCCTCTACCAAGATGGTTTCCCGTTTCTCTCTTCACTGGAGCACGCAGACACAGCCAACGCACATCAAGTGTCAAGAGACACACTCTGCTGAGCTCAACGCTTGTGCAGATGCACATGTGCGACGAAGTCAACACACGTGCTTGTGGGGAGAAAGAAAGGGACTCCCAGGCGTGTGGAGCGACGGGGAGAAAGAGCGGGCGCTGAGGAACACAGTTTCAAACAGACTGTCTCCACACAAACAGGCACCTGTCTGCAGGTATCCTAGATCTTGATTCTTGAACTTGAGGAAACACGCGTCTGAGCAAAACTCCCAAACGCTTCCAGGAAAGACACAGGCTCTCCCACAAGCACACAAGTGTTTGCCCTCAGCTATAGATGAGGGACAAGCTTGTGAAGAGATGCCCTGCTATTCTTTCGCCTTATGGCATCATGTGTTTCGTTCCTCTTGGAGATCGATTGTTAAACGTCTTTCCTAGGGCGACTGTGAAGCATTTGCCACCGGAGGAGAAGTAGCACGGAGCAGCATTCAGTACTGCCTACGAGTGTCTTTGCTACCCTACTAGCGGAGCTCCAAGAACAGGCACACATCTTCAGGTACCTTCCAAATGTGGATTCCCCTGCAGCCCCGTAGGCGGGCGTGCAGTACGCCAACCGTCAACGGACGTTTTTCCCCTCAAGCCTGTCAGGACGTTGCTCGTCCGTCTTTCCCTCAATAGATGGGAGTAGGCGCGCTTGCGGATGTGTGCGTGTGTGTGGCCACGCGTTTGCTTAGGCATCAGTGTGTGAAAAGGTAGGTGCTTTTCTCTAGCTGCGTGTGCGTGCACGTGGTGCTGGGTGCACATCCCTGGGTGCTCGTGGAAAGGTTTCTGCATGGTTTTCGCTGAGGAATCGTGTGTGTGCACATGGACAAAGAGAAGGCGCAGCAACCAGGTTCCAGCGCCGAAGAAGGCAAAAGGCAAGGTTTCCGGCGCTATCTCCTTCTCTCCGCAGACCTAGTCGCGCAAAGCAAGCCGCTAAGCCGGCGACCGGCAAGAGAGCTACAACGAAGCATGCCAAACGGAGAAAATAGCAGCAGCTCATCTGTTCACACCTTGTTTCTGCCATGTGCTTGAACGCCAAGACGTTCGCGCTTCTGTGAGATGAAAGACGTCCTTCTGCATATGTGGTTGCTCACACCGGTGCACCTGTTAGTGTATCCATTCAGTCCTGGGCTGCGGGGCATTCAGAAGTGGCTCTGTGGAGACGTCTGCATAGGGACAGCTGTCAGAGCACGCACACTCGATTGTTCACCAAAACATATGCAGACGCGTCCTTAGCCTGTAGATTTGGATGCACAGAGTTCCCTGTGTTCGCAAGAGACAAGGGAATCGCGTCTGTACGCACAGAAGCAAGAGCGGACCGTTTCCCTCGGAGTGAACGCGAAAGAGCCGTCTATATACTCGCAGACACGGGAACGTGCCTCAATGCGGTCAGAGAGGCAGCAGCTTTTGCACAGATGCTCTGGTGATTCTGGCACTTTCCAGGCACACTCCTGAAAGTCGCGCACACTGCTGTTCACTCGCTAAACGACCTCTTGGGAAACGCGTCTCCGGTCGATGGACCGCTCAGATTGCTTCTCGTGTAACTGTGAACTGTGTCAGCGCAGGGAATCCGTCTCTGTTGAGCAGATGTCAATCCTGCCTCGGTTTTGCTTTGTTGCCTCTACCAAGATGGTTTCCCGTTTCTCTCTTCACTGGAGCACGCAGACACAGCCAACGCACATCAAGTGTCAAGAGACACACTCTGCTGAGCTCAACGCTTGTGCAGATGCACATGTGCGACGAAGTCAACACACGTGCTTGTGGGGAGAAAGAAAGGGACTCCCAGGCGTGTGGAGCGACGGGGAGAAAGAGCGGGCGCTGAGGAACACAGTTTCAAACAGACTGTCTCCACACAAACAGGCACCTGTCTGCAGGTATCCTAGATCTTGATTCTTGAACTTGAGGAAACACGCGTCTGAGCAAAACTCCCAAACGCTTCCAGGAAAGACACAGGCTCTCCCACAAGCACACAAGTGTTTGCCCTCAGCTATAGATCAGGGACAAGCTTGTGAAGAGATGCCCTGCTATTCTTTCGCCTTATGGCATCATGTGTTTCGTTCCTCTTGGAGATCGATTGTTAAACGTCTTTCCTAGGGCGACTGTGAAGCATTTGCCACCGGAGGAGAAGTAGCACGGAGCAGGCACACATCTTCAGGTACCTTCCAAATGTGGATTCCCCTGCAGCCCCGTAGGCGGGCGTGCAGTACGCCAACCGTCAACGGACGTTTTTCCCCTCAAGCCTGTCAGGACGTTTCTCGTCCGTCTTTCCCTCAATAGATGGGAGTAGGCGCGCTTGCGGATGTGTGCGTGTGTGTGGCCACGCGTTTGCTTAGGCATCAGTGTGTGAAAAGGTAGGTGCTTTTCTCTAGCTGCGTGTGCGTGCACGTGGTGCTGGGTGCACATCCCTGGGTGCTCGTGGAAAGGTTTCTGCATGGTTTTCGCTGAGGAATCGTGTGTGTGCACATGGACAAAGAGAAGGCGCAGCAACCAGGTTCCAGCGCCGAAGAAGGCAAAAGGCAAGGTTTCCGGCGCTATCTCCTTCTCTCCCCAGACCTAGTCGCGCAAAGCAAGCCGCTAAGCCGGCGACCGGCAAGAGAGCTACAACGAAGCATGCCGAACGGAGAAAATAGCAGCAGCTCATCTGTTCACACCTTGTTTCTGCCATGTGCTTGAACGCCAAGACGTTCGCGCTTCTGTGAGATGAAAGACGTCCTTCTGCATATGTGGTTGCTCACACCGGTGCACTTGTTAGTGTATCCATTCAGTCCTGGGCTGCGGGGCATTCAGAAGTGGCTCTGTGGAGACGTCTGCATAGGGACAGCTGTCAGAGCACGCACACTCGATTGTTCACCAAAACATATGCAGACGCGTCCTTAGCCTGTAGATTTGGATGCACAGAGCGCCCCCTAGGGGAGGGGGAGTCTGTCAGCCCCGGGCGTGTCACTGTTGCTGTCCCCCCTGTCACCAGCTAGGCCTCTGAAAAGTTCCAAAAACATTCCCAGACTTGGGTCCAAAGTGGCCAAAAGTCTCCAAGAGACACGTCGGGAAGAAGGATATAGAACAGAGGGAGAAAGCGAAGGGAGCAGACCAAAGGGAGGGAAGAGGAAATCTAGTGCCGGGCTGCAGGACTGAAATGGAGGAATTGAAAGACAAGAACCAGGAAGCAGGAGAGATTGAGAAAAGGAGAGAGGAAAGCAGAGACATGCAGCCAGACGAGGGGTTAGTGAGAGAGGCTGGGAGAGAGAACAGGATGAGAAGGAAATAAGGCAAGGCAAGGCAAGACTAGGCCAAAGGACGTTTCCTTGCTTTATATTTTCTACCACATTCATCTTGAAACGAGGAAGAAAGCCATCAGACCTTATGGATTAGGCCCAAACAAAAACCCCGGCTACTTGAGACACTTAGACTAAGCCTAAAACGCAACGATCTCTCCAGAAGGATGTTTTTCATGCTGTACTTCAACAATCTGCTGGCAGTACAGAAGAATAAGCGGCAGATCTACTCAGGCTGAGTCATGGTGCTTTGGTGCAGAGATCATGCATATCATGGGAATATTTCAGCATGTCTGCTCTGGTTTTCAGTTTATTACACCAAGACACCCACCTGATGACATCATTTCAAGAGCAAAAGCAGCAATTTGCAGAATTCAGCTTCTTAGGGGAACTGAGAAATTGCTGAGCTGACACCAAGTCCTGCTGGGTCCCTGTCACCCGCAGAGTGCCCGCATCCTCACCACGGTAACGGGCATTCTTACAAAGGTTGTATGTCAGCTGGGTGTGGCAGTCGAGCACCCCCTAGGGGAGGGGGAGCCTGTCAGCCCCGGGCCTGTCACTGCCTGCTGTCCCTCCTGTCAGCAGCGAGGCCTCTGAAAAGTTTCAAAAACATCCCCAGACTTGGGTCCAAAGTGGCCAAAAGTCTCCAAGAGACAAGCTGGGAAGAAGGATATGGAACAGAGGGAGAAAGGGAAGGGAGCTGGACAAACAAAGGGAAGAGGAAAAACTAGTGCGGGGCTGCAGGACTGAAATGGAGGAATTGAAAGACAAGAACCAGGAAGCAGGAGAGTTTGAGAAAAGGAGAGAGGAAAGAAGAGACATGCAGCCAGACGAGGGGTTAGTGAGAGAGGCTGGGACAGAGAACAGGATGAGAAGGAAATAAGGCAAGGCAAGGCAAGGCAAGGCCAAAGGACGTTTCCTTGATTTATATTTTCTACCACATTCATCTGGAGATGGGGAGTAAAGCCATCAGACCTTATGGATTAGGGCCAAACAAAACCCTGACTACTTGAGACACTTAGACTAAGCCTAAAATGCAAAGATCTCTCCAGAAGGACGGTTTTTATACTCTACATCCACAATCTGCAGGCAGCAAAAAAGAATAAGCGGTAGATCTACTTAGGCTAAGTCATGGTGGTTTGGTGCAGAGACCATGCATATCATGGGAATATTTCAGCATTTCTATTCTGGTTTTCAGTTTATTACACCAAGACACCCACCTGATGACATCATTTCAAGAGCAAAAGCAGCAATTTGCAGAATTCAGCTTCTTTGGGGAACTGAGAAATTGCTGAGCTGACACCAAGTCCTGCTGGGCAGTGACAGGCCCGGGGCTGGCAGGCTCCCCCTCCCCTACGGGGCGCTCGACTGCCACACCCAGCTGACATAGAACCTTTGTCACAATGCCCGCTACCGTGGTGAGGATGCGGGCACTCTGCGGGTGACAGGGAACCAGCAGGACTTGGTGTCAGCTCAGCAATTTCTCAGTTCCCCAAAGAAGCTGAATTCTGCAAATTGCTGCTTTTGCTCTTGAAATGATGTCATCAGGTGGGTGTCTTGGTGTAATAAACTGAAAACCAGAGCAGAAATGCTGAAATATTCCCATGATATGCATGGTCTCTGCACCAAACCACCATGACTCAGTCTAAGTAGATCTGCCACTTATTGTTCTGTACTGACAGCAGATTGTAGAAGTACAGCATGAAAAACATCCTTCTGGAGAGATCTTTGCATTTTAGGCTTAGTCTAAGTGTCTCAAGTAGTCAGGGTTTTGCTTGGCCCTAATCCATAAGGTCTGATGGCTTTACTCCCCATCTCAAGATGAATGTGGTAGAAAATATAAATCAAGGAAACGTCCTTTGGCCTTGCCTTGCCTTGCCTTGCCTTATTTCCTTCTCATCCTGTTCTCTGTCCCAGCCTCTCTCACTAACCCCTCGTCTGGCTGCATGTCTCTTCTTTCCTCTCTCCTTTTCTCAAACTCTCCTGCTTCCTGGTTCTTGTCTTTCAATTCCTCCATTTCAGTCCTGCAGGCCCGCACTAGTTTTTCCTCTTCCCTCCCTTTGGTCTGCTCCCTTCGCTTTCTCCCTCTGTTCCATATCCTTCTTCCCAACTTGTCTCTTGGAGAGTTTTGGCCACGCTGGACCCTGGTCTGGGTATGTTTTTGAAACTTTTCAGAGGCCTGGCTGGTGACAGGGGGGACAGCAACAGTGACAGGCCCGGGGCTGACAGGCTCCCCCTCCCCTACTGGGCGCTTGACTGCCACACCCCGCTGGCATAGAACCTGTGTCAGAATGCCCGCTACCGTGGTGAGGATGCGGGCACTCTGCAGGTAAAGGGGACATGGCAGGACTTGGTGTCAGCTCAGCAATTTCTCAGTTCCCCAAAGAAGCTGAATTCTGCAAACTGCTGCTTTTGCTTTTGAAATGATGTCATCAGGTGGGTGTTTTTGTGTAATACACTGAAAACCAGAGCAGACATGCTGAAATATTCCCATGATATGCATGGTCTCTCCACCAAACCACCATGACTCAGCCTGAGTATATCTGCCGCTTATTCTTTTGTACTGTCAGCAGATTGTGGAAGTACAGGATAAAAACCATCCTTATAGAGAGATCTTTGCATTTTAAGCTTAGTCTAAGTGTCTCAAGTAGCCGGGGTTTTTGTTTGGGCCTAATCCATAAGGTCTGATGGCTTTCCTCCTCGTCTCCAGATGAATGTGGTAGAAAATATAAATCAAGGAAACGTCCTTTGGCCTTGCCTTGCCTTGCCTTGCCTTATTTCCTTCTCATCCTGTTCTCTGTCCCAGCCTCTCTCACTAACCCCTCCTCTGGCTGCATGTCTCTTCTTTCCTCTCTCCTTTTCTCAAACTCTCCTGCTTCCTGGTTCTTGTCTTTCAATTCCTCCATTTCAGTCCTGCAGCCCGGCACTAGTTTTTCCTCTTCCCTCCCTTTGTCTTGCTCCCTTCGCTTTCTCCCTCTGTTCCATATCCTTCTTCCCAACTTGTCTCTTGGAGACATTTGGCCACTTTGGAGCCAAGTCTGGGGATGTTTTTGAAACTTTTCAGAGGCCTCGCTGCTGACAGGGGGGACAGCAGGCAGTGACAGGCCCGGGGCTGACAGGCTCCCCCTCCCCTATGGGGCGCTCGACTGCCACACCCAGCTGACATAGAACATTTGTCACAATGCCCGCTACCGTGGTGAGGATGCGGGCACTCTGCGGGTGACAGGGACCCAGCAGGACTTGGTGTCAGCTCAGCAATTTCTCAGTTCCCCAAAGAAGCTGAATTCTGCAAATTGCTGCTTTTGCTCTTGAAATGATGTCATCAGGTGGGTGTCTTGGTGTAATAAACTGAAAACCAGAGCAGAAATGCTGAAATATTCCCATGATATGCATGGTCTCTGCACCAAACCACCATGACTTAGCCTAAGTAGATCTACCGCTTATTCTTTTTTGCTGCCTGCAGATTGTGGATGTAGAGTATAAAAACCGTCCTTCTGGAGAGATCTTTGCATTTTAGGCTTAGTCTAAGTGTCTCAAGTAGTCAGGGTTTTGCTTGGCCCTAATCCATAAGGTCTGATGGCTTTACTCCCCATCTCCAGATGAATGTGGTAGAAAATATAAATCAAGGAAACGTCCTTTGGTGTTGCCTTGCCTTGCCTTGCCTTATTTCCTTCTCATTCTGTTCTCTGTCCCAGCCTCTCTCACTAACCCCTCGTCTGGCTGCATGTCTCTTCTTTCCTCTCTCCTTTTCTCAAAATCTCCTGCTTCCTGGTTCTTGTCTTTCAATTCCTCCATTTCAGTCCTGCAGCCCGGCACTAGTTTTTCCTCTTCCCTCCCTTTGTCTTGCTCCCTTCGCTTTCTCCCTCTGTTCCATATCCTTCTTCCCAACTTGTCTCTTGGAGACTTTTGGCCACTTTGGACCCAAGTCTGGGGATGTTTTTGAAACTTTTCAGAGGCCTCGCTGCTGACAGGGGGGACAGCAGGCAGTGACAGGCCCGGGGCTGACAGGCTCCCCCTCCCCTACGGGGCGCTCGACTGCCACACCCAGCTGACATAGAACCTTTGTCACAATGCCCACTACCGTGGTGAGGATGCAAGCACTCTGCGGGTGACAGGGACCCAGCAGGACTTGGTGTCAGCTCAGCAATTTCTCAGTTTCCCAAAGAAGCTGAATTCTGCAAATTGCTGCTTTTGCTCTTGAAATGATGTCATCAGGTGGGTGTCTTGGTGTAATAAACTGAAAACCAGAGCAGAAATGCTGAAATATTCCCATGATATGCATGGTCTCTGCACCAAACCACCATGACTCAGTCTAAGTAGATCTGCCACTTATTGTTCTGTACTGACAGCAGATTGTAGAAGTACAGCATGAAAAACATCCTTCTGGAGAGATCGTTGCGTTTTAGGCTTAGTCTAAGTGTCTCAAGTAGCCGGGGTTTTTGTTTGGGCCTAATCCATAAGGTCTGATGGCTTTCTTCCTCGTCTCAAGATGAATGTGGTAGAAAATATAAATCAAGGAAACGTCCTTTGGCCTTGCCTTGCCTTGCCTTGCCTTATTTCCTTCTCATCCTGTTCTCTGTCCCAGCCTCTCTCACTAACCCCTCGTCTGGCTGCATGTCTCTTCTTTCCTCTCTCCTTTTCTCAAACTCTCCTGCTTCCTGGTTCTTGTCTTTCAATTCCTCCATTTCAGTCCTGCAGCCCGGCACTAGTTTTTCCTCTTCCCTCCCTTTGTCTTGCTCCCTTCGCTTTCTCCCTCTGTTCCATATCCTTCTTCCCAACTTGTCTCTTGGAGACTTTTGGCCACGCTGGACCCAAGTCTGGGGATGTTTTTGAAACTTTTCAGAGGCCTCGCTGCTGACAGGGGGGACAGCAGGCAGTGACAGGCCCGGGGCTGACAGGCTCCCCCTCCCCTACGGGGCGCTCGACTGCCACACCCAGCTGACATAGAACCTTTGTCACAATGCCCGCTACCGTGGTGAGGATGCGGGCACTCTGCGGGTGACAGGGACCCAGCAGGACTTGGTGTCAGCTCAGCAATTTCTCAGTTTCCCAAAGAAGCTGAATTCTGCAAATTGCTGCTTTTGCTCTTGAAATGATGTCATCAGGTGGGTGTCTTGGTGTAATAAACTGAAAACCAGAGCAGAAATGCTGAAATATTCCCATGATATGCATGGTCTCTGCACCAAACCACCATGACTTAGCCTAAGTAGATCTACCGCTTATTCTTTTTTGCTGCCTGCAGATTGTGGATGTAGAGTATAAAAACCGTCCTTCTGGAGAGATCTTTGCATTTTAGGCTTAGTCTAAGTGTCTCAAGTAGTCAGGGTTTTGTTTGGCCCTAATCCATAAGGTCTGATGGCTTTACTCCCCATCTCCAGATGAATGTGGTAGAAAATATAAATCAAGGAAACGTCCTTTGGCCTTGCCTTGCCTTGCCTTGCCTTATTTCCTTCTCATCCTGTTCTCTGTCCCAGCCTCTCTCACTAACCCCTCGTCTGGCTGCATGTCTCTTCTTTCCTCTCTCCTTTTCTCAAAATCTCCTGCTTCCTGGTTCTTGTCTTTCAATTCCTCCATTTCAGTCCTGGAGCCCGGCACTAGTTTTTCCTCTTCCCTCCCTTTGTCTTGCTCCCTTCGCTTTCTCCCTCTGTTCCATATCCTTCTTCCCAACTTGTCTCTTGGAGACCTTTGGCCACTTTGGACCCAAGTCTGGGGATGTTTTTGAAACTTTTCAGAGGCCTCGCGGCTGACAGGGGGGACAGCAGGCAGTGACAGGCCCGGGGCTGACAGGCTCCCCCTCCCCTACGGGGCGCTCGACTGCCACACCCAGCTGACATAGAACCTTTGTCACAATGCCCGCTACCGTGGTGAGGATGCGGGCACTCTGCGGGTGACAGGGACCCAGCAGGACTTGGTGTCAGCTCAGCAATTTCTCAGTTCCCCAAAGAAGCTGAATTCTGCAAATTGCTGCTTTTGCTCTTGAAATGATGTCATCAGGTGGGTGTCTTGGTGTAATAAACTGAAAACCAGAGCAGAAATGCTGAAATATTCCCATGATATGCATGGTCTCTGCACCAAACCACCATGACTTAGCCTAAGTAGATCTACCGCTTATTCTTTTTTGCTGCCTGCAGATTGTGGATGTAGAGTATAAAAACCGTCCTTCTGGAGAGATCTTTGCATTTTAGGCTTAGTCTAAGTGTCTCAAGTAGTCAGGGTTTTGTTTGGCCCTAATCCATAAGGTCTGATGGCTTTACTCCCCATCTCCAGATGAATGTGGTAGAAAATATAAATCAAGGAAATGTCCTTTGGCCTTGCCTTGCCTTGCCTTGCCTTATTTCCTTCTCATCCTGTTCTCTGTCCCAGCCTCTCTCACTAACCCCTCGTCTGGCTGCATGTCTCTGCTTTCCTCTCTCCTTTTCTCAAACTCTCCTGCTTCCTGGTTCTTGTCTTTCAATTCCTCCATTTCAGTCCTGCAGCCCCGCACTAGTTTTTCCTCTTCCCTTTCTTTGTCCAGCTCCCTTCGCTTTCTCCCTCTGTTCCATATCCTTCTTCCCAGCTTGTCTCTTGGAGACTTTTGGCCACTTTGGACCCAAGTCTGGGGATGTTTTTGAAACTTTTCAGAGGCCTCGCTGCTGACAGGGGGGACAGCAGGCAGTGACAGGCCCGGGGCTGACAGGCTCCCCCTCCCCTAGGGGGTGCTCAACTGCCACACCCAGCTGACATACAACCTTTGTAAGAATGCCCGTTACCGTGGTGAGGATGCGGGCACTCTGCGGGTGACAGGGACCCAACAGGACTTGGTGTCAGCTCAGCAATTTCTCAGTTCCCCAAAGAAGCTGAATTCTGCAAATTGCTGCTTTTGCTCTTGAAATGATGTCATCAGGTGGGTGTCTTGGTGTAATAAACTGAAAACCAGAGCAGAAATGCTGAAATATTCCCATGATATGCATGGTCTCTGCACCAAACCACCATGACTCAGCCTAAGTAGATCTGCCACTTATTGTTCTGTACTGACAGGAGATTGTAGAAGTACAGCATGAAAAACATCCTTCTGGAGAGATCGTTGCGTTTTAGGCTTAGTCTAAGTGTCTCAAGTAGCCGGGGTTTTTGTTTGGGCCTAATCCATAAGGTCTGATGGCTTTCTTCCTCGTCTCAAGATGAATGTGGTAGAAAATATAAAGCAAGGAAACGTCCTTTGGCCTAGTCTTGCCTTGCCTTGCCTTATTTCCTTCTCATCCTGTTCTCTCTCCCAGCCTCTCTCACTAACCCCTCGTCTGGCTGCATGTCTCTGCTTTCCTCTCTCCTTTTCTCAATCTCTCCTGCTTCCTGGTTCTTGTCTTTCAATTCCTCCATTTCAGTCCTGTAGGCCCGCACTAGTTTTTCCTCTTCCCTCCCTTTGGTCTGCTCCCTTCGCTTTCTCCCTCTGTTCCATATCCTTCTTCCCAACTTGTCTCTTGGAGACTTTTGGCCACTTTGGACCCAAGTCTGGGTATGTTTTTGAAACTTTTCAGAGGCCTGGCTGGTGACAGGGGGGACAGCAACAGTGACAGGCCCGGGGCTGACAGGCTCCCCTCCCCTACAGGGCGCTTGACTGCCACACCCAGCTGGCATAGAACCTTTGTCAGAATGCCCGCTACCGTGGTGAGGATGCGGGCACTCTGCAGGTAAAGGGGACATGGCAGGACTTGGTGTCAGCTCAGCAATTTCTCAGTTCCCCAAAGAAGCTGAATTCTGCAAACTGCTGCTTTTGCTTTTGAAATGATGTCATCAGGTGGGTGTTTTTGTGTAATACACTGAAAACCAGAGCAGACATGCTGAAATATTCCCATGATATGCATGGTCTCTGCACCAAACCACCATGACTCAGCCTGAGTATATCTGCCGCTTATTCTTTTGTACTGTCAGCAGATTGTGGAAGTACAGGATAAAAACCATCCTTATAGAGAGATCTTTGCATTTTAAGCTTAGTCTAAGTGTCTCAAGTAGCCGGGGTTTTTGTTTGTACCTAATCCATAAGGTCT
This sequence comes from Patagioenas fasciata, assembly GCF_037038585.1. Classification (NCBI taxonomy): domain Eukaryota; kingdom Metazoa; phylum Chordata; class Aves; order Columbiformes; family Columbidae; genus Patagioenas; species Patagioenas fasciata. The sequence goes on from NC_092524.1 coordinate 21,526,849, forward strand.
GATGGCTTTCCTCCTCGTCTCAAGATGAATGTGGTAGAAAATATAAATCAAGGAAACGTCCTTTGGCCTTGCCTTGCCTTGCCTTATTTCCTTCTCATCCTGTTCTCTGTCCCAGCCTCTCTCACTAACCCCTCGTCTGGCTGCATGTCTCTTCTTTCCTCTCTCCTTTTCTCAAACTCTCCTGCTTCCTGGTTCTTGTCTTTCAATTCCTCCATTTCAGTCCTGCAGCCCGGCACTAGTTTTTCCTCTTCCCTCCCTTTGTCTTGCTCCCTTCGCTTTCTCCCTCTGTTCCATATCCTTCTTCCCAACTTGTCTCTTGGAGACTTTTGGCCACTTTGGACCCAAGTCTGGGGATGTTTTTGAAACTTTTCAGAGGCCTCGCTGCTGACAGGGGGGACAGCAGGCAGTGACAGGCCCGGGGCTGACAGGCTCCCCCTCCCCTAGGGGGCGCTCGACTGCCACACCCAGCTGACATAGAACCTTTGTCACAATGCCCGCTACCGTGGTGAGGATGCGGGCACTCTGCGGGTGACAGGGACCCAGCAGGACTTGGTGTCAGCTCAGCAATTTCTCAGTTCCCCAAAGAAGCTGAATTCTGCAAATTGCTGCTTTTGCTCTTGAAATGATGTCATCAGGTGGGTGTCTTGGTGTAATAAACTGAAAACCAGAGCAGAAATGCTGAAATATTCCCATGATATGCATGGTCTCTGCACCAAACCACCATGACTTAGCCTAAGTAGATCTACCGCTTATTCTTTTTTGCTGCCTGCAGATTGTGGATGTAGAGTATAAAAACCGTCCTTCTGGAGAGATCTTTGCATTTTAGGCTTAGTCTAAGTGTCTCAAGTAGTCAGGGTTTTGTTTGGCCCTAATCCATAAGGTCTGATGGCTTTACTCCCCATCTCCAGATGAATGTGGTAGAAAATATAAATCAAGGAAACGTCCTTTGGCCTTGCCTTGCCTTGCCTTGCCTTATTTCCTTCTCATCCTGTTCTCTGTCCCAGCCTCTCTCACTAACCCCTCGTCTGGCTGCATGTCTCTTCTTTCCTCTCTCCTTTTCTCAAAATCTCCTGCTTCCTGGTTCTTGTCTTTCAATTCCTCCATTTCAGTCCTGCAGCCCGGCACTAGTTTTTCCTCTTCCCTCCCTTTGTCTTGCTCCCTTCGCTTTCTCCCTCTGTTCCATATCCTTCTTCCCAACTTGTCTCTTGGAGACTTTTGGCCACTTTGGACCCAAGTCTGGGGATGTTTTTGAAACTTTTCAGAGGCCTCGCTGCTGACAGGGGGGACAGCAGGCAGTGACAGGCCCGGGGCTGACAGGCTCCCCCTCCCCTACGGGGCGCTCGACTGCCACACCCAGCTGACATAGAACCTTTGTCACAATGCCCGCTACCGTGGTGAGGATGCGGGCACTCTGCGGGTGACAGGGACCCAGCAGGACTTGGTGTCAGCTCAGCAATTTCTCAGTTCCCCAAAGAAGCTGAATTCTGCAAATTGCTGCTTTTGCTCTTGAAATGATGTCATCAGGTGGGTGTCTTGGTGTAATAAACTGAAAACCAGAGCAGAAATGCTGAAATATTCCCATGATATGCATGGTCTCTGCACCAAACCACCATGACTTAGCCTAAGTAGATCTACCGCTTATTCTTTTTTGCTGCCTGCAGATTGTGGATGTAGAGTATAAAAACCGTCCTTCTGGAGAGATCTTTGCATTTTAGGCTTAGTCTAAGTGTCTCAAGTAGTCAGGGTTTTGTTTGGCCCTAATCCATAAGGTCTGATGGCTTTACTCCCCATCTCCAGATGAATGTGGTAGAAAATATAAATCAAGGAAACGTCCTTTGGCCTTGCCTTGCCTTGCCTTGCCTTATTTCCTTCTCATCCTGTTCTCTCTCCCAGCCTCTCTCACTAACCCCTCGTCTGGCTGCATGTCTCTGCTTTCCTCTCTCCTTTTCTCAATCTCTCCTGCTTCCTGGTTCTTGTCTTTCAATTCCTCCATTTCAGTCCTGCAGCCCGGCACTAGTTTTCCTCTTCCCTCCCTTTGGTCTGCTCCCTTCGCTTTCTCCCTCTGTTCCATATCCTTCTTCCCAACTTGTCTCTTGGAGACTTTTGGCCACGCTGGACCCTGGTCTGGGTATGTTTTTGAAACTTTTCAGAGGCCTGGCTGGTGACAGGGGGGACAGCAACAGTGACAGGCCCGGGGCTGACAGGCTCCCCCTCCCCTACAGGGCGCTTGACTGCCACACCCAGCTGGCATAGAACCTGTGTCAGAATGCCCGCTACCGTGGTGAGGATGCGGGCACTCTGCAGGTAAAGGGGACATGGCAGGACTTGGTGTCAGCTCAGCAATTTCTCAGTTCCCCAAAGAAGCTGAATTCTGCAAACTGCTGCTTTTGCTTTTGAAATGATGTCATCAGGTGGGTGTTTTTGTGTAATACACTGAAAACCAGAGCAGACATGCTGAAATATTCCCATGATATGCATGGTCTCTGCACCAAACCACCATGACTCAGCCTGAGTATATCTGCCGCTTATTCTTTTGTACTGTCAGCAGATTGTGGAAGTACAGGATAAAAACCATACTTATAGAGAGATCTTTGCATTTTAAGCTTAGTCTAAGTGTCTCAAGTAGCCGGGGTTTTTGTTTGTACCTAATCCATAAGGTCTGATGGCTTTCCTCCTCGTCTCAAGATGAATGTGGTAGAAAATATAAATCAAGGAAACGTCCTTTGGCCTTGCCTTGCCTTGCCTTGCCTTATTTCCTTCTCATCCTGTTCTCTGTCCCAGCCTCTCTCACTAACCCCTCGTCTGGCTGCATGTCTCTTCTTTCCTCTCTCCTTTTCTCAAACTCTCCTGCTTCCTGGTTCTTGTCTTTCAATTCCTCCATTTCAGTCCTGCAGCCCGGCACTAGTTTTTCCTCTTCCCTCCCTTTGTCTTGCTCCCTTCGCTTTCTCCCTCTGTTCCATATCCTTCTTCCCAACTTGTCTCTTGGAGACTTTTGGCCACTTTGGACCCAAGTCTGGGGATGTTTTTGAAACTTTTCAGAGGCCTCGCTGCTGACAGTAGGGACAGCAGGCAGTGACAGGCCCGGGGCTGACAGGCTCCCCCTCCCCTACGGGGCGCTCGACTGCCACACCCAGCTGACATAGAACCTTTGTCACAATGCCCGCTACCGTGGTGAGGATGCGGGCACTCTGCGGGTGACAGGGACCCAGCAGGACTTGGTGTCAGCTCAGCAATTTCTCAGTTCCCCAAAGAAGCTGAATTCTGCAAATTGCTGCTTTTGCTCTTGAAATGATGTCATCAGGTGGGTGTCTTGGTGTAATAAACTGAAAACCAGAGCAGAAATGCTGAAATATTCCCATGATATGCATGGTCTCTGCACCAAACCACCATGACTTAGCCTAAGTAGATCTACCGCTTATTCTTTTTTGCTGCCTGCATATTGTGGATGTAGAGTATAAAAACCGTCCTTCTGGAGAGATCTTTGCATTTTAGGCTTAGTCTAAGTGTCTCAAGTAGTCAGGGTTTTGCTTGGCCCTAATCCATAAGGTCTGATGGCTTTACTCCCCATCTCCAGATGAATGTGGTAGAAAATATAAATCAAGGAAAGGTCCTTTGGCCTTGCCTTGCCTTGCCTTGCCTTATTTCCTTCTCATCCTGTTCTCTGTCCCAGCCTCTCTCACTAACCCCTCGTCTGGCTGCATGTCTCTTCTTTCCTCTCTCCTTTTCTCAAAATCTCCTGCTTCCTGGTTCTTGTCTTTCAATTCCTCCATTTCAGTCCTGCAGCCCGGCACTAGTTTTTCCTCTTCCCTCCCTTTGTCTTGCTCCCTTCGCTTTCTCCCTCTGTTCCATATCCTTCTTCCCAACTTGTCTCTTGGAGACTTTTGGCCACGCTGGACCCAAGTCTGGGGATGTTTTTGAAACTTTTCAGAGGCCTCGCTGCTGACAGGGGGGACAGCAGGCAGTGACAGGCCCGGGGCTGACAGGCTCCCCCTCCCCTACGGGGCGCTCGACTGCCACACCCAGCTGACATAGAACCTTTGTCACAATGCCCGCTACCGTGGTGAGGATGCGGGCACTCTGCGGGTGACAGGGACCCAGCAGGACTTGGTGTCAGCTCAGCAATTTCTCAGTTCCCCAAAGAAGCTGAATTCTGCAAATTGCTGCTTTTGCTCTTGAAATGATGTCATCAGGTGGGTGTCTTGGTGTAATAAACTGAAAACCAGAGCAGAAATGCTGAAATATTCCCATGATATGCATGGTCTCTGCACCAAACCACCATGACTTAGCCTAAGTAGATCTACCGCTTATTCTTTTTTGCTGCCTGCAGATTGTGGATGTAGAGTATAAAAACCGTCCTTCTGGAGAGATCTTTGCATTTTAGGCTTAGTCTAAGTGTCTCAAGTAGTCAGGGTTTTGTTTGGCCCTAATCCATAAGGTCTGATGGCTTTACTCCCCATCTCCAGATGAATGTGGTAGAAAATATAAATCAAGGAAACGTCCTTTGGCCTTGCCTTGCCTTGCCTTGCCTTATTTCCTTCTCATCCTGTTCTCTCTCCCAGCCTCTCTCACTAACCCCACGTCTGGCTGCATGTCTCTGCTTTCCTCTCTCCTTTTCTCAATCTCTCCTGCTTCCTGGTTCTTGTCTTTCAATTCCTCCATTTCAGTCCTGGAGCCCGGCACTAGTTTTCCTCTTCCCTCCCTTTGTTCTGCTCCCTTCGCTTTCTCCCTCTGTTCCATATCCTTCTTCCCAACTTGTCTCTTGGAGACTTTTGGCCACGCTGGACCCTGGTCTGGGGATGTTTTTGAAACTTTTCAGAGGCCTCGCTGCTGACAGGGGGGACAGCAACAGTGACAGGCCCGGGGCTGACAGGCTCCCCCTCCCCTACAGGGCGCTTGACTGCCACACCCAGCTGGCATAGAACCTGTGTCAGAATGCCCGCTACCGTGGTGAGGATGCGGGCACTCTGCAGGTAAAGGGGACATGGCAGGACTTGGTGTCAGCTCAGCAATTTCTCAGTTCCCCAAAGAAGCTGAATTCTGCAAACTGCTGCTTTTGCTTTTGAAATGATGTCATCAGGTGGGTGTTTTTGTGTAATACACTGAAAACCAGAGCAGACATGCTGAAATATTCCCATGATATGCATGGTCTCTGCACCAAACCACCATGACTCAGCCTGAGTATATCTGCCGCTTATTCTTTTGTACTGTCAGCAGATTGTGGAAGTACAGGATAAAAACCATCCTTATAGAGAGATCTTTGCATTTTAAGCTTAGTCTAAGTGTCTCAAGTAGCCGGGGTTTTTGTTTGTACCTAATCCATAAGGTCTGATGGCTTTCCTCCTCGTCTCAAGATGAATGTGGTAGAAAATATAAATCAAGGAAACGTCCTTTGGCCTTGCCTTGCCTTGCCTTATTTCCTTCTCATCCTGTTCTCTGTCCCAGCCTCTCTCACTAACCCCTCGTCTGGCTGCATGTCTCTTCTTTCCTCTCTCCTTTTCTCAAAATCTCCTGCTTCCTGGTTCTTGTCTTTCAATTCCTCCATTTCAGTCCTGCAGCCCGGCACTAGTTTTTCCTCTTCCCTCCCTTTGTCTTGCTCCCTTCGCTTTCTCCCTCTGTTCCATATCCTTCTTCCCAACTTGTCTCTTGGAGACTTTTGGCCACTTTGGACCCAAGTCTGGGGATGTTTTTGAAACTTTTCAGAGGCCTCGCTGCTGACAGGGGGGACAGCAGGCAGTGACAGGCCCGGGGCTGACAGGCTCCCCCTCCCCTAGGGGGCGCTCGACTGCCACACCCAGCTGACATAGAACCTTTGTCACAATGCCCGCTACCGTGGTGAGGATGCGGGCACTCTGCGGGTGACAGGGACCCAGCAGGACTTGGTGTCAGCTCAGCAATTTCTCAGTTCCCCAAAGAAGCTGAATTCTGCAAATTGCTGCTTTTGCTCTTGAAATGATGTCATCAGGTGGGTGTCTTGGTGTAATAAACTGAAAACCAGAGCAGAAATGCTGAAATATTCCCATGATATGCATGGTCTCTGCACCAAACCACCATGACTTAGCCTAAGTAGATCTACCGCTTATTCTTTTTTGCTGCCTGCAGATTGTGGATGTAGAGTATAAAAACCGTCCTTCTGGAGAGATCTTTGCATTTTAGGCTTAGTCTAAGTGTCTCAAGTAGTCAGGGTTTTGTTTGGCCCTAATCCATAAGGTCTGATGGCTTTACTCCCCATCTCCAGATGAATGTGGTAGAAAATATAAATCAAGGAAACGTCCTTTGGCCTTGCCTTGCCTTGCCTTGCCTTATTTCCTTCTCATCCTGTTCTCTGTCCCAGCCTCTCTCACTAACCCCTCGTCTGGCTGCATGTCTCTTCTTTCCTCTCTCCTTTTCTCAAAATCTCCTGCTTCCTGGTTCTTGTCTTTCAATTCCTCCATTTCAGTCCTGGAGCCCGGCACTAGTTTTCCTCTTCCCTCCCTTTGTTCTGCTCCCTTCGCTTTCTCCCTCTGTTCCATATCCTTCTTCCCAACTTGTCTCTTGGAGACTTTTGGCCACGCTGGACCCTGGTCTGGGGATGTTTTTGAAACTTTTCAGAGGCCTGGCTGGTGACAGGGGGGACAGCAACAGTGACAGGCCCGGGGCTGACAGGCTCCCCCTCCCCTACAGGGCGCTTGACTGCCACACCCAGCTGGCATAGAACCTGTGTCAGAATGCCCGCTACCGTGGTGAGGATGCGGGCACTCTGCAGGTAAAGGGGACATGGCAGGACTTGGTGTCAGCTCAGCAATTTCTCAGTTCCCCAAAGAAGCTGAATTCTGCAAACTGCTGCTTTTGCTTTTGAAATGATGTCATCAGGTGGGTGTTTTTGTGTAATACACTGAAAACCAGAGCAGACATGCTGAAATATTCCCATGATATGCATGGTCTCTGCACCAAACCACCATGACTCAGCCTGAGTATATCTGCCGCTTATTCTTTTGTACTGTCAGCAGATTGTGGAAGTACAGGATAAAAACCATCCTTATAGAGAGATCTTTGCATTTTAAGCTTAGTCTAAGTGTCTCAAGTAGCCGGGGTTTTTGTTTGTACCTAATCCATAAGGTCTGATGGCTTTCCTCCTCGTCTCAAGATGAATGTGGTAGAAAATATAAATCAAGGAAACGTCCTTTGGCCTTGCCTTGCCTTGCCTTATTTCCTTCTCATCCTGTTCTCTGTCCCAGCCTCTCTCACTAACCCCTCGTCTGGCTGCATGTCTCTTCTTTCCTCTCTCCTTTTCTCAAAATCTCCTGCTTCCTGGTTCTTGTCTTTCAATTCCTCCATTTCAGTCCTGCAGCCCGGCACTAGTTTTTCCTCTTCCCTCCCTTTGTCTTGCTCCCTTCGCTTTCTCCCTCTGTTCCATATCCTTCTTCCCAACTTGTCTCTTGGAGACTTTTGGCCACTTTGGACCCAAGTCTGGGGATGTTTTTGAAACTTTTCAGAGGCCTCGCTGCTGACAGGGGGGACAGCAGGCAGTGACAGGCCCGGGGCTGACAGGCTCCCCCTCCCCTAGGGGGCGCTCGACTGCCACACCCAGCTGACATAGAACCTTTGTCACAATGCCCGCTACCGTGGTGAGGATGCGGGCACTCTGCGGGTGACAGGGACCCAGCAGGACTTGGTGTCAGCTCAGCAATTTCTCAGTTCCCCAAAGAAGCTGAATTCTGCAAATTGCTGCTTTTGCTCTTGAAATGATGTCATCAGGTGGGTGTCTTGGTGTAATAAACTGAAAACCAGAGCAGAAATGCTGAAATATTCCCATGATATGCATGGTCTCTGCACCAAACCACCATGACTTAGCCTAAGTAGATCTACCGCTTATTCTTTTTTGCTGCCTGCAGATTGTGGATGTAGAGTATAAAAACCGTCCTTCTGGAGAGATCTTTGCATTTTAGGCTTAGTCTAAGTGTCTCAAGTAGTCAGGGTTTTGTTTGGCCCTAATCCATAAGGTCTGATGGCTTTACTCCCCATCTCCAGATGAATGTGGTAGAAAATATAAATCAAGGAAACGTCCTTTGGCCTTGCCTTGCCTTGCCTTGCCTTATTTCCTTCTCATCCTGTTCTCTCTCCCAGCCTCTCTCACTAACCCCTCGTCTGGCTGCATGTCTCTGCTTTCCTCTCTCCTTTTCTCAATCTCTCCTGCTTCCTGGTTCTTGTCTTTCAATTCCTCCATTTCAGTCCTGCAGCCCGGCACTAGTTTTCCTCTTCCCTCCCTTTGGTCTGCTCCCTTCGCTTTCTCCCTCTGTTCCATATCCTTCTTCCCAACTTGTCTCTTGGAGACTTTTGGCCACGCTGGACCCTGGTCTGGGTATGTTTTTGAAACTTTTCAGAGGCCTGGCTGGTGACAGGGGGGACAGCAACAGTGACAGGCCCGGGGCTGACAGGCTCCCCCTCCCCTACAGGGCGCTTGACTGCCACACCCAGCTGGCATAGAACCTGTGTCAGAATGCCCGCTACCGTGGTGAGGATGCGGGCACTCTGCAGGTAAAGGGGACATGGCAGGACTTGGTGTCAGCTCAGCAATTTCTCAGTTCCCCAAAGAAGCTGAATTCTGCAAACTGCTGCTTTTGCTTTTGAAATGATGTCATCAGGTGGGTGTTTTTGTGTAATACACTGAAAACCAGAGCAGACATGCTGAAATATTCCCATGATATGCATGGTCTCTGCACCAAACCACCATGACTCAGCCTGAGTATATCTGCCGCTTATTCTTTTGTACTGTCAGCAGATTGTGGAAGTACAGGATAAAAACCATACTTATAGAGAGATCTTTGCATTTTAAGCTTAGTCTAAGTGTCTCAAGTAGCCGGGGTTTTTGTTTGTACCTAATCCATAAGGTCTGATGGCTTTCCTCCTCGTCTCAAGATGAATGTGGTAGAAAATATAAATCAAGGAAACGTCCTTTGGCCTTGCCTTGCCTTGCCTTGCCTTATTTCCTTCTCATCCTGTTCTCTGTCCCAGCCTCTCTCACTAACCCCTCGTCTGGCTGCATGTCTCTTCTTTCCTCTCTCCTTTTCTCAAACTCTCCTGCTTCCTGGTTCTTGTCTTTCAATTCCTCCATTTCAGTCCTGCAGCCCGGCACTAGTTTTTCCTCTTCCCTCCCTTTGTCTTGCTCCCTTCGCTTTCTCCCTCTGTTCCATATCCTTCTTCCCAACTTGTCTCTTGGAGACTTTTGGCCACTTTGGACCCAAGTCTGGGGATGTTTTTGAAACTTTTCAGAGGCCTCGCTGCTGACAGGGGGGACAGCAGGCAGTGACAGGCCCGGGGCTGACAGGCTCCCCCTCCCCTACGGGGCGCTCGACTGCCACACCCAGCTGACATAGAACCTTTGTCACAATGCCCGCTACCGTGGTGAGGATGCGGGCACTCTGCGGGTGACAGGGACCCAGCAGGACTTGGTGTCAGCTCAGCAATTTCTCAGTTCCCCAAAGAAGCTGAATTCTGCAAATTGCTGCTTTTGCTCTTGAAATGATGTCATCAGGTGGGTGTCTTGGTGTAATAAACTGAAAACCAGAGCAGAAATGCTGAAATATTCCCATGATATGCATGGTCTCTGCACCAAACCACCATGACTTAGCCTAAGTAGATCTACCGCTTATTCTTTTTTGCTGCCTGCATATTGTGGATGTAGAGTATAAAAACCGTCCTTCTGGAGAGATCTTTGCATTTTAGGCTTAGTCTAAGTGTCTCAAGTAGTCAGGGTTTTGCTTGGCCCTAATCCATAAGGTCTGATGGCTTTACTCCCCATCTCCAGATGAATGTGGTAGAAAATATAAATCAAGGAAACGTCCTTTGGCCTTGCCTTGCCTTGCCTTGCCTTATTTCCTTCTCATCCTGTTCTCTGTCCCAGCCTCTCTCACTAACCCCTCGTCTGGCTGCATGTCTCTTCTTTCCTCTCTCCTTTTCTCAAAATCTCCTGCTTCCTGGTTCTTGTCTTTCAATTCCTCCATTTCAGTCCTGCAGCCCGGCACTAGTTTTTCCTCTTCCCTCCCTTTGTCTTGCTCCCTTCGCTTTCTCCCTCTGTTCCATATCCTTCTTCCCAACTTGTCTCTTGGAGACTTTTGGCCACTTTGGACCCAAGTCTGGGGATGTTTTTGAAACTTTTCAGAGGCCTCGCTGCTGACAGGGGGGACAGCAGGCAGTGACAGGCCCGGGGCTGACAGGCTCCCCCTCCCCTAGGGGGCGCTCGACTGCCACACCCAGCTGACATAGAACCTTTGTCACAATGCCCGCTACCGTGGTGAGGATGCGGGCACTCTGCGGGTGACAGGGACCCAGCAGGACTTGGTGTCAGCTCAGCAATTTCTCAGTTCCCCAAAGAAGCTGAATTCTGCAAATTGCTGCTTTTGCTCTTGAAATGATGTCATCAGGTGGGTGTCTTGGTGTAATAAACTGAAAACCAGAGCAGAAATGCTGAAATATTCCCATGATATGCATGGTCTCTGCACCAAACCACCATGACTTAGCCTAAGTAGATCTACCGCTTATTCTTTTTTGCTGCCTGCAGATTGTGGATGTAGAGTATAAAAACCGTCCTTCTGGAGAGATCTTTGCATTTTAGGCTTAGTCTAAGTGTCTCAAGTAGTCAGGGTTTTGTTTGGCCCTAATCCATAAGGTCTGATGGCTTTACTCCCCATCTCCAGATGAATGTGGTAGAAAATATAAATCAAGGAAACGTCCTTTGGCCTTGCCTTGCCTTGCCTTGCCTTATTTCCTTCTCATCCTGTTCTCTGTCCCAGCCTCTCTCACTAACCCCTCGTCTGGCTGCATGTCTCTTCTTTCCTCTCTCCTTTTCTCAAAATCTCCTGCTTCCTGGTTCTTGTCTTTCAATTCCTCCATTTCAGTCCTGCAGCCCGGCACTAGTTTTTCCTCTTCCCTCCCTTTGTCTTGCTCCCTTCGCTTTCTCCCTCTGTTCCATATCCTTCTTCCCAACTTGTCTCTTGGAGACTTTTGGCCACTTTGGACCCAAGTCTGGGGATGTTTTTGAAACTTTTCAGAGGCCTCGCTGCTGACAGGGGGGACAGCAGGCAGTGACAGGCCCGGGGCTGACAGGCTCCCCCTCCCCTACGGGGCGCTCGACTGCCACACCCAGCTGACATAGAACCTTTGTCACAATGCCCGCTACCGTGGTGAGGATGCGGGCACTCTGCGGGTGACAGGGACCCAGCAGGACTTGGTGTCAGCTCAGCAATTTCTCAGTTCCCCAAAGAAGCTGAATTCTGCAAATTGCTGCTTTTGCTCTTGAAATGATGTCATCAGGTGGGTGTCTTGGTGTAATAAACTGAAAACCAGAGCAGAAATGCTGAAATATTCCCATGATATGCATGGTCTCTGCACCAAACCACCATGACTTAGCCTAAGTAGATCTACCGCTTATTCTTTTTTGCTGCCTGCAGATTGTGGATGTAGAGTATAAAAACCGTCCTTCTGGAGAGATCTTTGCATTTTAGGCTTAGTCTAAGTGTCTCAAGTAGTCAGGGTTTTGTTTGGCCCTAATCCATAAGGTCTGATGGCTTTACTCCCCATCTCCAGATGAATGTGGTAGAAAATATAAATCAAGGAAACGTCCTTTGGCCTTGCCTTGCCTTGCCTTGCCTTATTTCCTTCTCATCCTGTTCTCTCTCCCAGCCTCTCTCACTAACCCCTCGTCTGGCTGCATGTCTCTGCTTTCCTCTCTCCTTTTCTCAATCTCTCCTGCTTCCTGGTTCTTGTCTTTCAATTCCTCCATTTCAGTCCTGCAGCCCGGCACTAGTTTTCCTCTTCCCTCCCTTTGGTCTGCTCCCTTCGCTTTCTCCCTCTGTTCCATATCCTTCTTCCCAACTTGTCTCTTGGAGACTTTTGGCCACGCTGGACCCTGGTCTGGGTATGTTTTTGAAACTTTTCAGAGGCCTGGCTGGTGACAGGGGGGACAGCAACAGTGACAGGCCCGGGGCTGACAGGCTCCCCCTCCCCTACAGGGCGCTTGACTGCCACACCCAGCTGGCATAGAACCTGTGTCAGAATGCCCGCTACCGTGGTGAGGATGCGGGCACTCTGCAGGTAAAGGGGACATGGCAGGACTTGGTGTCAGCTCAGCAATTTCTCAGTTCCCCAAAGAAGCTGAATTCTGCAAACTGCTGCTTTTGCTTTTGAAATGATGTCATCAGGTGGGTGTTTTTGTGTAATACACTGAAAACCAGAGCAGACATGCTGAAATATTCCCATGATATGCATGGTCTCTGCACCAAACCACCATGACTCAGCCTGAGTATATCTGCCGCTTATTCTTTTGTACTGTCAGCAGATTGTGGAAGTACAGGATAAAAACCATACTTATAGAGAGATCTTTGCATTTTAAGCTTAGTCTAAGTGTCTCAAGTAGCCGGGGTTTTTGTTTGTACCTAATCCATAAGGTCTGATGGCTTTCCTCCTCGTCTCAAGATGAATGTGGTAGAAAATATAAATCAAGGAAACGTCCTTTGGCCTTGCCTTGCCTTGCCTTGCCTTATTTCCTTCTCATCCTGTTCTCTGTCCCAGCCTCTCTCACTAACCCCTCGTCTGGCTGCATGTCTCTTCTTTCCTCTCTCCTTTTCTCAAACTCTCCTGCTTCCTGGTTCTTGTCTTTCAATTCCTCCATTTCAGTCCTGCAGCCCGGCACTAGTTTTTCCTCTTCCCTCCCTTTGTCTTGCTCCCTTCGCTTTCTCCCTCTGTTCCATATCCTTCTTCCCAACTTGTCTCTTGGAGACTTTTGGCCACTTTGGACCCAAGTCTGGGGATGTTTTTGAAACTTTTCAGAGGCCTCGCTGCTGACAGGGGGGACAGCAGGCAGTGACAGGCCCGGGGCTGACAGGCTCCCCCTCCCCTACGGGGCGCTCGACTGCCACACCCAGCTGACATAGAACCTTTGTCACAATGCCCGCTACCGTGGTGAGGATGCGGGCACTCTGCGGGTGACAGGGACCCAGCAGGACTTGGTGTCAGCTCAGCAATTTCTCAGTTCCCCAAAGAAGCTGAATTCTGCAAATTGCTGCTTTTGCTCTTGAAATGATGTCATCAGGTGGGTGTCTTGGTGTAATAAACTGAAAACCAGAGCAGAAATGCTGAAATATTCCCATGATATGCATGGTCTCTGCACCAAACCACCATGACTTAGCCTAAGTAGATCTACCGCTTATTCTTTTTTGCTGCCTGCATATTGTGGATGTAGAGTATAAAAACCGTCCTTCTGGAGAGATCTTTGCATTTTAGGCTTAGTCTAAGTGTCTCAAGTAGTCAGGGTTTTGCTTGGCCCTAATCCATAAGGTCTGATGGCTTTACTCCCCATCTCCAGATGAATGTGGTAGAAAATATAAATCAAGGAAACGTCCTTTGGCCTTGCCTTGCCTTGCCTTGCCTTATTTCCTTCTCATCCTGTTCTCTGTCCCAGCCTCTCTCACTAACCCCTCGTCTGGCTGCATGTCTCTTCTTTCCTCTCTCCTTTTCTCAAAATCTCCTGCTTCCTGGTTCTTGTCTTTCAATTCCTCCATTTCAGTCCTGCAGCCCGGCACTAGTTTTTCCTCTTCCCTCCCTTTGTCTTGCTCCCTTCGCTTTCTCCCTCTGTTCCATATCCTTCTTCCCAACTTGTCTCTTGGAGACTTTTGGCCACTTTGGACCCAAGTCTGGGGATGTTTTTGAAACTTTTCAGAGGCCTCGCTGCTGACAGGGGGGACAGCAGGCAGTGACAGGCCCGGGGCTGACAGGCTCCCCCTCCCCTACGGGGCGCTCGACTGCCACACCCAGCTGACATAGAACCTTTGTCACAATGCCCGCTACCGTGGTGAGGATGCGGGCACTCTGCGGGTGACAGGGACCCAGCAGGACTTGGTGTCAGCTCAGCAATTTCTCAGTTCCCCAAAGAAGCTGAATTCTGCAAATTGCTGCTTTTGCTCTTGAAATGATGTCATCAGGTGGGTGTCTTGGTGTAATAAACTGAAAACCAGAGCAGAAATGCTGAAATATTCCCATGATATGCATGGTCTCTGCACCAAACCACCATGACTTAGCCTAAGTAGATCTACCGCTTATTCTTTTTTGCTGCCTGCAGATTGTGGATGTAGAGTATAAAAACCATCCTTCTGGAGAGATCTTTGCATTTTAGGCTTAGTCTAAGTGTCTCAAGTAGTCAGGGTTTTGTTTGGCCCTAATCCATAAGGTCTGATGGCTTTACTCCCCATCTCCAGATGAATGTGGTAGAAAATATAAATCAAGGAAACGTCCTTTGGCCTTGCCTTGCCTTGCCTTGCCTTATTTCCTTCTCATCCTGTTCTCTCTCCCAGCCTCTCTCACTAACCCCTCGTCTGGCTGCATGTCTCTGCTTTCCTCTCTCCTTTTCTCAATCTCTCCTGCTTCCTGGTTCTTGCCTTTCAATTCCTCCATTTCAGTCCTGCAGCCCGGCACTAGTTTTCCTCTTCCCTCCCTTTGGTCTGCTCCCTTCGCTTTCTCCCTCTGTTCCATATCCTTCTTCCCAACTTGTCTCTTGGAGACTTTTGGCCACTTTGGACCCAAGTCTGGGTATGTTTTTGAAACTTTTCAGAGGCCTGGCTGGTGACAGGGGGGACAGCAACAGTGACAGGCCCGGGGCTGACAGGCTCCCCCTCCCCTACAGGGCGCTTGACTGCCACACCCAGCTGGCATAGAACCTGTGTCAGAATGCCCGCTACCGTGGTGAGGATGCGGGCACTCTGCAGGTAAAGGGGACATGGCAGGACTTGGTGTCAGCTCAGCAATTTCTCAGTTCCCCAAAGAAGCTGAATTCTGCAAACTGCTGCTTTTGCTTTTGAAATGATGTCATCAGGTGGGTGTTTTTGTGTAATACACTGAAAACCAGAGCAGACATGCTGAAATATTCCCATGATATGCATGGTCTCTGCATCAAACCACCATGACTCAGCCTGAGTAGATCTGCCGCTTATTCTTTTGTACTGTCAGCAGATTGTGGAAGTACAGGATAAAAACCATACTTATAGAGAGATCTTTGCATTTTAAGCTTAGTCTAAGTGTCTCAAGTAGCCGGGGTTTTTGTTTGTACCTAATCCATAAGGTCTGATGGCTTTCCTCCTCGTCTCAAGATGAATGTGGTAGAAAATATAAATCAAGGAAACGTCCTTTGGCCTTGCCTTGCCTTGCCTTGCCTTATTTCCCTCTCATCCTGTTCTCTGTCCCAGCCTCTCTCACTAACCCCTCGTCTGGCTGCATGTCTCTTCTTTCCTCTCTCCTTTTCTCAAACTCTCCTGCTTCCTGGTTCTTGTCTTTCAATTCCTCCATTTCAGTCCTGCAGCCCGGCACTAGTTTTTCCTCTTCCCTCCCTTTGTCTTGCTCCCTTCGCTTTCTCCCTCTGTTCCATATCCTTCTTCCCAACTTGTCTCTTGGAGACTTTTGGCCACTTTGGACCCAAGTCTGGGGATGTTTTTGAAACTTTTCAGAGGCCTCGCTGCTGACAGGGGGGACAGCAGGCAGTGACAGGCCCGGGGCTGACAGGCTCCCCCTCCCCTACGGGGCGCTCGACTGCCACACCCAGCTGACATAGAACCTTTGTCACAATGCCCGCTACCGTGGTGAGGATGCGGGCACTCTGCGGGTGACAGGGACCCAGCAGGACTTGGTGTCAGCTCAGCAATTTCTCAGTTCCCCAAAGAAGCTGAATTCTGCAAATTGCTGCTTTTGCTCTTGAAATGATGTCATCAGGTGGGTGTCTTGGTGTAATAAACTGAAAACCAGAGCAGAAATGCTGAAATATTCCCATGATATGCATGGTCTCTGCACCAAACCACCATGACTTAGCCTAAGTAGATCTACCGCTTATTCTTTTTTGCTGCCTGCAGATTGTGGATGTAGAGTATAAAAACCGTCCTTCTGGAGAGATCTTTGCATTTTAGGCTTAGTCTAAGTGTCTCAAGTAGTCAGGGTTTTGCTTGGCCCTAATCCATAAGGTCTGATGGCTTTACTCCCCATCTCCAGATGAATGTGGTAGAAAATATAAATCAAGGAAACGTCCTTTGGCCTTGCCTTGCCTTGCCTTGCCTTATTTCCTTCTCATCCTGTTCTCTGTCCCAGCCTCTCTCACTAACCCCTCGTCTGGCTGCATGTCTCTTCTTTCCTCTCTCCTTTTCTCAAAATCTCCTGCTTCCTGGTTCTTGTCTTTCAATTCCTCCATTTCAGTCCTGCAGCCCGGCACTAGTTTTTCCTCTTCCCTCCCTTTGTCTTGCTCCCTTCGCTTTCTCCCTCTGTTCCATATCCTTCTTCCCAACTTGTCTCTTGGAGACTTTTGGCCACTTTGGACCCAAGTCTGGGGATGTTTTTGAAACTTTTCAGAGGCCTCGCTGCTGACAGGGGGGACAGCAGGCAGTGACAGGCCCGGGGCTGACAGGCTCCCCCTCCCCTACGGGGCGCTCGACTGCCACACCCAGCTGACATAGAACCTTTGTCACAATGCCCGCTACCGTGGTGAGGATGCGGGCACTCTGCGGGTGACAGGGACCCAGCAGGACTTGGTGTCAGCTCAGCAATTTCTCAGTTCCCCAAAGAAGCTGAATTCTGCAAATTGCTGCTTTTGCTCTTGAAATGATGTCATCAGGTGGGTGTCTTGGTGTAATAAACTGAAAACCAGAGCAGAAATGCTGAAATATTCCCATGATATGCATGGTCTCTGCACCAAACCACCATGACTTAGCCTAAGTAGATCTACCGCTTATTCTTTTTTGCTGCCTGCAGATTGTGGATGTAGAGTATAAAAACCATCCTTCTGGAGAGATCTTTGCATTTTAGGCTTAGTCTAAGTGTCTCAAGTAGTCAGGGTTTTGTTTGGCCCTAATCCATAAGGTCTGATGGCTTTACTCCCCATCTCCAGATGAATGTGGTAGAAAATATAAATCAAGGAAACGTCCTTTGGCCTTGCCTTGCCTTGCCTTGCCTTATTTCCTTCTCATCCTGTTCTCTCTCCCAGCCTCTCTCACTAACCCCTCGTCTGGCTGCATGTCTCTGCTTTCCTCTCTCCTTTTCTCAATCTCTCCTGCTTCCTGGTTCTTGCCTTTCAATTCCTCCATTTCAGTCCTGCAGCCCGGCACTAGTTTTCCTCTTCCCTCCCTTTGGTCTGCTCCCTTCGCTTTCTCCCTCTGTTCCATATCCTTCTTCCCAACTTGTCTCTTGGAGACTTTTGGCCACTTTGGACCCAAGTCTGGGTATGTTTTTGAAACTTTTCAGAGGCCTGGCTGGTGACAGGGGGGACAGCAACAGTGACAGGCCCGGGGCTGACAGGCTCCCCCTCCCCTACAGGGCGCTTGACTGCCACACCCAGCTGGCATAGAACCTGTGTCAGAATGCCCGCTACCGTGGTGAGGATGCGGGCACTCTGCAGGTAAAGGGGACATGGCAGGACTTGGTGTCAGCTCAGCAATTTCTCAGTTCCCCAAAGAAGCTGAATTCTGCAAACTGCTGCTTTTGCTTTTGAAATGATGTCATCAGGTGGGTGTTTTTGTGTAATACACTGAAAACCAGAGCAGACATGCTGAAATATTCCCATGATATGCATGGTCTCTGCATCAAACCACCATGACTCAGCCTGAGTAGATCTGCCGCTTATTCTTTTGTACTGTCAGCAGATTGTGGAAGTACAGGATAAAAACCATACTTATAGAGAGATCTTTGCATTTTAAGCTTAGTCTAAGTGTCTCAAGTAGCCGGGGTTTTTGTTTGTACCTAATCCATAAGGTCTGATGGCTTTCCTCCTCGTCTCAAGATGAATGTGGTAGAAAATATAAATCAAGGAAACGTCCTTTGGCCTTGCCTTGCCTTGCCTTGCCTTATTTCCCTCTCATCCTGTTCTCTGTCCCAGCCTCTCTCACTAACCCCTCGTCTGGCTGCATGTCTCTTCTTTCCTCTCTCCTTTTCTCAAACTCTCCTGCTTCCTGGTTCTTGTCTTTCAATTCCTCCATTTCAGTCCTGCAGCCCGGCACTAGTTTTTCCTCTTCCCTCCCTTTGTCTTGCTCCCTTCGCTTTCTCCCTCTGTTCCATATCCTTCTTCCCAACTTGTCTCTTGGAGACTTTTGGCCACTTTGGACCCAAGTCTGGGGATGTTTTTGAAACTTTTCAGAGGCCTCGCTGCTGACAGGGGGGACAGCAGGCAGTGACAGGCCCGGGGCTGACAGGCTCCCCCTCCCCTACGGGGCGCTCGACTGCCACACCCAGCTGACATAGAACCTTTGTCACAATGCCCGCTACCGTGGTGAGGATGCGGGCACTCTGCGGGTGACAGGGACCCAGCAGGACTTGGTGTCAGCTCAGCAATTTCTCAGTTCCCCAAAGAAGCTGAATTCTGCAAATTGCTGCTTTTGCTCTTGAAATGATGTCATCAGGTGGGTGTCTTGGTGTAATAAACTGAAAACCAGAGCAGAAATGCTGAAATATTCCCATGATATGCATGGTCTCTGCACCAAACCACCATGACTTAGCCTAAGTAGATCTACCGCTTATTCTTTTTTGCTGCCTGCAGATTGTGGATGTAGAGTATAAAAACCGTCCTTCTGGAGAGATCTTTGCATTTTAGGCTTAGTCTAAGTGTCTCAAGTAGTCAGGGTTTTGTTTGGCCCTAATCCATAAGGTCTGATGGCTTTACTCCCCATCTCCAGATGAATGTGGTAGAAAATATAAATCAAGGAAACGTCCTTTGGCCTTGCCTTGCCTTGCCTTATTTCCTTCTCATCCTGTTCTCTGTCCCAGCCTCTCTCACTAACCCCTCGTCTGGCTGCATGTCTCTTCTTTCCTCTCTCCTTTTCTCAAAATCTCCTGCTTCCTGGTTCTTGTCTTTCAATTCCTCCATTTCAGTCCTGCAGCCCGGCACTAGTTTTTCCTCTTCCCTCCCTTTGTCTTGCTCCCTTCGCTTTCTCCCTCTGTTCCATATCCTTCTTCCCAACTTGTCTCTTGGAGACTTTTGGCCACTTTGGACCCAAGTCTGGGGATGTTTTTGAAACTTTTCAGAGGCCTCGCTGCTGACAGGGGGGACAGCAGGCAGTGACAGGCCCGGGGCTGACAGGCTCCCCCTCCCCTACGGGGCGCTCGACTGCCACACCCAGCTGACATAGAACCTTTGTCACAATGCCCGCTACCGTGGTGAGGATGCGGGCACTCTGCGGGTGACAGGGACCCAGCAGGACTTGGTGTCAGCTCAGCAATTTCTCAGTTCCCCAAAGAAGCTGAATTCTGCAAATTGCTGCTTTTGCTCTTGAAATGATGTCATCAGGTGGGTGTCTTGGTGTAATAAACTGAAAACCAGAGCAGAAATGCTGAAATATTCCCATGATATGCATGGTCTCTGCACCAAACCACCATGACTTAGCCTAAGTAGATCTACCGCTTATTCTTTTTTGCTGCCTGCAGATTGTGGATGTAGAGTATAAAAACCGTCCTTCTGGAGAGATCTTTGCATTTTAGGCTTAGTCTAAGTGTCTCAAGTAGTCAGGGTTTTGTTTGGCCCTAATCCATAAGGTCTGATGGCTTTACTCCCCATCTCCAGATGAATGTGGTAGAAAATATAAATCAAGGAAACGTCCTTTGGCCTTGCCTTGCCTTGCCTTGCCTTATTTCCTTCTCATCCTGTTCTCTCTCCCAGCCTCTCTCACTAACCCCTCGTCTGGCTGCATGTCTCTGCTTTCCTCTCTCCTTTTCTCAATCTCTCCTGCTTCCTGGTTCTTGTCTTTCAATTCCTCCATTTCAGTCCTGCAGCCCGGCACTAGTTTTCCTCTTCCCTCCCTTTGGTCTGCTCCCTTCGCTTTCTCCCTCTGTTCCATATCCTTCTTCCCAACTTGTCTCTTGGAGACTTTTGGCCACGCTGGACCCTGGTCTGGGGATGTTTTTGAAACTTTTCAGAGGCCTGGCTGGTGACAGGGGGGACAGCAACAGTGACAGGCCCGGGGCTGACAGGCTCCCCCTCCCCTACAGGGCGCTTGACTGCCACACCCAGCTGGCATAGAACCTGTGTCAGAATGCCCGCTACCGTGGTGAGGATGCGGGCACTCTGCAGGTAAAGGGGACATGGCAGGACTTGGTGTCAGCTCAGCAATTTCTCAGTTCCCCAAAGAAGCTGAATTCTGCAAACTGCTGCTTTTGCTTTTGAAATGATGTCATCAGGTGGGTGTTTTTGTGTAATACACTGAAAACCAGAGCAGACATGCTGAAATATTCCCATGATATGCATGGTCTCTGCACCAAACCACCATGACTCAGCCTGAGTATATCTGCCGCTTATTCTTTTG
This sequence comes from Patagioenas fasciata, assembly GCF_037038585.1. Lineage (NCBI taxonomy): Eukaryota > Metazoa > Chordata > Aves > Columbiformes > Columbidae > Patagioenas > Patagioenas fasciata. Next base: position 21,547,143 of record NC_092524.1, read on the forward strand.
TACTGTCAGCAGATTGTGGAAGTACAGGATAAAAACCATCCTTATAGAGAGATCTTTGCATTTTAAGCTTAGTCTAAGTGTCTCAAGTAGCCGGGGTTTTTGTTTGTACCTAATCCATAAGGTCTGATGGCTTTCCTCCTCGTCTCAAGATGAATGTGGTAGAAAATATAAATCAAGGAAACGTCCTTTGGCCTTGCCTTGCCTTGCCTTGCCTTATTTCCTTCTCATCCTGTTCTCTCTCCCAGCCTCTCTCACTAACCCCTCGTCTGGCTGCATGTCTCTTCTTTCCTCTCTCCTTTTCTCAAACTCTCCTGCTTCCTGGTTCTTGTCTTTCAATTCCTCCATTTCAGTCCTGCAGCCCGGCACTAGTTTTTCCTCTTCCCTCCCTTTGTCTTGCTCCCTTCGCTTTCTCCCTCTGTTCCATATCCTTCTTCCCAACTTGTCTCTTGGAGACTTTTGGCCACTTTGGACCCAAGTCTGGGGATGTTTTTGAAACTTTTCAGAGGCCTCGCTGCTGACAGGGGGGACAGCAGGCAGTGACAGGCCCGGGGCTGACAGGCTCCCCCTCCCCTACGGGGCGCTCGACTGCCACACCCAGCTGACATAGAACCTTTGTCACAATGCCCGCTACCGTGGTGAGGATGCGGGCACTCTGCGGGTGACAGGGACCCAGCAGGACTTGGTGTCAGCTCAGCAATTTCTCAGTTCCCCAAAGAAGCTGAATTCTGCAAATTGCTGCTTTTGCTCTTGAAATGATGTCATCAGGTGGGTGTCTTGGTGTAATAAACTGAAAACCAGAGCAGAAATGCTGAAATATTCCCATGATATGCATGGTCTCTGCACCAAACCACCATGACTTAGCCTAAGTAGATCTACCGCTTATTCTTTTTTGCTGCCTGCATATTGTGGATGTAGAGTATAAAAACCGTCCTTCTGGAGAGATCTTTGCATTTTAGGCTTAGTCTAAGTGTCTCAAGTAGTCAGGGTTTTGCTTGGCCCTAATCCATAAGGTCTGATGGCTTTACTCCCCATCTCCAGATGAATGTGGTAGAAAATATAAATCAAGGAAACGTCCTTTGGCCTTGCCTTGCCTTGCCTTGCCTTATTTCCTTCTCATCCTGTTCTCTGTCCCAGCCTCTCTCACTAACCCCTCGTCTGGCTGCATGTCTCTTCTTTCCTCTCTCCTTTTCTCAAAATCTCCTGCTTCCTGGTTCTTGTCTTTCAATTCCTCCATTTCAGTCCTGCAGCCCGGCACTAGTTTTTCCTCTTCCCTCCCTTTGTCTTGCTCCCTTCGCTTTCTCCCTCTGTTCCATATCCTTCTTCCCAACTTGTCTCTTGGAGACTTTTGGCCACTTTGGACCCAAGTCTGGGGATGTTTTTGAAACTTTTCAGAGGCCTCGCTGCTGACAGGGGGGACAGCAGGCAGTGACAGGCCCGGGGCTGACAGGCTCCCCCTCCCCTACGGGGCGCTCGACTGCCACACCCAGCTGACATAGAACCTTTGTCACAATGCCCGCTACCGTGGTGAGGATGCGGGCACTCTGCGGGTGACAGGGACCCAGCAGGACTTGGTGTCAGCTCAGCAATTTCTCAGTTCCCCAAAGAAGCTGAATTCTGCAAATTGCTGCTTTTGCTCTTGAAATGATGTCATCAGGTGGGTGTCTTGGTGTAATAAACTGAAAACCAGAGCAGAAATGCTGAAATATTCCCATGATATGCATGGTCTCTGCACCAAACCACCATGACTTAGCCTAAGTAGATCTACCGCTTATTCTTTTTTGCTGCCTGCAGATTGTGGATGTAGAGTATAAAAACCATCCTTCTGGAGAGATCTTTGCATTTTAGGCTTAGTCTAAGTGTCTCAAGTAGTCAGGGTTTTGTTTGGCCCTAATCCATAAGGTCTGATGGCTTTACTCCCCATCTCCAGATGAATGTGGTAGAAAATATAAATCAAGGAAACGTCCTTTGGCCTTGCCTTGCCTTGCCTTGCCTTATTTCCTTCTCATCCTGTTCTCTCTCCCAGCCTCTCTCACTAACCCCTCGTCTGGCTGCATGTCTCTGCTTTCCTCTCTCCTTTTCTCAATCTCTCCTGCTTCCTGGTTCTTGCCTTTCAATTCCTCCATTTCAGTCCTGCAGCCCGGCACTAGTTTTCCTCTTCCCTCCCTTTGGTCTGCTCCCTTCGCTTTCTCCCTCTGTTCCATATCCTTCTTCCCAACTTGTCTCTTGGAGACTTTTGGCCACTTTGGACCCAAGTCTGGGTATGTTTTTGAAACTTTTCAGAGGCCTGGCTGGTGACAGGGGGGACAGCAACAGTGACAGGCCCGGGGCTGACAGGCTCCCCCTCCCCTACAGGGCGCTTGACTGCCACACCCAGCTGGCATAGAACCTGTGTCAGAATGCCCGCTACCGTGGTGAGGATGCGGGCACTCTGCAGGTAAAGGGGACATGGCAGGACTTGGTGTCAGCTCAGCAATTTCTCAGTTCCCCAAAGAAGCTGAATTCTGCAAACTGCTGCTTTTGCTTTTGAAATGATGTCATCAGGTGGGTGTTTTTGTGTAATACACTGAAAACCAGAGCAGACATGCTGAAATATTCCCATGATATGCATGGTCTCTGCATCAAACCACCATGACTCAGCCTGAGTAGATCTGCCGCTTATTCTTTTGTACTGTCAGCAGATTGTGGAAGTACAGGATAAAAACCATACTTATAGAGAGATCTTTGCATTTTAAGCTTAGTCTAAGTGTCTCAAGTAGCCGGGGTTTTTGTTTGTACCTAATCCATAAGGTCTGATGGCTTTCCTCCTCGTCTCAAGATGAATGTGGTAGAAAATATAAATCAAGGAAACGTCCTTTGGCCTTGCCTTGCCTTGCCTTGCCTTATTTCCCTCTCATCCTGTTCTCTGTCCCAGCCTCTCTCACTAACCCCTCGTCTGGCTGCATGTCTCTTCTTTCCTCTCTCCTTTTCTCAAACTCTCCTGCTTCCTGGTTCTTGTCTTTCAATTCCTCCATTTCAGTCCTGCAGCCCGGCACTAGTTTTTCCTCTTCCCTCCCTTTGTCTTGCTCCCTTCGCTTTCTCCCTCTGTTCCATATCCTTCTTCCCAACTTGTCTCTTGGAGACTTTTGGCCACTTTGGACCCAAGTCTGGGGATGTTTTTGAAACTTTTCAGAGGCCTCGCTGCTGACAGGGGGGACAGCAGGCAGTGACAGGCCCGGGGCTGACAGGCTCCCCCTCCCCTACGGGGCGCTCGACTGCCACACCCAGCTGACATAGAACCTTTGTCACAATGCCCGCTACCGTGGTGAGGATGCGGGCACTCTGCGGGTGACAGGGACCCAGCAGGACTTGGTGTCAGCTCAGCAATTTCTCAGTTCCCCAAAGAAGCTGAATTCTGCAAATTGCTGCTTTTGCTCTTGAAATGATGTCATCAGGTGGGTGTCTTGGTGTAATAAACTGAAAACCAGAGCAGAAATGCTGAAATATTCCCATGATATGCATGGTCTCTGCACCAAACCACCATGACTTAGCCTAAGTAGATCTACCGCTTATTCTTTTTTGCTGCCTGCATATTGTGGATGTAGAGTATAAAAACCGTCCTTCTGGAGAGATCTTTGCATTTTAGGCTTAGTCTAAGTGTCTCAAGTAGTCAGGGTTTTGCTTGGCCCTAATCCATAAGGTCTGATGGCTTTACTCCCCATCTCCAGATGAATGTGGTAGAAAATATAAATCAAGGAAACGTCCTTTGGCCTTGCCTTGCCTTGCCTTATTTCCTTCTCATCCTGTTCTCTGTCCCAGCCTCTCTCACTAACCCCTCGTCTGGCTGCATGTCTCTTCTTTCCTCTCTCCTTTTCTCAAAATCTCCTGCTTCCTGGTTCTTGTCTTTCAATTCCTCCATTTCAGTCCTGCAGCCCGGCACTAGTTTTTCCTCTTCCCTCCCTTTGTCTTGCTCCCTTCGCTTTCTCCCTCTGTTCCATATCCTTCTTCCCAACTTGTCTCTTGGAGACTTTTGGCCACTTTGGACCCAAGTCTGGGGATGTTTTTGAAACTTTTCAGAGGCCTCGCTGCTGACAGGGGGGACAGCAGGCAGTGACAGGCCCGGGGCTGACAGGCTCCCCCTCCCCTACGGGGCGCTCGACTGCCACACCCAGCTGACATAGAACCTTTGTCACAATGCCCGCTACCGTGGTGAGGATGCGGGCACTCTGCGGGTGACAGGGACCCAGCAGGACTTGGTGTCAGCTCAGCAATTTCTCAGTTCCCCAAAGAAGCTGAATTCTGCAAATTGCTGCTTTTGCTCTTGAAATGATGTCATCAGGTGGGTGTCTTGGTGTAATAAACTGAAAACCAGAGCAGAAATGCTGAAATATTCCCATGATATGCATGGTCTCTGCACCAAACCACCATGACTTAGCCTAAGTAGATCTACCGCTTATTCTTTTTTGCTGCCTGCAGATTGTGGATGTAGAGTATAAAAACCATCCTTCTGGAGAGATCTTTGCATTTTAGGCTTAGTCTAAGTGTCTCAAGTAGTCAGGGTTTTGTTTGGCCCTAATCCATAAGGTCTGATGGCTTTACTCCCCATCTCCAGATGAATGTGGTAGAAAATATAAATCAAGGAAACGTCCTTTGGCCTTGCCTTGCCTTGCCTTGCCTTATTTCCTTCTCATCCTGTTCTCTCTCCCAGCCTCTCTCACTAACCCCTCGTCTGGCTGCATGTCTCTGCTTTCCTCTCTCCTTTTCTCAATCTCTCCTGCTTCCTGGTTCTTGCCTTTCAATTCCTCCATTTCAGTCCTGCAGCCCGGCACTAGTTTTCCTCTTCCCTCCCTTTGGTCTGCTCCCTTCGCTTTCTCCCTCTGTTCCATATCCTTCTTCCCAACTTGTCTCTTGGAGACTTTTGGCCACGCTGGACCCTGGTCTGGGTATGTTTTTGAAACTTTTCAGAGGCCTGGCTGGTGACAGGGGGGACAGCAACAGTGACAGGCCCGGGGCTGACAGGCTCCCCCTCCCCTACAGGGCGCTTGACTGCCACACCCAGCTGGCATAGAACCTGTGTCAGAATGCCCGCTACCGTGGTGAGGATGCGGGCACTCTGCAGGTAAAGGGGACATGGCAGGACTTGGTGTCAGCTCAGCAATTTCTCAGTTCCCCAAAGAAGCTGAATTCTGCAAACTGCTGCTTTTGCTTTTGAAATGATGTCATCAGGTGGGTGTTTTTGTGTAATACACTGAAAACCAGAGCAGACATGCTGAAATATTCCCATGATATGCATGGTCTCTGCATCAAACCACCATGACTCAGCCTGAGTAGATCTGCCGCTTATTCTTTTGTACTGTCAGCAGATTGTGGAAGTACAGGATAAAAACCATCCTTATGGAGAGATCTTTGCATTTTAAGCTTAGTCTAAGTGTCTCAAGTAGCCGGGGTTTTTGTTTGTACCTAATCCATAAGGTCTGATGGCTTTCCTCCTCGTCTCAAGATGAATGTGGTAGAAAATATAAATCAAGGAAACGTCCTTTGGCCTTGCCTTGCCTTGCCTTGCCTTATTTCCCTCTCATCCTGTTCTCTGTCCCAGCCTCTCTCACTAACCCCTCGTCTGGCTGCATGTCTCTTCTTTCCTCTCTCCTTTTCTCAAACTCTCCTGCTTCCTGGTTCTTGTCTTTCAATTCCTCCATTTCAGTCCTGCAGCCCGGCACTAGTTTTTCCTCTTCCCTCCCTTTGTCTTGCTCCCTTCGCTTTCTCCCTCTGTTCCATATCCTTCTTCCCAACTTGTCTCTTGGAGACTTTTGGCCACTTTGGACCCAAGTCTGGGGATGTTTTTGAAACTTTTCAGAGGCCTCGCTGCTGACAGGGGGGACAGCAGGCAGTGACAGGCCCGGGGCTGACAGGCTCCCCCTCCCCTACGGGGCGCTCGACTGCCACACCCAGCTGACATAGAACCTTTGTCACAATGCCCGCTACCGTGGTGAGGATGCGGGCACTCTGCGGGTGACAGGGACCCAGCAGGACTTGGTGTCAGCTCAGCAATTTCTCAGTTCCCCAAAGAAGCTGAATTCTGCAAATTGCTGCTTTTGCTCTTGAAATGATGTCATCAGGTGGGTGTCTTGGTGTAATAAACTGAAAACCAGAGCAGAAATGCTGAAATATTCCCATGATATGCATGGTCTCTGCACCAAACCACCATGACTTAGCCTAAGTAGATCTACCGCTTATTCTTTTTTGCTGCCTGCAGATTGTGGATGTAGAGTATAAAAACCGTCCTTCTGGAGAGATCTTTGCATTTTAGGCTTAGTCTAAGTGTCTCAAGTAGTCAGGGTTTTGTTTGGCCCTAATCCATAAGGTCTGATGGCTTTACTCCCCATCTCCAGATGAATGTGGTAGAAAATATAAATCAAGGAAACGTCCTTTGGCCTTGCCTTGCCTTGCCTTATTTCCTTCTCATCCTGTTCTCTGTTCCAGCCTCTCTCACTAACCCCTCGTCTGGCTGCATGTCTCTTCTTTCCTCTCTCCTTTTCTCAAAATCTCCTGCTTCCTGGTTCTTGTCTTTCAATTCCTCCATTTCAGTCCTGCAGCCCGGCACTAGTTTTTCCTCTTCCCTCCCTTTGTCTTGCTCCCTTCGCTTTCTCCCTCTGTTCCATATCCTTCTTCCCAACTTGTCTCTTGGAGACTTTTGGCCACTTTGGACCCAAGTCTGGGGATGTTTTTGAAACTTTTCAGAGGCCTCGCTGCTGACAGGGGGGACAGCAGGCAGTGACAGGCCCGGGGCTGACAGGCTCCCCCTCCCCTACGGGGCGCTCGACTGCCACACCCAGCTGACATAGAACCTTTGTCACAATGCCCGCTACCGTGGTGAGGATGCGGGCACTCTGCGGGTGACAGGGACCCAGCAGGACTTGGTGTCAGCTCAGCAATTTCTCAGTTCCCCAAAGAAGCTGAATTCTGCAAATTGCTGCTTTTGCTCTTGAAATGATGTCATCAGGTGGGTGTCTTGGTGTAATAAACTGAAAACCAGAGCAGAAATGCTGAAATATTCCCATGATATGCATGGTCTCTGCACCAAACCACCATGACTTAGCCTAAGTAGATCTACCGCTTATTCTTTTTTGCTGCCTGCAGATTGTGGATGTAGAGTATAAAAACCGTCCTTCTGGAGAGATCTTTGCATTTTAGGCTTAGTCTAAGTGTCTCAAGTAGTCAGGGTTTTGTTTGGCCCTAATCCATAAGGTCTGATGGCTTTACTCCCCATCTCCAGATGAATGTGGTAGAAAATATAAATCAAGGAAACGTCCTTTGGCCTTGCCTTGCCTTGCCTTATTTCCTTCTCATCCTGTTCTCTGTCCCAGCCTCTCTCACTAACCCCTCGTCTGGCTGCATGTCTCTTCTTTCCTCTCTCCTTTTCTCAAAATCTCCTGCTTCCTGGTTCTTGTCTTTCAATTCCTCCATTTCAGTCCTGCAGCCCGGCACTAGTTTTTCCTCTTCCCTCCCTTTGTCTTGCTCCCTTCGCTTTCTCCCTCTGTTCCATATCCTTCTTCCCAACTTGTCTCTTGGAGACTTTTGGCCACTTTGGACCCAAGTCTGGGGATGTTTTTGAAACTTTTCAGAGGCCTCGCTGCTGACAGGGGGGACAGCAGGCAGTGACAGGCCCGGGGCTGACAGGCTCCCCCTCCCCTACGGGGCGCTCGACTGCCACACCCAGCTGACATAGAACCTTTGTCACAATGCCCGCTACCGTGGTGAGGATGCGGGCACTCTGCGGGTGACAGGGACCCAGCAGGACTTGGTGTCAGCTCAGCAATTTCTCAGTTCCCCAAAGAAGCTGAATTCTGCAAATTGCTGCTTTTGCTCTTGAAATGATGTCATCAGGTGGGTGTCTTGGTGTAATAAACTGAAAACCAGAGCAGAAATGCTGAAATATTCCCATGATATGCATGGTCTCTGCACCAAACCACCATGACTTAGCCTAAGTAGATCTACCGCTTATTCTTTTTTGCTGCCTGCAGATTGTGGATGTAGAGTATAAAAACCATCCTTCTGGAGAGATCTTTGCATTTTAGGCTTAGTCTAAGTGTCTCAAGTAGTCAGGGTTTTGTTTGGCCCTAATCCATAAGGTCTGATGGCTTTACTCCCCATCTCCAGATGAATGTGGTAGAAAATATAAATCAAGGAAACGTCCTTTGGCCTTGCCTTGCCTTGCCTTGCCTTATTTCCTTCTCATCCTGTTCTCTCTCCCAGCCTCTCTCACTAACCCCTCGTCTGGCTGCATGTCTCTGCTTTCCTCTCTCCTTTTCTCAATCTCTCCTGCTTCCTGGTTCTTGCCTTTCAATTCCTCCATTTCAGTCCTGCAGCCCGGCACTAGTTTTCCTCTTCCCTCCCTTTGGTCTGCTCCCTTCGCTTTCTCCCTCTGTTCCATATCCTTCTTCCCAACTTGTCTCTTGGAGACTTTTGGCCACTTTGGACCCAAGTCTGGGTATGTTTTTGAAACTTTTCAGAGGCCTGGCTGGTGACAGGGGGGACAGCAACAGTGACAGGCCCGGGGCTGACAGGCTCCCCCTCCCCTACAGGGCGCTTGACTGCCACACCCAGCTGGCATAGAACCTTTGTCACAATGCCCGCTACCGTGGTGAGGATGCGGGCACTCTGCAGGTAAAGGGGACATGGCAGGACTTGGTGTCAGCTCAGCAATTTCTCAGTTCCCCAAAGAAGCTGAATTCTGCAAACTGCTGCTTTTGCTTTTGAAATGATGTCATCAGGTGGGTGTTTTTGTGTAATACACTGAAAACCAGAGCAGACATGCTGAAATATTCCCATGATATGCATGGTCTCTGCACCAAACCACCATGACTCAGCCTGAGTATATCTGCCGCTTATTCTTTTGTACTGTCAGCAGATTGTGGAAGTACAGGATAAAAACCATACTTATAGAGAGATCTTTGCATTTTAAGCTTAGTCTAAGTGTCTCAAGTAGCCGGGGTTTTTGTTTGTACCTAATCCATAAGGTCTGATGGCTTTCCTCCTCGTCTCAAGATGAATGTGGTAGAAAATATAAATCAAGGAAACGTCCTTTGGCCTTGCCTTGCCTTGCCTTGCCTTGCCTTATTTCCTTCTCATCCTGTTCTCTCTCCCAGCCTCTCTCACTAACCCCTCGTCTGGCTGCATGTCTCTTCTTTCCTCTCTCCTTTTCTCAAAATCTCCTGCTTCCTGGTTCTTGTCTTTCAATTCCTCCATTTCAGTCCTGCAGCCCGGCACTAGTTTTTCCTCTTCCCTCCCTTTGTCTTGCTCCCTTCGCTTTCTCCCTCTGTTCCATATCCTTCTTCCCAACTTGTCTCTTGGAGACTTTTGGCCACTTTGGACCCAAGTCTGGGGATGTTTTTGAAACTTTTCAGAGGCCTCGCTGCTGACAGGGGGGACAGCAGGCAGTGACAGGCCCGGGGCTGACAGGCTCCCCCTCCCCTACGGGGCGCTCGACTGCCACACCCAGCTGACATAGAACCTTTGTCACAATGCCCGCTACCGTGGTGAGGATGCGGGCACTCTGCGGGTGACAGGGACCCAGCAGGACTTGGTGTCAGCTCAGCAATTTCTCAGTTCCCCAAAGAAGCTGAATTCTGCAAATTGCTGCTTTTGCTCTTGAAATGATGTCATCAGGTGGGTGTCTTGGTGTAATAAACTGAAAACCAGAGCAGAAATGCTGAAATATTCCCATGATATGCATGGTCTCTGCACCAAACCACCATGACTTAGCCTAAGTAGATCTACCGCTTATTCTTTTTTGCTGCCTGCAGATTGTGGATGTAGAGTATAAAAACCGTCCTTCTGGAGAGATCTTTGCATTTTAGGCTTAGTCTAAGTGTCTCAAGTAGTCAGGGTTTTGTTTGGCCCTAATCCATAAGGTCTGATGGCTTTACTCCCCATCTCCAGATGAATGTGGTAGAAAATATAAATCAAGGAAACGTCCTTTGGCCTTGCCTTGCCTTGCCTTATTTCCTTCTCATCCTGTTCTCTGTCCCAGCCTCTCTCACTAACCCCTCGTCTGGCTGCATGTCTCTTCTTTCCTCTCTCCTTTTCTCAAAATCTCCTGCTTCCTGGTTCTTGTCTTTCAATTCCTCCATTTCAGTCCTGCAGCCCGGCACTAGTTTTTCCTCTTCCCTCCCTTTGTCTTGCTCCCTTCGCTTTCTCCCTCTGTTCCATATCCTTCTTCCCAACTTGTCTCTTGGAGACTTTTGGCCACTTTGGACCCAAGTCTGGGGATGTTTTTGAAACTTTTCAGAGGCCTCGCTGCTGACAGGGGGGACAGCAGGCAGTGACAGGCCCGGGGCTGACAGGCTCCCCCTCCCCTACGGGGCGCTCGACTGCCACACCCAGCTGACATAGAACCTTTGTCACAATGCCCGCTACCGTGGTGAGGATGCGGGCACTCTGCGGGTGACAGGGACCCAGCAGGACTTGGTGTCAGCTCAGCAATTTCTCAGTTCCCCAAAGAAGCTGAATTCTGCAAATTGCTGCTTTTGCTCTTGAAATGATGTCATCAGGTGGGTGTCTTGGTGTAATAAACTGAAAACCAGAGCAGAAATGCTGAAATATTCCCATGATATGCATGGTCTCTGCACCAAACCACCATGACTTAGCCTAAGTAGATCTACCGCTTATTCTTTTTTGCTGCCTGCAGATTGTGGATGTAGAGTATAAAAACCGTCCTTCTGGAGAGATCTTTGCATTTTAGGCTTAGTCTAAGTGTCTCAAGTAGTCAGGGTTTTGTTTGGCCCTAATCCATAAGGTCTGATGGCTTTACTCCCCATCTCCAGATGAATGTGGTAGAAAATATAAATCAAGGAAACGTCCTTTGGCCTTGCCTTGCCTTGCCTTATTTCCTTCTCATCCTGTTCTCTGTCCCAGCCTCTCTCACTAACCCCTCGTCTGGCTGCATGTCTCTTCTTTCCTCTCTCCTTTTCTCAAAATCTCCTGCTTCCTGGTTCTTGTCTTTCAATTCCTCCATTTCAGTCCTGCAGCCCGGCACTAGTTTTTCCTCTTCCCTCCCTTTGTCTTGCTCCCTTCGCTTTCTCCCTCTGTTCCATATCCTTCTTCCCAACTTGTCTCTTGGAGACTTTTGGCCACTTTGGACCCAAGTCTGGGGATGTTTTTGAAACTTTTCAGAGGCCTCGCTGCTGACAGGGGGGACAGCAGGCAGTGACAGGCCCGGGGCTGACAGGCTCCCCCTCCCCTACGGGGCGCTCGACTGCCACACCCAGCTGACATAGAACCTTTGTCACAATGCCCGCTACCGTGGTGAGGATGCGGGCACTCTGCGGGTGACAGGGACCCAGCAGGACTTGGTGTCAGCTCAGCAATTTCTCAGTTCCCCAAAGAAGCTGAATTCTGCAAATTGCTGCTTTTGCTCTTGAAATGATGTCATCAGGTGGGTGTCTTGGTGTAATAAACTGAAAACCAGAGCAGAAATGCTGAAATATTCCCATGATATGCATGGTCTCTGCACCAAACCACCATGACTTAGCCTAAGTAGATCTACCGCTTATTCTTTTTTGCTGCCTGCAGATTGTGGATGTAGAGTATAAAAACCGTCCTTCTGGAGAGATCTTTGCATTTTAGGCTTAGTCTAAGTGTCTCAAGTAGTCAGGGTTTTGTTTGGCCCTAATCCATAAGGTCTGATGGCTTTACTCCCCATCTCCAGATGAATGTGGTAGAAAATATAAATCAAGGAAACGTCCTTTGGCCTTGCCTTGCCTTGCCTTATTTCCTTCTCATCCTGTTCTCTGTCCCAGCCTCTCTCACTAACCCCTCGTCTGGCTGCATGTCTCTTCTTTCCTCTCTCCTTTTCTCAAAATCTCCTGCTTCCTGGTTCTTGTCTTTCAATTCCTCCATTTCAGTCCTGCAGCCCGGCACTAGTTTTTCCTCTTCCCTCCCTTTGTCTTGCTCCCTTCGCTTTCTCCCTCTGTTCCATATCCTTCTTCCCAACTTGTCTCTTGGAGACTTTTGGCCACTTTGGACCCAAGTCTGGGGATGTTTTTGAAACTTTTCAGAGGCCTCGCTGCTGACAGGGGGGACAGCAGGCAGTGACAGGCCCGGGGCTGACAGGCTCCCCCTCCCCTACGGGGCGCTCGACTGCCACACCCAGCTGACATAGAACCTTTGTCACAATGCCCGCTACCGTGGTGAGGATGCGGGCACTCTGCGGGTGACAGGGACCCAGCAGGACTTGGTGTCAGCTCAGCAATTTCTCAGTTCCCCAAAGAAGCTGAATTCTGCAAATTGCTGCTTTTGCTCTTGAAATGATGTCATCAGGTGGGTGTCTTGGTGTAATAAACTGAAAACCAGAGCAGAAATGCTGAAATATTCCCATGATATGCATGGTCTCTGCACCAAACCACCATGACTTAGCCTAAGTAGATCTACCGCTTATTCTTTTTTGCTGCCTGCAGATTGTGGATGTAGAGTATAAAAACCGTCCTTCTGGAGAGATCTTTGCATTTTAGGCTTAGTCTAAGTGTCTCAAGTAGTCAGGGTTTTGTTTGGCCCTAATCCATAAGGTCTGATGGCTTTACTCCCCATCTCCAGATGAATGTGGTAGAAAATATAAATCAAGGAAACGTCCTTTGGCCTTGCCTTGCCTTGCCTTGCCTTATTTCCTTCTCATCCTGTTCTCTGTCCCAGCCTCTCTCACTAACCCCTCGTCTGGCTGCATGTCTCTTCTTTCCTCTCTCCTTTTCTCAAAATCTCCTGCTTCTTGGTTCTTGTCTTTCAATTCCTTCATTTCAGTCCTGCAGCCCGGCACTAGTTTTTCCTCTTCCCTCCCTTTGTCTTGCTCCCTTCGCTTTCTCCCTCTGTTCCATATCCTTCTTCCCAACTTGTCTCTTGGAGACTTTTGGCCACTTTGGACCCAAGTCTGGGGATGTTTTTGAAACTTTTCAGAGGCCTCGCTGCTGACAGGGGGGACAGCAGGCAGTGACAGGCCCGGGGCTGACAGGCTCCCCCTCCCCTACGGGGCGCTCGACTGCCACACCCAGCTGACATAGAACCTTTGTCACAATGCCCGCTACCGTGGTGAGGATGCGGGCACTCTGCGGGTGACAGGGACCCAGCAGGACTTGGTGTCAGCTCAGCAATTTCTCAGTTCCCCAAAGAAGCTGAATTCTGCAAATTGCTGCTTTTGCTCTTGAAATGATGTCATCAGGTGGGTGTCTTGGTGTAATAAACTGAAAACCAGAGCAGAAATGCTGAAATATTCCCATGATATGCATGGTCTCTGCACCAAACCACCATGACTTAGCCTAAGTAGATCTACCGCTTATTCTTTTTTGCTGCCTGCAGATTGTGGATGTAGAGTATAAAAACCGTCCTTCTGGAGAGATCTTTGCATTTTAGGCTTAGTCTAAGTGTCTCAAGTAGTCAGGGTTTTGTTTGGCCCTAATCCATAAGGTCTGATGGCTTTACTCCCCATCTCCAGATGAATGTGGTAGAAAATATAAATCAAGGAAACGTCCTTTGGCCTTGCCTTGCCTTGCCTTGCCTTATTTCCTTCTCATCCTGTTCTCTGTCCCAGCCTCTCTCACTAACCCCTCGTCTGGCTGCATGTCTCTTCTTTCCTCTCTCCTTTTCTCAAAATCTCCTGCTTCCTGGTTCTTGTCTTTCAATTCCTTCATTTCAGTCCTGCAGCCCGGCACTAGTTTTTCCTCTTCCCTCCCTTTGTCTTGCTCCCTTCGCTTTCTCCCTCTGTTCCATATCCTTCTTCCCAACTTGTCTCTTGGAGACTTTTGGCCACTTTGGACCCAAGTCTGGGGATGTTTTTGAAACTTTTCAGAGGCCTCGCTGCTGACAGGGGGGACAGCAGGCAGTGACAGGCCCGGGGCTGACAGGCTCCCCCTCCCCTACGGGGCGCTCGACTGCCACACCCAGCTGACATAGAACCTTTGTCACAATGCCCGCTACCGTGGTGAGGATGCGGGCACTCTGCGGGTGACAGGGACCCAGCAGGACTTGGTGTCAGCTCAGCAATTTCTCAGTTCCCCAAAGAAGCTGAATTCTGCAAATTGCTGCTTTTGCTCTTGAAATGATGTCATCAGGTGGGTGTCTTGGTGTAATAAACTGAAAACCAGAGCAGAAATGCTGAAATATTCCCATGATATGCATGGTCTCTGCACCAATCCACCATGACTTAGCCTAAGTAGATCTACCGCTTATTCTTTTTTGCTGCCTGCAGATTGTGGATGTAGAGTATAAAAACCGTCCTTCTGGAGAGATCTTTGCATTTTAGGCTTAGTCTAAGTGTCTCAAGTAGTCAGGGTTTTGTTTGGCCCTAATCCATAAGGTCTGATGGCTTTACTCCCCATCTCCAGATGAATGTGGTAGAAAATATAAATCAAGGAAATGTCCTTTGGCCTTGCCTTGCCTTGCCTTGCCTTATTTCCTTCTCATCCTGTTCTCTGTCCCAGCCTCTCTCACTAACCCCTCGTCTGGCTGCATGTCTCTGCTTTCCTCTCTCCTTTTCTCAAACTCTTCTGCTTCCTGGTTCTTGTCTTTCAATTCCTCCATTTCAGTCCTGCAGCCCCGCACTAGTTTTTCCTCTTCCCTTTCTTTGTCCAGCTCCCTTCGCTTTCTCCCTCTGTTCCATATCCTTCTTCCCAGCTTGTCTCTTGGAGACTTTTGGCCACTTTGGACCCAAGTCTGGGGATGTTTTTGAAACTTTTCAGAGGCCTCGCTGCTGACAGGGGGGACAGCAGGCAGTGACAGGCCCGGGGCTGACAGGCTCCCCCTCCCCTACGGGGCGCTCGACTGCCACACCCAGCTGACATAGAACCTTTGTCACAATGCCCGCTACCGTGGTGAGGATGCGGGCACTCTGCGGGTGACAGGGACCCAGCAGGACTTGGTGTCAGCTCAGCAATTTCTCAGTTCCCCAAAGAAGCTGAATTCTGCAAATTGCTGCTTTTGCTCTTGAAATGATGTCATCAGGTGGGTGTCTTGGTGTAATAAACTGAAAACCAGAGCAGAAATGCTGAAATATTCCCATGATATGCATGGTCTCTGCACCAATCCACCATGACTTAGCCTAAGTAGATCTACCGCTTATTCTTTTTTGCTGCCTGCAGATTGTGGATGTAGAGTATAAAAACCGTCCTTCTGGAGAGATCTTTGCATTTTAGGCTTAGTCTAAGTGTCTCAAGTAGTCAGGGTTTTGTTTGGCCCTAATCCATAAGGTCTGATGGCTTTACTCCCCATCTCCAGATGAATGTGGTAGAAAATATAAATCAAGGAAATGTCCTTTGGCCTTGCCTTGCCTTGCCTTGCCTTATTTCCTTCTCATCCTGTTCTCTGTCCCAGCCTCTCTCACTAACCCCTCGTCTGGCTGCATGTCTCTGCTTTCCTCTCTCCTTTTCTCAAACTCTTCTGCTTCCTGGTTCTTGTCTTTCAATTCCTCCATTTCAGTCCTGCAGCCCCGCACTAGTTTTTCCTCTTCCCTTTCTTTGTCCAGCTCCCTTCGCTTTCTCCCTCTGTTCCATATCCTTCTTCCCAACTTGTCTCTTGGAGACTTTTGGCCACTTTGGACCCAAGTCTGGGGATGTTTTTGAAACTTTTCAGAGGCCTCGCTGCTGACAGGGGGGACAGCAGGCAGTGACAGGCCCGGGGCTGACAGGCTCCCCCTCCCCTACGGGGCGCTCGACTGCCACACCCAGCTGACATAGAACCTTTGTCACAATGCCCGCTACCGTGGTGAGGATGCGGGCACTCTGCGGGTGACAGGGACCCAGCAGGACTTGGTGTCAGCTCAGCAATTTCTCAGTTCCCCAAAGAAGCTGAATTCTGCAAATTGCTGCTTTTGCTCTTGAAATGATGTCATCAGGTGGGTGTCTTGGTGTAATAAACTGAAAACCAGAGCAGAAATGCTGAAATATTCCCATGATATGCATGGTCTCTGCACCAATCCACCATGACTTAGCCTAAGTAGATCTACCGCTTATTCTTTTTTGCTGCCTGCAGATTGTGGATGTAGAGTATAAAAACCGTCCTTCTGGAGAGATCTTTGCATTTTAGGCTTAGTCTAAGTGTCTCAAGTAGTCAGGGTTTTGTTTGGCCCTAATCCATAAGGTCTGATGGCTTTACTCCCCATCTCCAGATGAATGTGGTAGAAAATATAAATCAAGGAAATGTCCTTTGGCCTTGCCTTGCCTTGCCTTGCCTTATTTCCTTCTCATCCTGTTCTCTGTCCCAGCCTCTCTCACTAACCCCTCGTCTGGCTGCATGTCTCTGCTTTCCTCTCTCCTTTTCTCAAACTCTTCTGCTTCCTGGTTCTTGTCTTTCAATTCCTCCATTTCAGTCCTGCAGCCCCGCACTAGTTTTTCCTCTTCCCTTTCTTTGTCCAGCTCCCTTCGCTTTCTCCCTCTGTTCCATATCCTTCTTCCCAGCTTGTCTCTTGGAGACTTTTGGCCACTTTGGACCCAAGTCTGGGGATGTTTTTGAAACTTTTCAGAGGCCTCGCTGCTGACAGGAGGGACAGCAGGCAGTGACAGGCCCGGGGCTGACAGGCTCCCCCTCCCCTAGGGGGTGCTCGACTGCCACACCCAGCTGACATACAACCTTTGTAAGAATGCCCGTTACCGTGGTGAGGATGCGGGCACTCTGCGGGTGACAGGGACCCAGCAGGACTTGGTGTCAGCTCAGCAATTTCTCAGTTCCCCAAAGAAGCTGAATTCTGCAAATTGCTGCTTTTGCTCTTGAAATGATGTCATCAGGTGGGTGTCTTGGTGTAATAAACTGAAAACCAGAGCAGAAATGCTGAAATATTCCCATGATATGCATGGTCTCTGCACCAAACCACCATGACTTAGCCTAAGTAGATCTACCGCTTATTCTTTTTTGCTGCCTGCAGATTGTGGATGTAGAGTATAAAAACCGTCCTTCTGGAGAGATCTTTGCATTTTAGGCTTAGTCTAAGTGTCTCAAGTAGTCAGGGTTTTGTTTGGCCCTAATCCATAAGGTCTGATGGCTTTACTCCCCATCTCCAGATGAATGTGGTAGAAAATATAAATCAAGGAAACGTCCTTTGGCCTTGCCTTGCCTTCCCTTGCCTTATTTCCTTCTCATCCTGTTCTCTGTCCCAGCCTCTCTCACTAACCCCTCGTCTGGCTGCATGTCTCTTCTTTCCTCTCTCCTTTTCTCAAAATCTCCTGCTTCCTGGTTCTTGTCTTTCAATTCCTTCATTTCAGTCCTGCAGCCCGGCACTAGTTTTTCCTCTTCCCTCCCTTTGTCTTGCTCCCTTCGCTTTCTCCCTCTGTTCCATATCCTTCTTCCCAACTTGTCTCTTGGAGACTTTTGGCCACTTTGGACCCAAGTCTGGGGATGTTTTTGAAACTTTTCAGAGGCCTCGCTGCTGACAGGGGGGACAGCAGGCAGTGACAGGCCCGGGGCTGACAGGCTCCCCCTCCCCTACGGAGCGTTCGACTGCCACACCCAGCTGACATAGAACCTTTGTCACAATGCCCGCTACCGTGGTGAGGATGCGGGCACTCTGTGGGTGACAGGGACCCAGCAGGACTTGGTGTCAGCTCAGCAATTTCTCAGTTCCCCAAAGAAGCTGAATTCTGCAAATTGCTGCTTTTGCTCTTGAAATGATGTCATCAGGTGGGTGTCTTGGTGTAATAAACTGAAAACCAGAGCAGAAATGCTGAAATATTCCCATGATATGCATGGTCTCTGCACCAATCCACCATGACTTAGCCTAAGTAGATCTACCGCTTATTCTTTTTTGCTGCCTGCAGATTGTGGATGTAGAGTATAAAAACCGTCCTTCTGGAGAGATCTTTGCATTTTAGGCTTAGTCTAAGTGTCTCAAGTAGTCAGGGTTTTGTTTGGCCCTAATCCATAAGGTCTGATGGCTTTACTCCCCATCTCCAGATGAATGTGGTAGAAAATATAAATCAAGGAAATGTCCTTTGGCCTTGCCTTGCCTTGCCTTGCCTTATTTCCTTCTCATCCTGTTCTCTGTCCCAGCCTCTCTCACTAACCCCTCGTCTGGCTGCATGTCTCTGCTTTCCTCTCTCCTTTTCTCAAACTCTCCTGCTTCCTGGTTCTTGTCTTTCAATTCCTCCATTTCAGTCCTGCAGCCCCGCACTAGTTTTTCCTCTTCCCTTTCTTTGTCCAGCTCCCTTCGCTTTCTCCCTCTGTTCCATATCCTTCTTCCCAGCTTGTCTCTTGGAGACTTTTGGCCACTTTGGACCCAAGTCTGGGGATGTTTTTGAAACTTTTCAGAGGCCTCGCTGCTGACAGGAGGGACAGCAGGCAGTGACAGGCCCGGGGCTGACAGGCTCCCCCTCCTCTAGGGGGTGCTCGACTGCCACACCCAGCTGACATACAACCTTTGTAAGAATGCCCGTTACCGTGGTGAGGATGCGGGCACTCTGCGGGTGACAGGGACCCAGCAGGACTTGGTGTCAGCTCAGCAATTTCTCAGTTCCCCAAAGAAGCTGAATTCTGCAAATTGCTGCTTTTGCTCTTGAAATGATGTCATCAGGTGGGTGTCTTGGTGTAATAAACTGAAAACCAGAGCAGAAATGCTGAAATATTCCCATGATATGCATGGTCTCTGCACCAAACCACCATGACTTAGCCTAAGTAGATCTACCGCTTATTCTTTTTTGCTGCCTGCAGATTGTGGATGTAGAGTATAAAAACCGTCCTTCTGGAGAGATCTTTGCATTTTAGGCTTAGTCTAAGTGTCTCAAGTAGTCAGGGTTTTGCTTGGCCCTAATCCATAAGGTCTGATGGCTTTCCTCCCCATCTCCAGATGAATGTGGTAGAAAATATAAATCAAGGAAATGTCCTTTGGCCTTGCCTTGCCTTGCCTTATTACCTTCTCATCCTGTTCTCTGTCCCAGCCTCTCTCACTAACCCCTCGTCTGGCTGCATGTCTCTTCTTTTCTCTCTCCTTTTCTCAAACTCTCCTGCTTCCTGGTTCTTGTCTTTCAATTCCTCCATTTCAGTCCTGCAGCCCCGCACTAGTTTTTCCTCTTCCCTCCCTTTGTCCAGCTCCCTTCGCTTTCTCCCTCTGTTCCATATCCTTCTTCCCAACTTGTCTCTTGGAGACTTTTGGCCACTTTGGACCCAAGTCTGGGGATGTTTTTGAAACTTTTCATAGGCCTCGCTTCTGACAGGAGGGACAGCAGGCAGTGACAGGCCCGGGGCTGACAGGCTCCCCCTCCCCTACGGGGCGCTCGGCTGCCACACCCAGCTGACATAGAACCTTTGTCACAATGCCCGCTACCGTGGTGAGGATGCGGAAACTCTGCGGGTGACAGGGACCCAGCAGGACTTGGTGTCAGCTCACCAATTTCTCAGTTCCCTAAAGAAGCTGAATTGTGCAAACTGCTGCTTTTGCTCTTGGAATGATGTCATCAGGTGGGTGTTTTAGTGTAATAAACTGAAAACCAGAATAGAAATGCTGAAATATTCCCATGATATGCATGGTCTCTGCACCAAACCACCATGACTCAGCCTGAGTAGATCTACCGCTTATTCTTTTTTGCTGCCTTCAGACACTTAGACTAAGCATAAAACGCAACGATCTCTCCAGAAGGATGTTTTTCATGCTGTACTTCTACAATCTGCTGTCAGTACAGAACAATAAGTGGCAGATCTACTTAGGCTGAGTCATGGTGGTTTGGTGCAGAGACCATGCATATCATGGGAATATTTCAGCATTTCTGCTCTGGTTTTCAGTTTATTACACCAAGACACCCACCTGATGACATCATTTCAAGAGCAAAAGCAGCAGTTTGCAGAATTCAGCTTCTTTAGGGAACTGAGAAGTTGCTGAGCTGACACCAAGTCCTTCCATGTCCCCTTTACCTGCAGAGTGCCCGCATCCTCACCACGGTAGCGGGCATTCTGACAAAGGTTCTATGTCAGCTGGGTGTGGCAGCCGAGCGCCTCCTAGGGGAGGGGGAGTCTGTCAGCCCCGGGCCTGTCACTGTTGCTGTCCCCCCTGTCAGCAGCGAGGCCTCTGAAAAGTTCCAAAAACATCCCCAGACTTGGGTCCAGCATGGCCAAAAGTCTCCAAGAGACAAGTCGGGAAGAAGGATATAGAACAGAGGGAGAAAGCGAAGGGAGCAGACCAAAGGGAGGGAAGAGGAAAACTAGTGCCGGGCTGCAGGACTGAAATGGAGGAATTGAAAGACAAGAACCAGGAAGCAGGAGAGATTGAGAAAAGGAGAGAGGAAAGCAGAGACATGCAGCCAGACGAGGGGTTAGTGAGAGAGGCTGGGACAGAGAACAGGATGAGAAGGAAATAAGGCAAGGCAAGACTAGGCCAAAGGACGTTTCCTTGCTTTATATTTTCTACCACATTCATCTTGAGACGAGGAAGAAAGCCATCAGACCTTATGGATTAGGGCCAAACAAAAACCCCGGCTACTTGAGACACTTAGACTAAGCCTAAAACGCAACGATCTCTCCAGAAGGATGTTTTTCATGCTGTACTTCTACAATCTGCTGTCAGTACAGAACAATAAGTGGCAGATCTACTTAGGCTGAGTCATGGTGGTTTGGTGCAGAGACAATGCATATCATGGGAATATTTCAGCATTTCTGCTCTGGTTTTCAGTTTATTACACCAAGACACCCACCTGATGACATCATTTCAAGAGCAAAAGCAGCAATTTGCAGAATTCAGCTTCTTTGGGGAACTGAGAAATTGCTGAGCTGACACCAAGTCCTGCTGGGTCCCTGTCATCCGCAGAGTGCCCGCATCCTCACCACGGTAACGGGCATTCTTACAAAGGTTCTATGTCAGCTGGGTGTGGCAGTCGAGCACCCCCTAGGGGAGGGGGAGCCTGTCAGCCCCGGGCCTGTCACTGCCTGCTGTCCCTCCTGTCAGCAGTGAGGCCTCTGAAAAGTTTCAAAAACATCCCCAGACTTGGGTCCAAAGTGGCCAAAAGTCTCCAAGAGACAAGCTGGGAAGAAGGATATGGAACAGAGGGAGAAAGCGAAGGGAGCTGGACAAAGAAAGGGAAGAGGAAAAACTAGTGCGGGGCTGCAGGACTGAAATGGAGGAATTGAAAGACAAGAACCAGGAAGCAGGAGAGTTTGAGAAAAGGAGAGAGGAAAGCAGAGACATGCAGCCAGACGAGGGGTTAGTGAGAGAGGCTGGGACAGAGAACAGGATGAGAAGGAAATAAGGCAAGGCTAGGCAAGGCAAGGCCAAAGGACATTTCCTTGATTTATATTTTCTACCACATTCATCTGGAGATGGAGAGTAAAGCCATCAGACCTTATGGATTAGGGCCAAACAAAACCCTGACTACTTGAGACACTTAGACTAAGCCTAAAATGCAAAGATCTCTCCAGAAGGACAGTTTTTATACTCTACATCCACAATCTGCAGGCAGCAAAAAAGAATAAGCGGTAGATCTACTTAGGCTAAGTCATGGTGGTTTGGTGCAGAGACCATGCATATCATGGGAATATTTCAGCATTTCTGCTCTGGTTTTCAGTTTATTACACCAAGACACCCACCTGATGACATCATTTCAAGAGCAAAAGCAGCAATTTGCAGAATTCAGCTTCTTTGGGGAACTGAGAAATTGCTGAGCTGACACCAAGTCCTGCTGGGTCCCTGTCACCCGCAGAGTGCCCACATCCTCACCACGGTAGCGGGCATTGTGACAAAGGTTCTATGTCAGCTGGGTGTGGCAGTCGAGCGCCCCGTAGGGGAGGGGGAGCCTGTCAGCCCCGGGCCTGTCACTGCCTGCTGTCCCCCCTGTCAGCAGCGAGGCCTCTGAAAAGTTTCAAAAACATCCCCAGACTTGGGTCCAAAGTGGCCAAAAGTCTCCAAGAGACAAGTTGGGAAGAAGGATATGGAACAGAGGGAGAAAGCGAAGGGAGCAAGACAAAGGGAGGGAAGAGGAAAAACTAGTGCCGGGCTGCAGGACTGAAATGGAGGAATTGAAAGACAAGAACCAGGAAGCAGGAGAGTTTGAGAAAAGGAGAGAGGAAAGAAGAGACATGCAACCAGACGAGGGGTTAGTGAGAGAGGCTGGGACAGAGAACAGGATGAGAAGGAAATAAGGCAAGGCAAGGCAAGGCCAAAGGACGTTTCCTTGATTTATATTTTCTACCACATTCATCTGGAGATGGGGAGTAAAGCCATCAGACCTTATGGATTAGGGCCAAACAAAACCCTGACTACTTGAGACACTTAGACTAAGCCTAAAATGCAAAGATCTCTCCAGAAGGACGGTTTTTATACTCTACATCCACAATCTGCAGGCAGCAAAAAAGAATAAGCGGTAGATCTACTTAGGCTAAGTCATGGTGGTTTGGTGCAGAGACCATGCATATCATGGGAATATTTCAGCATTTCTGCTCTGGTTTTCAGTTTATTACACCAAGACACCCACCTGATGACATCATTTCAAGAGCAAAAGCAGCAATTTGCAGAATTCAGCTTCTTTGGGGAACTGAGAAATTGCTGAGCTGACACCAAGTCCTGCTGGGTCCCTGTCACCCGCAGAGTGCCCGCATCCTCACCACGGTAGCGGGCATTGTGACAAAGGTTCTATGTCAGCTGGGTGTGGCAGTCGAGCGCCCCGTAGGGGAGGGGGAGCCTGTCAGCCCCGGGCCTGTCACTGCCTGCTGTCCCCCCTGTCAGCAGCGAGGCCTCTGAAAAGTTTCAAAAACATCCCCAGACTTGGGTCCAAAGTGGCCAAAAGTCTCCAAGAGACAAGTTGGGAAGAAGGATATGGAACAGAGGGAGAAAGCGAAGGGAGCAAGACAAAGGGAGGGAAGAGGAAAAACTAGTGCCGGGCTGCAGGACTGAAATGGAGGAATTGAAAGACAAGAACCAGGAAGCAGGAGAGTTTGAGAAAAGGAGAGAGGAAAGAAGAGACATGCAACCAGACGAGGGGTTAGTGAGAGAGGCTGGGACAGAGAACAGGATGAGAAGGAAATAAGGCAAGGCAAGGCAAGGCCAAAGGACGTTTCCTTGATTTATATTTTCTACCACATTCATCTGGAGATGGGGAGTAAAGCCATCAGACCTTATGGATTAGGGCCAAACAAAACCCTGACTACTTGAGACACTTAGACTAAGCCTAAAATGCAAAGATCTCTCCAGAAGGACGGTTTTTATACTCTACATCCACAATCTGCAGGCAGCAAAAAAGAATAAGCGGTAGATCTACTTAGGCTAAGTCATGGTGGTTTGGTGCAGAGACCATGCATATCATGGGAATATTTCAGCATTTCTGCTCTGGTTTTCAGTTTATTACACCAAGACACCCACCTGATGACATCATTCCAAGAGCAAAAGCAGCAATTTGCAGAATTCAGCTTCTTTGGGGAACTGAGAA
Organism: Patagioenas fasciata; assembly: GCF_037038585.1. Classification (NCBI taxonomy): domain Eukaryota; kingdom Metazoa; phylum Chordata; class Aves; order Columbiformes; family Columbidae; genus Patagioenas; species Patagioenas fasciata. The sequence continues at coordinate 21,570,494 of NC_092524.1, forward strand.
ATTGCTGAGCTGACACCAAGTCCTGCTGGGTCCCTGTCACCCGCAGAGTGCCCGCATCCTCACCACGGTAGCGGGCATTGTGACAAAGGTTCTATGTCAGCTGGGTGTGGCAGTCGAGCGCCCCGTAGGGGAGGGGGAGCCTGTCAGCCCCGGGCCTGTCACTGCCTGCTGTCCCCCCTGTCAGCAGCGAGGCCTCTGAAAAGTTTCAAAAACATCCCCAGACTTGGGTCCAGCGTGGCCAAAAGTCTCCAAGAGACAAGTTGGGAAGAAGGATATGGAACAGAGGGAGAAAGCGAAGGGAGCAAGACAAAGGGAGGGAAGAGGAAAAACTAGTGCCAAGCTGCAGGACTGAAATGGAGGAATTGAAAGACAAGAACCAGGAAGCAGGAGAGTTTGAGAAAAGGAGAGAGGAAAGAAGAGACATGCAGCCAGACGTGGGGTTAGTGAGAGAGGCTGGGAGAGAGAACAGGATGAGAAGGAAATAAGGCAAGGCAAGGCAAGACTAGGCCAAAGGACGTTTCCTTGCTTTTTATTTTCTACCACATTCATCTTGAGACGAGGAAGAAAGCCATCAGACCTTATGGATTAGGCCCAAACAAAAACCCCGGCTACTTGAGACACTTAGACTAAGCCTAAAACGCAACGATCTCTCCAGAAGGATGTTTTTCATGCTGTACTTCTACAATCTGCTGTCAGTACAGAACAATAAGTGGCAGATCTACTTAGGCTGAGTCATGGTGGTTTGGTGCAGAGACCATGCATATCATGGGAATATTTCAGCATTTCTGCTCTGGTTTTCAGTTTATTACACCAAGACACCCACCTGATGACATCATTTCAAGAGCAAAAGCAGCAATTTGCAGAATTCAGCTTCTTTGGGGAACTGAGAAATTGCTGAGCTGACACCAAGTCCTGCTGGGTCCCTGTCACCCGCAGAGTGCCCGCATCCTCACCACGGTAACGGGCATTGTGACAAAGGTTCTATGTCAGCTGGGTGTGGCAGTCGAGCACCCCCTAGGGGAGGGGGAGCCTGTCAGCCCCGGGCCTGTCACTGCCTGCTGTCCCTCCTGTCAGCAGCGAGGCCTCTGAAAAGTTTCAAAAACATCCCCAGACTTGGGTCCAGCGTGGCCAAAAGTCTACAAGAGACAAGTTGGGAAGAAGGATATGGAACAGAGGGAGAAAGCGAAGGGAGCAGACCAAAGGGAGTGAAGAGGAAAACTAGTGCCGGGCTGCAGGACTGAAATGGAGGAATTGAAAGACAAGAACCAGGAAGCAGGAGAGTTTGAGAAAAGGAGAGAGGAAAGAAGAGACATGCAGCCAGACGAGGGGTTAGTGAGAGAGGCTGGAACAGAAAACAGGATTAGAAGGAAATAAGGCAAGACAAGGCAAGGCTACGCCAAAGGACCTTTCCCTGATTTATATTTTCTACCACATTCATCTGGAGACGAGGAGGAAAGCCATCAGACCTGATGGATTAGGCCCAAACAAAAACCCCGGCTACTTGAGACACTTAGACTAAGCTTAAAATGCAAAGATCTCTCCATAAGGATGGTTTTTATCCTGTACTTCCACAATCTGCTGACAGTACAAAAGAATAAGCGGCAGATCTACTCAGGCTGAGTCATGGTGGTTTGGTGCAGAGACCATGCATATCATGGGAATATTTCAGCATTTCTATTCTGGTTTTCAGTTTATTACACTAAAACACCCACCTGATGACATCATTCCAAGAGCAAAAGCAGCAGTTTGCAGAATTCAGCTTCTTTGGGGAACTGAGAAATTGCTGAGCTGACACCAAGTCCTGCTGGGTCCCTGTCACCCGCAGAGTGCCCGCATCCTCACCACGGTAGCGGGCATTGTGACAAAGGTTCTATGTCAGCTGGGTGTGGCAGCCGAGCGCCCCCTAGGGGAGGGGGAGCCTGTCAGCCCCGGGCCTGTCACTGCCTGCTCTCCCTCCTATCAGCAGCGAGGCCTCTGAAAAGTTTCAAAAACATCCCCAGACTTGGGTCCAAAGTGGCCAAAAGTCTCCAAGAGACAAGTTGGGAAGAAGGATATGGAACAGAGGGAGAAAGCGAAGGGAGCAAGACAAAGAGAGGGAAGAGGAAAAACTAGTGCCGGGCTGCAGGACTGAAATGGAGGAATTGAAAGACAAGAACCAGGAAGCAGGAGAGTTTGAGAAAAGGAGAGAGGAAAGAAGAGACATGCAGCCAGACGAGGGGTTAGTGAGAGAGGCTGGGACAGAGAACAGGATGAGAAGGAAATAAGGCAAGGCAAGTCAAGGCAAGGCCAAAGGACGTTTCCTTGATTTATATTTTCTACCACATTCATCTTGAGATGAGGAGGAAAGCCATCAGACCTTATGGATTAGGTACAAACAAAAACCCCGGCTACTTGAGACACTTAGACTAAGCTTAAAATGCAAAGATCTCTCTATAAGGATGGTTTTTATCCTGTACTTCCACAATCTGCTGACAGTACAAAAGAATAAGCGGCAGATATACTCAGGCTGAGTCATGGTGGTTTGGTGCAGAGACCATGCATATCATGGGAATATTTCAGCATGTCTGCTCTGGTTTTCAGTGTATTACACAAAAACACCCACCTGATGACATCATTTCAAAAGCAAAAGCAGCAGTTTGCAGAATTCAGCTTCTTTGGGGAACTGAGAAATTGCTGAGCTGACACCAAGTCCTGCCATGTCCCCTTTACCTGCAGAGTGCCCGCATCCTCACCACGGTAGCGGGCATTCTGACACAGGCTCTATGCCAGCTGGGTGTGGCAGTCAAGCGCCCTGTAGAGGAGGGGGAGCCTGTCAGCCCCGGGCCTGTCACTGTTGCTGTCCCCCCTGTCACCAGCGAGGCCTCTGAAAAGTTTCAAAAACATCCCCAGACCAGGGTCCAGCGTGGCCAAAAGTCTCCAAGAGACAAGTTGGGAAGAAGGATATGGAACAGAGGGAGAAAGAGAAGGGAGCAGACCAAAGGGAGGGAAGAGGAAAACTAGTGCGGGCCTGCAGGACTGAAATGGAGGAATTGAAAGACAAGAACCAGGAAGCAGGAGAGATTGAGAAAAGGAGAGAGGAAAGCAGAGACATGCAGCCAGACGAGGGGTTAGTGAGAGAGGCTGGGAGAGAGAACAGGATGAGAAGGAAATAAGGCAAGGCAAGGCAAGACTAGGCCAAAGGACGTTTCCTTGCTTTTTATTTTCTACCACATTCATCTTGAGACGAGGAAGAAAGCCATCAGACCTTATGGATTAGGCCCAAACAAAAACCCCGGCTACTTGAGACACTTAGACTAAGCCTAAAACGCAACGATCTCTCCAGAAGGATGTTTTTCATGCTGTACTTCTACAATCTGCTGTCAGTACAGAACAATAAGTGGCAGATCTACTTAGGCTGAGTCATGGTGGTTTGGTGCAGAGACCATGCATATCATGGGAATATTTCAGCATTTCTGCTCTGGTTTTCAGTTTATTACACCAAGACACCCACCTGATGACATCATTTCAAGAGCAAAAGCAGCAATTTGCAGAATTCAGCTTCTTTGGGGAACTGAGAAATTGCTGAGCTGACACCAAGTCCTGCTGGGTCCCTGTCACCTGCAGAGTGCCCGCATCCTCACCACGGTAACGGGCATTCTTACAAAGGTTCTATGTCAGCTGGGTGTGGCAGTCGAGCACCCCCTAGGGGAGGGGGAGCCTGTCAGCCCCGGGCCTGTCACTGCCTGCTGTCCCTCCTGTCAGCAGCGAGGCCTCTGAAAAGTTTCAAAAACATCCCCAGACTTGGGTCCAACGTGGCCAAAAGTCTACAAGAGACAAGTTGGGAAGAAGGATATGGAACAGAGGGAGAAAGCGAAGGGAGCAGACCAAAGGGAGTGAAGAGGAAAACTAGTGCCGGGCTGCAGGACTGAAATGGAGGAATTGAAAGACAAGAACCAGGAAGCAGGAGAGTTTGAGAAAAGCAGAGAGGAAAGAAGAGACATGCAGCCAGACGAGGGGTTAGTGAGAGAGGCTGGAACAGAGAACAGGATTAGAAGGAAATAAGGCAAGACAAGGCAAGGCTACGCCAAAGGACCTTTCCTTGATTTATATTTTCTACCACATTCATCTGGAGATGGGGAGGAAAGCCATCAGACCTTATGGATTAGGGCCAAGCAAAACCCTGACTACTTGAGACACTTAGACTAAGCCTAAAATGCAAAGATCTCTCCAGAAGGGCGGTTTTTATACTCTACATCCACAATCTGCAGGCAGCAAAAAAGAATAAGCGGTAGATCTACTTAGGCTGAGTCATGGTGGTTTGGTGCAGAGACCATGCATATCATGGGAATATTTCAGCATTTCTGCTCTGGTTTTCAGTTTATTACACCAAGACACCCACCTGATGACATCATTTCAAGAGCAAAAGCAGCAATTTGCAGAATTCAGCTTCTTTGGGGAACTGAGAAATTGCTGAGCTGACACCAAGTCCTGCTAGGTCCCTGTCACCCGCAGAGTGCCCGCATCCTCACCACGGGTCCGGGCATTCTTACAAAGGTTCTATGTCAGCTGGGTGTGGCAGTCGAGCGCCCCGTAGGGGAGGGGGAGCCTGTCAGCCCCGGGCCTGTCACTGCCTGCTGTCCCTCCTGTCAGCAGCGAGGCCTCTGAAAAGTTTCAAAAACATCCCCAGACTTGGGTCCAAAGTGGCCAAAAGTCTCCAAGAGACAAGTTGGGAAGAAGGATATGGAACAGAGGGAGAAAGTGAAGGGAGCAAGACAAAGGGAGGGAAGAGGAAAATCTAGTGCCGGGCTGCAGGACTGAAATGGAGGAATTGAAAGACAAGAGTCAGGAAGCAGGAGAGTTTGAGAAAAGGAGAGAGGAAAGAAGAGACATGCAGCCAGAGGAGGGGTTAGTGAGAGAGGCTGGAACAGAGAACAGGATTAGAAGGAAATAAGGCAAGACAAGGCAAGGCAAGGCCAAAGGATGTTTCCTTGATTTATATTTTCTACCACATTCATCAGGAGACGAGGAGGAAAGCCATCAGACCTGATGGATTAGGCCCAAACAAAACCCGGCTACTTGAGACACTTAGACTAAGCTTAAAATGCAAAGATCTCTCCATAAGGATGGTTTTTATACTCTACATCCACAATCTGCTGACAGTTCAAAAGAATAAGTGGCAGATCTACTCAGGCTGAGTTATGGTGGTTTGGTGCAGAGACCATGCATATCATGGGAATATTTCAGCATTTCTATTCTGGTTTTCAGTTTATTACACTAAAACACCCACCTGATGACATCATTCCAAGAGCAAAAGCAGCAGTTTGCAGAATTCAGCTTCTTTGGGGAACTGAGAAATTGCTGAGCTGACACCAAGTCCTGCTGGGTCCCTGTCACCCGCAGAGTGCCCGCATCCTCACCACGGTAGCGGGCATTGTGACAAAGGTTCTATGTCAGCTGGGTGTGGCAGCCGAACGCCCCCTAGGGGAGGGGGAGCCTGTCAGCCCCGGGCCTGTCACTGCCTGCTGTCCCCCCTGTCAGAAGCGAGGCCTCTGAAAAGTTTCAAAAACATCCCCAGACTTGGGTCCAAAGTGGCCAAAAGTCTCCAAGAGACAAGTTGGGAAGAAGGATATGGAACAGAGGGAGAAAGCGAAGGGAGCAAGACAAAGGGAGGGAAGAAAAAAAACTAGTGTTGGGCTGCAGGACTGAAATGGAGGAATTGAAAGACAAGAACCAGGAAGCAGGAGAGTTTGAGAAAAGGAGAGAGGAAAGCAGAGACATGCAGCCAGACGAGGGGTTAGTGAGAGAGGCTGGGACAGAGAACAGGATGAGAAGGAAATAAGGCAAGGCAAGGCAAGGCAAGGCCAAAGGACGTTTCCTTGATTTATATTTTCTGCCACATTCATCTGGAGATGGGGAGGAAAGCCATCAGACCTTATGGATTAGGGCCAAACAAAACCCTGACTACTTGAGACACTTAGACTAAGCCTAAAATGCAAAGATCTCTCCAGAAGGGCGGTTTTTATACTCTACATCCACAATCTGCAGGCAGCAAAAAAGAATAAGCGGTAGATCTACTTAGGCTGAGTCATGGTAGTTTGGTGCAGAGACCATGCATATCATGGGAATATTTCAGCATTTCTGCTCTGGTTTTCAGTTTATTACACCAAGACACCCACCTGATGACATCATTTCAAGAGCAAAAGCAGCAATTTGCAGAATTCAGCTTCTTTGGGGAACTGAGAAATTGCTTAGCTGGCACCAAGTCCTGCTGGGTCCCTGTCACCCGCAGAGTGCCCGCATCCTCACCACGGTAGCGGGCATTGTGACAAAGGTTCTATGTCAGCTGGGTGTGGCAGTCGAGCGCCCCGTAGGGGAGGGGGAGCCTGTCAGCCCCGGGCCTGTCACTGCCTGCTGTCCCTCCTGTCAGCAGCGAGGCCTCTGAAAAGTTTCAAAAACATCCCCAGACTTGGGTCCAAAGTGGCCAAAAGTCTCCAAGAGACAAGTTGGGAAGAAGGATATGGAACAGAGGGAGAAAGCGAAGGGAGCAAGACAAAGGGAGGGAAGAGGAAAAACTAGTGCCGGGCTGCAGGACTGAAATGGAGGAATTGAAAGACAAGAACCAGGAAGCAGGAGAGTTTGAGAAAAGGAGAGAGGAAAGAAGAGACATGCAGCCAGACGAGGGGTTAGTGAGAGAGGCTGGGACAGAGAACAGGATGAGAAGGAAATAAGGCAAGGCAAGGCAAGGCAAGGCCAAAGGACGTTTCCTTGATTTATATTTTCTACCACATTCATCTGGAGATGGGGAGTAAAGCCATCAGACCTTATGGATTAGGGCCAAAGAAAACCCTGACTACTTGAGACACTTAGACTAAGCCTAAAATGCAAAGATCTCTCCAGAAGGACGGTTTTTATACTCTACATCCACAATCTGCAGGCAGCAAAAAAGAATAAGCGGTAGATCTACTTAGGCTAAGTCATGGTGGTTTGGTGCAGAGACCATGCATATCATGGGAATATTTCAGCATTTCTGCTCTGGTTTTCAGTTTATTACACCAAGACACCCACCTGATGACATCATTTCAAGAGCAAAAGCAGCAATTTGCAGAATTCAGCTTCTTTGGGGAACTGAGAAATTGCTGAGCTGACACCAAGTCCTGCTGGGTCCCTGTCACCCGCAGAGTGCCCGCATCCTCACCACGGTAGCGGGCATTGTGACAAAGGTTGTATGTCAGCTGGGTGTGGCAGTCGAGCGCCCCGTAGGGGAGGGGGAGCCTGTCAGCCCCAGGCCTGTCACTGCCTGCTGTCCCCCCTGTCAGCAGCGAGGCCTCTGAAAAGTTTCAAAAACATCCCCAGACTTGGGTCCAAAGTGGCCAAAAGTCTCCAAGAGACAAGTTGGGAAGAAGGATATGGAACAGAGGGAGAAAGCGAAGGGAGCAAGACAAAGGGAGGGAAGAGGAAAAACTAGTGCCGGGCTGCAGGACTGAAATGGAGGAATTGAAAGACAAGAACCAGGAAGCAGGAGAGTTTGAGAAAAGGAGAGAGGAAAGAAGAGACATGCAGCCAGACGAGGGGTTAGTGAGAGAGGCTGGGACAGAGAACAGGATGAGAAGGAAATAAGGCAAGGCAAGGCAAGGCCAAAGGACGTTTCCTTGATTTATATTTTCTACCACATTCATCTTGAGACGAGGAGGAAAGCCATCAGACCTTATGGATTAGGTACAAACAAAAACCCCGGCTACTTGAGACACTTAGACTAAGCTTAAAATGCAAAGATCTCTCTAAAAGTATGGTTTTTATCCTGTACTTCCACAATCTGCTGACAGTACAAAAGAATAAGCGGCAGATATACTCAGGCTGAGTCATGGTGGTTTGGTGCAGAGACCATGCATATCATGGGAATATTTCAGCATGTCTGCTCTGGTTTTCAGTGTATTACACAAAAACACCCACCTGATGACATCATTTCAAAAGCAAAAGCAGCAGTTTGCAGAATTCAGCTTCTTTGGGGAACTGAGAAATTGCTGAGCTGACACCAAGTCCTGCCATGTCCCCTTTACCTGCAGAGTGCCCGCATCCTCACCACGGTAGCGGGCATTCTGACACAGGTTCTATGCCAGCTGGGTGTGGCAGTCAAGCGCCCTGTAGGGGAGGGGGAGCCTGTCAGCCCCGGCCTGTCACTGTTGCTGTCCCCCCTGTCACCAGCCAGGCCTCTGAAAAGTTTCAAAAACATCCCCAGACCAGGGTCCAGCGTGGCCAAAAGTCTCCAAGAGACAAGTTGGGAAGAAGGATATGGAACAGAGGGAGAAAGCGAAGGGAGCAGACCAAAGGGAGGGAAGAGGAAAACTAGTGCGGGCCTGCAGGACTGAAATGGAGGAATTGAAAGACAAGAGTCAGGAAGCAGGAGAGATTGAGAAAAGGAGAGAGGAAAGCAGAGACATGCAGCCAGACGAGGGGTTAGTGAGAGAGGCTGGGAGAGAGAACAGGATGAGAAGGAAATAAGGCAAGGCAAGACTAGGCCAAAGGACGTTTCCTTGCTTTATATTTTCTACCACATTCATCTTGAGACGAGGAAGAAAGCCATCAGACCTTATGGATTAGGCCCAAACAAAAGACCTTATGGATTAGGCCCAAACAAAAATTGAGCTTCTTTGGGGAACTGAGAAATTGCTGAGCTGACACCAAGTCCTGCTGGGCAGTGACAGGCCCGGGGCTGACAGGCTCCCCCTCCCCTACGGGGCGCTCGACTGCCACACCCAGCTGACATAGAACCTTTGTCACAATGCCCGCTACCGTGGTGAGGATGCGGGCACTCTGCGGGTGACAGGGACCCAGCAGGACTTGGTGTCAGCTCAGCAATTTCTCAGTTCCCCAAAGAAGCTGAATTCTGCAAATTGCTGCTTTTGCTCTTGAAATGATGTCATCAGGTGGGTGTCTTGGTGTAATAAACTGAAAACCAGAGCAGAAATGCTGAAATATTCCCATGATATGCATGGTCTCTGCACCAAACCACCATGACTTAGCCTAAGTAGATCTACCGCTTATTCTTTTTTGCTGCCTGCAGATTGTGGATGTAGAGTATAAAAACCGTCCTTCTGGAGAGATCTTTGCATTTTAGGCTTAGTCTAAGTGTCTCAAGTAGTCAGGGTTTTGTTTGGCCCTAATCCATAAGGTCTGATGGCTTTACTCCCCATCTCCAGATGAATGTGGTAGAAAATATAAATCAAGGAAACGTCCTTTGGCCTTGCCTTGCCTTGCCTTGCCTTATTTCCTTCTCATCCTGTTCTCTGTCCCAGCCTCTCTCACTAACCCCTCGTCTGGCTGCATGTCTCTTCTTTCCTCTCTCCTTTTCTCAAACTCTCCTGCTTCCTGGTTCTTGTCTTTCAATTCCTCCATTTCAGTCCTGCAGCCCAGCACTAGTTTTTCCTCTTCCCTCCATTTGTCTTGCTCCCTTTGCTTTCTCCCTCTGTTCCATATCCTTCTTCCCAACTTGTCTCTTGGAGACTTTTGGCCACTTTGGACCCAAGTCTGGGGATGTTTTTGAAACTTTTCAGAGGCCTCGCTGCTGACAGGGGGGACAGCAGGCAGTGACAGGCCCGGGGCTGACAGGCTCCCCCTCCCCTACGGGGTGCTCGACTGCCACACCCAGCTGACATACAACCTTTGTAAGAATGCCCGTTACCGTGGTGAGGATGCGGGCACTCTGCGGGTGACAGGGACCCAGCAGGACTTGGTGCCAGCTCAGCAATTTCTCAGTTCCCCAAAGAAGCTGAATTCTGCAAATTGCTGCTTTTGCTCTTGAAATGATGTCATCAGGTGGGTGTCTTGGTGTAATAAACTGAAAACCAGAGCAGAAATGCTGAAATATTCCCATGATATGCATGGTCTCTGCACCAAACCACCATGACACAGCCTAAGTAGATCTACCGCTTATTCTTTTTTGCTGCCTGCAGATTGTGGATGTAGAGTATAAAAACCGCCCTTCTGGAGAGATCTTTGCATTTTAAGCTTAGTCTAAGTGTCTCAAGTAGCCGGGGTTTTTGTTTGGGCCTAATCCATCAGGTCTGATGGCTTTCCTCCTCGTCTCCAGATGAAAGTGGTAGAAAATATAAATCAGGGAAAGGTCCTTTGGCGTAGCCTTGCCTTGTCTTGCCTTATTTCCTTCTAATCCTGTTCTCTGTTCCAGCCTCTCTCACTAACCCCTCGTCTGGCTGCATGTCTCTTCTTTCCTCTCTCCTTTTCTCAAACTCTCCTGCTTCCTGGTTCTTGTCTTTCAATTCCTCCATTTCAGTCCTGCAGCCCGGCACTAGTTTTCCTCTTCACTCCCTTTGGTCTGCTCCCTTCGCTTTCTCCCTCTGTTCCATATCCTTCTTCCCAACTTATCTCTTGTAGACTTTTGGCCACGCTGGACCCAAGTCTGGGGATGTTTTTGAAACTTTTCAGAGGCCTCGCTGGTGACAGGGGGGACAGCAACAGTGACAGACCCAGGGCTGACAGACTGCCCCTCCCCTAGGGGGCGCTCGACTGCCACACCCAGCTGACATAGAACCTTTGTCACAATGCCCGCTGCCGTGGTGAGGATGCGGGCACTCTGCGGGTGACAGGGACCCAGCAGGACTTGGTGTCAGCTCAGCAATTTCTCAGTTCCCCAAAGAAGCTGAATTCTGCAAATTGCTGCTTTTGCTCTTGAAATGATGTCATCAGGTGGGTGTCTTGGTGTAATAAACTGAAAACCAGAGCAGAAATGCTGAAATATTCCCATGATATGCATGGTCTCTGCACCAAACCACCATGACTTAGCCTAAGTAGATCTACTGCTTATTCTTTTTTGCTGCCTGCAGATTGTGGATGTAGAGTATAAAAACCGTCCTTCTGGAGAGATCTTTGCATTTTAGGCTTAGTCTAAGTGTCTCAAGTAGTCAGGGTTTTCTTTGGCCCTAATCCATAAGGTCTGATGGCTTTACTCCCCATCTCCAGATGAATGTGGTAGAAAATATAAATCAAGGAAATGTCCTTTGGCCTTGCCTTGCCTTGCCTTGCCTTATTTCCTTCTCATCCTGTTCTCTGTCCCAGCCTCTCTCACTAACCCCTCGTCTGGCTGCATGTCTCTGCTTTCCTCTCTCCTTTTCTCAAACTCTCCTGCTTCCTGGTTCTTGTCTTTCAATTCCTCCATTTCAGTCCTGCAGCCCCGCACTAGTTTTTCCTCTTCCCTTTCTTTGTCCAGATCCCTTCGCTTTCTCCCTCTGTTCCATATCCTTCTTCCCAGCTTGTCTCTTGGAGACTTTTGGCCACTTTGGACCCAAGTCTGGGGATGTTTTTGAAACTTTTCAGAGGCCTCGCTGCTGACAGGAGGGACAGCAGGCAGTGACAGGCCCGGGGCTGACAGGCTCCCCCTCCCCTAGGGGGTGCTCGACTGCCACACCCAGCTGACATACAACCTTTGTAAGAATGCCCGTTACCGTGGTGAGGATGCGGGCACTCTGCGGGTGACAGGGACCCAGCAGGACTTGGTGTCAGCTCAGCAATTTCTCAGTTCCCCAAAGAAGCTGAATTCTGCAAATTGCTGCTTTTGCTCTTGAAATGATGTCATCAGGTGGGTGTCTTGGTGTAATAAACTGAAAACCAGAGCAGAAATGCTGAAATATTCCCATGATATGCATGGTCTCTGCACCAAACCACCATGACTCAGCCTAAGTAGATCTGCCACTTATTGTTCTGTACTGACAGCAGATTGTAGAAGTACAGCATGAAAAACATCCTTCTGGAGAGATCGTTGCGTTTTAGTCTTAGTCTAAGTGTCTCAAGTAGCCGGGGTTTTTGTTTGGGCCTAATCCATAAGGTCTGATGGCTTTCTTCCTCGTCTCAAGATGAATGTGGTAGAAAATATAAAGCAAGGAAACGTCCTTTGGCCTAGTCTTGCCTTGCCTTGCCTTATTTCCTTCTCATCCTGTTCTCTCTCCCAGCCTCTCTCACTAACCCCTCGTCTGGCTGCATGTCTCTGCTTTCCTCTCTCCTTTTCTCAATCTCTCCTGCTTCCTGGTTCTTGTCTTTCAATTCCTCCATTTCAGTCCTGCAGGCCCGCACTAGTTTTCCTCTTCCCTCCCTTTGGTCTGCTCCCTTCGCTTTCTCCCTCTGTTCCATATCCTTCTTCCCAACTTGTCTCTTGTAGACTTTTGGCCACGCTGGACCCAAGTCTGGGGATGTTTTTGAAACTTTTCAGAGGCCTCGCTGCTGACAGGAGGGACAGCAGGCAGTGACAGGCCCGGGGCTGACAGGCTCCCCCTCCCCTAGGGGGTGCTCGACTGCCACACCCAGCTGACATAGAACCTTTGTCACAATGCCCGTTACCGTGGTGAGGATGCGGGCACTCTGCGGGTGACAGGGACCCAGCAGGACTTGGTGTCAGCTCAGCAATTTCTCAGTTCCCCAAAGAAGCTGAATTCTGCAAATTGCTGCTTTTGCTCTTGAAATGATGTCATCAGGTGGGTGTCTTGGTGTAATAAACTGAAAACCAGAGCAGAAATGCTGAAATATTCCCATGATATGCATGGTCTCTGCACCAAACCACCATGACTCAGCCTGAGTATATCTGCCGCTTATTCTTTTGTACTGTCAGCAGATTGTGGAAGTACAGGATAAAAACCATCCTTATAGAGAGATCTTTGCATTTTAAGCTTAGTCTAAGTGTCTCAAGTAGCCGGGGTTTTTGTTTGTACCTAATCCATAAGGTCTGATGGCTTTCCTCCTCATCTCAAGATGAATGTGGTAGAAAATATAAATCAAGGAAACGTCCTTTGGCCTTGCCTTGCCTTGTCTTGCCTTATTTCCTTCTCATCTTGTTCTCTCTCCCAGCCTCTCTCACTAACCCCTCCTCTGGCTGCATGTCTCTTCTTTCCTCTCTCCTTTTCTCAAACTGTCCTGCTTCCTGACTCTTGTCTTTCAATTCCTCCATTTCAGTCCTGCAGCCCGGCACTAGTTTTTCCTCTTCCCTCCCTTTGTCTTGCTCCCTTCGCTTTCTCCCTCTGTTCCATATCCTTCTTCCCAACTTGTCTCTTGGAGACTTTTGGCCACTTTGGACCCAAGTCTGGGGATGTTTTTCAAACTTTTCAGAGGCCTCGCTGCTGACAGGGGGGACAGCAGGCAGTGACAGGCCCGGGGCTGACAGGCTCCCCCTCCCCTACGGGGCGCTCGACTGCCACACCCAGCTGACATAGAACCTTTGTCACAATGCCCGCTACCGTGGTGAGGATGCGGGCACTCTGCGGGTGACAGGGACCCAGCAGGACTTGGTGTCAGCTCAGCAATTTCTCAGTTCCCCAAAGAAGCTGAATTCTGCAAATTGCTGCTTTTGCTCTTGAAATGATGTCATCAGGTGGGTGTCTTGGTGTAATAAACTGAAAACCAGAGCAGAAATGCTGAAATATTCCAATGATATGCATGGTCTCTGCACCAAACCACCATGACTTAGCCTAAGTAGATCTACCGCTTATTCTTTTTTGCTGCCTGCAGATTGTGGATGTAGAGTATAAAAACCGTCCTTCTGGAGAGATCTTTGCATTTTAGGCTTAGTCTAAGTGTCTCAAGTAGTCAGGGTTTTGTTTGGCCCTAATCCATAAGGTCTGATGGCTTTACTCCCCATCTCCAGATGAATGTGGTAGAAAATATAAATCAAGGAAACGTCCTTTGGCCTTGCCTTGCCTTGCCTTGCCTTATTTCCTTCTCATCCTGTTCTCTGTCCCAGCCTCTCTCACTAACCCCTCGTCTGGCTGCATGTCTCTGCTTTCCTCTCTGCTTTTCTCAAACTCTCCTGCTTCATGGTTCTTGTCTTTCAATTCCTCCATTTCAGTCCTGCAGCCCGGCACTAGTTTTTCCTCTTCCCTCCCTTTGTCTTGCTCCCTTTGCTTTCTCCCTCTGTTCCATATCCTTCTTCCCAACTTGTCTCTTGGAGACTTTTGGCCACGCTGGACCCAAGTCTGGGGATGTTTTTGAAACTTTTCAGAGGCCTCGCTGCTGACAGGGGGGACAGCAGGCAGTGACAGGCCCGGGGCTGACAGGCTCCCCCTCCCCTAGGGGGCGCTCGACTGCCACACCCAGCTGACATAGAACCTTTGTCACAATGCCCGCTACCGTGGTGAGGATGCGGGCACTCTGCGGGTGACAGGGACCCAGCAGGACTTGGTGTCAGCTCAGCAATTTCTCAGTTCCCCAAAGAAGCTGAATTCTGCAAATTGCTGCTTTTGCTCTTGAAATGATGTCATCAGGTGGGTGTCTTGGTGTAATAAACTGAAAACCAGAGCAGAAATGCTGAAATATTCCCATGATATGCATGGTCTCTGCACCAAACCACCATGACTCAGCCTAGGTAGATCTACTGCTTATTCTTTTTTGCTGCCTGCAGATTGTGAATGTAGAGTATAAAAACCGTCCTTCTGGAGAGATCTTTGCATTTTAGGCTTAGTCTAAGTGTCTCAAGTAGTCAGGGTTTTGTTTGGCCCTAATCCATAAGGTCTGATGGCTTTCCTCCCCATCTCCAGATGAATGTGGTAGAAAATATAAATCAAGGAAACGTCCTTTGGCCTTGCCTTGCCTTGCCTTGCCTTATTTCCTTCTCATCCTGTTCTCTGTCCCAGCCTCTCTCACTAACCCCTCCTCTAGCTGCATGTCTCTTCTTTCCTCTCTCCTTTTCTCAAACTCTCCTGCTTCCTGGTTCTTGTCTTTCAATTCCTCCATTTCAGTCCTGCAGCCCGGCACTAGTTTTTCCTCTTCCCTCCCTTTGTCTTGCTCCCTTTGCTTTCTCCCTCTGTTCCATATCCTTCTTCCCAGCTTGTCTCTTGGAGACTTTTGGCCACTTTGGACCCAAGTCTGGGGATGTTTTTGAAACTTTTCAGAGGCCTCGCTGCTGACAGGGGGGACAGCAGGCAGTGACAGGCCCGGGGCTGACAGGCTCCCCCTCCCCTACGGGGCGCTCGACTGCCACACCCAGCTGACATAGAACCTTTGTCACAATGCCCGCTACCGTGGTGAGGATGCGGGCACTCTGCGGGTGACAGGGACCCAGCAGGACTTGGTGTCAGCTCAGCAATTTCTCAGTTCCCCAAAGAAGCTGAATTCTGCAAATTGCTGCTTTTGCTCTTGAAATGATGTCATCAGGTGGGTGTCTTGGTGTAATAAACTGAAAACCAGAGCAGAAATGCTGAAATATTCCCATGATATGCATGGTCTCTGCACCAAACCACCATGACACAGCCTAAGTAGATCTACCGCTTATTCTTTTTTGCTGCCTGCAGATTGTGGATGTAGAGTATAAAAACCGCCCTTCTGGAGAGATCTTTGCATTTTAAGCTTAGTCTAAGTGTCTCAAGTAGCCGGGGTTTTTGTTTGGGCCTAATCCATCAGGTCTGATGGCTTTCCTCCTCGTCTCCAGATGAAAGTGGTAGAAAATATATATCAGGGAAAGGTCCTTTGGCGTAGCCTTGCCTTGCCTTGCCTTATTTCCTTCTAATCCTGTTCTCTGTTCCAGCCTCTCTCACTAACCCCTCCTCTGGCTGCATGTCTCTTCTTTCCTCTCTCCTTTTCTCAAACTCTCCTGCTTCCTGGTTCTTGTCTTTCAATTCCTCCATTTCAGTCCTGCAGCCCGGCACTAGTTTTCCTCTTCACTCCCTTTGGTCTGCTCCCTTCGCTTTCTCCCTCTGTTCCATATCCTTCTTCCCAACTTGTCTCTTGTAGACTTTTGGCCACGCTGGACCCAAGTCTGGGGATGTTTTTGAAACTTTTCAGAGGCCTCGCTGGTGACAGGGGGGACAGCAACAGTGACAGACCCGGGGCTGACAGACTGCCCCTCCCCTAGGGGGCGCTCGACTGCCACACCCAGCTGACATAGAACCTTTGTCACAATGCCCGCTGCCGTGGTGAGGATGCGGGCACTCTGCGGGTGACAGGGACCCAGCAGGACTTGGTGTCAGCTCAGCAATTTCTCAGTTCCCCAAAGAAGCTGAATTCTGCAAATTGCTGCTTTTGCTCTTGAAATGATGTCATCAGGTGGGTGTCTTGGTGTAATAAACTGAAAACCAGAGCAGAAATGCTGAAATATTCCCATGATATGCATGGTCTCTGCACCAAACCACCATGACTTAGCCTAAGTAGATCTACCCCTTATTCTTTTTTGCTGCCTGCAGATTGTGGATGTAGAGTATAAAAACCGTCCTTCTGGAGAGATCTTTGCATTTTAGGCTTAGTCTAAGTGTCTCAAGTAGTCAGGGTTTTGTTTGGCCCTAATCCATAAGGTCTGATGGCTTTACTCCCCATCTCCAGATGAATGTGGTAGAAAATATAAATCAAGGAAATGTCCTTTGGCCTTGCCTTGCCTTGCCTTGCCTTATTTCCTTCTCATCCTGTTCTCTGTCCCAGCCTCTCTCACTAACCCCTCATCTGGCTGCATGTCTCTTCTTTCCTCTCTCCTTTTCTCAAACTCTCCTGCTTCCTGGTTCTTGTCTTTCAATTCCTCCATTTCAGTCCTGCAGCCCCGCACTAGTTTTTCCTCTTCCCTTTCTTTGTCCAGCGCCCTTCGCTTTCTCCCTCTGTTCCATATCCTTCTTCCCAGCTTGTCTCTTGGAGACTTTTGGCCACTTTGGACCCAAGTCTGGGGATGTTTTTGAAACTTTTCAGAGGCCTCGCTGCTGACAGGAGGGACAGCAGGCAGTGACAGGCCCGGGGCTGACAGGCTCCCCCTCCCCTAGGGGGTGCTCGACTGCCACACCCAGCTGACATACAACCTTTGTAAGAATGCCCGTTACCGTGGTGAGGATGCGGGCACTCTGCGGGTGACAGGGACCCAGCAGGACTTGGTGTCAGCTCAGCAATTTCTCAGTTCCCCAAAGAAGCTGAATTCTGCAAATTGCTGCTTTTGCTCTTGAAATGATGTCATCAGGTGGGTGTCTTGGTGTAATAAACTGAAAACCAGAGCAGAAATGCTGAAATATTCCCATGATATGCATGGTCTCTGCACCAAACCACCATGACTCAGCCTAAGTAGATCTGCCACTTATTGTTCTGTACTGACAGCAGATTGTAGAAGTACAGCATGAAAAACATCCTTCTGTAGAGATCGTTGCGTTTTAGGCTTAGTCTAAGTGTCTCAAGTAGCCGGGGTTTTTGTTTGGGCCTAATCCATAAGGTCTGATGGCTTTCTTCCTCGTCTCAAGATGAATGTGGTAGAAAATATAAAGCAAGGAAACGTCCTTTGGCCTAGTCTTGCCTTGCCTTGCCTTATTTCCTTCTCATCCTGTTCTCTCTCCCAGCCTCTCTCACTAACCCCTCGTCTGGCTGCATGTCTCTGCTTTCCTCTCTCCTTTTCTCAATCTCTCCTGCTTCCTGGTTCTTGTCTTTCAATTCCTCCATTTCAGTCCTGCAGGCCCGCACTAGTTTTCGTCTTCCCTCCCTCTGGTCTGCTCCCTTCGCTTTCTCCCTCTGTTCCATATCCTTCTTCCCAACTTGTCTCTTGGAGACTTTTGGCCACGCTGGACCCTGGTCTGGGGATGTTTTTGAAACTTTTCAGAGGCCTGGCTGGTGACAGGGGGGACAGCAACAGTGACAGGCCCGGGGCTGACAGGCTCCCCCTCCCCTACAGGGCGCTTGACTGCCACACCCAGCTGGCATAGAACCTGTGTCAGAATGCCCGGACCCGTGGTGAGGATGCGGGCACTCTGCAGGTAAAGGGGACATGGCAGGACTTGGTGTCAGCTCAGCAATTTCTCAGTTCCCCAAAGAAGCTGAATTCTGCAAACTGCTGCTTTTGCTTTTGAAATGATGTCATCAGGTAGGTGTTTTTGTGTAATACACTGAAAACCAGAGCAGAAATGCTGAAATATTCCCATGATATGCATGGTCTCTGCACCAAACCACCATGACTCAGCCTGAGTATATCTGCCGCTTATTCTTTTGTACTGTCAGCAGATTGTGGAAGTACAGGATAAAAACCATCCTTATAGAGAGATCTTTGCATTTTAAGCTTAGTCTAAGTGTCTCAAGTAGCCGGGGTTTTTGTTTGTACCTAATCCATAAGGTCTGATGGCTTTCCTCCTCATCTCAAGATTAATGTGGTAGAAAATATAAATCAAGGAAACGTCCTTTGGCCTTGCCTTGCCTTGTCTTGCCTTATTTCCTTCTCATCCTGTTCTCTCTCCCAGCCTCTCTCACTAACCCCTCCTCTGGCTGCATGTCTCTTCTTTCCTCTCTCCTTTTCTCAAACTGTCCTGCTTCCTGACTCTTGTCTTTCAATTCCTCCATTTCAGTCCTGCAGCCCGGCACTAGTTTTTCCTCTTCCCTCCCTTTGTCTTGCTCCCTTCGCTTTCTCCCTCTGTTCCATATCCTTCTTCCCAACTTGTCTCTTGGAGACTTTTGGCCACTTTGGACCCAAGTCTGGGGATGTTTTTGAAACTTTTCAGAGGCCTCGCTGCTGACAGGGGGGACAGCAGGCAGTGACAGGCCCGGGGCTGACAGGCTCCCCCTCCCCTACGGGGCGCTCGACTGCCACACCCAGCTGACATACAACCTTTGTCACAATGCCCGCTACCGTGGTGAGGATGCGGGCACTCTGCAGGTGACAGGGACCCAGCAGGACTTGGTGTCAGCTCAGCAATTTCTCAGTTCCCCAAAGAAGCTGAATTCTGCAAATTGCTGCTTTTGCTCTTGAAATGATGTCATCAGGTGGGTGTCTTGGTGTAATAAACTGAAAACCAGAGCAGAAATGCTGAAATATTCCCATGATATGCATGGTCTCTGCACCAAACCACCATGACTTAGCCTAAGTAGATCTACCGCTTATTCTTTTTTGCTGCCTGCAGATTGTGGATGTAGAGTATAAAAACCGTCCTTCTGGAGAGATCTTTGCATTTTAGGCTTAGTCTAAGTGTCTCAAGTAGTCAGGGTTTTGTTTGGCCCTAATCCATAAGGTCTGATGGCTTTACTCCCCATCTCCAGATGAATGTGGTAGAAAATATAAATCAAGGAAACGTCCTTTGGCCTTGCCTTGCCTTGCCTTGCCTTATTTCCTTCTCATCCTGTTCTCTGTCCCAGCCTCTCTCACTAACCCCTCGTCTGGCTGCATGTCTCTGCTTTCCTCTCTGCTTTTCTCAAAATCTCCTGCTTCCTGGTTCTTGTCTTTCAATTCCTCCATTTCAGTCCTGCAGCCCGGCACTAGTTTTTCCTCTTCCCTCCCTTTGTCTTGCTCCCTTCGCTTTCTCCCTCTGTTCCATATCCTTCTTCCCAACTTGTCTCTTGGAGACTTTTGGCCACGCTGGACCCAAGTCTGGGGATGTTTTTGAAACTTTTCAGAGGCCTCGCTGCTGACAGGGGGGACAGCAGGCAGTGACAGGCCCGGGGCTGACAGGCTCCCCCTCCCCTACGGGGCGCTCGACTGCCACACCCAGCTGACATAGAACCTTTGTCACAATGCCCGCTACCGTGGTGAGGATGCGGGCACTCTGCGGGTGACAGGGACCCAGCAGGACTTGGTGTCAGCTCAGCAATTTCTCAGTTCCCCAAAGAAGCTGAATTCTGCAAATTGCTGCTTTTGCTCTTGAAATGATGTCATCAGGTGGGTGTCTTGGTGTAATAAACTGAAAACCAGAGCAGAAATGCTGAAATATTCCCATGATATGCATGGTCTCTGCACCAAACCACCATGACTCAGCCTAGGTAGATCTACCGCTTATTCTTTTTTGCTGCCTGCAGATTGTGGATGTAGAGTATAAAAACCGCCCTTCTGGAGAGATCTTTGCATTTTAGGCTTAGTCTAAGTGTCTCAAGTAGTCAGGGTTTTGCTTGGCCCTAATCCATAAGGTCTGATGGCTTTCCTCCCCGTCTCCAGATGAATGTGGTAGAAAATATAAATCAAGGAAACGTCCTTTGGCCTTGCCTTGCCTTGCCTTGCCTTATTTCCTTCTCATCCTGTTCTCTGTCCCAACCTCTCTCACTAACCCCTCGTCTGGCTGCATGTCTCTTCTTTCCTCTCTCCTTTTCTCAAACTCTCCTGCTTCCTGGTTCTTGTCTTTCAATTCCTCCATTTCAGTCCTGCAGCTTGGCACTAGTTTTTCCTCTTCCCTCCCTTTGTCTTGCTCCCTTCGCTTTCTCCCTCTGTTCCATATCCTTCTTCCCAACTTGTCTCTTGGAGACTTTTGGCCACGCTGGACCCAAGTCTGGGGATGTTTTTCAAACTTTTCAGAGGCCTCGCTGCTGACAGGGGGGACAGCAGGCAGTGACAGGCCCGGGGCTGACAGGCTCCCCCTCCCCTACGGGGCGCTCGACTGCCACACCCAGCTGACATAGAACCTTTGTCACAATGCCCGCTACCGTGGTGAGGATGCGGGCACTCTGCGGGTGACAGGGACCCAGCAGGACTTGGTGTCAGCTCAGCAATTTCTCAGTTCCCCAAAGAAGCTGAATTCTGCAAATTGCTGCTTTTGCTCTTGAAATGATGTCATCAGGTGGGTGTCTTGGTGTAATAAACTGAAAACCAGAGCAGAAATGCTGAAATATTCCCATGATATGCATGGTCTCTGCACCAAACCACCATGACTTAGCCTAAGTAGATCTACCGGTTATTCTTTTTTGCTGCCTGCAGATTGTGGATGTAGAGTATAAAAACCGTCCTTCTGGAGAGATCTTTGCATTTTAGGCTTAGTCTAAGTGTCTCAAGTAGTCAGGGTTTTGTTTGGCCCTAATCCATAAGGTCTGATGGCTTTACTCCCCATCTCCAGATGAATGTGGTAGAAAATATAAATCAAGGAAACGTCCTTTGGCCTTGCCTTGCCTTGCCTTATTTCCTTCTCATCCTGTTCTCTGTCCCAGCCTCTCTCACTAACCCCTCGTCTGGCTGCATGTCTCTTCTTTCCTCTCTCCTTTTCTCAAACTCTCCTGCTTCCTGGTTCTTGTCTTTCAATTCCTCCATTTCAGTCCTGCAGCCCGGCACTAGTTTTTCCTCTTCCCTCCCTTTGTCTTGCTCCCTTCGCTTTCTCCCTCTGTTCCATATCCTTCTTCCCAACTTGTCTCTTGGAGACTTTTGGCCACGCTGGACCCAAGTCTGGGGATGTTTTTGAAACTTTTCAGAGGCCTCGCTGCTGACAGGGGGGACAGCAGGCAGTGACAGGCCCGGGGCTGACAGGCTCCCCCTCCCCTAGGGGGCGCTCGGCTGCCACACCCAGCTGACATAGAACCTTTGTCACAATGCCCGCTACCGTGGTGAGGATGCGGGCACTCTGCGGGTGACAGGGACCCAGCAGGACTTGGTGTCAGCTCAGCAATTTCTCAGTTCCCCAAAGAAGCTGAATTCTGCAAATTGCTGCTTTTGCTCTTGAAATGATGTCATCAGGTGGGTGTCTTGGTGTAATAAACTGAAAACCAGAGCAGAAATGCTGAAATATTCCCATGATATGCATGGTCTCTGCACCAAACCACCATAACTTAGCCTAAGTAGATCTACCGCTTATTCTTTTTTGCTGCCTGCAGATTGTGGATGTAGAGTATAAAAACCGTCCTTCTGGAGAGATCTTTGCATTTTAGGCTTAGTCTAAGTGTCTCAAGTAGTCAGGGTTTTGTTTGGCCCTAATCCATAAGGTCTGATGGCTTTACTCCCCATCTCCAGATGAATGTGGTAGAAAATATAAATCAAGGAAACGTCCTTTGGCCTTGCCTTGCCTTGCCTTATTTCCTTCTCATCCTGTTCTCTGTCCCAGCCTCTCTCACTAACCCCTCGTCTGGCTGCATGTCTCTTCTTTCCTCTCTCCTTTTCTCAAACTCTCCTGCTTCCTGGTTCTTGTCTTTCAATTCCTCCATTTCAGTCCTGCAGCTTGGCACTAGTTTTTCCTCTTCCCTCCCTTTGTCTTGCTCCCTTCGCTTTCTCCCTCTGTTCCATATCCTTCTTCCCAACTTGTCTCTTGGAGACTTTTGGCCACGCTGGACCCAAGTCTGGGGATGTTTTTGAAACTTTTCAGAGGCCTCGCTGCTGACAGGGGGGACAGCAGGCAGTGACAGGCCCGGGGCTGACAGGCTCCCCCTCCCCTACGGGGCGCTCGACTGCCACACCCAGCTGACATAGAACCTTTGTCACAATGCCCGCTACCGTGGTGAGGATGCGGGCACTCTGCGGGTGACAGGGACCCAGCAGGACTTGGTGTCAGCTCAGCAATTTCTCAGTTCCCCAAAGAAGCTGAATTCTGCAAATTGCTGCTTTTGCTCTTGAAATGATGTCATCAGGTGGGTGTCTTGGTGTAATAAACTGAAAACCAGAGCAGAAATGCTGAAATATTCCCATGATATGCATGGTCTCTGCACCAAACCACCATGACTTAGCCTAAGTAGATCTACCGCTTATTCTTTTTTGCTGCCTGCAGATTGTGGATGTAGAGTATAAAAACCGTCCTTCTGGAGAGATCTTTGCATTTTAGGCTTAGTCTAAGTGTCTCAAGTAGTCAGGGTTTTGTTTGGCCCTAATCCATAAGGTCTGATGGCTTTACTCCCCATCTCCAGATGAATGTGGTAGAAAATATAAATCAAGGAAACGTCCTTTGGCCTTGCCTTGCCTTGCCTTATTTCCTTCTCATCCTGTTCTCTGTCCCAGCCTCTCTCACTAACCCCTCGTCTGGCTGCATGTCTCTTCTTTCCTCTCTCCTTTTCTCAAACTCTCCTGCTTCCTGGTTCTTGTCTTTCAATTCCTCCATTTCAGTCCTGCAGCCCGGCACTAGTTTTTCCTCTTCCCTCCCTTTGTCTTGCTCCCTTCGCTTTCTCCCTCTGTTCCATATCCTTCTTCCCAACTTGTCTCTTGGAGACTTTTGGCCACGCTGGACCCAAGTCTGGGGATGTTTTTGAAACTTTTCAGAGGCCTCGCTGCTGACAGGGGGGACAGCAGGCAGTGACAGGCCCGGGGCTGACAGGCTCCCCCTCCCCTAGGGGGCGCTCGGCTGCCACACCCAGCTGACATAGAACCTTTGTCACAATGCCCGCTACCGTGGTGAGGATGCGGGCACTCTGCGGGTGACAGGGACCCAGCAGGACTTGGTGTCAGCTCAGCAATTTCTCAGTTCCCCAAAGAAGCTGAATTCTGCAAATTGCTGCTTTTGCTCTTGAAATGATGTCATCAGGTGGGTGTCTTGGTGTAATAAACTGAAAACCAGAGCAGAAATGCTGAAATATTCCCATGATATGCATGGTCTCTGCACCAAACCACCATAACTTAGCCTAAGTAGATCTACCGCTTATTCTTTTTTGCTGCCTGCAGATTGTGGATGTAGAGTATAAAAACCGTCCTTCTGGAGAGATCTTTGCATTTTAGGCTTAGTCTAAGTGTCTCAAGTAGTCAGGGTTTTGTTTGGCCCTAATCCATAAGGTCTGATGGCTTTACTCCCCATCTCCAGATGAATGTGGTAGAAAATATAAATCAAGGAAACGTCCTTTGGCCTTGCCTTGCCTTGCCTTATTTCCTTCTCATCCTGTTCTCTGTCCCAGCCTCTCTCACTAACCCCTCGTCTGGCTGCATGTCTCTTCTTTCCTCTCTCCTTTTCTCAAACTCTCCTGCTTCCTGGTTCTTGTCTTTCAATTCCTCCATTTCAGTCCTGCAGCCCGGCACTAGTTTTTCCTCTTCCCTCCCTTTGTCTTGCTCCCTTCGCTTTCTCCCTCTGTTCCATATCCTTCTTCCCAACTTGTCTCTTGGAGACTTTTGGCCACTTTGGACCCAAGTCTGGGGATGTTTTTGAAACTTTTCAGAGGCCTCGCTGCTGACAGGGGGGACAGCAGGCAGTGACAGGCCCGGGGCTGACAGGCTCCCCCTCCCCTACGGGGCGCTCGGCTGCCACACCCAGCTGACATAGAACCTTTGTCACAATGCCCGCTACCGTGGTGAGGATGCGGGCACTCTGCGGGTGACAGGGACCCAGCAGGACTTGGTGTCAGCTCAGCAATTTCTCAGTTCCCCAAAGAAGCTGAATTCTGCAAATTGCTGCTTTTGCTCTTGAAATGATGTCATCAGGTGGGTGTCTTGGTGTAATAAACTGAAAACCAGAGCAGAAATGCTGAAATATTCCCATGATATGCATGGTCTCTGCACCAAACCACCATGACTTAGCCTAAGTAGATCTACCGCTTATTCTTTTTTGCTGCCTGCAGATTGTGGATGTAGAGTATAAAAACCGTCCTTCTGGAGAGATCTTTGCATTTTAGGCTTAGTCTAAGTGTCTCAAGTAGTCAGGGTTTTGTTTGGCCCTAATCCATAAGGTCTGATGGCTTTACTCCCCATCTCCAGATGAATGTGGTAGAAAATATAAATCAAGGAAACGTCCTTTGGCCTTGCCTTGCCTTGCCTTATTTCCTTCTCATCCTGTTCTCTGTCCCAGCCTCTCTCACTAACCCCTCGTCTGGCTGCATGTCTCTTCTTTCCTCTCTCCTTTTCTCAAACTCTCCTGCTTCCTGGTTCTTGTCTTTCAATTCCTCCATTTCAGTCCTGCAGCCCGGCACTAGTTTTTCCTCTTCCCTTTCTTTGTCTTGCTCCCTTCGCTTTCTCCCTCTGTTCCATATCCTTCTTCCCAACTTGTCTCTTGGAGACTTTTGGCCACGCTGGACCCAAGTCTGGGGATGTTTTTGAAACTTTTCAGAGGCCTCGCTGCTGACAGGGGGGACAGCAGGCAGTGACAGGCCCGG
This sequence comes from Patagioenas fasciata, assembly GCF_037038585.1. NCBI lineage: Eukaryota > Metazoa > Chordata > Aves > Columbiformes > Columbidae > Patagioenas > Patagioenas fasciata. Next base: position 21,595,157 of record NC_092524.1, read on the forward strand.
GGCTGACAGGCTCCCCCTCCCCTAGGGGGCGCTCGGCTGCCACACCCAGCTGACATAGAACCTTTGTCACAATGCCCGCTACCGTGGTGAGGATGCGGGCACTCTGCGGGTGACAGGGACCCAGCAGGACTTGGTGTCAGCTCAGCAATTTCTCAGTTCCCCAAAGAAGCTGAATTCTGCAAATTGCTGCTTTTGCTCTTGAAATGATGTCATCAGGTGGGTGTCTTGGTGTAATAAACTGAAAACCAGAGCAGAAATGCTGAAATATTCCCATGATATGCATGGTCTCTGCACCAAACCACCATGACTTAGCCTAAGTAGATCTACCGCTTATTCTTTTTTGCTGCCTGCAGATTGTGGATGTAGAGTATAAAAACCGTCCTTCTGGAGAGATCTTTGCATTTTAGGCTTAGTCTAAGTGTCTCAAGTAGTCAGGGTTTTGTTTGGCCCTAATCCATAAGGTCTGATGGCTTTACTCCCCATCTCCAGATGAATGTGGTAGAAAATATAAATCAAGGAAATGTCCTTTGGCCTTGCCTTGCCTTGCCTTGCCTTATTTCCTTCTCATCCTGTTCTCTGTCCCAGCCTCTCTTACTAACCCCTCGTCTGGCTGCATGTCTCTGCTTTCCTCTCTCCTTTTCTCAAACTCTCCTGCTTCCTGGTTCTTGTCTTTCAATTCCTCCATTTCAGTCCTGCAGCCCCGCACTAGTTTTTCCTCTTCCCTTTCTTTGTCCAGCTCCCTTCGCTTTCTCCCTCTGTTCCATATCCTTCTTCCCAGCTTGTCTCTTGGAGACTTTTGGCCACTTTGGACCCAAGTCTGGGGATGTTTTTGAAACTTTTCAGAGGCCTCGCTGCTGACAGGAGGGACAGCAGGCAGTGACAGGCCCGGGGCTGACAGGCTCCCCCTCCCCTAGGGGGTGCTCGACAGCCACACCCAGCTGAAATACAACCTTTGTAAGAATGCCCGTTACCGTGGTGAGGATGCGGGCACTCTGCGGGTGACAGGGACCCAGCAGGACTTGGTGTCAGCTCAGCAATTTCTCAGTTCCCCAAAGAAGCTGAATTCTGCAAATTGCTGCTTTTGCTCTTGAAATGATGTCATCAGGTGGGTGTCTTGGTGTAATAAACTGAAAACCAGAGCAGAAATGCTGAAATATTCCCATGATATGCATGGTCTCTGCACCAAACCACCATGACTCAGCCTAAGTAGATCTGCCACTTATTGTTCTGTACTGACAGCAGATTGTAGAAGTACAGCATGAAAAACATCCTTCTGGAGAGATCGTTGCGTTTTAGGCTTAGTCTAAGTGTCTCAAGTAGCCGGGGTTTTTGTTTGGGCCTAATCCATAAGGTCTGATGGCTTTCTTCCTCGTCTCAAGATGAATGTGGTAGAAAATATAAAGCAAGGAAACGTCCTTTGGCCTAGTCTTGCCTTGCCTTATTTCCTTCTCATCCTGTTCTCTGTCCCAGCCTCTCTCACTAACCCCTCGTCTGGCTGCATGTCTCTGCTTTCCTCTCTCCTTTTCTCAATCTCTCCTGCTTCCTGGTTCTTGTCTTTCAATTCCTCCATTTCAGTCCTGCAGCCCGGCACTAGTTTTCCTCTTCCCTCCCTTTGGTCTGCTCCCTTCGCTTTCTCCCTCTGTTCTATATCCTTCTTCCCGACTTGTCTCTTGGAGACTTTTGGCCATGCTGGACCCAAGTCTGGGGATGTTTTTGGAACTTTTCAGAGGCCTCGCTGCTGACAGGGGGGACAGCAACAGTGACAGGCCCGGGGCTGACAGACTCCCCCTCCCCTAGGAGGCGCTCGGCTGCCACACCCAGCTGACATAGAACCTTTGTCAGAATGCCCGCTACCGTGGTGAGGATGCGGGCACTCTGCAGGTAAAGGGGACATGGAAGGACTTGGTGTCAGCTCAGCAATTTCTCAGTTCCCTAAAGAAGCTGAATTCTGCAAACTGCTGCTTTTCCTCTTGAAATGATGTCATCAGGTGGGTGTCTTGGTGTAATAAACTGAAAACCAGAGCAGAAATGCTGAAATATTCCCATGATATGCATGGTCTCTGCACCAAACCACCATGACTCAGCCTAAGTAGATCTGCCACTTATTGTTCTTTACTGACAGCAGATTGTAGAAGTACAGCATGAAAAACATCCTTCTGGAGAGATCGTTGCGTTTTATGCTTAGTCTAAGTGTCTGAAGGCAGCAAAAAAGAATAAGCGGTAAGTCTACTCAGGCTGAGTCATGGTGGTTTGGTGCAGAGACCATGCATATCATGGGAATATTTCAGCATTTCTATTCTGGTTTTCAGTTTATTACACTAAAACACCCACCTGATGACATCATTCCAAGAGCAAAGCAGCAGTTTGCAGAATTCAGCTTCTTTAGGGAACTGAGAAATTGCTGAGCTGACACCAAGTCCTGCTGGGTCCCTGTCACCTGCAGAGTGCCCGCATCCTCACCACGGTAGCGGGCATTGTGACAAAGGTTCTATGTCAGCTGGGTGTGGCAGCCGAGCGCCCCGTAGGGGAGGGGGAGCCTGTCAGCCCCGGGCCTGTCACTGCCTGCTGTCCCTCCTGTCAGAAGCGAGGCCTCTGAAAAGTTTCAAAAACATCCCCAGACTTGGGTCCAAAGTGGCCAAAAGTCTCCAAGAGACAAGTTGGGAAGAAGGATATGGAACAGAGGGAGAAAGCGAAGTGAGCAAGACAAAGGGAGGGAAGAGGAAAAACTAGTGCCAAGCTGCAGGACTGAAATGGAGGAATTGAAAGACAAGAACCAGGAAGCAGGAGAGTTTGAGAAAAGGAGAGAGGAAAGAAGAGACATGCAGCCAGACGAGGGGTTAGTGAGAGAGGCTGGGACAGAGAACAGGATGAGAAGGAAATAAGGCAAGGCAAGGCAAGGCCAAAGGACGTTTCCTTGATTTATATTTTCTACCACATTCATCTGGAGATGGGGAGGAAAGCCATCAGACCTTATGGATTAGGGCCAAGCAAAACCCTGACTACTTGAGACACTTAGACTAAGCCTAAAATGCAAAGATCTCTCCAGAAGGACGGTTTTTATACTCTACATCCACAATCTGCAGGCAGCAAAAAAGAATAAGCGGTAGATCTGCTTAGGCTGAGTCATGGTAGTTTGGTGCGGAGACCATGCATATCATGGGAATATTTCAGCATTTCTATTCTGGTTTTCAGTTTATTACACCAAGACACCCACCTGATGACATCATTTCAAGAGCAAAAGCAGCAATTTGCAGAATTCAGCTTCTTTGGGGAACTGAGAAATTGCTGAGCTGGCACCAAGTCCTGCAGGGTCCCTGTTACCCGCAGAGTGCCCGCATCCTCACCACGGGTCCGGGCATTGTGACAAAGGTTCTATGTCAGCTGGGTGTGGCAGTCGAGCGCCCCGTAGGGGAGGGGGAGCCTGTCAGCCCCGGGCCTGTCACTGCCTGCTGTCCCTCCTGTCAGCAGCGAGGCCTCTGAAAAGTTTCAAAAACATCCCCAGACTTGGGTCCAGCGTGGCCAAAAGTCTCCAAGAGACAAGTTGGGAAGAAGGATATGGAACAGAGGGAGAAAGCGAAGGGAGCAAGACAAAGGGAGGGAAGAGGAAAATCTAGTGCGGGGCTGCAGGACTGAAATGGAGGAATTGAAAGACAAGAGTCAGGAAGCAGGAGAGTTTGAGAAAAGGAGAGAGGAAAGAAGAGACATGCAGCCAGAGGAGGGGTTAGTGAGAGAGGCTGGAACAGAGAACAGGATTAGAAGGAAATAAGGCAAGACAAGGCAAGGCTACGCCAAAGGACCTTTCCCTGATTTATATTTTCTACCACATTGATCTGGAGACGAGGAGGAAAGCCATCAGACCTGATGGATTAGGCCCAAACAAAAACCCCGGCTACTTGAGACACTTAGACTAAGCTTAAAATGCAAAGATCTCTCCATAAGGATGGTTTTTATCCTGTACTTCCACAATCTGCTGACAGTACAAAAGAATAAGCGGCAGATCTACTCAGGCTGAGTCATGGTGGTTTGGTGCAGAGACCATGCATATCATGGGAATATTTCAGCATTTCTATTCTGGTTTTCAGTGTATTACACTAAAACACCCACCTGATGACATCATTTCAAGAGCAAAAGCAGCAGTTTGCAGAATTCAGCTTCTTTAGGGAACTGAGAAGTTGCTGAGCTGACACCAAGTCCTTCCATGTCCCCTTTACCTGCAGAGTGCCCGCATCCTCACCACGGTAGCGGGCATTGTGACAAAGGTTCTATGTCAGCTGGGTGTGGCAGCCGAGCGCCCCCTACGGTAGGGGGAGTCTGTCAGCCCCGGGCCTGTCACTGTTGCTGTCCCCCCTGTCAGCAGCGAGGCCTCTGAAAAGTTCCAAAAACATCCCCAGACTTGGGTCCAGCATGACCAAAAGTCTCCAAGAGACAAGTCGAGAAGAAGGATATAGAGCAGAGGGAGAAAGCGAAGGGAGCAGACCAAAGGGAGGGAAGAGGAAAACTAGTGCTGGGCTGCAGGACTGAAATGGAGGAATTGAAAGACAAGAACCAGGAAGCAGGAGATTTTGAGAAAAGGAGAGAGGAAAGCAGAGACATGCAGCCAGACGAGGGGTTAGTGAGAGAGGCTGGGACAGAGAACAGGATGAGAAGGAAATAAGGCAAGGCAAGGAAAGACTAGGCCAAAGGACGTTTCCTTGCTTTATATTTTCTACCACATTCATCTTGAAACGAGGAAGAAAGCCATCAGACCTTATGGATTAGGCCCAAACAAAAACCGTGGCTACTTGAGACACTTAGACTAAGCCTAAAACGCAACGATCTCTCCAGAAGGATGTTTTTCATGCTGTACTTCTACAATCTGCTGGCAGTACAGAAGAATAAGCGGCAGATCTACTCAGGCTCAGTCATGGTGCTTTGGTGCAGAGATCATGCATATCATGGGAATATTTCAGCATGAGACCCCATCTGGAATATTGTGTCCAGTTCTGGGCCCCTCAGTTCAAGAAGGACAGGGAACTTCTGGAGAGGGTCCAGCGTAGGGCAACAAAGATGATTAAGGGAGTGGAGCATCTCCCTTATGAAGAAAGGCTGAGGGAGCTGGGGCTCTTTAGTTTGGAGAAGAGGAGACTGAGGGGTGACCTTATTAATGTTTATAAATATATAAAGGGTGAGTGCCATGAGGATGGAGTCAGGCTCTTCTCGGTGGCAAACAATGATAGGACAAGGGGCAATGGGATCAAGGTGGAACACAAGAGGTTCCACTTAAATTTGAGAAAGAACTTCTTCTCAGTGAGGGTAACAGAGCACTGGAACAGGCTACCCAGGGAGGTTGTGGAGTCTCCTTCCCTGGAGACATTCAAAGCCCACCTGGACACATTCCTGTGCGACCTCACCTAGGTGTTCCTGCTCCAGCAGGGGGATTGGACTAGATGATCTTTTGAGGTCCCTTCCAATCCCAAACATACTGTGATACTGTGATACTGTGATGTCTGCTCTGGTTTTCAGTTTATTACACCAAGACACCCACCTGATGACATCATTTCAAGAGCAAAAGCAGCAATTTGCAGAATTCAGCTTCTTTGGGGAACTGAGAAATTGCTGAGCTGACACCAAGTCCTGCTGGGTCCCTGTCACCCGCAGAGTGCCCGCATCCTCACCACGGTAGCGGGCATTGTGACAAAGGTTCTATGTCAGCTGGGTGTGGCAGTCGAGCGCCCCGTAGGGGAGGGGGAGCCTGTCAGCCCCGGGCCTGTCACTGCCTGCTGTCCCTCCTGTCAGCAGCGAGGCCTCTGAAAAGTTTCAAAAACATCCCCAGACTTGGGTCCAAAGTGGCCAAAAGTCTCCAAGAGACAAGTTGGGAAGAAGGATATGGAACAGAGGGAGAAAGCGAAGGGAGCAAGACAAAGAAAGGGAAGAGGAAAAACTAGTGCCGGGCTGCAGGACTGAAATGGAGGAATTGAAAGACAAGAACCAGGAAGCAGGAGAGTTTGAGAAAAGGAGAGAGGAAAGAAGAGACATGCAGCCAGACGAGGGGTTAGTGAGAGAGGCTGGGACAGAGAACAGGATGAGAAGGAAATAAGGCAAGGCAAGGCAAGGCCAAAGGACGTTTCCTTGATTTATATTTTCTACCACATTCATCTGGAGATGGGGAGTAAAGCCATCAGACCTTATGGATTAGGGCCAAACAAAACCCTGACTACTTGAGACACTCAGACTAAGCCTAAAATGCAAAGATCTCTCCAGAAGGACGGTTTTTATACTCTACATCCACAATCTGCAGGCAGCAAAAAAGAATAAGCGGTAGATCTACTTAGGCTAAGTCATGGTGGTTTGGTGCAGAGACCATGCATATCATGGGAATATTTCAGCATTTCTGCTCTGGTTTTCAGTTTATTACACCAAGACACCCACCTGATGACATCATTTCAAGAGCAAAAGCAGCAATTTGCAGAATTCAGCTTCTTTGGGGAACTGAGAAATTGCTGAGCTGGCACCAAGTCCTGCTGGGTCCGTGTCACCCGCAGAGTGCCCGCATCCTCACCACGGGTCCGGGCATTGTGACAAAGGTTCTATGTCAGCTGGGTGTGGCAGTCGAGCACCCCGTAGGGGAGGGGGAGCCTGTCAGCCCCGGGCCTGTCACTGCCTGCTGTCCCTCCTGTCAGCAGCGAGGCCTCTGAAAAGTTTCAAAAACATCCCCAGACTTGGGTCCAGCGTGGCCAAAAGTCTCCAAGAGACAAGTTGGGAAGAAGGATATGGAACAGAGGGAGAAAGCGAAGGGAGCAAGACAAAGGGAGGGAAGAGGAAAAACTAGTGCCGGGCTGCAGGACTGAAATGGAGGAATTGAAAGACAAGAACCAGGAAGCAGGAGATTTTGAGAAAAGGAGAGAGGAAAGAAGAGACATGCAGCCAGACGAGGGGTTAGTGAGAGAGGCTGGGACAGAGAACAGGATGAGAAGGAAATAAGGCAAGGCAAGGCAAGGCAAGGCCAAAGGACGTTTCCTTGATTTATATTTTCTACCACATTCATCTGGAGATGGGGAGTAAAGCCATCAGACCTTATGGATTAGGGCCATGCAAAACCCTGACTACTTGAGACACTTAGACTAAGCCTAAAATGCAAAGATCTCTCCAGAAGGACGGTTTTTATACTCTACATCCACAATCTGCAGGCAGCAAAAAAGAATAAGCGGTAGATCTACTTAGGCTGAGTCATGGTAGTTTGGTGCAGAGACCATGCATATCATGGGAATATTTCAGCATTTCTGCTCTGGTTTTCAGTTTATTACACCAAGACACCCACCTGATGACATCATTTCAAGAGCAAAAGCAGCAATTTGCAGAATTCAGCTTCATTGGGGAACTGAGAAATTGCTTAGCTGGCACCAAGTCCTGCTGGGTCCCTGTCACCAGCAGAGTGCCCGCATCCTCACCACGGGTCCGGGCATTCTTACAAAGGTTCTATGTCAGCTGGGTGTGGCAGTCGAGCGCCCCGTAGGGGAGGGGGAGCCTGTCAGCCCCGGGCCTGTCACTGTTGCTGTCCCCCCTGTCACCAGCGAGGCCTCTGAAAAGTTTCAAAAACATCCCCAGACCAGGGTCCAAAGTGGCCAAAAGTCTCCAAGAGACAAGTTGGGAAGAAGGATATGGAACAGAGGGAGAAAGCGAAGGGAGCAAGACAAAGGGAAGGAAGAGGAAAATCTAGTGCCGGGCTGCAGGACTGAAATGGAGGAATTGAAAGACAAGAATCAGGAAGCAGGAGAGTTTGAGAAAAGGAGAGAAGAAAGAAGAGACATGCAGCCAGAGGAGGGGTTAGTGAGAGAGGCTGGAACAGAGAACAGGATTAGAAGGAAATAAGGCAAGACAAGGCAAGGCTACGCCAAAGGACCTTTCCCTGATTTATATTTTCTACCACATTCATCTTGAGACGAGGAGGAAAGCCATCAGACCTGATGGATTAGGCCCAAACAAAAACCCCGGCTACTTGAGACACTTAGACTAAGCTTAAAATGCAAAGATCTCTCCATAAGGATGGTTTTTATCCTGTACTTCCACAATCTGCTGACAGTACAAAAGAATAAGCGGCAGATCTACTTAGGCTGAGTCATGGTGATTTGGTGCAGAGACCATGCATATCATGGGAATATTTCAGCATTTCTATTCTGGTTTTCAGTGTATTACACTAAAACACCCACCTGATGACATCATTTCAAGAGCAAAAGCAGCAGTTTGCAGAATTCAGCTTCTTTAGGGAACTGAGAAATTGCTGAGCTGACACCAAGTCCTTCCATGTCCCCTTTACCTGCAGAGTGCCCGCATCCTCACCACGGTAGCGGGCATTGTGACAAAGGTTCTATGTCAGCTGGGTGTGGCAGCCGAGCGCCCCCTACGGTAGGGGGAGTCTGTCAGCCCCGGGCCTGTCACTGTTGCTGTTCCCCCTGTCACCAGCGAGGCCTCTGAAAAGTTCCAAAAACATCCCCAGACTTGGGTCCAGCATGGCCAAAAGTCTCCAACAGACAAGTCGGGAAGAAGGATATAGAACAGAGGGAGAAAGCGAAGGGAGCAGACCAAAGGGAGGGAAGAGGAAAACTAGTGCCGGGCTGCAGGACTGAAATGGAGGAATTGAAAGACAAGAACCAGGAAGCAGGAGAGATTGAGAAAAGGAGAGAGGAAAGAAGAGACATGCAGCCAGACGAGGGGTTAGTGCGAGAGGCTGGGACAGAGAACAGGATTAGAAGGAAATAAGGCAAGACAAGGCAAGGCTACGCCAAAGGACCTTTCCCTGATTTATATTTTCTACCACATTCATCTTGAGACGAGGAGGAAAGCCATCAGACCTGATGGATTAGGCCCAAACAAAAACCCGGCTACTTGAGACACTTAGACTAAGCTTAAAATGCAAAGATGTCTCCATAAGGATGGTTTTTATCCTGTACTTCCACAATCTGCTGACAGTACAAAAGAATAAGCGGCAGATCTACTTAGGCTGAGTCAGGGTGGTTTGGTGCAGAGACCATGCATATCATGGGAATATTTCAGCATTTCTATTCTGGTTTTCAGTTTATTACACTAAAACACCCACCTGATGACATCATTCCAAGAGCAAAAGCAGCAGTTTGCAGAATTCAGCTTCTTTGGGGAACTGAGAAATTGCTGAGCTGACACCAAGTCCTGCTGGGTTCCTGTCACCCGCAGAGTGCCCGCATCCTCACCACGGTAACGGGCATTCTTACAAAGGTTGTATGTCAGCTGGGTGTGGCAGTCGAGCACCCCGTAGGGGAGGGGGAGCCTGTCAGCCCCGGGCCTGTCACTGCCTGCTGTCCCTCCTGTCAGCAGCGAGGCCTCTGAAAAGTTTCAAAAACATCCCCAGACTTGGGTCCAAAGTGGCCAAAAGTCTCCAAGAGACAAGCTATGAAGAAGGGTATGGAACAGAGGGAGAAAGCGAAGGGAGCTGGACAAAGAAAGGGAAGAGGAAAAACTAGTGCCGGGCTGCAGGACTGAAATGGAGGAATTGAAAGACAAGAACCAGGAAGCAGGAGAGTTTGAGAAAAGGAGAGAGGAAAGCAGAGACATGCAGCCAGACGAGGGGTTAGTGAGAGAGGCTGGGACAGAGAACAGGATGAGAAGGAAATAAGGCAAGGCAAGGCAAGGCAAGGCCAAAGGACATTTCCTTGATTTATATTTTCTACCACATTCATCTGGAGATGGTGAGTAAAGCCATCAGACCTGATGGATTAGGGCCAAACAAAACCCTGACTACTTGAGACACTTAGACTAAGCCTAAAACGCAAAGATCTCTCCAGAAGGACGGTTTTTATACTCTACATCCACAATCTGCAGGCAGCAAAAAAGAATAAGCGGTAGATCTACTTAGGCTAAGTCATGGTGGTTTGGTGCAGAGACCATGCATATCATGGGAATATTTCAGCATTTCTGCTCTGGTTTTCAGTTTATTACACCAAGACACCCACCTGATGACATCATTTCAAGAGCAAAAGCAGCAATTTGCAGAATTCAGCTTCTTTGGGGAACTGAGAAATTGCTGAGCTGACACCAAGTCCTGCTGGGTCCCTGTCACCCGCAGAGTGCCCGCATCCTCACCACGGTAGCGGGCATTGTGACAAAGGTTCTATGTCAGCTGGGTGTGGCAGTCGAGCGCCCCGTAGGGGAGGGGGAGCCTGTCAGCCCCGGGCCTGTCACTGCCTGCTGTCCCCCCTGTCAGCAGCGAGGCCTCTGAAAAGTTTCAAAAACATCCCCAGACTTGGGTCCAAAGTGGCCAAAAGTCTCCAAGAGACAAGTTGGGAAGAAGGATATGGAACAGAGGGAGAAAGCGAAGGGAGCAAGACAAAGGGAGGGAAGAGGAAAAACTAGTGCCGGGCTGCAGGACTGAAATGGAGGAATTGAAAGACAAGAACCAGGAAGCAGGAGATTTTGAGAAAAGGAGAGAGGAAAGAAGAGACATGCAGCCAGACGAGGGGTTAGTGAGAGAGGCTGGGACAGAGAACAGGATGAGAAGGAAATAAGGCAAGGCAAGGCAAGGCCAAAGGACGTTTCCTTGATTTATATTTTCTACCACATTCATCTGGAGATGGGGAGTAAAGCCATCAGACCTTATGGATTAGGGCCAAACAAAACCCTGACTACTTGAGACACTTAGACTAAGCCTAAAATGCAAAGATCTCTCCAGAAGGACGGTTTTTATACTCTACATCCACAATCTGCAGGCAGCAAAAAAGAATAAGCGGTAGATCTACTTAGGCTAAGTCATGGTGGTTTGGTGCAGAGACCATGCATATCATGGGAATATTTCAGCATTTCTGCTCTGGTTTTCAGTTTATTACACCAAGACACCCACCTGATGACATCATTCCAAGAGCAAAAGCAGCAGTTTGCAGAATTCAGCTTCTTTGGGGAACTGAGAAATTGCTGAGCTGACACCAAGTCCTGCTGGGTCCCTGTCACCCGCAGAGTGCCCGCATCCTCACCACGGTAGCGGGCATTGTGACAAAGGTTCTATGTCAGCTGGGTGTGGCAGCCGAACGCCCCCTAGGGGAGGGGGAGCCTGTCAGCCCCGGGCCTGTCACTGCCTGCTGTCCCCCCTGTCAGCAGCGAGGCCTCTGAAAAGTTTCAAAAACATCCCCAGACTTGGGTCCAAAGTGGCCAAAAGTCTCCAAGAGACAAGTTGGGAAGAAGGATATGGAACAGAGGGAGAAAGCGAAGGGAGCAAGACAAAGGGAGGGAAGAGGAAAAACTAGTGCCGGGCTGCAGGACTGAAATGGAGGAATTGAAAGACAAGAACCAGGAAGCAGGAGAGTTTGAGAAAAGGAGAGAGGAAAGAAGAGATGCAGCCAGACGAGGGGTTAGTGAGAGAGGCTGGGACAGAGAACAGGATGAGAAGGAAATAAGGCAAGGCAAGGCAAGGCAAGGCCAAAGGACGTTTCCTTGATTTATATTTTCTACCACATTCATCTTGAGACGAGGAGGAAAGCCATCAGACCTTATGGATTAGGTACAAACAAAAACCCCGGCTACTTGAGACACTTAGACTAAGCTTAAAATGCAAAGATCTATCTATAAGTATGGTTTTTATCCTGTACTTCCACAATCTGCTGACAGTACAAAAGAATAAGCGGCAGATATACTCAGGCTGAGTCATGGTGGTTTGGTGCAGAGACCATGCATATCATGGGAATATTTCAGCATGTCTGCTCTGGTTTTCAGTGTATTACACAAAAACACCCACCTGATGACATCATTTCAAAAGCAAAAGCAGCAGTTTGCAGAATTCAGCTTCTTTGGGGAACTGAGAAATTGCTGAGCTGACACCAAGTCCTGCCATGTCCCCTTAACCTGCAGAGTGCCCGTATCCTCACCACGGTAGCGGGCATTCTGACACAGGTTCTATGCCAGCTGGGTGTGGCAGTCAAGCGCCCTGTAGGGGAGGGGGAGCCTGTCAGCCCCGGGCCTGTCACTGTTGCTGTCCCCCCTGTCACCAGCCAGGCCTCTGAAAAGTTTCAAAAACATACCCAGACCAGGGTCCAGCGTGGCCAAAAGTCTCCAAGAGACAAGTTGGGAAGAAGGATATGGAACAGAGGGAGAAAGCGAAGGGAGCAGACCAAAGGGAGGGAAGAGGAAAAACTAGTGCGGGCCTGCAGGACTGAAATGGAGGAATTGAAAGACAAGAACCAGGAAGCAGGAGAGATTGAGAAAAGGAGAGAGGAAAGCAGAGACATGCAGCCAGACGAGGGGTTAGTGAGAGAGGCTGGGACAGAGAACAGGATGAGAAGGAAATAAGGCAAGGCAAGGCAAGACTAGGCCAAAGGACGTTTCCTTGCTTTATATTTTCTACCACATTCATCTTGAGACGAGGAAGAAACCCATCAGACCTTATGGATTAGGCCCAAACAAAAACCCCGGCTACTTGAGACACTTAGACTAAGCCTAAAACGCAACGATCTCTCCAGAAGGATGTTTTTCATGCTGTACTTCTACAATCTGCTGTCAGTACAGAACAATAAGTGGCAGATCTACTTAGACTGAGTCATGGTGGTTTGGTGCAGAGACCATGCATATCATGGGAATATTTCAGCATTTCTGCTCTGGTTTTCAGTTTATTACACCAAGACACCCACCTGATGACATCATTTCAAGAGCAAAAGCAGCAATTTGCAGAATTCAGCTTCTTTGGGGAACTGAGAAATTGCTGAGCTGACACCAAGTCCTGCTGGGTCCCTGTCACCCGCAGAGTGCCCGCATCCTCACCACGGTAGCGGGCATTGTGACAAAGGTTCTATGTCAGCTGGGTGTGGCAGTCGAGCGCCCCGTAGGGGAGGGGGAGCCTGCCAGCCCCGGGCCTGTCACTGCCCAGCAGGACTTGGTGTCAGCTCAGCAATTTCTCAGTTCCCCAAAGAAGCTGAATTCTGCAAATTGCTGCTTTTGCTCTTGAAATGATGTCATCAGGTGGGTGTCTTGGTGTAATAAACTGAAAACCAGAATAGAAATGCTGAAATATTCCCATGATATGCATGGTCTCCGCACCAAACCACCATGACTTAGCCTAAGTAGATCTACCGCTTATTCTTTTTTGCTGCCTGCAGATTGTGGATGTAGAGTATAAAAACCGTCCTTCTGGAGAGATCTTTGCATTTTAGGCTTAGTCTAAGTGTCTCAAGTAGTCAGGGTTTTGTTTGGCCCTAATCCATAAGGTCTGATGGCTTTACTCCCCATCTCCAGATGAATGTGGTAGAAAATATAAATCAAGGAAATGTCCTTTGGCCTTGCCTTGCCTTGCCTTGCCTTATTTCCTTCTCATCCTGTTCTCTGTCCCAGCCTCTCGCATTAACCCCTCGTCTGGCTGCATGTCTCTTCTTTCCTCTCTCCTTTTCTCAAAATCTCCTGCTTCCTGGTTCTTGTCTTTCAATTCCTCCATTTCAGTCCTGCAGCCCGGCACTAGTTTTTCCTCTTCCCTCCCTTTGTCTTGCTCCCTTCGCTTTCTCCCTCTGTTCCATATCCTTCTTCCCAACTTGTCTCTTGGAGACTTTTGGCCACTTTGGACCCAAGTCTGGGGATGTTTTTGAAACTTTTCAGAGGCCTCGCTGCTGACAGGGGGGACAGCAGGCAGTGACAGGCCCGGGGCTGACAGGCTCCCCCTCCCCTACGGGGCGCTCGACTGCCACACCCAGCTGACATAGAACCTTTGTCACAATGCCCGCTACCGTGGTGAGGATGCGGGCACTCTGCGGGTGACAGGGACCCAGCAGGACTTGGTGTCAGCTCAGCAATTTCTCAGTTCCCCTAAGAAGCTGAATTCTGCAAATTGCTGCTTTTGCTCTTGAAATGATGTCATCAGGTGGGTGTCTTGGTGTAATAAACTGAAAACCAGAGCAGACATGCTGAAATATTCCCGTGATATGCATGGTCTCTGCACCAAACCACCATGACTCAGCCTGAGTATATCTACCGCTTATTCTTTTTTGCTGCCTGCAGATTGTGGATGTAGAGTATAAAAACCGTCCTTCTGGAGAGATCTTTGCATTTTAGGCTTAGTCTAAGTGTCTCAAGTAGTCAGGGTTTTGTTTGGCCCTAATCCATAAGGTCTGATGGCTTTACTCACCATCTCCAGAAGAATGTGGTAGAAAATATAAATCAAGGAAACGTCCTTTGGCCTTGCCTTGCCTTGCCTTGCCTTATTTCCTTCTCATCCTGTTCTCTGTCCCAGCCTCTCTCACTAACCCCTCGTCTGGCTGCATGTCTCTGCTTTCCTCTCTCCTTTTCTCAAACTCTCCTGCTTCCTGGTTCTTGTCTTTCAATTCCTCCATTTCAGTCCTGCAGCCCCGCACTAGTTTTTCCTCTTCCCTTTCTTTGTCCAGCTCCCTTCGCTTTCTCCCTCTGTTCCATATCCTTCTTCCCAGCTTGTCTCTTGGAGACTTTTGGCCACTTTGGACCCAAGTCTGGGGATGTTTTTGAAACTTTTCAGAGGCCTTGCTGCTGACAGGAGGGACAGCAGGCAGTGACAGGCCCGGGGCTGACAGGCTCCCCCTCCCCTAGGGGGTGCTCGACTGCCACACCCAGCTGACATAGAACCTTTGTCACAATGCCCGTTACCGTGGTGAGGATGCGGGCACTCTGCGGGTGACAGGGACCCAGCAGGACTTGGTGTCAGCTCAGCAATTTCTCAGTTCCCCAAAGAAGCTGAATTCTGCAAATTGCTGGTTTTGCTCTTGAAATGATGTCATCAGGTGGGTGTCTTGGTGTAATAAACTGAAAACCAGAGCAGACATGCTGAAATATTCCCATGATATGCATGATCTCTGCACCAAAGCACCATGACTCAGCCTGACTAGATCTGCCGCTTATTCTTCTGTACTGCCTGCAGATTGTAGAAGTACAGCATGAAAAACATCCTTCTGGAGAGATCGTTGCGTTTTAGGCTTAGTCTAAGTGTCTCAAGTAGCCGGGGTTTTTGTTTGGGCCTAATCCATAAGGTCTGATGGCTTTCTTCCTCGTCTCAAGATGAATGTGGTAGAAAATATAAAGCAAGGAAACGTCCTTTGGCCTAGTCTTGCCTTGCCTTGCCTTATTTCCTTCTCATCCTGTTCTCTCTCCCAGCCTCTCTCACTAACCCCTCGTCTGGCTGCATGTCTCTGCTTTCCTCTCTCCTTTTCTCAATCTCTCCTGCTTCCTGGTTCTTGTCTTTCAATTCCTCCATTTCAGTCCTGTAGGCCCGCACTAGTTTTTCCTCTTCCCTCCCTTTGGTCTGCTCCCTTCGCTTTCTCCCTCTGTTCTATATCCTTCTTCCCGACTTGTCTCTTGGAGACTTTTGGCCATGCTGGACCCAAGTCTGGGTATGTTTTTGAAACTTTTCAGAGGCCTGGCTGGTGACAGGGGGGACAGCAACAGTGACAGGCCCGGGGCTGACAGGCTCCCCTCCCCTACAGGGCGCTTGACTGCCACACCCAGCTGGCATAGAACCTTTGTCAGAATGCCCGCTACCGTGGTGAGGATGCGGGCACTCTGCAGGTAAAGGGGACATGGCAGGACTTGGTGTCAGCTCAGCAATTTCTCAGTTCCCCAAAGAAGCTGAATTCTGCAAACTGCTGCTTTTGCTTTTGAAATGATGTCATCAGGTGGGTGTTTTTGTGTAATACACTGAAAACCAGAGCAGACATGCTGAAATATTCCCATGATATGCATGGTCTCTGCACCAAACCACCATGACTCAGCCTGAGTATATCTGCCGCTTATTCTTTTGTACTGTCAGCAGATTGTGGAAGTACAGGATAAAAACCATCCTTATAGAGAGATCTTTGCATTTTAAGCTTAGTCTAAGTGTCTCAAGTAGCCGGGGTTTTTGTTTGTACCTAATCCATAAGGTCTGATGGCTTTCCTCCTCGTCTCAAGATGAATGTGGTAGAAAATATAAATCAAGGAAACGTCCTTTGGCCTTGCCTTGCCTTGCCTTATTTCCTTCTCATCCTGTTCTCTGTCCCAGCCTCTCTCACTAACCCCTCGTCTGGCTGCATGTCTCTTCTTTCCTCTCTCCTTTTCTCAAACTCTCCTGCTTCCTGGTTCTTGTCTTTCAATTCCTCCATTTCAGTCCTGCAGCCCGGCACTAGTTTTTCCTCTTCCCTCCCTTTGTCTTGCTCCCTTCGCTTTCTCCCTCTGTTCCATATCCTTCTTCCCAACTTGTCTCTTGGAGACTTTTGGCCACTTTGGACCCAAGTCTGGGGATGTTTTTGAAACTTTTCAGAGGCCTCGCTGCTGACAGGGGGGACAGCAGGCAGTGACAGGCCCGGGGCTGACAGGCTCCCCCTCCCCTAGGGGGCGCTCGACTGCCACACCCAGCTGACATAGAACCTTTGTCACAATGCCCGCTACCGTGGTGAGGATGCGGGCACTCTGCGGGTGACAGGGACCCAGCAGGACTTGGTGTCAGCTCAGCAATTTCTCAGTTCCCCAAAGAAGCTGAATTCTGCAAATTGCTGCTTTTGCTCTTGAAATGATGTCATCAGGTGGGTGTCTTGGTGTAATAAACTGAAAACCAGAGCAGAAATGCTGAAATATTCCCATGATATGCATGGTCTCTGCACCAAACCACCATGACTTAGCCTAAGTAGATCTACCGCTTATTCTTTTTTGCTGCCTGCAGATTGTGGATGTAGAGTATAAAAACCGTCCTTCTGGAGAGATCTTTGCATTTTAGGCTTAGTCTAAGTGTCTCAAGTAGTCAGGGTTTTGTTTGGCCCTAATCCATAAGGTCTGATGGCTTTACTCCCCATCTCCAGATGAATGTGGTAGAAAATATAAATCAAGGAAACGTCCTTTGGCCTTGCCTTGCCTTGCCTTGCCTTATTTCCTTCTCATCCTGTTCTCTGTCCCAGCCTCTCTCACTAACCCCTCGTCTGGCTGCATGTCTCTTCTTTCCTCTCTCCTTTTCTCAAAATCTCCTGCTTCCTGGTTCTTGTCTTTCAATTCCTCCATTTCAGTCCTGCAGCCCGGCACTAGTTTTTCCTCTTCCCTCCCTTTGTCTTGCTCCCTTCGCTTTCTCCCTCTGTTCCATATCCTTCTTCCCAACTTGTCTCTTGGAGACTTTTGGCCACTTTGGACCCAAGTCTGGGGATGTTTTTGAAACTTTTCAGAGGCCTCGCTGCTGACAGGGGGGACAGCAGGCAGTGACAGGCCCGGGGCTGACAGGCTCCCCCTCCCCTACGGGGCGCTCGACTGCCACACCCAGCTGACATAGAACCTTTGTCACAATGCCCGCTACCGTGGTGAGGATGCGGGCACTCTGCGGGTGACAGGGACCCAGCAGGACTTGGTGTCAGCTCAGCAATTTCTCAGTTCCCCAAAGAAGCTGAATTCTGCAAATTGCTGCTTTTGCTCTTGAAATGATGTCATCAGGTGGGTGTCTTGGTGTAATAAACTGAAAACCAGAGCAGAAATGCTGAAATATTCCCATGATATGCATGGTCTCTGCACCAAACCACCATGACTTAGCCTAAGTAGATCTACCGCTTATTCTTTTTTGCTGCCTGCAGATTGTGGATGTAGAGTATAAAAACCGTCCTTCTGGAGAGATCTTTGCATTTTAGGCTTAGTCTAAGTGTCTCAAGTAGTCAGGGTTTTGTTTGGCCCTAATCCATAAGGTCTGATGGCTTTACTCCCCATCTCCAGATGAATGTGGTAGAAAATATAAATCAAGGAAACGTCCTTTGGCCTTGCCTTGCCTTGCCTTGCCTTATTTCCTTCTCATCCTGTTCTCTCTCCCAGCCTCTCTCACTAACCCCTCGTCTGGCTGCATGTCTCTGCTTTCCTCTCTCCTTTTCTCAATCTCTCCTGCTTCCTGGTTCTTGTCTTTCAATTCCTCCATTTCAGTCCTGCAGCCCGGCACTAGTTTTCCTCTTCCCTCCCTTTGGTCTGCTCCCTTCGCTTTCTCCCTCTGTTCCATATCCTTCTTCCCAACTTGTCTCTTGGAGACTTTTGGCCACGCTGGACCCTGGTCTGGGTATGTTTTTGAAACTTTTCAGAGGCCTGGCTGGTGACAGGGGGGACAGCAACAGTGACAGGCCCGGGGCTGACAGGCTCCCCCTCCCCTACAGGGCGCTTGACTGCCACACCCAGCTGGCATAGAACCTGTGTCAGAATGCCCGCTACCGTGGTGAGGATGCGGGCACTCTGCAGGTAAAGGGGACATGGCAGGACTTGGTGTCAGCTCAGCAATTTCTCAGTTCCCCAAAGAAGCTGAATTCTGCAAACTGCTGCTTTTGCTTTTGAAATGATGTCATCAGGTGGGTGTTTTTGTGTAATACACTGAAAACCAGAGCAGACATGCTGAAATATTCCCATGATATGCATGGTCTCTGCACCAAACCACCATGACTCAGCCTGAGTATATCTGCCGCTTATTCTTTTGTACTGTCAGCAGATTGTGGAAGTACAGGATAAAAACCATACTTATAGAGAGATCTTTGCATTTTAAGCTTAGTCTAAGTGTCTCAAGTAGCCGGGGTTTTTGTTTGTACCTAATCCATAAGGTCTGATGGCTTTCCTCCTCGTCTCAAGATGAATGTGGTAGAAAATATAAATCAAGGAAACGTCCTTTGGCCTTGCCTTGCCTTGCCTTGCCTTATTTCCTTCTCATCCTGTTCTCTGTCCCAGCCTCTCTCACTAACCCCTCGTCTGGCTGCATGTCTCTTCTTTCCTCTCTCCTTTTCTCAAACTCTCCTGCTTCCTGGTTCTTGTCTTTCAATTCCTCCATTTCAGTCCTGCAGCCCGGCACTAGTTTTTCCTCTTCCCTCCCTTTGTCTTGCTCCCTTCGCTTTCTCCCTCTGTTCCATATCCTTCTTCCCAACTTGTCTCTTGGAGACTTTTGGCCACTTTGGACCCAAGTCTGGGGATGTTTTTGAAACTTTTCAGAGGCCTCGCTGCTGACAGGGGGGACAGCAGGCAGTGACAGGCCCGGGGCTGACAGGCTCCCCCTCCCCTACGGGGCGCTCGACTGCCACACCCAGCTGACATAGAACCTTTGTCACAATGCCCGCTACCGTGGTGAGGATGCGGGCACTCTGCGGGTGACAGGGACCCAGCAGGACTTGGTGTCAGCTCAGCAATTTCTCAGTTCCCCAAAGAAGCTGAATTCTGCAAATTGCTGCTTTTGCTCTTGAAATGATGTCATCAGGTGGGTGTCTTGGTGTAATAAACTGAAAACCAGAGCAGAAATGCTGAAATATTCCCATGATATGCATGGTCTCTGCACCAAACCACCATGACTTAGCCTAAGTAGATCTACCGCTTATTCTTTTTTGCTGCCTGCATATTGTGGATGTAGAGTATAAAAACCGTCCTTCTGGAGAGATCTTTGCATTTTAGGCTTAGTCTAAGTGTCTCAAGTAGTCAGGGTTTTGCTTGGCCCTAATCCATAAGGTCTGATGGCTTTACTCCCCATCTCCAGATGAATGTGGTAGAAAATATAAATCAAGGAAAGGTCCTTTGGCCTTGCCTTGCCTTGCCTTGCCTTATTTCCTTCTCATCCTGTTCTCTGTCCCAGCCTCTCTCACTAACCCCTCGTCTGGCTGCATGTCTCTTCTTTCCTCTCTCCTTTTCTCAAAATCTCCTGCTTCCTGGTTCTTGTCTTTCAATTCCTCCATTTCAGTCCTGCAGCCCGGCACTAGTTTTTCCTCTTCCCTCCCTTTGTCTTGCTCCCTTCGCTTTCTCCCTCTGTTCCATATCCTTCTTCCCAACTTGTCTCTTGGAGACTTTTGGCCACGCTGGACCCAAGTCTGGGGATGTTTTTGAAACTTTTCAGAGGCCTCGCTGCTGACAGGGGGGACAGCAGGCAGTGACAGGCCCGGGGCTGACAGGCTCCCCCTCCCCTACGGGGCGCTCGACTGCCACACCCAGCTGACATAGAACCTTTGTCACAATGCCCGCTACCGTGGTGAGGATGCGGGCACTCTGCGGGTGACAGGGACCCAGCAGGACTTGGTGTCAGCTCAGCAATTTCTCAGTTCCCCAAAGAAGCTGAATTCTGCAAATTGCTGCTTTTGCTCTTGAAATGATGTCATCAGGTGGGTGTCTTGGTGTAATAAACTGAAAACCAGAGCAGAAATGCTGAAATATTCCCATGATATGCATGGTCTCTGCACCAAACCACCATGACTTAGCCTAAGTAGATCTACCGCTTATTCTTTTTTGCTGCCTGCAGATTGTGGATGTAGAGTATAAAAACCGTCCTTCTGGAGAGATCTTTGCATTTTAGGCTTAGTCTAAGTGTCTCAAGTAGTCAGGGTTTTGTTTGGCCCTAATCCATAAGGTCTGATGGCTTTACTCCCCATCTCCAGATGAATGTGGTAGAAAATATAAATCAAGGAAACGTCCTTTGGCCTTGCCTTGCCTTGCCTTGCCTTATTTCCTTCTCATCCTGTTCTCTCTCCCAGCCTCTCTCACTAACCCCACGTCTGGCTGCATGTCTCTGCTTTCCTCTCTCCTTTTCTCAATCTCTCCTGCTTCCTGGTTCTTGTCTTTCAATTCCTCCATTTCAGTCCTGGAGCCCGGCACTAGTTTTCCTCTTCCCTCCCTTTGTTCTGCTCCCTTCGCTTTCTCCCTCTGTTCCATATCCTTCTTCCCAACTTGTCTCTTGGAGACTTTTGGCCACGCTGGACCCTGGTCTGGGGATGTTTTTGAAACTTTTCAGAGGCCTCGCTGCTGACAGGGGGGACAGCAACAGTGACAGGCCCGGGGCTGACAGGCTCCCCCTCCCCTACAGGGCGCTTGACTGCCACACCCAGCTGGCATAGAACCTGTGTCAGAATGCCCGCTACCGTGGTGAGGATGCGGGCACTCTGCAGGTAAAGGGGACATGGCAGGACTTGGTGTCAGCTCAGCAATTTCTCAGTTCCCCAAAGAAGCTGAATTCTGCAAACTGCTGCTTTTGCTTTTGAAATGATGTCATCAGGTGGGTGTTTTTGTGTAATACACTGAAAACCAGAGCAGACATGCTGAAATATTCCCATGATATGCATGGTCTCTGCACCAAACCACCATGACTCAGCCTGAGTATATCTGCCGCTTATTCTTTTGTACTGTCAGCAGATTGTGGAAGTACAGGATAAAAACCATCCTTATAGAGAGATCTTTGCATTTTAAGCTTAGTCTAAGTGTCTCAAGTAGCCGGGGTTTTTGTTTGTACCTAATCCATAAGGTCTGATGGCTTTCCTCCTCGTCTCAAGATGAATGTGGTAGAAAATATAAATCAAGGAAACGTCCTTTGGCCTTGCCTTGCCTTGCCTTATTTCCTTCTCATCCTGTTCTCTGTCCCAGCCTCTCTCACTAACCCCTCGTCTGGCTGCATGTCTCTTCTTTCCTCTCTCCTTTTCTCAAAATCTCCTGCTTCCTGGTTCTTGTCTTTCAATTCCTCCATTTCAGTCCTGCAGCCCGGCACTAGTTTTTCCTCTTCCCTCCCTTTGTCTTGCTCCCTTCGCTTTCTCCCTCTGTTCCATATCCTTCTTCCCAACTTGTCTCTTGGAGACTTTTGGCCACTTTGGACCCAAGTCTGGGGATGTTTTTGAAACTTTTCAGAGGCCTCGCTGCTGACAGGGGGGACAGCAGGCAGTGACAGGCCCGGGGCTGACAGGCTCCCCCTCCCCTAGGGGGCGCTCGACTGCCACACCCAGCTGACATAGAACCTTTGTCACAATGCCCGCTACCGTGGTGAGGATGCGGGCACTCTGCGGGTGACAGGGACCCAGCAGGACTTGGTGTCAGCTCAGCAATTTCTCAGTTCCCCAAAGAAGCTGAATTCTGCAAATTGCTGCTTTTGCTCTTGAAATGATGTCATCAGGTGGGTGTCTTGGTGTAATAAACTGAAAACCAGAGCAGAAATGCTGAAATATTCCCATGATATGCATGGTCTCTGCACCAAACCACCATGACTTAGCCTAAGTAGATCTACCGCTTATTCTTTTTTGCTGCCTGCAGATTGTGGATGTAGAGTATAAAAACCGTCCTTCTGGAGAGATCTTTGCATTTTAGGCTTAGTCTAAGTGTCTCAAGTAGTCAGGGTTTTGTTTGGCCCTAATCCATAAGGTCTGATGGCTTTACTCCCCATCTCCAGATGAATGTGGTAGAAAATATAAATCAAGGAAACGTCCTTTGGCCTTGCCTTGCCTTGCCTTGCCTTATTTCCTTCTCATCCTGTTCTCTGTCCCAGCCTCTCTCACTAACCCCTCGTCTGGCTGCATGTCTCTTCTTTCCTCTCTCCTTTTCTCAAAATCTCCTGCTTCCTGGTTCTTGTCTTTCAATTCCTCCATTTCAGTCCTGCAGCCCGGCACTAGTTTTTCCTCTTCCCTCCCTTTGTCTTGCTCCCTTCGCTTTCTCCCTCTGTTCCATATCCTTCTTCCCAACTTGTCTCTTGGAGACTTTTGGCCACTTTGGACCCAAGTCTGGGGATGTTTTTGAAACTTTTCAGAGGCCTCGCTGCTGACAGGGGGGACAGCAGGCAGTGACAGGCCCGGGGCTGACAGGCTCCCCCTCCCCTACGGGGCGCTCGACTGCCACACCCAGCTGACATAGAACCTTTGTCACAATGCCCGCTACCGTGGTGAGGATGCGGGCACTCTGCGGGTGACAGGGACCCAGCAGGACTTGGTGTCAGCTCAGCAATTTCTCAGTTCCCCAAAGAAGCTGAATTCTGCAAATTGCTGCTTTTGCTCTTGAAATGATGTCATCAGGTGGGTGTCTTGGTGTAATAAACTGAAAACCAGAGCAGAAATGCTGAAATATTCCCATGATATGCATGGTCTCTGCACCAAACCACCATGACTTAGCCTAAGTAGATCTACCGCTTATTCTTTTTTGCTGCCTGCAGATTGTGGATGTAGAGTATAAAAACCGTCCTTCTGGAGAGATCTTTGCATTTTAGGCTTAGTCTAAGTGTCTCAAGTAGTCAGGGTTTTGTTTGGCCCTAATCCATAAGGTCTGATGGCTTTACTCCCCATCTCCAGATGAATGTGGTAGAAAATATAAATCAAGGAAACGTCCTTTGGCCTTGCCTTGCCTTGCCTTGCCTTATTTCCTTCTCATCCTGTTCTCTCTCCCAGCCTCTCTCACTAACCCCTCGTCTGGCTGCATGTCTCTGCTTTCCTCTCTCCTTTTCTCAATCTCTCCTGCTTCCTGGTTCTTGTCTTTCAATTCCTCCATTTCAGTCCTGCAGCCCGGCACTAGTTTTCCTCTTCCCTCCCTTTGGTCTGCTCCCTTCGCTTTCTCCCTCTGTTCCATATCCTTCTTCCCAACTTGTCTCTTGGAGACTTTTGGCCACGCTGGACCCTGGTCTGGGTATGTTTTTGAAACTTTTCAGAGGCCTGGCTGGTGACAGGGGGGACAGCAACAGTGACAGGCCCGGGGCTGACAGGCTCCCCCTCCCCTACAGGGCGCTTGACTGCCACACCCAGCTGGCATAGAACCTGTGTCAGAATGCCCGCTACCGTGGTGAGGATGCGGGCACTCTGCAGGTAAAGGGGACATGGCAGGACTTGGTGTCAGCTCAGCAATTTCTCAGTTCCCCAAAGAAGCTGAATTCTGCAAACTGCTGCTTTTGCTTTTGAAATGATGTCATCAGGTGGGTGTTTTTGTGTAATACACTGAAAACCAGAGCAGACATGCTGAAATATTCCCATGATATGCATGGTCTCTGCACCAAACCACCATGACTCAGCCTGAGTATATCTGCCGCTTATTCTTTTGTACTGTCAGCAGATTGTGGAAGTACAGGATAAAAACCATACTTATAGAGAGATCTTTGCATTTTAAGCTTAGTCTAAGTGTCTCAAGTAGCCGGGGTTTTTGTTTGTACCTAATCCATAAGGTCTGATGGCTTTCCTCCTCGTCTCAAGATGAATGTGGTAGAAAATATAAATCAAGGAAACGTCCTTTGGCCTTGCCTTGCCTTGCCTTGCCTTATTTCCTTCTCATCCTGTTCTCTGTCCCAGCCTCTCTCACTAACCCCTCGTCTGGCTGCATGTCTCTTCTTTCCTCTCTCCTTTTCTCAAACTCTCCTGCTTCCTGGTTCTTGTCTTTCAATTCCTCCATTTCAGTCCTGCAGCCCGGCACTAGTTTTTCCTCTTCCCTCCCTTTGTCTTGCTCCCTTCGCTTTCTCCCTCTGTTCCATATCCTTCTTCCCAACTTGTCTCTTGGAGACTTTTGGCCACTTTGGACCCAAGTCTGGGGATGTTTTTGAAACTTTTCAGAGGCCTCGCTGCTGACAGGGGGGACAGCAGGCAGTGACAGGCCCGGGGCTGACAGGCTCCCCCTCCCCTACGGGGCGCTCGACTGCCACACCCAGCTGACATAGAACCTTTGTCACAATGCCCGCTACCGTGGTGAGGATGCGGGCACTCTGCGGGTGACAGGGACCCAGCAGGACTTGGTGTCAGCTCAGCAATTTCTCAGTTCCCCAAAGAAGCTGAATTCTGCAAATTGCTGCTTTTGCTCTTGAAATGATGTCATCAGGTGGGTGTCTTGGTGTAATAAACTGAAAACCAGAGCAGAAATGCTGAAATATTCCCATGATATGCATGGTCTCTGCACCAAACCACCATGACTTAGCCTAAGTAGATCTACCGCTTATTCTTTTTTGCTGCCTGCATATTGTGGATGTAGAGTATAAAAACCGTCCTTCTGGAGAGATCTTTGCATTTTAGGCTTAGTCTAAGTGTCTCAAGTAGTCAGGGTTTTGCTTGGCCCTAATCCATAAGGTCTGATGGCTTTACTCCCCATCTCCAGATGAATGTGGTAGAAAATATAAATCAAGGAAACGTCCTTTGGCCTTGCCTTGCCTTGCCTTGCCTTATTTCCTTCTCATCCTGTTCTCTGTCCCAGCCTCTCTCACTAACCCCTCGTCTGGCTGCATGTCTCTTCTTTCCTCTCTCCTTTTCTCAAAATCTCCTGCTTCCTGGTTCTTGTCTTTCAATTCCTCCATTTCAGTCCTGCAGCCCGGCACTAGTTTTTCCTCTTCCCTCCCTTTGTCTTGCTCCCTTCGCTTTCTCCCTCTGTTCCATATCCTTCTTCCCAACTTGTCTCTTGGAGACTTTTGGCCACTTTGGACCCAAGTCTGGGGATGTTTTTGAAACTTTTCAGAGGCCTCGCTGCTGACAGGGGGGACAGCAGGCAGTGACAGGCCCGGGGCTGACAGGCTCCCCCTCCCCTACGGGGCGCTCGACTGCCACACCCAGCTGACATAGAACCTTTGTCACAATGCCCGCTACCGTGGTGAGGATGCGGGCACTCTGCGGGTGACAGGGACCCAGCAGGACTTGGTGTCAGCTCAGCAATTTCTCAGTTCCCCAAAGAAGCTGAATTCTGCAAATTGCTGCTTTTGCTCTTGAAATGATGTCATCAGGTGGGTGTCTTGGTGTAATAAACTGAAAACCAGAGCAGAAATGCTGAAATATTCCCATGATATGCATGGTCTCTGCACCAAACCACCATGACTTAGCCTAAGTAGATCTACCGCTTATTCTTTTTTGCTGCCTGCAGATTGTGGATGTAGAGTATAAAAACCATACTTCTGGAGAGATCTTTGCATTTTAGGCTTAGTCTAAGTGTCTCAAGTAGTCAGGGTTTTGTTTGGCCCTAATCCATAAGGTCTGATGGCTTTACTCCCCATCTCCAGATGAATGTGGTAGAAAATATAAATCAAGGAAACGTCCTTTGGCCTTGCCTTGCCTTGCCTTGCCTTATTTCCTTCTCATCCTGTTCTCTCTCCCAGCCTCTCTCACTAACCCCTCGTCTGGCTGCATGTCTCTGCTTTCCTCTCTCCTTTTCTCAATCTCTCCTGCTTCCTGGTTCTTGCCTTTCAATTCCTCCATTTCAGTCCTGCAGCCCGGCACTAGTTTTCCTCTTCCCTCCCTTTGGTCTGCTCCCTTCGCTTTCTCCCTCTGTTCCATATCCTTCTTCCCAACTTGTCTCTTGGAGACTTTTGGCCACTTTGGACCCAAGTCTGGGTATGTTTTTGAAACTTTTCAGAGGCCTGGCTGGTGACAGGGGGGACAGCAACAGTGACAGGCCCGGGGCTGACAGGCTCCCCCTCCCCTACAGGGCGCTTGACTGCCACACCCAGCTGGCATAGAACCTGTGTCAGAATGCCCGCTACCGTGGTGAGGATGCGGGCACTCTGCAGGTAAAGGGGACATGGCAGGACTTGGTGTCAGCTCAGCAATTTCTCAGTTCCCCAAAGAAGCTGAATTCTGCAAACTGCTGCTTTTGCTTTTGAAATGATGTCATCAGGTGGGTGTTTTTGTGTAATACACTGAAAACCAGAGCAGACATGCTGAAATATTCCCATGATATGCATGGTCTCTGCATCAAACCACCATGACTCAGCCTGAGTAGATCTGCCGCTTATTCTTTTGTACTGTCAGCAGATTGTGGAAGTACAGGATAAAAACCATACTTATAGAGAGATCTTTGCATTTTAAGCTTAGTCTAAGTGTCTCAAGTAGCCGGGGTTTTTGTTTGTACCTAATCCATAAGGTCTGATGGCTTTCCTCCTCGTCTCAAGATGAATGTGGTAGAAAATATAAATCAAGGAAACGTCCTTTGGCCTTGCCTTGCCTTGCCTTGCCTTATTTCCCTCTCATCCTGTTCTCTGTCCCAGCCTCTCTCACTAACCCCTCGTCTGGCTGCATGTCTCTTCTTTCCTCTCTCCTTTTCTCAAACTCTCCTGCTTCCTGGTTCTTGTCTTTCAATTCCTCCATTTCAGTCCTGCAGCCCGGCACTAGTTTTTCCTCTTCCCTCCCTTTGTCTTGCTCCCTTCGCTTTCTCCCTCTGTTCCATATCCTTCTTCCCAACTTGTCTCTTGGAGACTTTTGGCCACTTTGGACCCAAGTCTGGGGATGTTTTTGAAACTTTTCAGAGGCCTCGCTGCTGACAGGGGGGACAGCAGGCAGTGACAGGCCCGGGGCTGACAGGCTCCCCCTCCCCTACGGGGCGCTCGACTGCCACACCCAGCTGACATAGAACCTTTGTCACAATGCCCGCTACCGTGGTGAGGATGCGGGCACTCTGCGGGTGACAGGGACCCAGCAGGACTTGGTGTCAGCTCAGCAATTTCTCAGTTCCCCAAAGAAGCTGAATTCTGCAAATTGCTGCTTTTGCTCTTGAAATGATGTCATCAGGTGGGTGTCTTGGTGTAATAAACTGAAAACCAGAGCAGAAATGCTGAAATATTCCCATGATATGCATGGTCTCTGCACCAAACCACCATGACTTAGCCTAAGTAGATCTACCGCTTATTCTTTTTTGCTGCCTGCAGATTGTGGATGTAGAGTATAAAAACCGTCCTTCTGGAGAGATCTTTGCATTTTAGGCTTAGTCTAAGTGTCTCAAGTAGTCAGGGTTTTGTTTGGCCCTAATCCATAAGGTCTGATGGCTTTACTCCCCATCTCCAGATGAATGTGGTAGAAAATATAAATCAAGGAAACGTCCTTTGGCCTTGCCTTGCCTTGCCTTATTTCCTTCTCATCCTGTTCTCTGTCCCAGCCTCTCTCACTAACCCCTCGTCTGGCTGCATGTCTCTTCTTTCCTCTCTCCTTTTCTCAAAATCTCCTGCTTCCTGGTTCTTGTCTTTCAATTCCTCCATTTCAGTCCTGCAGCCCGGCACTAGTTTTTCCTCTTCCCTCCCTTTGTCTTGCTCCCTTCGCTTTCTCCCTCTGTTCCATATCCTTCTTCCCAACTTGTCTCTTGGAGACTTTTGGCCACTTTGGACCCAAGTCTGGGGATGTTTTTGAAACTTTTCAGAGGCCTCGCTGCTGACAGGGGGGACAGCAGGCAGTGACAGGCCCGGGGCTGACAGGCTCCCCCTCCCCTACGGGGCGCTCGACTGCCACACCCAGCTGACATAGAACCTTTGTCACAATGCCCGCTACCGTGGTGAGGATGCGGGCACTCTGCGGGTGACAGGGACCCAGCAGGACTTGGTGTCAGCTCAGCAATTTCTCAGTTCCCCAAAGAAGCTGAATTCTGCAAATTGCTGCTTTTGCTCTTGAAATGATGTCATCAGGTGGGTGTCTTGGTGTAATAAACTGAAAACCAGAGCAGAAATGCTGAAATATTCCCATGATATGCATGGTCTCTGCACCAAACCACCATGACTTAGCCTAAGTAGATCTACCGCTTATTCTTTTTTGCTGCCTGCAGATTGTGGATGTAGAGTATAAAAATCGTCCTTCTGGAGAGATCTTTGCATTTTAGGCTTAGTCTAAGTGTCTCAAGTAGTCAGGGTTTTGTTTGGCCCTAATCCATAAGGTCTGATGGCTTTACTCCCCATCTCCAGATGAATGTGGTAGAAAATATAAATCAAGGAAACGTCCTTTGGCCTTGCCTTGCCTTGCCTTGCCTTATTTCCTTCTCATCCTGTTCTCTCTCCCAGCCTCTCTCACTAACCCCTCGTCTGGCTGCATGTCTCTGCTTTCCTCTCTCCTTTTCTCAATCTCTCCTGCTTCCTGGTTCTTGTCTTTCAATTCCTCCATTTCAGTCCTGCAGCCCGGCACTAGTTTTCCTCTTCCCTCCCTTTGGTCTGCTCCCTTCGCTTTCTCCCTCTGTTCCATATCCTTCTTCCCAACTTGTCTCTTGGAGACTTTTGGCCACGCTGGACCCTGGTCTGGGGATGTTTTTGAAACTTTTCAGAGGCCTGGCTGGTGACAGGGGGGACAGCAACAGTGACAGGCCCGGGGCTGACAGGCTCCCCCTCCCCTACAGGGCGCTTGACTGCCACACCCAGCTGGCATAGAACCTGTGTCAGAATGCCCGCTACCGTGGTGAGGATGCGGGCACTCTGCAGGTAAAGGGGACATGGCAGGACTTGGTGTCAGCTCAGCAATTTCTCAGTTCCCCAAAGAAGCTGAATTCTGCAAACTGCTGCTTTTGCTTTTGAAATGATGTCATCAGGTGGGTGTTTTTGTGTAATACACTGAAAACCAGAGCAGACATGCTGAAATATTCCCATGATATGCATGGTCTCTGCACCAAACCACCATGACTCAGCCTGAGTATATCTGCCGCTTATTCTTTTGTACTGTCAGCAGATTGTGGAAGTACAGGATAAAAACCATACTTATAGAGAGATCTTTGCATTTTAAGCTTAGTCTAAGTGTCTCAAGTAGCCGGGGTTTTTGTTTGTACCTAATCCATAAGGTCTGATGGCTTTCCTCCTCGTCTCAAGATGAATGTGGTAGAAAATATAAATCAAGGAAACGTCCTTTGGCCTTGCCTTGCCTTGCCTTGCCTTATTTCCTTCTCATCCTGTTCTCTCTCCCAGCCTCTCTCACTAACCCCTCGTCTGGCTGCATGTCTCTTCTTTCCTCTCTCCTTTTCTCAAACTCTCCTGCTTCCTGGTTCTTGTCTTTCAATTCCTCCATTTCAGTCCTGCAGCCCGGCACTAGTTTTTCCTCTTCCCTCCCTTTGTCTTGCTCCCTTCGCTTTCTCCCTCTGTTCCATATCCTTCTTCCCAACTTGTCTCTTGGAGACTTTTGGCCACTTTGGACCCAAGTCTGGGGATGTTTTTGAAACTTTTCAGAGGCCTCGCTGCTGACAGGGGGGACAGCAGGCAGTGACAGGCCCGGGGCTGACAGGCTCCCCCTCCCCTACGGGGCGCTCGACTGCCACACCCAGCTGACATAGAACCTTTGTCACAATGCCCGCTACCGTGGTGAGGATGCGGGCACTCTGCGGGTGACAGGGACCCAGCAGGACTTGGTGTCAGCTCAGCAATTTCTCAGTTCCCCAAAGAAGCTGAATTCTGCAAATTGCTGCTTTTGCTCTTGAAATGATGTCATCAGGTGGGTGTCTTGGTGTAATAAACTGAAAACCAGAGCAGAAATGCTGAAATATTCCCATGATATGCATGGTCTCTGCACCAAACCACCATGACTTAGCCTAAGTAGATCTACCGCTTATTCTTTTTTGCTGCCTGCATATTGTGGATGTAGAGTATAAAAACCGTCCTTCTGGAGAGATCTTTGCATTTTAGGCTTAGTCTAAGTGTCTCAAGTAGTCAGGGTTTTGCTTGGCCCTAATCCATAAGGTCTGATGGCTTTACTCCCCATCTCCAGATGAATGTGGTAGAAAATATAAATCAAGGAAACGTCCTTTGGCCTTGCCTTGCCTTGCCTTGCCTTATTTCCTTCTCATCCTGTTCTCTGTCCCAGCCTCTCTCACTAACCCCTCGTCTGGCTGCATGTCTCTTCTTTCCTCTCTCCTTTTCTCAAAATCTCCTGCTTCCTGGTTCTTGTCTTTCAATTCCTCCATTTCAGTCCTGCAGCCCGGCACTAGTTTTTCCTCTTCCCTCCCTTTGTCTTGCTCCCTTCGCTTTCTCCCTCTGTTCCATATCCTTCTTCCCAACTTGTCTCTTGGAGACTTTTGGCCACTTTGGACCCAAGTCTGGGGATGTTTTTGAAACTTTTCAGAGGCCTCGCTGCTGACAGGGGGGACAGCAGGCAGTGACAGGCCCGGGGCTGACAGGCTCCCCCTCCCCTACGGGGCGCTCGACTGCCACACCCAGCTGACATAGAACCTTTGTCACAATGCCCGCTACCGTGGTGAGGATGCGGGCACTCTGCGGGTGACAGGGACCCA
Organism: Patagioenas fasciata; assembly: GCF_037038585.1. NCBI lineage: Eukaryota > Metazoa > Chordata > Aves > Columbiformes > Columbidae > Patagioenas > Patagioenas fasciata. The sequence goes on from NC_092524.1 coordinate 21,625,775, forward strand.
GCAGGACTTGGTGTCAGCTCAGCAATTTCTCAGTTCCCCAAAGAAGCTGAATTCTGCAAATTGCTGCTTTTGCTCTTGAAATGATGTCATCAGGTGGGTGTCTTGGTGTAATAAACTGAAAACCAGAGCAGAAATGCTGAAATATTCCCATGATATGCATGGTCTCTGCACCAAACCACCATGACTTAGCCTAAGTAGATCTACCGCTTATTCTTTTTTGCTGCCTGCAGATTGTGGATGTAGAGTATAAAAACCATCCTTCTGGAGAGATCTTTGCATTTTAGGCTTAGTCTAAGTGTCTCAAGTAGTCAGGGTTTTGTTTGGCCCTAATCCATAAGGTCTGATGGCTTTACTCCCCATCTCCAGATGAATGTGGTAGAAAATATAAATCAAGGAAACGTCCTTTGGCCTTGCCTTGCCTTGCCTTGCCTTATTTCCTTCTCATCCTGTTCTCTCTCCCAGCCTCTCTCACTAACCCCTCGTCTGGCTGCATGTCTCTGCTTTCCTCTCTCCTTTTCTCAATCTCTCCTGCTTCCTGGTTCTTGCCTTTCAATTCCTCCATTTCAGTCCTGCAGCCCGGCACTAGTTTTCCTCTTCCCTCCCTTTGGTCTGCTCCCTTCGCTTTCTCCCTCTGTTCCATATCCTTCTTCCCAACTTGTCTCTTGGAGACTTTTGGCCACTTTGGACCCAAGTCTGGGTATGTTTTTGAAACTTTTCAGAGGCCTGGCTGGTGACAGGGGGGACAGCAACAGTGACAGGCCCGGGGCTGACAGGCTCCCCCTCCCCTACAGGGCGCTTGACTGCCACACCCAGCTGGCATAGAACCTGTGTCAGAATGCCCGCTACCGTGGTGAGGATGCGGGCACTCTGCAGGTAAAGGGGACATGGCAGGACTTGGTGTCAGCTCAGCAATTTCTCAGTTCCCCAAAGAAGCTGAATTCTGCAAACTGCTGCTTTTGCTTTTGAAATGATGTCATCAGGTGGGTGTTTTTGTGTAATACACTGAAAACCAGAGCAGACATGCTGAAATATTCCCATGATATGCATGGTCTCTGCATCAAACCACCATGACTCAGCCTGAGTAGATCTGCCGCTTATTCTTTTGTACTGTCAGCAGATTGTGGAAGTACAGGATAAAAACCATCCTTATGGAGAGATCTTTGCATTTTAAGCTTAGTCTAAGTGTCTCAAGTAGCCGGGGTTTTTGTTTGTACCTAATCCATAAGGTCTGATGGCTTTCCTCCTCGTCTCAAGATGAATGTGGTAGAAAATATAAATCAAGGAAACGTCCTTTGGCCTTGCCTTGCCTTGCCTTGCCTTATTTCCCTCTCATCCTGTTCTCTGTCCCAGCCTCTCTCACTAACCCCTCGTCTGGCTGCATGTCTCTTCTTTCCTCTCTCCTTTTCTCAAACTCTCCTGCTTCCTGGTTCTTGTCTTTCAATTCCTCCATTTCAGTCCTGCAGCCCGGCACTAGTTTTTCCTCTTCCCTCCCTTTGTCTTGCTCCCTTCGCTTTCTCCCTCTGTTCCATATCCTTCTTCCCAACTTGTCTCTTGGAGACTTTTGGCCACTTTGGACCCAAGTCTGGGGATGTTTTTGAAACTTTTCAGAGGCCTCGCTGCTGACAGGGGGGACAGCAGGCAGTGACAGGCCCGGGGCTGACAGGCTCCCCCTCCCCTACGGGGCGCTCGACTGCCACACCCAGCTGACATAGAACCTTTGTCACAATGCCCGCTACCGTGGTGAGGATGCGGGCACTCTGCGGGTGACAGGGACCCAGCAGGACTTGGTGTCAGCTCAGCAATTTCTCAGTTCCCCAAAGAAGCTGAATTCTGCAAATTGCTGCTTTTGCTCTTGAAATGATGTCATCAGGTGGGTGTCTTGGTGTAATAAACTGAAAACCAGAGCAGAAATGCTGAAATATTCCCATGATATGCATGGTCTCTGCACCAAACCACCATGACTTAGCCTAAGTAGATCTACCGCTTATTCTTTTTTGCTGCCTGCAGATTGTGGATGTAGAGTATAAAAACCGTCCTTCTGGAGAGATCTTTGCATTTTAGGCTTAGTCTAAGTGTCTCAAGTAGTCAGGGTTTTGTTTGGCCCTAATCCATAAGGTCTGATGGCTTTACTCCCCATCTCCAGATGAATGTGGTAGAAAATATAAATCAAGGAAACGTCCTTTGGCCTTGCCTTGCCTTGCCTTGCCTTATTTCCTTCTCATCCTGTTCTCTGTTCCAGCCTCTCTCACTAACCCCTCGTCTGGCTGCATGTCTCTTCTTTCCTCTCTCCTTTTCTCAAAATCTCCTGCTTCCTGGTTCTTGTCTTTCAATTCCTCCATTTCAGTCCTGCAGCCCGGCACTAGTTTTTCCTCTTCCCTCCCTTTGTCTTGCTCCCTTCGCTTTCTCCCTCTGTTCCATATCCTTCTTCCCAACTTGTCTCTTGGAGACTTTTGGCCACTTTGGACCCAAGTCTGGGGATGTTTTTGAAACTTTTCAGAGGCCTCGCTGCTGACAGGGGGGACAGCAGGCAGTGACAGGCCCGGGGCTGACAGGCTCCCCCTCCCCTAGGGGGCGCTCGACTGCCACACCCAGCTGACATAGAACCTTTGTCACAATGCCCGCTACCGTGGTGAGGATGCGGGCACTCTGCGGGTGACAGGGACCCAGCAGGACTTGGTGTCAGCTCAGCAATTTCTCAGTTCCCCAAAGAAGCTGAATTCTGCAAATTGCTGCTTTTGCTCTTGAAATGATGTCATCAGGTGGGTGTCTTGGTGTAATAAACTGAAAACCAGAGCAGAAATGCTGAAATATTCCCATGATATGCATGGTCTCTGCACCAAACCACCATGACTTAGCCTAAGTAGATCTACCGCTTATTCTTTTTTGCTGCCTGCAGATTGTGGATGTAGAGTATAAAAACCGTCCTTCTGGAGAGATCTTTGCATTTTAGGCTTAGTCTAAGTGTCTCAAGTAGTCAGGGTTTTGTTTGGCCCTAATCCATAAGGTCTGATGGCTTTACTCCCCATCTCCAGATGAATGTGGTAGAAAATATAAATCAAGGAAACGTCCTTTGGCCTTGCCTTGCCTTGCCTTATTTCCTTCTCATCCTGTTCTCTGTCCCAGCCTCTCTCACTAACCCCTCGTCTGGCTGCATGTCTCTTCTTTCCTCTCTCCTTTTCTCAAAATCTCCTGCTTCCTGGTTCTTGTCTTTCAATTCCTCCTTTTCAGTCCTGCAGCCCGGCACTAGTTTTTCCTCTTCCCTCCCTTTGTCTTGCTCCCTTCGCTTTCTCCCTCTGTTCCATATCCTTCTTCCCAACTTGTCTCTTGGAGACTTTTGGCCACTTTGGACCCAAGTCTGGGGATGTTTTTGAAACTTTTCAGAGGCCTCGCTGCTGACAGGGGGGACAGCAGGCAGTGACAGGCCCGGGGCTGACAGGCTCCCCCTCCCCTAGGGGGCGCTCGACTGCCACACCCAGCTGACATAGAACCTTTGTCACAATGCCCGCTACCGTGGTGAGGATGCGGGCACTCTGCGGGTGACAGGGACCCAGCAGGACTTGGTGTCAGCTCAGCAATTTCTCAGTTCCCCAAAGAAGCTGAATTCTGCAAATTGCTGCTTTTGCTCTTGAAATGATGTCATCAGGTGGGTGTCTTGGTGTAATAAACTGAAAACCAGAGCAGAAATGCTGAAATATTCCCATGATATGCATGGTCTCTGCACCAAACCACCATGACTTAGCCTAAGTAGATCTACCGCTTATTCTTTTTTGCTGCCTGCAGATTGTGGATGTAGAGTATAAAAACCGTCCTTCTGGAGAGATCTTTGCATTTTAGGCTTAGTCTAAGTGTCTCAAGTAGTCAGGGTTTTGTTTGGCCCTAATCCATAAGGTCTGATGGCTTTACTCCCCATCTCCAGATGAATGTGGTAGAAAATATAAATCAAGGAAACGTCCTTTGGCCTTGCCTTGCCTTGCCTTATTTCCTTCTCATCCTGTTCTCTGTCCCAGCCTCTCTCACTAACCCCTCGTCTGGCTGCATGTCTCTTCTTTCCTCTCTCCTTTTCTCAAAATCTCCTGCTTCCTGGTTCTTGTCTTTCAATTCCTCCTTTTCAGTCCTGCAGCCCGGCACTAGTTTTTCCTCTTCCCTCCCTTTGTCTTGCTCCCTTCGCTTTCTCCCTCTGTTCCATATCCTTCTTCCCAACTTGTCTCTTGGAGACTTTTGGCCACTTTGGACCCAAGTCTGGGGATGTTTTTGAAACTTTTCAGAGGCCTCGCTGCTGACAGGGGGGACAGCAGGCAGTGACAGGCCCGGGGCTGACAGGCTCCCCCTCCCCTACGGGGCGCTCGACTGCCACACCCAGCTGACATAGAACCTTTGTCACAATGCCCGCTACCGTGGTGAGGATGCGGGCACTCTGCGGGTGACAGGGACCCAGCAGGACTTGGTGTCAGCTCAGCAATTTCTCAGTTCCCCAAAGAAGCTGAATTCTGCAAATTGCTGCTTTTGCTCTTGAAATGATGTCATCAGGTGGGTGTCTTGGTGTAATAAACTGAAAACCAGAGCAGAAATGCTGAAATATTCCCATGATATGCATGGTCTCTGCACCAAACCACCATGACTTAGCCTAAGTAGATCTACCGCTTATTCTTTTTTGCTGCCTGCAGATTGTGGATGTAGAGTATAAAAACCATCCTTCTGGAGAGATCTTTGCATTTTAGGCTTAGTCTAAGTGTCTCAAGTAGTCAGGGTTTTGTTTGGCCCTAATCCATAAGGTCTGATGGCTTTACTCCCCATCTCCAGATGAATGTGGTAGAAAATATAAATCAAGGAAACGTCCTTTGGCCTTGCCTTGCCTTGCCTTGCCTTATTTCCTTCTCATCCTGTTCTCTCTCCCAGCCTCTCTCACTAACCCCTCGTCTGGCTGCATGTCTCTGCTTTCCTCTCTCCTTTTCTCAATCTCTCCTGCTTCCTGGTTCTTGCCTTTCAATTCCTCCATTTCAGTCCTGCAGCCCGGCACTAGTTTTCCTCTTCCCTCCCTTTGGTCTGCTCCCTTCGCTTTCTCCCTCTGTTCCATATCCTTCTTCCCAACTTGTCTCTTGGAGACTTTTGGCCACTTTGGACCCAAGTCTGGGTATGTTTTTGAAACTTTTCAGAGGCCTGGCTGGTGACAGGGGGGACAGCAACAGTGACAGGCCCGGGGCTGACAGGCTCCCCCTCCCCTACAGGGCGCTTGACTGCCACACCCAGCTGGCATAGAACCTTTGTCACAATGCCCGCTACCGTGGTGAGGATGCGGGCACTCTGCAGGTAAAGGGGACATGGCAGGACTTGGTGTCAGCTCAGCAATTTCTCAGTTCCCCAAAGAAGCTGAATTCTGCAAACTGCTGCTTTTGCTTTTGAAATGATGTCATCAGGTGGGTGTTTTTGTGTAATACACTGAAAACCAGAGCAGACATGCTGAAATATTCCCATGATATGCATGGTCTCTGCACCAAACCACCATGACTCAGCCTGAGTATATCTGCCGCTTATTCTTTTGTACTGTCAGCAGATTGTGGAAGTACAGGATAAAAACCATACTTATAGAGAGATCTTTGCATTTTAAGCTTAGTCTAAGTGTCTCAAGTAGCCGGGGTTTTTGTTTGTACCTAATCCATAAGGTCTGATGGCTTTCCTCCTCGTCTCAAGATGAATGTGGTAGAAAATATAAATCAAGGAAACGTCCTTTGGCCTTGCCTTGCCTTGCCTTGCCTTGCCTTATTTCCTTCTCATCCTGTTCTCTCTCCCAGCCTCTCTCACTAACCCCTCGTCTGGCTGCATGTCTCTTCTTTCCTCTCTCCTTTTCTCAAAATCTCCTGCTTCCTGGTTCTTGTCTTTCAATTCCTCCATTTCAGTCCTGCAGCCCGGCACTAGTTTTTCCTCTTCCCTCCCTTTGTCTTGCTCCCTTCGCTTTCTCCCTCTGTTCCATATCCTTCTTCCCAACTTGTCTCTTGGAGACTTTTGGCCACTTTGGACCCAAGTCTGGGGATGTTTCTGAAACTTTTCAGAGGCCTCGCTGCTGACAGGGGGGACAGCAGGCAGTGACAGGCCCGGGGCTGACAGGCTCCCCCTCCCCTACGGGGCGCTCGACTGCCACACCCAGCTGACATAGAACCTTTGTCACAATGCCCGCTACCGTGGTGAGGATGCGGGCACTCTGCGGGTGACAGGGACCCAGCAGGACTTGGTGTCAGCTCAGCAATTTCTCAGTTCCCCAAAGAAGCTGAATTCTGCAAATTGCTGCTTTTGCTCTTGAAATGATGTCATCAGGTGGGTGTCTTGGTGTAATAAACTGAAAACCAGAGCAGAAATGCTGAAATATTCCCATGATATGCATGGTCTCTGCACCAAACCACCATGACTTAGCCTAAGTAGATCTACCGCTTATTCTTTTTTGCTGCCTGCAGATTGTGGATGTAGAGTATAAAAACCGTCCTTCTGGAGAGATCTTTGCATTTTAGGCTTAGTCTAAGTGTCTCAAGTAGTCAGGGTTTTGTTTGGCCCTAATCCATAAGGTCTGATGGCTTTACTCCCCATCTCCAGATGAATGTGGTAGAAAATATAAATCAAGGAAACGTCCTTTGGCCTTGCCTTGCCTTGCCTTATTTCCTTCTCATCCTGTTCTCTGTCCCAGCCTCTCTCACTAACCCCTCGTCTGGCTGCATGTCTCTTCTTTCCTCTCTCCTTTTCTCAAAATCTCCTGCTTCCTGGTTCTTGTCTTTCAATTCCTCCATTTCAGTCCTGCAGCCCGGCACTAGTTTTTCCTCTTCCCTCCCTTTGTCTTGCTCCCTTCGCTTTCTCCCTCTGTTCCATATCCTTCTTCCCAACTTGTCTCTTGGAGACTTTTGGCCACTTTGGACCCAAGTCTGGGGATGTTTTTGAAACTTTTCAGAGGCCTCGCTGCTGACAGGGGGGACAGCAGGCAGTGACAGGCCCGGGGCTGACAGGCTCCCCCTCCCCTACGGGGCGCTCGACTGCCACACCCAGCTGACATAGAACCTTTGTCACAATGCCCGCTACCGTGGTGAGGATGCGGGCACTCTGCGGGTGACAGGGACCCAGCAGGACTTGGTGTCAGCTCAGCAATTTCTCAGTTCCCCAAAGAAGCTGAATTCTGCAAATTGCTGCTTTTGCTCTTGAAATGATGTCATCAGGTGGGTGTCTTGGTGTAATAAACTGAAAACCAGAGCAGAAATGCTGAAATATTCCCATGATATGCATGGTCTCTGCACCAAACCACCATGACTTAGCCTAAGTAGATCTACCGCTTATTCTTTTTTGCTGCCTGCAGATTGTGGATGTAGAGTATAAAAACCGTCCTTCTGGAGAGATCTTTGCATTTTAGGCTTAGTCTAAGTGTCTCAAGTAGTCAGGGTTTTGTTTGGCCCTAATCCATAAGGTCTGATGGCTTTACTCCCCATCTCCAGATGAATGTGGTAGAAAATATAAATCAAGGAAACGTCCTTTGGCCTTGCCTTGCCTTGCCTTATTTCCTTCTCATCCTGTTCTCTGTCCCAGCCTCTCTCACTAACCCCTCGTCTGGCTGCATGTCTCTTCTTTCCTCTCTCCTTTTCTCAAAATCTCCTGCTTCCTGGTTCTTGTCTTTCAATTCCTCCATTTCAGTCCTGCAGCCCGGCACTAGTTTTTCCTCTTCCCTCCCTTTGTCTTGCTCCCTTCGCTTTCTCCCTCTGTTCCATATCCTTCTTCCCAACTTGTCTCTTGGAGACTTTTGGCCACTTTGGACCCAAGTCTGGGGATGTTTTTGAAACTTTTCAGAGGCCTCGCTGCTGACAGGGGGGACAGCAGGCAGTGACAGGCCCGGGGCTGACAGGCTCCCCCTCCCCTACGGGGCGCTCGACTGCCACACCCAGCTGACATAGAACCTTTGTCACAATGCCCGCTACCGTGGTGAGGATGCGGGCACTCTGCGGGTGACAGGGACCCAGCAGGACTTGGTGTCAGCTCAGCAATTTCTCAGTTCCCCAAAGAAGCTGAATTCTGCAAATTGCTGCTTTTGCTCTTGAAATGATGTCATCAGGTGGGTGTCTTGGTGTAATAAACTGAAAACCAGAGCAGAAATGCTGAAATATTCCCATGATATGCATGGTCTCTGCACCAAACCACCATGACTTAGCCTAAGTAGATCTACCGCTTATTCTTTTTTGCTGCCTGCAGATTGTGGATGTAGAGTATAAAAACCGTCCTTCTGGAGAGATCTTTGCATTTTAGGCTTAGTCTAAGTGTCTCAAGTAGTCAGGGTTTTGTTTGGCCCTAATCCATAAGGTCTGATGGCTTTACTCCCCATCTCCAGATGAATGTGGTAGAAAATATAAATCAAGGAAACGTCCTTTGGCCTTGCCTTGCCTTGCCTTATTTCCTTCTCATCCTGTTCTCTGTCCCAGCCTCTCTCACTAACCCCTCGTCTGGCTGCATGTCTCTTCTTTCCTCTCTCCTTTTCTCAAAATCTCCTGCTTCCTGGTTCTTGTCTTTCAATTCCTCCATTTCAGTCCTGCAGCCCGGCACTAGTTTTTCCTCTTCCCTCCCTTTGTCTTGCTCCCTTCGCTTTCTCCCTCTGTTCCATATCCTTCTTCCCAACTTGTCTCTTGGAGACTTTTGGCCACTTTGGACCCAAGTCTGGGGATGTTTTTGAAACTTTTCAGAGGCCTCGCTGCTGACAGGGGGGACAGCAGGCAGTGACAGGCCCGGGGCTGACAGGCTCCCCCTCCCCTAGGGGGCGCTCGACTGCCACACCCAGCTGACATAGAACCTTTGTCACAATGCCCGCTACCGTGGTGAGGATGCGGGCACTCTGCGGGTGACAGGGACCCAGCAGGACTTGGTGTCAGCTCAGCAATTTCTCAGTTCCCCAAAGAAGCTGAATTCTGCAAATTGCTGCTTTTGCTCTTGAAATGATGTCATCAGGTGGGTGTCTTGGTGTAATAAACTGAAAACCAGAGCAGAAATGCTGAAATATTCCCATGATATGCATGGTCTCTGCACCAAACCACCATGACTTAGCCTAAGTAGATCTACCGCTTATTCTTTTTTGCTGCCTGCAGATTGTGGATGTAGAGTATAAAAACCGTCCTTCTGGAGAGATCTTTGCATTTTAGGCTTAGTCTAAGTGTCTCAAGTAGTCAGGGTTTTGTTTGGCCCTAATCCATAAGGTCTGATGGCTTTACTCCCCATCTCCAGATGAATGTGGTAGAAAATATAAATCAAGGAAACGTCCTTTGGCCTTGCCTTGCCTTGCCTTGCCTTATTTCCTTCTCATCCTGTTCTCTGTCCCAGCCTCTCTCACTAACCCCTCGTCTGGCTGCATGTCTCTTCTTTCCTCTCTCCTTTTCTCAAAATCTCCTGCTTCTTGGTTCTTGTCTTTCAATTCCTTCATTTCAGTCCTGCAGCCCGGCACTAGTTTTTCCTCTTCCCTCCCTTTGTCTTGCTCCCTTCGCTTTCTCCCTCTGTTCCATATCCTTCTTCCCAACTTGTCTCTTGGAGACTTTTGGCCACTTTGGACCCAAGTCTGGGGATGTTTTTGAAACTTTTCAGAGGCCTCGCTGCTGACAGGGGGGACAGCAGGCAGTGACAGGCCCGGGGCTGACAGGCTCCCCCTCCCCTACGGGGCGCTCGACTGCCACACCCAGCTGACATAGAACCTTTGTCACAATGCCCGCTACCGTGGTGAGGATGCGGGCACTCTGCGGGTGACAGGGACCCAGCAGGACTTGGTGTCAGCTCAGCAATTTCTCAGTTCCCCAAAGAAGCTGAATTCTGCAAATTGCTGCTTTTGCTCTTGAAATGATGTCATCAGGTGGGTGTCTTGGTGTAATAAACTGAAAACCAGAGCAGAAATGCTGAAATATTCCCATGATATGCATGGTCTCTGCACCAAACCACCATGACTTAGCCTAAGTAGATCTACCGCTTATTCTTTTTTGCTGCCTGCAGATTGTGGATGTAGAGTATAAAAACCGTCCTTCTGGAGAGATCTTTGCATTTTAGGCTTAGTCTAAGTGTCTCAAGTAGTCAGGGTTTTGTTTGGCCCTAATCCATAAGGTCTGATGGCTTTACTCCCCATCTCCAGATGAATGTGGTAGAAAATATAAATCAAGGAAACGTCCTTTGGCCTTGCCTTGCCTTGCCTTGCCTTATTTCCTTCTCATCCTGTTCTCTGTCCCAGCCTCTCTCACTAACCCCTCGTCTGGCTGCATGTCTCTTCTTTCCTCTCTCCTTTTCTCAAAATCTCCTGCTTCTTGGTTCTTGTCTTTCAATTCCTTCATTTCAGTCCTGCAGCCCGGCACTAGTTTTTCCTCTTCCCTCCCTTTGTCTTGCTCCCTTCGCTTTCTCCCTCTGTTCCATATCCTTCTTCCCAACTTGTCTCTTGGAGACTTTTGGCCACTTTGGACCCAAGTCTGGGGATGTTTTTGAAACTTTTCAGAGGCCTCGCTGCTGACAGGGGGGACAGCAGGCAGTGACAGGCCCGGGGCTGACAGGCTCCCCCTCCCCTACGGGGCGCTCGACTGCCACACCCAGCTGACATAGAACCTTTGTCACAATGCCCGCTACCGTGGTGAGGATGCGGGCACTCTGCGGGTGACAGGGACCCAGCAGGACTTGGTGTCAGCTCAGCAATTTCTCAGTTCCCCAAAGAAGCTGAATTCTGCAAATTGCTGCTTTTGCTCTTGAAATGATGTCATCAGGTGGGTGTCTTGGTGTAATAAACTGAAAACCAGAGCAGAAATGCTGAAATATTCCCATGATATGCATGGTCTCTGCACCAAACCACCATGACTTAGCCTAAGTAGATCTACCGCTTATTCTTTTTTGCTGCCTGCAGATTGTGGATGTAGAGTATAAAAACCGTCCTTCTGGAGAGATCTTTGCATTTTAGGCTTAGTCTAAGTGTCTCAAGTAGTCAGGGTTTTGTTTGGCCCTAATCCATAAGGTCTGATGGCTTTACTCCCCATCTCCAGATGAATGTGGTAGAAAATATAAATCAAGGAAACGTCCTTTGGCCTTGCCTTGCCTTGCCTTGCCTTATTTCCTTCTCATCCTGTTCTCTGTCCCAGCCTCTCTCACTAACCCCTCGTCTGGCTGCATGTCTCTTCTTTCCTCTCTCCTTTTCTCAAAATCTCCTGCTTCCTGGTTCTTGTCTTTCAATTCCTTCATTTCAGTCCTGCAGCCCGGCACTAGTTTTTCCTCTTCCCTCCCTTTGTCTTGCTCCCTTCGCTTTCTCCCTCTGTTCCATATCCTTCTTCCCAACTTGTCTCTTGGAGACTTTTGGCCACTTTGGACCCAAGTCTGGGGATGTTTTTGAAACTTTTCAGAGGCCTCGCTGCTGACAGGGGGGACAGCAGGCAGTGACAGGCCCGGGGCTGACAGGCTCCCCCTCCCCTACGGGGCGCTCGACTGCCACACCCAGCTGACATAGAACCTTTGTCACAATGCCCGCTACCGTGGTGAGGATGCGGGCACTCTGCGGGTGACAGGGACCCAGCAGGACTTGGTGTCAGCTCAGCAATTTCTCAGTTCCCCAAAGAAGCTGAATTCTGCAAATTGCTGCTTTTGCTCTTGAAATGATGTCATCAGGTGGGTGTCTTGGTGTAATAAACTGAAAACCAGAGCAGAAATGCTGAAATATTCCCATGATATGCATGGTCTCTGCACCAATCCACCATGACTTAGCCTAAGTAGATCTACCGCTTATTCTTTTTTGCTGCCTGCAGATTGTGGATGTAGAGTATAAAAACCGTCCTTCTGGAGAGATCTTTGCATTTTAGGCTTAGTCTAAGTGTCTCAAGTAGTCAGGGTTTTGTTTGGCCCTAATCCATAAGGTCTGATGGCTTTACTCCCCATCTCCAGATGAATGTGGTAGAAAATATAAATCAAGGAAATGTCCTTTGGCCTTGCCTTGCCTTGCCTTGCCTTATTTCCTTCTCATCCTGTTCTCTGTCCCAGCCTCTCTCACTAACCCCTCGTCTGGCTGCATGTCTCTGCTTTCCTCTCTCCTTTTCTCAAACTCTTCTGCTTCCTGGTTCTTGTCTTTCAATTCCTCCATTTCAGTCCTGCAGCCCCGCACTAGTTTTTCCTCTTCCCTTTCTTTGTCCAGCTCCCTTCGCTTTCTCCCTCTGTTCCATATCCTTCTTCCCAGCTTGTCTCTTGGAGACTTTTGGCCACTTTGGACCCAAGTCTGGGGATGTTTTTGAAACTTTTCAGAGGCCTCGCTGCTGACAGGAGGGACAGCAGGCAGTGACAGGCCCGGGGCTGACAGGCTCCCCCTCCCCTAGGGGGTGCTCGACTGCCACACCCAGCTGACATACAACCTTTGTAAGAATGCCCGTTACCGTGGTGAGGATGCGGGCACTCTGCGGGTGACAGGGACCCAGCAGGACTTGGTGTCAGCTCAGCAATTTCTCAGTTCCCCAAAGAAGCTGAATTCTGCAAATTGCTGCTTTTGCTCTTGAAATGATGTCATCAGGTGGGTGTCTTGGTGTAATAAACTGAAAACCAGAGCAGAAATGCTGAAATATTCCCATGATATGCATGGTCTCTGCACCAAACCACCATGACTTAGCCTAAGTAGATCTACCGCTTATTCTTTTTTGCTGCCTGCAGATTGTGGATGTAGAGTATAAAAACCGTCCTTCTGGAGAGATCTTTGCATTTTAGGCTTAGTCTAAGTGTCTCAAGTAGTCAGGGTTTTGTTTGGCCCTAATCCATAAGGTCTGATGGCTTTACTCCCCATCTCCAGATGAATGTGGTAGAAAATATAAATCAAGGAAACGTCCTTTGGCCTTGCCTTGCCTTGCCTTGCCTTATTTCCTTCTCATCCTGTTCTCTGTCCCAGCCTCTCTCACTAACCCCTCGTCTGGCTGCATGTCTCTTCTTTCCTCTCTCCTTTTCTCAAAATCTCCTGCTTCCTGGTTCTTGTCTTTCAATTCCTTCATTTCAGTCCTGCAGCCCGGCACTAGTTTTTCCTCTTCCCTCCCTTTGTCTTGCTCCCTTCGCTTTCTCCCTCTGTTCCATATCCTTCTTCCCAACTTGTCTCTTGGAGACTTTTGGCCACTTTGGACCCAAGTCTGGGGATGTTTTTGAAACTTTTCAGAGGCCTCGCTGCTGACAGGGGGGACAGCAGGCAGTGACAGGCCCGGGGCTGACAGGCTCCCCCTCCCCTACGGGGCGCTCGACTGCCACACCCAGCTGACATAGAACCTTTGTCACAATGCCCGCTACCGTGGTGAGGATGCGGGCACTCTGCGGGTGACAGGGACCCAGCAGGACTTGGTGTCAGCTCAGCAATTTCTCAGTTCCCCAAAGAAGCTGAATTCTGCAAATTGCTGCTTTTGCTCTTGAAATGATGTCATCAGGTGGGTGTCTTGGTGTAATAAACTGAAAACCAGAGCAGAAATGCTGAAATATTCCCATGATATGCATGGTCTCTGCACCAAACCACCATGACTTAGCCTAAGTAGATCTACCGCTTATTCTTTTTTGCTGCCTGCAGATTGTGGATGTAGAGTATAAAAACCGTCCTTCTGGAGAGATCTTTGCATTTTAGGCTTAGTCTAAGTGTCTCAAGTAGTCAGGGTTTTGTTTGGCCCTAATCCATAAGGTCTGATGGCTTTACTCCCCATCTCCAGATGAATGTGGTAGAAAATATAAATCAAGGAAACGTCCTTTGGCCTTGCCTTGCCTTGCCTTGCCTTATTTCCTTCTCATCCTGTTCTCTGTCCCAGCCTCTCTCACTAACCCCTCGTCTGGCTGCATGTCTCTTCTTTCCTCTCTCCTTTTCTCAAAATCTCCTGCTTCCTGGTTCTTGTCTTTCAATTCCTTCATTTCAGTCCTGCAGCCCGGCACTAGTTTTTCCTCTTCCCTCCCTTTGTCTTGCTCCCTTCGCTTTCTCCCTCTGTTCCATATCCTTCTTCCCAACTTGTCTCTTGGAGACTTTTGGCCACTTTGGACCCAAGTCTGGGGATGTTTTTGAAACTTTTCAGAGGCCTCGCTGCTGACAGGGGGGACAGCAGGCAGTGACAGGCCCGGGGCTGACAGGCTCCCCCTCCCCTACGGGGCGCTCGACTGCCACACCCAGCTGACATAGAACCTTTGTCACAATGCCCGCTACCGTGGTGAGGATGCGGGCACTCTGCGGGTGACAGGGACCCAGCAGGACTTGGTGTCAGCTCAGCAATTTCTCAGTTCCCCAAAGAAGCTGAATTCTGCAAATTGCTGCTTTTGCTCTTGAAATGATGTCATCAGGTGGGTGTCTTGGTGTAATAAACTGAAAACCAGAGCAGAAATGCTGAAATATTCCCATGATATGCATGGTCTCTGCACCAATCCACCATGACTTAGCCTAAGTAGATCTACCGCTTATTCTTTTTTGCTGCCTGCAGATTGTGGATGTAGAGTATAAAAACCGTCCTTCTGGAGAGATCTTTGCATTTTAGGCTTAGTCTAAGTGTCTCAAGTAGTCAGGGTTTTGTTTGGCCCTAATCCATAAGGTCTGATGGCTTTACTCCCCATCTCCAGATGAATGTGGTAGAAAATATAAATCAAGGAAATGTCCTTTGGCCTTGCCTTGCCTTGCCTTGCCTTATTTCCTTCTCATCCTGTTCTCTGTCCCAGCCTCTCTCACTAACCCCTCGTCTGGCTGCATGTCTCTGCTTTCCTCTCTCCTTTTCTCAAACTCTTCTGCTTCCTGGTTCTTGTCTTTCAATTCCTCCATTTCAGTCCTGCAGCCCCGCACTAGTTTTTCCTCTTCCCTTTCTTTGTCCAGCTCCCTTCGCTTTCTCCCTCTGTTCCATATCCTTCTTCCCAGCTTGTCTCTTGGAGACTTTTGGCCACTTTGGACCCAAGTCTGGGGATGTTTTTGAAACTTTTCAGAGGCCTCGCTGCTGACAGGAGGGACAGCAGGCAGTGACAGGCCCGGGGCTGACAGGCTCCCCCTCCCCTAGGGGGTGCTCGACTGCCACACCCAGCTGACATACAACCTTTGTAAGAATGCCCGTTACCGTGGTGAGGATGCGGGCACTCTGCGGGTGACAGGGACCCAGCAGGACTTGGTGTCAGCTCAGCAATTTCTCAGTTCCCCAAAGAAGCTGAATTCTGCAAATTGCTGCTTTTGCTCTTGAAATGATGTCATCAGGTGGGTGTCTTGGTGTAATAAACTGAAAACCAGAGCAGAAATGCTGAAATATTCCCATGATATGCATGGTCTCTGCACCAAACCACCATGACTTAGCCTAAGTAGATCTACCGCTTATTCTTTTTTGCTGCCTGCAGATTGTGGATGTAGAGTATAAAAACCGTCCTTCTGGAGAGATCTTTGCATTTTAGGCTTAGTCTAAGTGTCTCAAGTAGTCAGGGTTTTGTTTGGCCCTAATCCATAAGGTCTGATGGCTTTACTCCCCATCTCCAGATGAATGTGGTAGAAAATATAAATCAAGGAAACGTCCTTTGGCCTTGCCTTGCCTTGCCTTGCCTTATTTCCTTCTCATCCTGTTCTCTGTCCCAGCCTCTCTCACTAACCCCTCGTCTGGCTGCATGTCTCTTCTTTCCTCTCTCCTTTTCTCAAAATCTCCTGCTTCCTGGTTCTTGTCTTTCAATTCCTTCATTTCAGTCCTGCAGCCCGGCACTAGTTTTTCCTCTTCCCTCCCTTTGTCTTGCTCCCTTCGCTTTCTCCCTCTGTTCCATATCCTTCTTCCCAACTTGTCTCTTGGAGACTTTTGGCCACTTTGGACCCAAGTCTGGGGATGTTTTTGAAACTTTTCAGAGGCCTCGCTGCTGACAGGGGGGACAGCAGGCAGTGACAGGCCCGGGGCTGACAGGCTCCCCCTCCCCTACGGGGCGTTCGACTGCCACACCCAGCTGACATAGAACCTTTGTCACAATGCCCGCTACCGTGGTGAGGATGCGGGCACTCTGCGGGTGACAGGGACCCAGCAGGACTTGGTGTCAGCTCAGCAATTTCTCAGTTCCCCAAAGAAGCTGAATTCTGCAAATTGCTGCTTTTGCTCTTGAAATGATGTCATCAGGTGGGTGTCTTGGTGTAATAAACTGAAAACCAGAGCAGAAATGCTGAAATATTCCCATGATATGCATGGTCTCTGCACCAATCCACCATGACTTAGCCTAAGTAGATCTACCGCTTATTCTTTTTTGCTGCCTGCAGATTGTGGATGTAGAGTATAAAAACCGTCCTTCTGGAGAGATCTTTGCATTTTAGGCTTAGTCTAAGTGTCTCAAGTAGTCAGGGTTTTGTTTGGCCCTAATCCATAAGGTCTGATGGCTTTACTCCCCATCTCCAGATGAATGTGGTAGAAAATATAAATCAAGGAAATGTCCTTTGGCCTTGCCTTGCCTTGCCTTGCCTTATTTCCTTCTCATCCTGTTCTCTGTCCCAGCCTCTCTCACTAACCCCTCGTCTGGCTGCATGTCTCTGCTTTCCTCTCTCCTTTTCTCAAACTCTCCTGCTTCCTGGTTCTTGTCTTTCAATTCCTCCATTTCAGTCCTGCAGCCCCGCACTAGTTTTTCCTCTTCCCTTTCTTTGTCCAGCTCCCTTCGCTTTCTCCCTCTGTTCCATATCCTTCTTCCCAGCTTGTCTCTTGGAGACTTTTGGCCACTTTGGACCCAAGTCTGGGGATGTTTTTGAAACTTTTCAGAGGCCTCGCTGCTGACAGGAGGGACAGCAGGCAGTGACAGGCCCGGGGCTGACAGGCTCCCCCTCCCCTAGGGGGTGCTCGACTGCCACACCCAGCTGACATACAACCTTTGTAAGAATGCCCGTTACCGTGGTGAGGATGCGGGCACTCTGCGGGTGACAGGGACCCAGCAGGACTTGGTGTCAGCTCAGCAATTTCTCAGTTCCCCAAAGAAGCTGAATTCTGCAAATTGCTGCTTTTGCTCTTGAAATGATGTCATCAGGTGGGTGTCTTGGTGTAATAAACTGAAAACCAGAGCAGAAATTCTGAAATATTCCCATGATATGCATGGTCTCTGCACCAATCCACCATGACTTAGCCTAAGTAGATCTACCGCTTATTCTTTTTTGCTGCCTGCAGATTGTGGATGTAGAGTATAAAAACCGTCCTTCTGGAGAGATCTTTGCATTTTAGGCTTAGTCTAAGTGTCTCAAGTAGTCAGGGTTTTGCTTGGCCCTAATCCATAAGGTCTGATGGCTTTCCTCCCCATCTCCAGATGAATGTGGTAGAAAATATAAATCAAGGAAATGTCCTTTGGCCTTGCCTTGCCTTGCCTTATTACCTTCTCATCCTGTTCTCTGTCCCAGCCTCTCTCACTAACCCCTCGTCTGGCTGCATGTCTCTTCTTTTCTCTCTCCTTTTCTCAAACTCTCCTGCTTCCTGGTTCTTGTCTTTCAATTCCTCCATTTCAGTCCTGCAGCCCCGCACTAGTTTTTCCTCTTCCCTCCCTTTGTCCAGCTCCCTTCGCTTTCTCCCTCTGTTCCATATCCTTCTTCCCAACTTGTCTCTTGGAGACTTTTGGCCACTTTGGACCCAAGTCTGGGGATGTTTTTGAAACTTTTCATAGGCCTCGCTTCTGACAGGAGGGACAGCAGGCAGTGACAGGCCCGGGGCTGACAGGCTCCCCCTCCCCTACGGGGCGCTCGGCTGCCACACCCAGCTGACATAGAACCTTTGTCACAATGCCCGCTACCGTGGTGAGGATGCGGAAACTCTGCGGGTGACAGGGACCCAGCAGGACTTGGTGTCAGCTCACCAATTTCTCAGTTCCCTAAAGAAGCTGAATTGTGCAAACTGCTGCTTTTGCTCTTGGAATGATGTCATCAGGTGGGTGTTTTAGTGTAATAAACTGAAAACCAGAATAGAAATGCTGAAATATTCCCATGATATGCATGGTCTCTGCACCAAACCACCATGACTCAGCCTGAGTAGATCTACCGCTTATTCTTTTTTGCTGCCTTCAGACACTTAGACTAAGCATAAAACGCAACGATCTCTCCAGAAGGATGTTTTTCATGCTGTACTTCTACAATCTGCTGTCAGTACAGAACAATAAGTGGCAGATCTACTTAGGCTGAGTCATGGTGGTTTGGTGCAGAGACCATGCATATCATGGGAATATTTCAGCATTTCTGCTCTGGTTTTCAGTTTATTACACCAAGACACCCACCTGATGACATCATTTCAAGAGCAAAAGCAGCAGTTTGCAGAATTCAGCTTCTTTAGGGAACTGAGAAGTTGCTGAGCTGACACCAAGTCCTTCCATGTCCCCTTTACCTGCAGAGTGCCCGCATCCTCACCACGGTAGCGGGCATTCTGACAAAGGTTCTATGTCAGCTGGGTGTGGCAGCCGAGCGCCTCCTAGGGGAGGGGGAGTCTGTCAGCCCCGGGCCTGTCACTGTTGCTGTCCCCCCTGTCAGCAGCGAGGCCTCTGAAAAGTTCCAAAAACATCCCCAGACTTGGGTCCAGCATGGCCAAAAGTCTCCAAGAGACAAGTCGGGAAGAAGGATATAGAACAGAGGGAGAAAGCGAAGGGAGCAGACCAAAGGGAGGGAAGAGGAAAACTAGTGCCGGGCTGCAGGACTGAAATGGAGGAATTGAAAGACAAGAACCAGGAAGCAGGAGAGATTGAGAAAAGGAGAGAGGAAAGCAGAGACATGCAGCCAGACGAGGGGTTAGTGAGAGAGGCTGGGACAGAGAACAGGATGAGAAGGAAATAAGGCAAGGCAAGACTAGGCCAAAGGACGTTTCCTTGCTTTATATTTTCTACCACATTCATCTTGAGACGAGGAAGAAAGCCATCAGACCTTATGGATTAGGGCCAAACAAAAACCACGGCTACTTGAGACACTTAGACTAAGCCTAAAACGCAACGATCTCTCCAGAAGGATGTTTTTCATGCTGTACTTCTACAATCTGCTGTCAGTACAGAACAATAAGTGGCAGATCTACTTAGGCTGAGTCATGGTGGTTTGGTGCAGAGACAATGCATATCATGGGAATATTTCAGCATTTCTGCTCTGGTTTTCAGTTTATTACACCAAGACACCCACCTGATGACATCATTTCAAGAGCAAAAGCAGCAATTTGCAGAATTCAGCTTCTTTGGGGAACTGAGAAATTGCTGAGCTGACACCAAGTCCTGCTGGGTCCCTGTCATCCGCAGAGTGCCCGCATCCTCACCACGGTAACGGGCATTCTTACAAAGGTTCTATGTCAGCTGGGTGTGGCAGTCGAGCACCCCCTAGGGGAGGGGGAGCCTGTCAGCCCCGGGCCTGTCACTGCCTGCTGTCCCTCCTGTCAGCAGTGAGGCCTCTGAAAAGTTTCAAAAACATCCCCAGACTTGGGTCCAAAGTGGCCAAAAGTCTCCAAGAGACAAGCTGGGAAGAAGGATATGGAACAGAGGGAGAAAGCGAAGGGAGCTGGACAAAGAAAGGGAAGAGGAAAAACTAGTGCGGGGCTGCAGGACTGAAATGGAGGAATTGAAAGACAAGAACCAGGAAGCAGGAGAGTTTGAGAAAAGGAGAGAGGAAAGCAGAGACATGCAGCCAGACGAGGGGTTAGTGAGAGAGGCTGGGACAGAGAACAGGATGAGAAGGAAATAAGGCAAGGCTAGGCAAGGCCAAAGGACGTTTCCTTGATTTATATTTTCTACCACATTCATCTGGAGATGGGGAGTAAAGCCATCAGACCTTATGGATTAGGGCCAAACAAAACCCTGACTACTTGAGACACTTAGACTAAGCCTAAAATGCAAAGATCTCTCCAGAAGGACGGTTTTTATACTCTACATCCACAATCTGCAGGCAGCAAAAAAGAATAAGCGGTAGATCTACTTAGGCTAAGTCATGGTGGTTTGGTGCAGAGACCATGCATATCATGGGAATATTTCAGCATTTCTGCTCTGGTTTTCAGTTTATTACACCAAGACACCCACCTGATGACATCATTTCAAGAGCAAAAGCAGCAATTTGCAGAATTCAGCTTCTTTGGGGAACTGAGAAATTGCTGAGCTGACACCAAGTCCTGCTGGGTCCCTGTCACCCGCAGAGTGCCCGCATCCTCACCACGGTAGCGGGCATTGTGACAAAGGTTCTATGTCAGCTGGGTGTGGCAGTCGAGCGCCCCGTAGGGGAGGGGGAGCCTGTCAGCCCCGGGCCTGTCACTGCCTGCTGTCCCCCCTGTCAGCAGCGAGGCCTCTGAAAAGTTTCAAAAACATCCCCAGACTTGGGTCCAAAGTGGCCAAAAGTCTCCAAGAGACAAGTTGGGAAGAAGGATATGGAACAGAGGGAGAAAGCGAAGGGAGCAAGACAAAGGGAGGGAAGAGGAAAAACTAGTGCCGGGCTGCAGGACTGAAATGGAGGAATTGAAAGACAAGAACCAGGAAGCAGGAGAGTTTGAGAAAAGGAGAGAGGAAAGAAGAGACATGCAACCAGACGAGGGGTTAGTGAGAGAGGCTGGGACAGAGAACAGGATGAGAAGGAAATAAGGCAAGGCAAGGCAAGGCCAAAGGACGTTTCCTTGATTTATATTTTCTACCACATTCATCTGGAGATGGGGAGTAAAGCCATCAGACCTTATGGATTAGGGCCAAACAAAACCCTGACTACTTGAGACACTTAGACTAAGCCTAAAATGCAAAGATCTCTCCAGAAGGACGGTTTTTATACTCTACATCCACAATCTGCAGGCAGCAAAAAAGAATAAGCGGTAGATCTACTTAGGCTGAGTCATGGTGGTTTGGTGCAGAGACCATGCATATCATGGGAATATTTCAGCATTTCTGCTCTGGTTTTCAGTTTATTACACCAAGACACCCACCTGATGACATCATTTCAAGAGCAAAAGCAGCAATTTGCAGAATTCAGCTTCTTTGGGGAACTGAGAAATTGCTGAGCTGACACCAAGTCCTGCTGGGTCCCTGTCACCCGCAGAGTGCCCGCATCCTCACCACGGTAGCGGGCATTGTGACAAAGGTTCTATGTCAGCTGGGTGTGGCAGTCGAGCGCCCCGTAGGGGAGGGGGAGCCTGTCAGCCCCGGGCCTGTCACTGCCTGCTGTCCCCCCTGTCAGCAGCGAGGCCTCTGAAAAGTTTCAAAAACATCCCCAGACTTGGGTCCAAAGTGGCCAAAAGTCTCCAAGAGACAAGTTGGGAAGAAGGATATGGAACAGAGGGAGAAAGCGAAGGGAGCAAGACAAAGGGAGGGAAGAGGAAAAACTAGTGCCGGGCTGCAGGACTGAAATGGAGGAATTGAAAGACAAGAACCAGGAAGCAGGAGAGTTTGAGAAAAGGAGAGAGGAAAGAAGAGACATGCAACCAGACGAGGGGTTAGTGAGAGAGGCTGGGACAGAGAACAGGATGAGAAGGAAATAAGGCAAGGCAAGGCAAGGCCAAAGGACGTTTCCTTGATTTATATTTTCTACCACATTCATCTGGAGATGGGGAGTAAAGCCATCAGACCTTATGGATTAGGGCCAAACAAAACCCTGACTACTTGAGACACTTAGACTAAGCCTAAAATGCAAAGATCTCTCCAGAAGGACGGTTTTTATACTCTACATCCACAATCTGCAGGCAGCAAAAAAGAATAAGCGGTAGATCTACTTAGGCTAAGTCATGGTGGTTTGGTGCAGAGACCATGCATATCATGGGAATATTTCAGCATTTCTGCTCTGGTTTTCAGTTTATTACACCAAGACACCCACCTGATGACATCATTTCAAGAGCAAAAGCAGCAATTTGCAGAATTCAGCTTCTTTGGGGAACTGAGAAATTGCTGAGCTGACACCAAGTCCTGCTGGGTCCCTGTCACCCGCAGAGTGCCCGCATCCTCACCACGGTAGCGGGCATTGTGACAAAGGTTCTATGTCAGCTGGGTGTGGCAGTCGAGCGCCCCGTAGGGGAGGGGGAGCCTGTCAGCCCCGGGCCTGTCACTGCCTGCTGTCCCCCCTGTCAGCAGCGAGGCCTCTGAAAAGTTTCAAAAACATCCCCAGACTTGGGTCCAAAGTGGCCAAAAGTCTCCAAGAGACAAGTTGGGAAGAAGGATATGGAACAGAGGGAGAAAGCGAAGGGAGCAAGACAAAGGGAGGGAAGAGGAAAAACTAGTGCCGGGCTGCAGGACTGAAATGGAGGAATTGAAAGACAAGAACCAGGAAGCAGGAGAGTTTGAGAAAAGGAGAGAGGAAAGAAGAGACATGCAACCAGACGAGGGGTTAGTGAGAGAGGCTGGGACAGAGAACAGGATGAGAAGGAAATAAGGCAAGGCAAGGCAAGGCCAAAGGACGTTTCCTTGATTTATATTTTCTACCACATTCATCTGGAGATGGGGAGTAAAGCCATCAGACCTTATGGATTAGGGCCAAACAAAACCCTGACTACTTGAGACACTTAGACTAAGCCTAAAATGCAAAGATCTCTCCAGAAGGACGGTTTTTATACTCTACATCCACAATCTGCAGGCAGCAAAAAAGAATAAGCGGTAGATCTACTTAGGCTAAGTCATGGTGGTTTGGTGCAGAGACCATGCATATCATGGGAATATTTCAGCATTTCTGCTCTGGTTTTCAGTTTATTACACCAAGACACCCACCTGATGACATCATTCCAAGAGCAAAAGCAGCAATTTGCAGAATTCAGCTTCTTTGGGGAACTGAGAAATTGCTGAGCTGACACCAAGTCCTGCTGGGTCCCTGTCACCCGCAGAGTGCCCGCATCCTCACCACGGTAGCGGGCATTGTGACAAAGGTTCTATGTCAGCTGGGTGTGGCAGTCGAGCGCCCCGTAGGGGAGGGGGAGCCTGTCAGCCCCGGGCCTGTCACTGCCTGCTGTCCCCCCTGTCAGCAGCGAGGCCTCTGAAAAGTTTCAAAAACATCCCCAGACTTGGGTCCAGCGTGGCCAAAAGTCTCCAAGAGACAAGTTGGGAAGAAGGATATGGAACAGAGGGAGAAAGCGAAGGGAGCAAGACAAAGGGAGGGAAGAGGAAAAACTAGTGCCAAGCTGCAGGACTGAAATGGAGGAATTGAAAGACAAGAACCAGGAAGCAGGAGAGTTTGAGAAAAGGAGAGAGGAAAGAAGAGACATGCAGCCAGACGTGGGGTTAGTGAGAGAGGCTGGGAGAGAGAACAGGATGAGAAGGAAATAAGGCAAGGCAAGGCAAGACTAGGCCAAAGGACGTTTCCTTGCTTTTTATTTTCTACCACATTCATCTTGAGACGAGGAAGAAAGCCATCAGACCTTATGGATTAGGCCCAAACAAAAACCCCGGCTACTTGAGACACTTAGACTAAGCCTAAAACGCAACGATCTCTCCAGAAGGATGTTTTTCATGCTGTACTTCTACAATCTGCTGTCAGTACAGAACAATAAGTGGCAGATCTACTTAGGCTGAGTCATGGTGGTTTGGTGCAGAGACCATGCATATCATGGGAATATTTCAGCATTTCTGCTCTGGTTTTCAGTTTATTACACCAAGACACCCACCTGATGACATCATTTCAAGAGCAAAAGCAGCAATTTGCAGAATTCAGCTTCTTTGGGGAACTGAGAAATTGCTGAGCTGACACCAAGTCCTGCTGGGTCCCTGTCACCCGCAGAGTGCCCGCATCCTCACCACGGTAACGGGCATTGTGACAAAGGTTCTATGTCAGCTGGGTGTGGCAGTCGAGCACCCCCTAGGGGAGGGGGAGCCTGTCAGCCCCGGGCCTGTCACTGCCTGCTGTCCCTCCTGTCAGCAGCGAGGCCTCTGAAAAGTTTCAAAAACATCCCCAGACTTGGGTCCAGCGTGGCCAAAAGTCTACAAGAGACAAGTTGGGAAGAAGGATATGGAACAGAGGGAGAAAGCGAAGGGAGCAGACCAAAGGGAGTGAAGAGGAAAACTAGTGCCGGGCTGCAGGACTGAAATGGAGGAATTGAAAGACAAGAACCAGGAAGCAGGAGAGTTTGAGAAAAGGAGAGAGGAAAGAAGAGACATGCAGCCAGACGAGGGGTTAGTGAGAGAGGCTGGAACAGAAAACAGGATTAGAAGGAAATAAGGCAAGACAAGGCAAGGCTACGCCAAAGGACCTTTCCCTGATTTATATTTTCTACCACATTCATCTGGAGACGAGGAGGAAAGCCATCAGACCTGATGGATTAGGCCCAAACAAAAACCCCGGCTACTTGAGACACTTAGACTAAGCTTAAAATGCAAAGATCTCTCCATAAGGATGGTTTTTATCCTGTACTTCCACAATCTGCTGACAGTACAAAAGAATAAGCGGCAGATCTACTCAGGCTGAGTCATGGTGGTTTGGTGCAGAGACCATGCATATCATGGGAATATTTCAGCATTTCTATTCTGGTTTTCAGTTTATTACACTAAAACACCCACCTGATGACATCATTCCAAGAGCAAAAGCAGCAGTTTGCAGAATTCAGCTTCTTTGGGGAACTGAGAAATTGCTGAGCTGACACCAAGTCCTGCTGGGTCCCTGTCACCCGCAGAGTGCCCGCATCCTCACCACGGTAGCGGGCATTGTGACAAAGGTTCTATGTCAGCTGGGTGTGGCAGCCGAGCGCCCCCTAGGGGAGGGGGAGCCTGTCAGCCCCGGGCCTGTCACTGCCTGCTCTCCCTCCTATCAGCAGCGAGGCCTCTGAAAAGTTTCAAAAACATCCCCAGACTTGGGTCCAAAGTGGCCAAAAGTCTCCAAGAGACAAGTTGGGAAGAAGGATATGGAACAGAGGGAGAAAGCGAAGGGAGCAAGACAAAGAGAGGGAAGAGGAAAAACTAGTGCCGGGCTGCAGGACTGAAATGGAGGAATTGAAAGACAAGAACCAGGAAGCAGGAGAGTTTGAGAAAAGGAGAGAGGAAAGAAGAGACATGCAGCCAGACGAGGGGTTAGTGAGAGAGGCTGGGACAGAGAACAGGATGAGAAGGAAATAAGGCAAGGCAAGGCAAGGCAAGGCCAAAGGACGTTTCCTTGATTTATATTTTCTACTACATTCATCTTGAGATGAGGAGGAAAGCCATCAGACCTTATGGATTAGGTACAAACAAAAACCCCGGCTACTTGAGACACTTAGACTAAGCTTAAAATGCAAAGATCTCTCTATAAGGATGGTTTTTATCCTGTACTTCCACAATCTGCTGACAGTACAAAAGAATAAGCGGCAGATATACTCAGGCTGAGTCATGGTGGTTTGGTGCAGAGACCATGCATATCATGGGAATATTTCAGCATGTCTGCTCTGGTTTTCAGTGTATTACACAAAAACACCCACCTGATGACATCATTTCAAAAGCAAAAGCAGCAGTTTGCAGAATTCAGCTTCTTTGGGGAACTGAGAAATTGCTGAGCTGACACCAAGTCCTGCCATGTCCCCTTTACCTGCAGAGTGCCCGCATCCTCACCACGGTAGCGGGCATTCTGACACAGGTTCTATGCCAGCTGGGTGTGGCAGTCAAGCGCCCTGTAGGGGAGGGGGAGCCTGTCAGCCCCGGGCCTGTCACTGTTGCTGTCCCCCCTGTCACCAGCGAGGCCTCTGAAAAGTTTCAAAAACATCCCCAGACCAGGGTCCAGCGTGGCCAAAAGTCTCCAAGAGACAAGTTGGGAAGAAGGATATGGAACAGAGGGAGAAAGAGAAGGGAGCAGACCAAAGGGAGGGAAGAGGAAAACTAGTGCGGGCCTGCAGGACTGAAATGGAGGAATTGAAAGACAAGAACCAGGAAGCAGGAGAGATTGAGAAAAGGAGAGAGGAAAGCAGAGACATGCAGCCAGACGTGGGGTTAGTGAGAGAGGCTGGGAGAGAGAACAGGATGAGAAGGAAATAAGGCAAGGCAAGGCAAGACTAGGCCAAAGGACGTTTCCTTGCTTTTTATTTTCTACCACATTCATCTTGAGACGAGGAAGAAAGCCATCAGACCTTATGGATTAGGCCCAAACAAAAACCCCGGCTACTTGAGACACTTAGACTAAGCCTAAAACGCAACGATCTCTCCAGAAGGATGTTTTTCATGCTGTACTTCTACAATCTGCTGTCAGTACAGAACAATAAGTGGCAGATCTACTTAGGCTGAGTCATGGTGGTTTGGTGCAGAGACCATGCATATCATGGGAATATTTCAGCATTTCTGCTCTGGTTTTCAGTTTATTACACCAAGACACCCACCTGATGACATCATTTCAAGAGCAAAAGCAGCAATTTGCAGAATTCAGCTTCTTTGGGGAACTGAGAAATTGCTGAGCTGACACCAAGTCCTGCTGGGTCCCTGTCACCCGCAGAGTGCCCGCATCCTCACCACGGTAACGGGCATTGTGACAAAGGTTCTATGTCAGCTGGGTGTGGCAGTCGAGCACCCCCTAGGGGAGGGGGAGCCTGTCAGCCCCGGGCCTGTCACTGCCTGCTGTCCCTCCTGTCAGCAGCGAGGCCTCTGAAAAGTTTCAAAAACATCCCCAGACTTGGGTCCAGCGTGGCCAAAAGTCTACAAGAGACAAGTTGGGAAGAATGATATGGAACAGAGGGAGAAAGCGAAGGGAGCAGACCAAAGGGAGTGAAGAGGAAAACTAGTGCCGGGCTGCAGGACTGAAATGGAGGAATTGAAAGACAAGAACCAGGAAGCAGGAGAGTTTGAGAAAAGGAGAGAGGAAAGAAGAGACATGCAGCCAGACGAGGGGTTAGTGAGAGAGGCTGGAACAGAAAACAGGATTAGAAGGAAATAAGGCAAGACAAGGCAAGGCTACGCCAAAGGACCTTTCCCTGATTTATATTTTCTACCACATTCATCTGGAGACGAGGAGGAAAGCCATCAGACCTGATGGATTAGGCCCAAACAAAAACCCCGGCTACTTGAGACACTTAGACTAAGCTTAAAATGCAAAGATCTCTCCATAAGGATGGTTTTTATCCTGTACTTCCACAATCTGCTGACAGTACAAAAGAATAAGCGGCAGATCTACTCAGGCTGAGTCATGGTGGTTTGGTGCAGAGACCATGCATATCATGGGAATATTTCAGCATTTCTATTCTGGTTTTCAGTTTATTACACTAAAACACCCACCTGATGACATCATTCCAAGAGCAAAAGCAGCAGTTTGCAGAATTCAGCTTCTTTGGGGAACTGAGAAATTGCTGAGCTGACACCAAGTCCTGCTGGGTCCCTGTCACCCGCAGAGTGCCCGCATCCTCACCACGGTAGCGGGCATTGTGACAAAGGTTCTATGTCAGCTGGGTGTGGCAGCCGAGCGCCCCCTAGGGGAGGGGGAGCCTGTCAGCCCCGGGCCTGTCACTGCCTGCTCTCCCTCCTATCAGCAGCGAGGCCTCTGAAAAGTTTCAAAAACATCCCCAGACTTGGGTCCAAAGTGGCCAAAAGTCTCCAAGAGACAAGTTGGGAAGAAGGATATGGAACAGAGGGAGAAAGCGAAGGGAGCAAGACAAAGAGAGGGAAGAGGAAAAACTAGTGCCGGGCTGCAGGACTGAAATGGAGGAATTGAAAGACAAGAACCAGGAAGCAGGAGAGTTTGAGAAAAGGAGAGAGGAAAGAAGAGACATGCAGCCAGACGAGGGGTTAGTGAGAGAGGCTGGGACAGAGAACAGGATGAGAAGGAAATAAGGCAAGGCAAGTCAAGGCAAGGCCAAAGGACGTTTCCTTGATTTATATTTTCTACCACATTCATCTTGAGATGAGGAGGAAAGCCATCAGACCTTATGGATTAGGTACAAACAAAAACCCCGGCTACTTGAGACACTTAGACTAAGCTTAAAATGCAAAGATCTCTCTATAAGGATGGTTTTTATCCTGTACTTCCACAATCTGCTGACAGTACAAAAGAATAAGCGGCAGATATACTCAGGCTGAGTCATGGTGGTTTGGTGCAGAGACCATGCATATCATGGGAATATTTCAGCATGTCTGCTCTGGTTTTCAGTGTATTACACAAAAACACCCACCTGATGACATCATTTCAAAAGCAAAAGCAGCAGTTTGCAGAATTCAGCTTCTTTGGGGAACTGAGAAATTGCTGAGCTGACACCAAGTCCTGCCATGTCCCCTTTACCTGCAGAGTGCCCGCATCCTCACCACGGTAGCGGGCATTCTGACACAGGCTCTATGCCAGCTGGGTGTGGCAGTCAAGCGCCCTGTAGAGGAGGGGGAGCCTGTCAGCCCCGGGCCTGTCACTGTTGCTGTCCCCCCTGTCACCAGCGAGGCCTCTGAAAAGTTTCAAAAACATCCCCAGACCAGGGTCCAGCGTGGCCAAAAGTCTCCAAGAGACAAGTTGGGAAGAAGGATATGGAACAGAGGGAGAAAGAGAAGGGAGCAGACCAAAGGGAGGGAAGAGGAAAACTAGTGCGGGCCTGCAGGACTGAAATGGAGGAATTGAAAGACAAGAACCAGGAAGCAGGAGAGATTGAGAAAAGGAGAGAGGAAAGCAGAGACATGCAGCCAGACGAGGGGTTAGTGAGAGAGGCTGGGAGAGAGAACAGGATGAGAAGGAAATAAGGCAAGGCAAGGCAAGACTAGGCCAAAGGACGTTTCCTTGCTTTTTATTTTCTACCACATTCATCTTGAGACGAGGAAGAAAGCCATCAGACCTTATGGATTAGGCCCAAACAAAAACCCCGGCTACTTGAGACACTTAGACTAAGCCTAAAACGCAACGATCTCTCCAGAAGGATGTTTTTCATGCTGTACTTCTACAATCTGCTGTCAGTACAGAACAATAAGTGGCAGATCTACTTAGGCTGAGTCATGGTGGTTTGGTGCAGAGACCATGCATATCATGGGAATATTTCAGCATTTCTGCTCTGGTTTTCAGTTTATTACACCAAGACACCCACCTGATGACATCATTTCAAGAGCAAAAGCAGCAATTTGCAGAATTCAGCTTCTTTGGGGAACTGAGAAATTGCTGAGCTGACACCAAGTCCTGCTGGGTCCCTGTCACCCGCAGAGTGCCCGCATCCTCACCACGGTAACGGGCATTCTTACAAAGGTTCTATGTCAGCTGGGTGTGGCAGTCGAGCACCCCCTAGGGGAGGGGGAGCCTGTCAGCCCCGGGCCTGTCACTGCCTGCTGTCCCTCCTGTCAGCAGCGAGGCCTCTGAAAAGTTTCAAAAACATCCCCAGACTTGGGTCCAACGTGGCCAAAAGTCTACAAGAGACAAGTTGGGAAGAAGGATATGGAACAGAGGGAGAAAGCGAAGGGAGCAGACCAAAGGGAGTGAAGAGGAAAACTAGTGCCGGGCTGCAGGACTGAAATGGAGGAATTGAAAGACAAGAACCAGGAAGCAGGAGAGTTTGAGAAAAGCAGAGAGGAAAGAAGAGACATGCAGCCAGACGAGGGGTTAGTGAGAGAGGCTGGAACAGAGAACAGGATTAGAAGGAAATAAGGCAAGACAAGGCAAGGCTACGCCAAAGGACCTTTCCTTGATTTATATTTTCTACCACATTCATCTGGAGATGGGGAGTAAAGCCATCAGACCTTATGGATTAGGGCCAAACAAAACCCTGACTACTTGAGACACTTAGACTAAGCCTAAAATGCAAAGATCTCTCCAGAAGGGCGGTTTTTATACTCTACATCCACAATCTGCAGGCAGCAAAAAAGAATAAGCGGTAGATCTACTTAGGCTGAGTCATGGTGGTTTGGTGCAGAGACCATGCATATCATGGGAATATTTCAGCATTTCTGCTCTGGTTTTCAGTTTATTACACCAAGACACCCACCTGATGACATCATTTCAAGAGCAAAAGCAGCAATTTGCAGAATTCAGCTTCTTTGGGGAACTGAGAAATTGCTGAGCTGACACCAAGTCCTGCTAGGTCCCTGTCACCCGCAGAGTGCCCGCATCCTCACCACGGGTCCGGGCATTCTTACAAAGGTTCTATGTCAGCTGGGTGTGGCAGTCGAGCGCCCCGTAGGGGAGGGGGAGCCTGTCAGCCCCGGGCCTGTCACTGCCTGCTGTCCCTCCTGTCAGCAGCGAGGCCTCTGAAAAGTTTCAAAAACATCCCCAGACTTGGGTCCAAAGTGGCCAAAAGTCTCCAAGAGACAAGTTGGGAAGAAGGATATGGAACAGAGGGAGAAAGTGAAGGGAGCAAGACAAAGGGAGGGAAGAGGAAAATCTAGTGCCGGGCTGCAGGACTGAAATGGAGGAATTGAAAGACAAGAGTCAGGAAGCAGGAGAGTTTGAGAAAAGGAGAGAGGAAAGAAGAGACATGCAGCCAGAGGAGGGGTTAGTGAGAGAGGCTGGAACAGAGAACAGGATTAGAAGGAAATAAGGCAAGACAAGGCAAGGCAAGGCCAAAGGATGTTTCCTTGATTTATATTTTCTACCACATTCATCAGGAGACGAGGAGGAAAGCCATCAGACCTGATGGATTAGGCCCAAACAAAACCCGGCTACTTGAGACACTTAGACTAAGCTTAAAATGCAAAGATCTCTCCATAAGGATGGTTTTTATACTCTACATCCACAATCTGCTGACAGTTCAAAAGAATAAGTGGCAGATCTACTCAGGCTGAGTTATGGTGGTTTGGTGCAGAGACCATGCATATCATGGGAATATTTCAGCATTTCTATTCTGGTTTTCAGTTTATTACACTAAAACACCCACCTGATGACATCATTCCAAGAGCAAAAGCAGCAGTTTGCAGAATTCAGCTTCTTTGGGGAACTGAGAAATTGCTGAGCTGACACCAAGTCCTGCTGGGTCCCTGTCACCCGCAGAGTGCCCGCATCCTCACCACGGTAGCGGGCATTGTGACAAAGGTTCTATGTCAGCTGGGTGTGGCAGCCGAACGCCCCCTAGGGGAGGGGGAGCCTGTCAGCCCCGGGCCTGTCACTGCCTGCTGTCCCCCCTGTCAGAAGCGAGGCCTCTGAAAAGTTTCAAAAACATCCCCAGACTTGGGTCCAAAGTGGCCAAAAGTCTCCAAGAGACAAGTTGGGAAGAAGGATATGGAACAGAGGGAGAAAGCGAAGGGAGCAAGACAAAGGGAGGGAAGAAAAAAAACTAGTGCCGGGCTGCAGGACTGAAATGGAGGAATTGAAAGACAAGAACCAGGAAGCAGGAGAGTTTGAGAAAAGGAGAGAGGAAAGCAGAGACATGCAGCCAGACGAGGGGTTAGTGAGAGAGGCTGGGACAGAGAACAGGATGAGAAGGAAATAAGGCAAGGCAAGGCAAGGCCAAAGGACGTTTCCTTGATTTATATTTTCTGCCACATTCATCTGGATATGGGGAGGAAAGCCATCAGACCTTATGGATTAGGGCCAAACAAAACCCTGACTACTTGAGACACTTAGACTAAGCCTAAAATGCAAAGATCTCTCCAGAAGGGCGGTTTTTATACTCTACATCCACAATCTGCAGGCAGCAAAAAAGAATAAGCGGTAGATCTACTTAGGCTGAGTCATGGTAGTTTGGTGCAGAGACCATGCATATCATGGGAATATTTCAGCATTTCTGCTCTGGTTTTCAGTTTATTACACCAAGACACCCACCTGATGACATCATTTCAAGAGCAAAAGCAGCAATTTGCAGAATTCAGCTTCTTTGGGGAACTGAGAAATTGCTTAGCTGGCACCAAGTCCTGCTGGGTCCCTGTCACCCGCAGAGTGCCCGCATCCTCACCACGGTAGCG
Source organism: Patagioenas fasciata (assembly GCF_037038585.1). Classification (NCBI taxonomy): domain Eukaryota; kingdom Metazoa; phylum Chordata; class Aves; order Columbiformes; family Columbidae; genus Patagioenas; species Patagioenas fasciata. The sequence continues at coordinate 21,657,407 of NC_092524.1, forward strand.
GGCATTGTGACAAAGGTTCTATGTCAGCTGGGTGTGGCAGTCGAGCGCCCCGTAGGGGAGGGGGAGCCTGTCAGCCCCGGGCCTGTCACTGCCTGCTGTCCCTCCTGTCAGCAGCGAGGCCTCTGAAAAGTTTCAAAAACATCCCCAGACTTGGGTCCAAAGTGGCCAAAAGTCTCCAAGAGACAAGTTGGGAAGAAGGATATGGAACAGAGGGAGAAAGCGAAGGGAGCAAGACAAAGGGAGGGAAGAGGAAAAACTAGTGCCGGGCTGCAGGACTGAAATGGAGGAATTGAAAGACAAGAACCAGGAAGCAGGAGAGTTTGAGAAAAGGAGAGAGGAAAGAAGAGACATGCAGCCAGACGAGGGGTTAGTGAGAGAGGCTGGGACAGAGAACAGGATGAGAAGGAAATAAGGCAAGGCAAGGCAAGGCAAGGCCAAAGGACGTTTCCTTGATTTATATTTTCTACCACATTCATCTGGAGATGGGGAGTAAAGCCATCAGACCTTATGGATTAGGGCCAAAGAAAACCCTGACTACTTGAGACACTTAGACTAAGCCTAAAATGCAAAGATCTCTCCAGAAGGACGGTTTTTATACTCTACATCCACAATCTGCAGGCAGCAAAAAAGAATAAGCGGTAGATCTACTTAGGCTAAGTCATGGTGGTTTGGTGCAGAGACCATGCATATCATGGGAATATTTCAGCATTTCTGCTCTGGTTTTCAGTTTATTACACCAAGACACCCACCTGATGACATCATTTCAAGAGCAAAAGCAGCAATTTGCAGAATTCAGCTTCTTTGGGGAACTGAGAAATTGCTGAGCTGACACCAAGTCCTGCTGGGTCCCTGTCACCCGCAGAGTGCCCGCATCCTCACCACGGTAGCGGGCATTGTGACAAAGGTTGTATGTCAGCTGGGTGTGGCAGTCGAGCGCCCCGTAGGGGAGGGGGAGCCTGTCAGCCCCAGGCCTGTCACTGCCTGCTGTCCCCCCTGTCAGCAGCGAGGCCTCTGAAAAGTTTCAAAAACATCCCCAGACTTGGGTCCAAAGTGGCCAAAAGTCTCCAAGAGACAAGTTGGGAAGAAGGATATGGAACAGAGGGAGAAAGCGAAGGGAGCAAGACAAAGGGAGGGAAGAGGAAAAACTAGTGCCGGGCTGCAGGACTGAAATGGAGGAATTGAAAGACAAGAACCAGGAAGCAGGAGAGTTTGAGAAAAGGAGAGAGGAAAGAAGAGACATGCAGCCAGACGAGGGGTTAGTGAGAGAGGCTGGGACAGAGAACAGGATGAGAAGGAAATAAGGCAAGGCAAGGCAAGGCCAAAGGACGTTTCCTTGATTTATATTTTCTACCACATTCATCTTGAGACGAGGAGGAAAGCCATCAGACCTTATGGATTAGGTACAAACAAAAACCCCGGCTACTTGAGACACTTAGACTAAGCTTAAAATGCAAAGATCTCTCTAAAAGTATGGTTTTTATCCTGTACTTCCACAATCTGCTGACAGTACAAAAGAATAAGCGGCAGATATACTCAGGCTGAGTCATGGTGGTTTGGTGCAGAGACCATGCATATCATGGGAATATTTCAGCATGTCTGCTCTGGTTTTCAGTGTATTACACAAAAACACCCACCTGATGACATCATTTCAAAAGCAAAAGCAGCAGTTTGCAGAATTCAGCTTCTTTGGGGAACTGAGAAATTGCTGAGCTGACACCAAGTCCTGCCATGTCCCCTTTACCTGCAGAGTGCCCGCATCCTCACCACGGTAGCGGGCATTCTGACACAGGTTCTATGCCAGCTGGGTGTGGCAGTCAAGCGCCCTGTAGGGGAGGGGGAGCCTGTCAGCCCCGGCCTGTCACTGTTGCTGTCCCCCCTGTCACCAGCCAGGCCTCTGAAAAGTTTCAAAAACATCCCCAGACCAGGGTCCAGCGTGGCCAAAAGTCTCCAAGAGACAAGTTGGGAAGAAGGATATGGAACAGAGGGAGAAAGCGAAGGGAGCAGACCAAAGGGAGGGAAGAGGAAAACTAGTGCGGGCCTGCAGGACTGAAATGGAGGAATTGAAAGACAAGAGTCAGGAAGCAGGAGAGATTGAGAAAAGGAGAGAGGAAAGCAGAGACATGCAGCCAGACGAGGGGTTAGTGAGAGAGGCTGGGAGAGAGAACAGGATGAGAAGGAAATAAGGCAAGGCAAGACTAGGCCAAAGGACGTTTCCTTGCTTTATATTTTCTACCACATTCATCTTGAGACGAGGAAGAAAGCCATCAGACCTTATGGATTAGGCCCAAACAAAAGACCTTATGGATTAGGCCCAAACAAAAATTGAGCTTCTTTGGGGAACTGAGAAATTGCTGAGCTGACACCAAGTCCTGCTGGGCAGTGACAGGCCCGGGGCTGACAGGCTCCCCCTCCCCTACGGGGCGCTCGACTGCCACACCCAGCTGACATAGAACCTTTGTCACAATGCCCGCTACCGTGGTGAGGATGCGGGCACTCTGCGGGTGACAGGGACCCAGCAGGACTTGGTGTCAGCTCAGCAATTTCTCAGTTCCCCAAAGAAGCTGAATTCTGCAAATTGCTGCTTTTGCTCTTGAAATGATGTCATCAGGTGGGTGTCTTGGTGTAATAAACTGAAAACCAGAGCAGAAATGCTGAAATATTCCCATGATATGCATGGTCTCTGCACCAAACCACCATGACTTAGCCTAAGTAGATCTACCGCTTATTCTTTTTTGCTGCCTGCAGATTGTGGATGTAGAGTATAAAAACCGTCCTTCTGGAGAGATCTTTGCATTTTAGGCTTAGTCTAAGTGTCTCAAGTAGTCAGGGTTTTGTTTGGCCCTAATCCATAAGGTCTGATGGCTTTACTCCCCATCTCCAGATGAATGTGGTAGAAAATATAAATCAAGGAAACGTCCTTTGGCCTTGCCTTGCCTTGCCTTGCCTTATTTCCTTCTCATCCTGTTCTCTGTCCCAGCCTCTCTCACTAACCCCTCGTCTGGCTGCATGTCTCTTCTTTCCTCTCTCCTTTTCTCAAACTCTCCTGCTTCCTGGTTCTTGTCTTTCAATTCCTCCATTTCAGTCCTGCAGCCCAGCACTAGTTTTTCCTCTTCCCTCCGTTTGTCTTGCTCCCTTTGCTTTCTCCCTCTGTTCCATATCCTTCTTCCCAACTTGTCTCTTGGAGACTTTTGGCCACGCTGGACCCAAGTCTGGGGATGTTTTTGAAACTTTTCAGAGGCCTCGCTGCTGACAGGGGGGACAGCAGGCAGTGACAGGCCCGGGGCTGACAGGCTCCCCCTCCCCTACGGGGCGCTCGACTGCCACACCCAGCTGACATAGAACCTTTGTCACAATGCCCGCTACCGTGGTGAGGATGCGGGCACTCTGCGGGTGACAGGGACCCAGCAGGACTTGGTGCCAGCTCAGCAATTTCTCAGTTCCCCAAAGAAGCTGAATTCTGCAAATTGCTGCTTTTGCTCTTGAAATGATGTCATCAGGTGGGTGTCTTGGTGTAATAAACTGAAAACCAGAGCAGAAATGCTGAAATATTCCCATGATATGCATGGTCTCTGCACCAAACCACCATGACACAGCCTAAGTAGATCTACCGCTTATTCTTTTTTGCTGCCTGCAGATTGTGGATGTAGAGTATAAAAACCGCCCTTCTGGAGAGATCTTTGCATTTTAAGCTTAGTCTAAGTGTCTCAAGTAGCCGGGGTTTTTGTTTGGGCCTAATCCATCAGGTCTGATGGCTTTCCTCCTCGTCTCCAGATGAATGTGGTAGAAAATATAAATCAGGGAAAGGTCCTTTGGCGTAGCCTTGCCTTGTCTTGCCTTATTTCCTTCTAATCCTGTTCTCTGTTCCAGCCTCTCTCACTAACCCCTCGTCTGGCTGCATGTCTCTTCTTTCCTCTCTCCTTTTCTCAAACTCTCCTGCTTCCTGGTTCTTGTCTTTCAATTCCTCCATTTCAGTCCTGCAGCCCGGCACTAGTTTTCCTCTTCACTCCCTTTGGTCTGCTCCCTTCGCTTTCTCCCTCTGTTCCATATCCTTCTTCCCAACTTATCTCTTGTAGACTTTTGGCCACGCTGGACCCAAGTCTGGGGATGTTTTTGAAACTTTTCAGAGGCCTCGCTGGTGACAGGGGGGACAGCAACAGTGACAGACCCAGGGCTGACAGACTGCCCCTCCCCTAGGGGGCGCTCGACTGCCACACCCAGCTGACATAGAACCTTTGTCACAATGCCCGCTGCCGTGGTGAGGATGCGGGCACTCTGCGGGTGACAGGGACCCAGCAGGACTTGGTGTCAGCTCAGCAATTTCTCAGTTCCCCAAAGAAGCTGAATTCTGCAAATTGCTGCTTTTGCTCTTGAAATGATGTCATCAGGTGGGTGTCTTGGTGTAATAAACTGAAAACCAGAGCAGAAATGCTGAAATATTCCCATGATATGCATGGTCTCTGCACCAAACCACCATGACTTAGCCTAAGTAGATCTACCGCTTATTCTTTTTTGCTGCCTGCAGATTGTGGATGTAGAGTATAAAAACCGTCCTTCTGGAGAGATCTTTGCATTTTAGGCTTAGTCTAAGTGTCTCAAGTAGTCAGGGTTTTGTTTGGCCCTAATCCATAAGGTCTGATGGCTTTACTCCCCATCTCCAGATGAATGTGGTAGAAAATATAAATCAAGGAAATGTCCTTTGGCCTTGCCTTGCCTTGCCTTGCCTTATTTCCTTCTCATCCTGTTCTCTCTCCCAGCCTCTCTCACTAACCCCTCGTCTGGCTGCATGTCTCTGCTTTCCTCTCTCCTTTTCTCAATCTCTCCTGCTTCCTGGTTCTTGTCTTTCAATTCCTCCATTTCAGTCCTGCAGGCCCGCACTAGTTTTCCTCTTCCCTCCCTTTGGTCTGCTCCCTTCGCTTTCTCCCTCTGTTCCATATCCTTCTTCCCAACTTGTCTCTTGTAGACTTTTGGCCACGCTGGACCCAAGTCTGGGGATGTTTTTGAAACTTTTCAGAGGCCTCGCTGCTGACAGGAGGGACAGCAGGCAGTGACAGGCCCGGGGCTGACAGGCTCCCCCTCCCCTACAGGGCGCTTGACTGCCACACCCAGCTGGCATAGAACCTTTGTCACAATGCCCGCTACCGTGGTGAGGATGCGGGCACTCTGCGGGTGACAGGGACCCAGCAGGACTTGGTGTCAGCTCAGCAATTTCTCAGTTCCCCAAAGAAGCTGAATTCTGCAAATTGCTGCTTTTGCTCTTGAAATGATGTCATCAGGTGGGTGTCTTGGTGTAATAAACTGAAAACCAGAGCAGAAATGCTGAAATATTCCCATGATATGCATGGTCTCTGCACCAAACCACCATGACTCAGCCTGAGTATATCTGCCGCTTATTCTTTTGTACTGTCAGCAGATTGTGGAAGTACAGGATAAAAACCATCCTTATAGAGAGATCTTTGCATTTTAAGCTTAGTCTAAGTGTCTCAAGTAGCCGGGGTTTTTGTTTGTACCTAATCCATAAGGTCTGATGGCTTTCCTCCTCATCTCAAGATTAATGTGGTAGAAAATATAAATCAAGGAAACGTCCTTTGGCCTTGCCTTGCCTTGTCTTGCCTTATTTCCTTCTCATCCTGTTCTCTCTCCCAGCCTCTCTCACTAACCCCTCGTCTGGCTGCATGTCTCTTCTTTCCTCTCTCCTTTTCTCAAAATCTCCTGCTTCCTGGTTCTTGTCTTTCAATTCCTCCATTTCAGTCCTGCAGCCCGGCACTAGTTTTTCCTCTTCCCTCCCTTTGTCTTGCTCCCTTCGCTTTCTCCCTCTGTTCCATATCCTTCTTCCCAACTTGTCTCTTGGAGACTTTTGGCCACTTTGGACCCAAGTCTGGGGATGTTTTTGAAACTTTTCAGAGGCCTCGCTGCTGACAGGGGGGACAGCAGGCAGTGACAGGCCCGGGGCTGACAGGCTCCCCCTCCCCTACGGGGCGCTCGACTGCCACACCCAGCTGACATAGAACCTTTGTCACAATGCCCGCTACCGTGGTGAGGATGCGGGCACTCTGCGGGTGACAGGGACCCAGCAGGACTTGGTGTCAGCTCAGCAATTTCTCAGTTCCCCAAAGAAGCTGAATTCTGCAAATTGCTGCTTTTGCTCTTGAAATGATGTCATCAGGTGGGTGTCTTGGTGTAATAAACTGAAAACCAGAGCAGAAATGCTGAAATATTCCCATGATATGCATGGTCTCTGCACCAAACCACCATGACTTAGCCTAAGTAGATCTACCGCTTATTCTTTTTTGCTGCCTGCAGATTGTGGATGTAGAGTATAAAAACCGTCCTTCTGGAGAGATCTTTGCATTTTAGGCTTAGTCTAAGTGTCTCAAGTAGTCAGGGTTTTGTTTGGCCCTAATCCATAAGGTCTGATGGCTTTACTCCCCATCTCCAGATGAATGTGGTAGAAAATATAAATCAAGGAAACGTCCTTTGGCCTTGCCTTGCCTTGCCTTATTTCCTTCTCATCCTGTTCTCTGTTCCAGCCTCTCTCACTAACCCCTCGTCTGGCTGCATGTCTCTTCTTTCCTCTCTCCTTTTCTCAAAATCTCCTGCTTCCTGGTTCTTGTCTTTCAATTCCTCCATTTCAGTCCTGCAGCCCGGCACTAGTTTTTCCTCTTCCCTCCCTTTGTCTTGCTCCCTTCGCTTTCTCCCTCTGTTCCATATCCTTCTTCCCAACTTGTCTCTTGGAGACTTTTGGCCACTTTGGACCCAAGTCTGGGGATGTTTTTGAAACTTTTCAGAGGCCTCGCTGCTGACAGGGGGGACAGCAGGCAGTGACAGGCCCGGGGCTGACAGGCTCCCCCTCCCCTAGGGGGCGCTCGACTGCCACACCCAGCTGACATAGAACCTTTGTCACAATGCCCGCTACCGTGGTGAGGATGCGGGCACTCTGCGGGTGACAGGGACCCAGCAGGACTTGGTGTCAGCTCAGCAATTTCTCAGTTCCCCAAAGAAGCTGAATTCTGCAAATTGCTGCTTTTGCTCTTGAAATGATGTCATCAGGTGGGTGTCTTGGTGTAATAAACTGAAAACCAGAGCAGAAATGCTGAAATATTCCCATGATATGCATGGTCTCTGCACCAAACCACCATGACTTAGCCTAAGTAGATCTACCGCTTATTCTTTTTTGCTGCCTGCAGATTGTGGATGTAGAGTATAAAAACCGTCCTTCTGGAGAGATCTTTGCATTTTAGGCTTAGTCTAAGTGTCTCAAGTAGTCAGGGTTTTGTTTGGCCCTAATCCATAAGGTCTGATGGCTTTACTCCCCATCTCCAGATGAATGTGGTAGAAAATATAAATCAAGGAAACGTCCTTTGGCCTTGCCTTGCCTTGCCTTATTTCCTTCTCATCCTGTTCTCTGTCCCAGCCTCTCTCACTAACCCCTCGTCTGGCTGCATGTCTCTTCTTTCCTCTCTCCTTTTCTCAAAATCTCCTGCTTCCTGGTTCTTGTCTTTCAATTCCTCCATTTCAGTCCTGCAGCCCGGCACTAGTTTTTCCTCTTCCCTCCCTTTGTCTTGCTCCCTTCGCTTTCTCCCTCTGTTCCATATCCTTCTTCCCAACTTGTCTCTTGGAGACTTTTGGCCACTTTGGACCCAAGTCTGGGGATGTTTTTGAAACTTTTCAGAGGCCTCGCTGCTGACAGGGGGGACAGCAGGCAGTGACAGGCCCGGGGCTGACAGGCTCCCCCTCCCCTACGGGGCGCTCGACTGCCACACCCAGCTGACATAGAACCTTTGTCACAATGCCCGCTACCGTGGTGAGGATGCGGGCACTCTGCGGGTGACAGGGACCCAGCAGGACTTGGTGTCAGCTCAGCAATTTCTCAGTTCCCCAAAGAAGCTGAATTCTGCAAATTGCTGCTTTTGCTCTTGAAATGATGTCATCAGGTGGGTGTCTTGGTGTAATAAACTGAAAACCAGAGCAGAAATGCTGAAATATTCCCATGATATGCATGGTCTCTGCACCAAACCACCATGACTTAGCCTAAGTAGATCTACCGCTTATTCTTTTTTGCTGCCTGCAGATTGTGGATGTAGAGTATAAAAACCATCCTTCTGGAGAGATCTTTGCATTTTAGGCTTAGTCTAAGTGTCTCAAGTAGTCAGGGTTTTGTTTGGCCCTAATCCATAAGGTCTGATGGCTTTACTCCCCATCTCCAGATGAATGTGGTAGAAAATATAAATCAAGGAAACGTCCTTTGGCCTTGCCTTGCCTTGCCTTGCCTTATTTCCTTCTCATCCTGTTCTCTCTCCCAGCCTCTCTCACTAACCCCTCGTCTGGCTGCATGTCTCTGCTTTCCTCTCTCCTTTTCTCAATCTCTCCTGCTTCCTGGTTCTTGCCTTTCAATTCCTCCATTTCAGTCCTGCAGCCCGGCACTAGTTTTCCTCTTCCCTCCCTTTGGTCTGCTCCCTTCGCTTTCTCCCTCTGTTCCATATCCTTCTTCCCAACTTGTCTCTTGGAGACTTTTGGCCACTTTGGACCCAAGTCTGGGTATGTTTTTGAAACTTTTCAGAGGCCTGGCTGGTGACAGGGGGGACAGCAACAGTGACAGGCCCGGGGCTGACAGGCTCCCCCTCCCCTACAGGGCGCTTGACTGCCACACCCAGCTGGCATAGAACCTTTGTCACAATGCCCGCTACCGTGGTGAGGATGCGGGCACTCTGCAGGTAAAGGGGACATGGCAGGACTTGGTGTCAGCTCAGCAATTTCTCAGTTCCCCAAAGAAGCTGAATTCTGCAAACTGCTGCTTTTGCTTTTGAAATGATGTCATCAGGTGGGTGTTTTTGTGTAATACACTGAAAACCAGAGCAGACATGCTGAAATATTCCCATGATATGCATGGTCTCTGCACCAAACCACCATGACTCAGCCTGAGTATATCTGCCGCTTATTCTTTTGTACTGTCAGCAGATTGTGGAAGTACAGGATAAAAACCATACTTATAGAGAGATCTTTGCATTTTAAGCTTAGTCTAAGTGTCTCAAGTAGCCGGGGTTTTTGTTTGTACCTAATCCATAAGGTCTGATGGCTTTCCTCCTCGTCTCAAGATGAATGTGGTAGAAAATATAAATCAAGGAAACGTCCTTTGGCCTTGCCTTGCCTTGCCTTGCCTTGCCTTATTTCCTTCTCATCCTGTTCTCTCTCCCAGCCTCTCTCACTAACCCCTCGTCTGGCTGCATGTCTCTTCTTTCCTCTCTCCTTTTCTCAAAATCTCCTGCTTCCTGGTTCTTGTCTTTCAATTCCTCCATTTCAGTCCTGCAGCCCGGCACTAGTTTTTCCTCTTCCCTCCCTTTGTCTTGCTCCCTTCGCTTTCTCCCTCTGTTCCATATCCTTCTTCCCAACTTGTCTCTTGGAGACTTTTGGCCACTTTGGACCCAAGTCTGGGGATGTTTTTGAAACTTTTCAGAGGCCTCGCTGCTGACAGGGGGGACAGCAGGCAGTGACAGGCCCGGGGCTGACAGGCTCCCCCTCCCCTACGGGGCGCTCGACTGCCACACCCAGCTGACATAGAACCTTTGTCACAATGCCCGCTACCGTGGTGAGGATGCGGGCACTCTGCGGGTGACAGGGACCCAGCAGGACTTGGTGTCAGCTCAGCAATTTCTCAGTTCCCCAAAGAAGCTGAATTCTGCAAATTGCTGCTTTTGCTCTTGAAATGATGTCATCAGGTGGGTGTCTTGGTGTAATAAACTGAAAACCAGAGCAGAAATGCTGAAATATTCCCATGATATGCATGGTCTCTGCACCAAACCACCATGACTTAGCCTAAGTAGATCTACCGCTTATTCTTTTTTGCTGCCTGCAGATTGTGGATGTAGAGTATAAAAACCGTCCTTCTGGAGAGATCTTTGCATTTTAGGCTTAGTCTAAGTGTCTCAAGTAGTCAGGGTTTTGTTTGGGCCTAATCCATAAGGTCTGATGGCTTTCTTCCTCGTCTCAAGATGAATGTGGTAGAAAATATAAATCAAGGAAACGTCCTTTGGCCTTGCCTTGCCTTGCCTTGCCTTATTTCCTTCTCATCCTGTTCTCTGTCCCAGCCTCTCTCACTAACCCCTCGTCTGGCTGCATGTCTCTTCTTTCCTCTCTCCTTTTCTCAAAATCTCCTGCTTCCTGGTTCTTGTCTTTCAATTCCTCCATTTCAGTCCTGCAGCCCGGCACTAGTTTTTCCTCTTCCCTCCCTTTGTCTTGCTCCCTTCGCTTTCTCCCTCTGTTCCATATCCTTCTTCCCAACTTGTCTCTTGGAGACTTTTGGCCACTTTGGACCCAAGTCTGGGGATGTTTTTGAAACTTTTCAGAGGCCTCGCTGCTGACAGGGGGGACAGCAGGCAGTGACAGGCCCGGGGCTGACAGGCTCCCCCTCCCCTACGGGGCGCTCGACTGCCACACCCAGCTGACATAGAACCTTTGTCACAATGCCCGCTACCGTGGTGAGGATGCGGGCACTCTGCGGGTGACAGGGACCCAGCAGGACTTGGTGTCAGCTCAGCAATTTCTCAGTTCCCCAAAGAAGCTGAATTCTGCAAATTGCTGCTTTTGCTCTTGAAATGATGTCATCAGGTGGGTGTCTTGGTGTAATAAACTGAAAACCAGAGCAGAAATGCTGAAATATTCCCATGATATGCATGGTCTCTGCACCAAACCACCATGACTTAGCCTAAGTAGATCTACCGCTTATTCTTTTTTGCTGCCTGCAGATTGTGGATGTAGAGTATAAAAACCGTCCTTCTGGAGAGATCTTTGCATTTTAGGCTTAGTCTAAGTGTCTCAAGTAGTCAGGGTTTTGTTTGGCCCTAATCCATAAGGTCTGATGGCTTTACTCCCCATCTCCAGATGAATGTGGTAGAAAATATAAATCAAGGAAACGTCCTTTGGCCTTGCCTTGCCTTGCCTTGCCTTATTTCCTTCTCATCCTGTTCTCTGTCCCAGCCTCTCTCACTAACCCCTCGTCTGGCTGCATGTCTCTTCTTTCCTCTCTCCTTTTCTCAAAATCTCCTGCTTCCTGGTTCTTGTCTTTCAATTCCTCCATTTCAGTCCTGGAGCCCGGCACTAGTTTTTCCTCTTCCCTCCCTTTGTCTTGCTCCCTTCGCTTTCTCCCTCTGTTCCATATCCTTCTTCCCAACTTGTCTCTTGGAGACCTTTGGCCACTTTGGACCCAAGTCTGGGGATGTTTTTGAAACTTTTCAGAGGCCTCGCGGCTGACAGGGGGGACAGCAGGCAGTGACAGGCCCGGGGCTGACAGGCTCCCCCTCCCCTACGGGGCGCTCGACTGCCACACCCAGCTGACATAGAACCTTTGTCACAATGCCCGCTACCGTGGTGAGGATGCGGGCACTCTGCGGGTGACAGGGACCCAGCAGGACTTGGTGTCAGCTCAGCAATTTCTCAGTTCCCCAAAGAAGCTGAATTCTGCAAATTGCTGCTTTTGCTCTTGAAATGATGTCATCAGGTGGGTGTCTTGGTGTAATAAACTGAAAACCAGAGCAGAAATGCTGAAATATTCCCATGATATGCATGGTCTCTGCACCAAACCACCATGACTTAGCCTAAGTAGATCTACCGCTTATTCTTTTTTGCTGCCTGCAGATTGTGGATGTAGAGTATAAAAACCGTCCTTCTGGAGAGATCTTTGCATTTTAGGCTTAGTCTAAGTGTCTCAAGTAGTCAGGGTTTTGTTTGGCCCTAATCCATAAGGTCTGATGGCTTTACTCCCCATCTCCAGATGAATGTGGTAGAAAATATAAATCAAGGAAATGTCCTTTGGCCTTGCCTTGCCTTGCCTTGCCTTATTTCCTTCTCATCCTGTTCTCTGTCCCAGCCTCTCTCACTAACCCCTCGTCTGGCTGCATGTCTCTGCTTTCCTCTCTCCTTTTCTCAAACTCTCCTGCTTCCTGGTTCTTGTCTTTCAATTCCTCCATTTCAGTCCTGCAGCCCCGCACTAGTTTTTCCTCTTCCCTTTCTTTGTCCAGCTCCCTTCGCTTTCTCCCTCTGTTCCATATCCTTCTTCCCAGCTTGTCTCTTGGAGACTTTTGGCCACTTTGGACCCAAGTCTGGGGATGTTTTTGAAACTTTTCAGAGGCCTCGCTGCTGACAGGGGGGACAGCAGGCAGTGACAGGCCCGGGGCTGACAGGCTCCCCCTCCCCTAGGGGGTGCTCAACTGCCACACCCAGCTGACATACAACCTTTGTAAGAATGCCCGTTACCGTGGTGAGGATGCGGGCACTCTGCGGGTGACAGGGACCCAACAGGACTTGGTGTCAGCTCAGCAATTTCTCAGTTCCCCAAAGAAGCTGAATTCTGCAAATTGCTGCTTTTGCTCTTGAAATGATGTCATCAGGTGGGTGTCTTGGTGTAATAAACTGAAAACCAGAGCAGAAATGCTGAAATATTCCCATGATATGCATGGTCTCTGCACCAAACCACCATGACTCAGCCTAAGTAGATCTGCCACTTATTGTTCTGTACTGACAGGAGATTGTAGAAGTACAGCATGAAAAACATCCTTCTGGAGAGATCGTTGCGTTTTAGGCTTAGTCTAAGTGTCTCAAGTAGCCGGGGTTTTTGTTTGGGCCTAATCCATAAGGTCTGATGGCTTTCTTCCTCGTCTCAAGATGAATGTGGTAGAAAATATAAATCAAGGAAACGTCCTTTGGCCTTGCCTTGCCTTGCCTTGCCTTATTTCCTTCTCATCCTGTTCTCTGTCCCAGCCTCTCTCACTAACCCCTCGTCTGGCTGCATGTCTCTTCTTTCCTCTCTCCTTTTCTCAAAATCTCCTGCTTCCTGGTTCTTGTCTTTCAATTCCTCCATTTCAGTCCTGCAGCCCGGCACTAGTTTTTCCTCTTCCCTCCCTTTGTCTTGCTCCCTTCGCTTTCTCCCTCTGTTCCATATCCTTCTTCCCAACTTGTCTCTTGGAGACTTTTGGCCACTTTGGACCCAAGTCTGGGGATGTTTTTGAAACTTTTCAGAGGCCTCGCTGCTGACAGGGGGGACAGCAGGCAGTGACAGGCCCGGGGCTGACAGGCTCCCCCTCCCCTACGGGGCGCTCGACTGCCACACCCAGCTGACATAGAACCTTTGTCACAATGCCCGCTACCGTGGTGAGGATGCGGGCACTCTGCGGGTGACAGGGACCCAGCAGGACTTGGTGTCAGCTCAGCAATTTCTCAGTTCCCCAAAGAAGCTGAATTCTGCAAATTGCTGCTTTTGCTCTTGAAATGATGTCATCAGGTGGGTGTCTTGGTGTAATAAACTGAAAACCAGAGCAGAAATGCTGAAATATTCCCATGATATGCATGGTCTCTGCACCAAACCACCATGACTTAGCCTAAGTAGATCTACCGCTTATTCTTTTTTGCTGCCTGCAGATTGTGGATGTAGAGTATAAAAACCGTCCTTCTGGAGAGATCTTTGCATTTTAGGCTTAGTCTAAGTGTCTCAAGTAGTCAGGGTTTTGTTTGGCCCTAATCCATAAGGTCTGATGGCTTTACTCCCCATCTCCAGATGAATGTGGTAGAAAATATAAATCAAGGAAACGTCCTTTGGCCTTGCCTTGCCTTGCCTTGCCTTATTTCCTTCTCATCCTGTTCTCTCTCCCAGCCTCTCTCACTAACCCCTCGTCTGGCTGCATGTCTCTGCTTTCCTCTCTCTTTTTCTCAATCTCTCCTGCTTCCTGGTTCTTGTCTTTCAATTCCTCCATTTCAGTCCTGCAGCCCGGCACTAGTTTTCCTCTTCCCTCCCTTTGGTCTGCTCCCTTCGCTTTCTCCCTCTGTTCCATATCCTTCTTCCCAACTTGTCTCTTGGAGACTTTTGGCCACGCTGGACCCTGGTCTGGGTATGTTTTTGAAACTTTTCAGAGGCCTGGCTGGTGACAGGGGGGACAGCAACAGTGACAGGCCCGGGGCTGACAGGCTCCCCCTCCCCTACAGGGCGCTTGACTGCCACACCCAGCTGGCATAGAACCTGTGTCAGAATGCCCGCTACCGTGGTGAGGATGCGGGCACTCTGCAGGTAAAGGGGACATGGCAGGACTTGGTGTCAGCTCAGCAATTTCTCAGTTCCCCAAAGAAGCTGAATTCTGCAAACTGCTGCTTTTGCTTTTGAAATGATGTCATCAGGTGGGTGTTTTTGTGTAATACACTGAAAACCAGAGCAGACATGCTGAAATATTCCCATGATATGCATGGTCTCTGCACCAAACCACCATGACTCAGCCTGAGTATATCTGCCGCTTATTCTTTTGTACTGTCAGCAGATTGTGGAAGTACAGGATAAAAACCATACTTATAGAGAGATCTTTGCATTTTAAGCTTAGTCTAAGTGTCTCAAGTAGCCGGGGTTTTTGTTTGTACCTAATCCATAAGGTCTGATGGCTTTCCTCCTCGTCTCAAGATGAATGTGGTAGAAAATATAAATCAAGGAAACGTCCTTTGGCCTTGCCTTGCCTTGCCTTGCCTTATTTCCTTCTCATCCTGTTCTCTGTCCCAGCCTCTCTCACTAACCCCTCGTCTGGCTGCATGTCTCTTCTTTCCTCTCTCCTTTTCTCAAACTCTCCTGCTTCCTGGTTCTTGTCTTTCAATTCCTCCATTTCAGTCCTGCAGCCCGGCACTAGTTTTTCCTCTTCCCTCCCTTTGTCTTGCTCCCTTCGCTTTCTCCCTCTGTTCCATATCCTTCTTCCCAACTTGTCTCTTGGAGACTTTTGGCCACTTTGGACCCAAGTCTGGGGATGTTTTTGAAACTTTTCAGAGGCCTCGCTGCTGACAGTAGGGACAGCAGGCAGTGACAGGCCCGGGGCTGACAGGCTCCCCCTCCCCTACGGGGCGCTCGACTGCCACACCCAGCTGACATAGAACCTTTGTCACAATGCCCGCTACCGTGGTGAGGATGCGGGCACTCTGCGGGTGACAGGGACCCAGCAGGACTTGGTGTCATCTCAGCAATTTCTCAGTTCCCCAAAGAAGCTGAATTCTGCAAATTGCTGCTTTTGCTCTTGAAATGATGTCATCAGGTGGGTGTCTTGGTGTAATAAACTGAAAACCAGAGCAGAAATGCTGAAATATTCCCATGATATGCATGGTCTCTGCACCAAACCACCATGACTTAGCCTAAGTAGATCTACCGCTTATTCTTTTTTGCTGCCTGCATATTGTGGATGTAGAGTATAAAAACCGTCCTTCTGGAGAGATCTTTGCATTTTAGGCTTAGTCTAAGTGTCTCAAGTAGTCAGGGTTTTGCTTGGCCCTAATCCATAAGGTCTGATGGCTTTACTCCCCATCTCCAGATGAATGTGGTAGAAAATATAAATCAAGGAAAGGTCCTTTGGCCTTGCCTTGCCTTGCCTTGCCTTATTTCCTTCTCATCCTGTTCTCTGTCCCAGCCTCTCTCACTAACCCCTCGTCTGGCTGCATGTCTCTTCTTTCCTCTCTCCTTTTCTCAAAATCTCCTGCTTCCTGGTTCTTGTCTTTCAATTCCTCCATTTCAGTCCTGCAGCCCGGCACTAGTTTTTCCTCTTCCCTCCCTTTGTCTTGCTCCCTTCGCTTTCTCCCTCTGTTCCATATCCTTCTTCCCAACTTGTCTCTTGGAGACTTTTGGCCACGCTGGACCCAAGTCTGGGGATGTTTTTGAAACTTTTCAGAGGCCTCGCTGCTGACAGGGGGGACAGCAGGCAGTGACAGGCCCGGGGCTGACAGGCTCCCCCTCCCCTACGGGGCGCTCGACTGCCACACCCAGCTGACATAGAACCTTTGTCACAATGCCCGCTACCGTGGTGAGGATGCGGGCACTCTGCGGGTGACAGGGACCCAGCAGGACTTGGTGTCAGCTCAGCAATTTCTCAGTTCCCCAAAGAAGCTGAATTCTGCAAATTGCTGCTTTTGCTCTTGAAATGATGTCATCAGGTGGGTGTCTTGGTGTAATAAACTGAAAACCAGAGCAGAAATGCTGAAATATTCCCATGATATGCATGGTCTCTGCACCAAACCACCATGACTTAGCCTAAGTAGATCTACCGCTTATTCTTTTTTGCTGCCTGCAGATTGTGGATGTAGAGTATAAAAACCGTCCTTCTGGAGAGATCTTTGCATTTTAGGCTTAGTCTAAGTGTCTCAAGTAGTCAGGGTTTTGTTTGGCCCTAATCCATAAGGTCTGATGGCTTTACTCCCCATCTCCAGATGAATGTGGTAGAAAATATAAATCAAGGAAACGTCCTTTGGCCTTGCCTTGCCTTGCCTTATTTCCTTCTCATCCTGTTCTCTCTCCCAGCCTCTCTCACTAACCCCACGTCTGGCTGCATGTCTCTGCTTTCCTCTCTCCTTTTCTCAATCTCTCCTGCTTCCTGGTTCTTGTCTTTCAATTCCTCCATTTCAGTCCTGGAGCCCGGCACTAGTTTTCCTCTTCCCTCCCTTTGTTCTGCTCCCTTCGCTTTCTCCCTCTGTTCCATATCCTTCTTCCCAACTTGTCTCTTGGAGACTTTTGGCCACGCTGGACCCTGGTCTGGGGATGTTTTTGAAACTTTTCAGAGGCCTCGCTGCTGACAGGGGGGACAGCAACAGTGACAGGCCCGGGGCTGACAGGCTCCCCCTCCCCTACAGGGCGCTTGACTGCCACACCCAGCTGGCATAGAACCTGTGTCAGAATGCCCGCTACCGTGGTGAGGATGCGGGCACTCTGCAGGTAAAGGGGACATGGCAGGACTTGGTGTCAGCTCAGCAATTTCTCAGTTCCCCAAAGAAGCTGAATTCTGCAAACTGCTGCTTTTGCTTTTGAAATGATGTCATCAGGTGGGTGTTTTTGTGTAATACACTGAAAACCAGAGCAGACATGCTGAAATATTCCCATGATATGCATGGTCTCTGCACCAAACCACCATGACTCAGCCTGAGTATATCTGCCGCTTATTCTTTTGTACTGTCAGCAGATTGTGGAAGTACAGGATAAAAACCATCCTTATAGAGAGATCTTTGCATTTTAAGCTTAGTCTAAGTGTCTCAAGTAGCCGGGGTTTTTGTTTGTACCTAATCCATAAGGTCTGATGGCTTTCCTCCTCGTCTCAAGATGAATGTGGTAGAAAATATAAATCAAGGAAACGTCCTTTGGCCTTGCCTTGCCTTGCCTTATTTCCTTCTCATCCTGTTCTCTGTCCCAGCCTCTCTCACTAACCCCTCGTCTGGCTGCATGTCTCTTCTTTCCTCTCTCCTTTTCTCAAAATCTCCTGCTTCCTGGTTCTTGTCTTTCAATTCCTCCATTTCAGTCCTGCAGCCCGGCACTAGTTTTTCCTCTTCCCTCCCTTTGTCTTGCTCCCTTCGCTTTCTCCCTCTGTTCCATATCCTTCTTCCCAACTTGTCTCTTGGAGACTTTTGGCCACTTTGGACCCAAGTCTGGGGATGTTTTTGAAACTTTTCAGAGGCCTCGCTGCTGACAGGGGGGACAGCAGGCAGTGACAGGCCCGGGGCTGACAGGCTCCCCCTCCCCTAGGGGGCGCTCGACTGCCACACCCAGCTGACATAGAACCTTTGTCACAATGCCCGCTACCGTGGTGAGGATGCGGGCACTCTGCGGGTGACAGGGACCCAGCAGGACTTGGTGTCAGCTCAGCAATTTCTCAGTTCCCCAAAGAAGCTGAATTCTGCAAATTGCTGCTTTTGCTCTTGAAATGATGTCATCAGGTGGGTGTCTTGGTGTAATAAACTGAAAACCAGAGCAGAAATGCTGAAATATTCCCATGATATGCATGGTCTCTGCACCAAACCACCATGACTTAGCCTAAGTAGATCTACCGCTTATTCTTTTTTGCTGCCTGCAGATTGTGGATGTAGAGTATAAAAACCGTCCTTCTGGAGAGATCTTTGCATTTTAGGCTTAGTCTAAGTGTCTCAAGTAGTCAGGGTTTTGTTTGGCCCTAATCCATAAGGTCTGATGGCTTTACTCCCCATCTCCAGATGAATGTGGTAGAAAATATAAATCAAGGAAACGTCCTTTGGCCTTGCCTTGCCTTGCCTTGCCTTATTTCCTTCTCATCCTGTTCTCTGTCCCAGCCTCTCTCACTAACCCCTCGTCTGGCTGCATGTCTCTTCTTTCCTCTCTCCTTTTCTCAAAATCTCCTGCTTCCTGGTTCTTGTCTTTCAATTCCTCCATTTCAGTCCTGCAGCCCGGCACTAGTTTTTCCTCTTCCCTCCCTTTGTCTTGCTCCCTTCGCTTTCTCCCTCTGTTCCATATCCTTCTTCCCAACTTGTCTCTTGGAGACTTTTGGCCACTTTGGACCCAAGTCTGGGGATGTTTTTGAAACTTTTCAGAGGCCTCGCTGCTGACAGGGGGGACAGCAGGCAGTGACAGGCCCGGGGCTGACAGGCTCCCCCTCCCCTACGGGGCGCTCGACTGCCACACCCAGCTGACATAGAACCTTTGTCACAATGCCCGCTACCGTGGTGAGGATGCGGGCACTCTGCGGGTGACAGGGACCCAGCAGGACTTGGTGTCAGCTCAGCAATTTCTCAGTTCCCCAAAGAAGCTGAATTCTGCAAATTGCTGCTTTTGCTCTTGAAATGATGTCATCAGGTGGGTGTCTTGGTGTAATAAACTGAAAACCAGAGCAGAAATGCTGAAATATTCCCATGATATGCATGGTCTCTGCACCAAACCACCATGACTTAGCCTAAGTAGATCTACCGCTTATTCTTTTTTGCTGCCTGCAGATTGTGGATGTAGAGTATAAAAACCGTCCTTCTGGAGAGATCTTTGCATTTTAGGCTTAGTCTAAGTGTCTCAAGTAGTCAGGGTTTTGTTTGGCCCTAATCCATAAGGTCTGATGGCTTTACTCCCCATCTCCAGATGAATGTGGTAGAAAATATAAATCAAGGAAACGTCCTTTGGCCTTGCCTTGCCTTGCCTTGCCTTATTTCCTTCTCATCCTGTTCTCTCTCCCAGCCTCTCTCACTAACCCCTCGTCTGGCTGCATGTCTCTGCTTTCCTCTCTCCTTTTCTCAATCTCTCCTGCTTCCTGGTTCTTGTCTTTCAATTCCTCCATTTCAGTCCTGCAGCCCGGCACTAGTTTTCCTCTTCCCTCCCTTTGGTCTGCTCCCTTCGCTTTCTCCCTCTGTTCCATATCCTTCTTCCCAACTTGTCTCTTGGAGACTTTTGGCCACGCTGGACCCTGGTCTGGGTATGTTTTTGAAACTTTTCAGAGGCCTGGCTGGTGACAGGGGGGACAGCAACAGTGACAGGCCCGGGGCTGACAGGCTCCCCCTCCCCTACAGGGCGCTTGACTGCCACACCCAGCTGGCATAGAACCTGTGTCAGAATGCCCGCTACCGTGGTGAGGATGCGGGCACTCTGCAGGTAAAGGGGACATGGCAGGACTTGGTGTCAGCTCAGCAATTTCTCAGTTCCCCAAAGAAGCTGAATTCTGCAAACTGCTGCTTTTGCTTTTGAAATGATGTCATCAGGTGGGTGTTTTTGTGTAATACACTGAAAACCAGAGCAGACATGCTGAAATATTCCCATGATATGCATGGTCTCTGCACCAAACCACCATGACTCAGCCTGAGTATATCTGCCGCTTATTCTTTTGTACTGTCAGCAGATTGTGGAAGTACAGGATAAAAACCATACTTATAGAGAGATCTTTGCATTTTAAGCTTAGTCTAAGTGTCTCAAGTAGCCGGGGTTTTTGTTTGTACCTAATCCATAAGGTCTGATGGCTTTCCTCCTCGTCTCAAGATGAATGTGGTAGAAAATATAAATCAAGGAAACGTCCTTTGGCCTTGCCTTGCCTTGCCTTGCCTTATTTCCTTCTCATCCTGTTCTCTGTCCCAGCCTCTCTCACTAACCCCTCGTCTGGCTGCATGTCTCTTCTTTCCTCTCTCCTTTTCTCAAACTCTCCTGCTTCCTGGTTCTTGTCTTTCAATTCCTCCATTTCAGTCCTGCAGCCCGGCACTAGTTTTTCCTCTTCCCTCCCTTTGTCTTGCTCCCTTCGCTTTCTCCCTCTGTTCCATATCCTTCTTCCCAACTTGTCTCTTGGAGACTTTTGGCCACTTTGGACCCAAGTCTGGGGATGTTTTTGAAACTTTTCAGAGGCCTCGCTGCTGACAGGGGGGACAGCAGGCAGTGACAGGCCCGGGGCTGACAGGCTCCCCCTCCCCTACGGGGCGCTCGACTGCCACACCCAGCTGACATAGAACCTTTGTCACAATGCCCGCTACCGTGGTGAGGATGCGGGCACTCTGCGGGTGACAGGGACCCAGCAGGACTTGGTGTCAGCTCAGCAATTTCTCAGTTCCCCAAAGAAGCTGAATTCTGCAAATTGCTGCTTTTGCTCTTGAAATGATGTCATCAGGTGGGTGTCTTGGTGTAATAAACTGAAAACCAGAGCAGAAATGCTGAAATATTCCCATGATATGCATGGTCTCTGCACCAAACCACCATGACTTAGCCTAAGTAGATCTACCGCTTATTCTTTTTTGCTGCCTGCATATTGTGGATGTAGAGTATAAAAACCGTCCTTCTGGAGAGATCTTTGCATTTTAGGCTTAGTCTAAGTGTCTCAAGTAGTCAGGGTTTTGCTTGGCCCTAATCCATAAGGTCTGATGGCTTTACTCCCCATCTCCAGATGAATGTGGTAGAAAATATAAATCAAGGAAACGTCCTTTGGCCTTGCCTTGCCTTGCCTTGCCTTATTTCCTTCTCATCCTGTTCTCTGTCCCAGCCTCTCTCACTAACCCCTCGTCTGGCTGCATGTCTCTTCTTTCCTCTCTCCTTTTCTCAAAATCTCCTGCTTCCTGGTTCTTGTCTTTCAATTCCTCCATTTCAGTCCTGCAGCCCGGCACTAGTTTTTCCTCTTCCCTCCCTTTGTCTTGCTCCCTTCGCTTTCTCCCTCTGTTCCATATCCTTCTTCCCAACTTGTCTCTTGGAGACTTTTGGCCACTTTGGACCCAAGTCTGGGGATGTTTTTGAAACTTTTCAGAGGCCTCGCTGCTGACAGGGGGGACAGCAGGCAGTGACAGGCCCGGGGCTGACAGGCTCCCCCTCCCCTAGGGGGCGCTCGACTGCCACACCCAGCTGACATAGAACCTTTGTCACAATGCCCGCTACCGTGGTGAGGATGCGGGCACTCTGCGGGTGACAGGGACCCAGCAGGACTTGGTGTCAGCTCAGCAATTTCTCAGTTCCCCAAAGAAGCTGAATTCTGCAAATTGCTGCTTTTGCTCTTGAAATGATGTCATCAGGTGGGTGTCTTGGTGTAATAAACTGAAAACCAGAGCAGAAATGCTGAAATATTCCCATGATATGCATGGTCTCTGCACCAAACCACCATGACTTAGCCTAAGTAGATCTACCGCTTATTCTTTTTTGCTGCCTGCAGATTGTGGATGTAGAGTATAAAAACCGTCCTTCTGGAGAGATCTTTGCATTTTAGGCTTAGTCTAAGTGTCTCAAGTAGTCAGGGTTTTGTTTGGCCCTAATCCATAAGGTCTGATGGCTTTACTCCCCATCTCCAGATGAATGTGGTAGAAAATATAAATCAAGGAAACGTCCTTTGGCCTTGCCTTGCCTTGCCTTGCCTTATTTCCTTCTCATCCTGTTCTCTGTCCCAGCCTCTCTCACTAACCCCTCGTCTGGCTGCATGTCTCTTCTTTCCTCTCTCCTTTTCTCAAAATCTCCTGCTTCCTGGTTCTTGTCTTTCAATTCCTCCATTTCAGTCCTGCAGCCCGGCACTAGTTTTTCCTCTTCCCTCCCTTTGTCTTGCTCCCTTCGCTTTCTCCCTCTGTTCCATATCCTTCTTCCCAACTTGTCTCTTGGAGACTTTTGGCCACTTTGGACCCTGGTCTGGGGATGTTTTTGAAACTTTTCAGAGGCCTCGCTGCTGACAGGGGGGACAGCAGGCAGTGACAGGCCCGGGGCTGACAGGCTCCCCCTCCCCTACGGGGCGCTCGACTGCCACACCCAGCTGACATAGAACCTTTGTCACAATGCCCGCTACCGTGGTGAGGATGCGGGCACTCTGCGGGTGACAGGGACCCAGCAGGACTTGGTGTCAGCTCAGCAATTTCTCAGTTCCCCAAAGAAGCTGAATTCTGCAAATTGCTGCTTTTGCTCTTGAAATGATGTCATCAGGTGGGTGTCTTGGTGTAATAAACTGAAAACCAGAGCAGAAATGCTGAAATATTCCCATGATATGCATGGTCTCTGCACCAAACCACCATGACTTAGCCTAAGTAGATCTACCGCTTATTCTTTTTTGCTGCCTGCAGATTGTGGATGTAGAGTATAAAAACCGTCCTTCTGGAGAGATCTTTGCATTTTAGGCTTAGTCTAAGTGTCTCAAGTAGTCAGGGTTTTGTTTGGCCCTAATCCATAAGGTCTGATGGCTTTACTCCCCATCTCCAGATGAATGTGGTAGAAAATATAAATCAAGGAAACGTCCTTTGGCCTTGCCTTGCCTTGCCTTGCCTTATTTCCTTCTCATCCTGTTCTCTCTCCCAGCCTCTCTCACTAACCCCTCGTCTGGCTGCATGTCTCTGCTTTCCTCTCTCCTTTTCTCAATCTCTCCTGCTTCCTGGTTCTTGTCTTTCAATTCCTCCATTTCAGTCCTGCAGCCCGGCACTAGTTTTCCTCTTCCCTCCCTTTGGTCTGCTCCCTTCGCTTTCTCCCTCTGTTCCATATCCTTCTTCCCAACTTGTCTCTTGGAGACTTTTGGCCACGCTGGACCCTGGTCTGGGTATGTTTTTGAAACTTTTCAGAGGCCTGGCTGGTGACAGGGGGGACAGCAACAGTGACAGGCCCGGGGCTGACAGGCTCCCCCTCCCCTACAGGGCGCTTGACTGCCACACCCAGCTGGCATAGAACCTGTGTCAGAATGCCCGCTACCGTGGTGAGGATGCGGGCACTCTGCAGGTAAAGGGGACATGGCAGGACTTGGTGTCAGCTCAGCAATTTCTCAGTTCCCCAAAGAAGCTGAATTCTGCAAACTGCTGCTTTTGCTTTTGAAATGATGTCATCAGGTGGGTGTTTTTGTGTAATACACTGAAAACCAGAGCAGACATGCTGAAATATTCCCATGATATGCATGGTCTCTGCACCAAACCACCATGACTCAGCCTGAGTATATCTGCCGCTTATTCTTTTGTACTGTCAGCAGATTGTGGAAGTACAGGATAAAAACCATACTTATAGAGAGATCTTTGCATTTTAAGCTTAGTCTAAGTGTCTCAAGTAGCCGGGGTTTTTGTTTGTACCTAATCCATAAGGTCTGATGGCTTTCCTCCTCGTCTCAAGATGAATGTGGTAGAAAATATAAATCAAGGAAACGTCCTTTGGCCTTGCCTTGCCTTGCCTTGCCTTATTTCCTTCTCATCCTGTTCTCTGTCCCAGCCTCTCTCACTAACCCCTCGTCTGGCTGCATGTCTCTTCTTTCCTCTCTCCTTTTCTCAAACTCTCCTGCTTCCTGGTTCTTGTCTTTCAATTCCTCCATTTCAGTCCTGCAGCCCGGCACTAGTTTTTCCTCTTCCCTCCCTTTGTCTTGCTCCCTTCGCTTTCTCCCTCTGTTCCATATCCTTCTTCCCAACTTGTCTCTTGGAGACTTTTGGCCACTTTGGACCCAAGTCTGGGGATGTTTTTGAAACTTTTCAGAGGCCTCGCTGCTGACAGGGGGGACAGCAGGCAGTGACAGGCCCGGGGCTGACAGGCTCCCCCTCCCCTACGGGGCGCTCGACTGCCACACCCAGCTGACATAGAACCTTTGTCACAATGCCCGCTACCGTGGTGAGGATGCGGGCACTCTGCGGGTGACAGGGACCCAGCAGGACTTGGTGTCAGCTCAGCAATTTCTCAGTTCCCCAAAGAAGCTGAATTCTGCAAATTGCTGCTTTTGCTCTTGAAATGATGTCATCAGGTGGGTGTCTTGGTGTAATAAACTGAAAACCAGAGCAGAAATGCTGAAATATTCCCATGATATGCATGGTCTCTGCACCAAACCACCATGACTTAGCCTAAGTAGATCTACCGCTTATTCTTTTTTGCTGCCTGCATATTGTGGATGTAGAGTATAAAAACCGTCCTTCTGGAGAGATCTTTGCATTTTAGGCTTAGTCTAAGTGTCTCAAGTAGTCAGGGTTTTGCTTGGCCCTAATCCATAAGGTCTGATGGCTTTACTCCCCATCTCCAGATGAATGTGGTAGAAAATATAAATCAAGGAAACGTCCTTTGGCCTTGCCTTGCCTTGCCTTGCCTTATTTCCTTCTCATCCTGTTCTCTGTCCCAGCCTCTCTCACTAACCCCTCGTCTGGCTGCATGTCTCTTCTTTCCTCTCTCCTTTTCTCAAAATCTCCTGCTTCCTGGTTCTTGTCTTTCAATTCCTCCATTTCAGTCCTGCAGCCCGGCACTAGTTTTTCCTCTTCCCTCCCTTTGTCTTGCTCCCTTCGCTTTCTCCCTCTGTTCCATATCCTTCTTCCCAACTTGTCTCTTGGAGACTTTTGGCCACTTTGGACCCAAGTCTGGGGATGTTTTTGAAACTTTTCAGAGGCCTCGCTGCTGACAGGGGGGACAGCAGGCAGTGACAGGCCCGGGGCTGACAGGCTCCCCCTCCCCTACGGGGCGCTCGACTGCCACACCCAGCTGACATAGAACCTTTGTCACAATGCCCGCTACCGTGGTGAGGATGCGGGCACTCTGCGGGTGACAGGGACCCAGCAGGACTTGGTGTCAGCTCAGCAATTTCTCAGTTCCCCAAAGAAGCTGAATTCTGCAAATTGCTGCTTTTGCTCTTGAAATGATGTCATCAGGTGGGTGTCTTGGTGTAATAAACTGAAAACCAGAGCAGAAATGCTGAAATATTCCCATGATATGCATGGTCTCTGCACCAAACCACCATGACTTAGCCTAAGTAGATCTACCGCTTATTCTTTTTTGCTGCCTGCAGATTGTGGATGTAGAGTATAAAAACCATCCTTCTGGAGAGATCTTTGCATTTTAGGCTTAGTCTAAGTGTCTCAAGTAGTCAGGGTTTTGTTTGGCCCTAATCCATAAGGTCTGATGGCTTTACTCCCCATCTCCAGATGAATGTGGTAGAAAATATAAATCAAGGAAACGTCCTTTGGCCTTGCCTTGCCTTGCCTTGCCTTATTTCCTTCTCATCCTGTTCTCTCTCCCAGCCTCTCTCACTAACCCCTCGTCTGGCTGCATGTCTCTGCTTTCCTCTCTCCTTTTCTCAATCTCTCCTGCTTCCTGGTTCTTGCCTTTCAATTCCTCCATTTCAGTCCTGCAGCCCGGCACTAGTTTTCCTCTTCCCTCCCTTTGGTCTGCTCCCTTCGCTTTCTCCCTCTGTTCCATATCCTTCTTCCCAACTTGTCTCTTGGAGACTTTTGGCCACTTTGGACCCAAGTCTGGGTATGTTTTTGAAACTTTTCAGAGGCCTGGCTGGTGACAGGGGGGACAGCAACAGTGACAGGCCCGGGGCTGACAGGCTCCCCCTCCCCTACAGGGCGCTTGACTGCCACACCCAGCTGGCATAGAACCTGTG
Source organism: Patagioenas fasciata (assembly GCF_037038585.1). Taxonomy (NCBI): domain Eukaryota; kingdom Metazoa; phylum Chordata; class Aves; order Columbiformes; family Columbidae; genus Patagioenas; species Patagioenas fasciata. The sequence continues at coordinate 21,682,957 of NC_092524.1, forward strand.
TCAGAATGCCCGCTACCGTGGTGAGGATGCGGGCACTCTGCAGGTAAAGGGGACATGGCAGGACTTGGTGTCAGCTCAGCAATTTCTCAGTTCCCCAAAGAAGCTGAATTCTGCAAACTGCTGCTTTTGCTTTTGAAATGATGTCATCAGGTGGGTGTTTTTGTGTAATACACTGAAAACCAGAGCAGAAATGCTGAAATATTCCCATGATATGCATGGTCTCTGCATCAAACCACCATGACTCAGCCTGAGTAGATCTGCCGCTTATTCTTTTGTACTGTCAGCAGATTGTGGAAGTACAGGATAAAAACCATACTTATAGAGAGATCTTTGCATTTTAAGCTTAGTCTAAGTGTCTCAAGTAGCCGGGGTTTTTGTTTGTACCTAATCCATAAGGTCTGATGGCTTTCCTCCTCGTCTCAAGATGAATGTGGTAGAAAATATAAATCAAGGAAACGTCCTTTGGCCTTGCCTTGCCTTGCCTTGCCTTATTTCCCTCTCATCCTGTTCTCTGTCCCAGCCTCTCTCACTAACCCCTCGTCTGGCTGCATGTCTCTTCTTTCCTCTCTCCTTTTCTCAAACTCTCCTGCTTCCTGGTTCTTGTCTTTCAATTCCTCCATTTCAGTCCTGCAGCCCGGCACTAGTTTTTCCTCTTCCCTCCCTTTGTCTTGCTCCCTTCGCTTTCTCCCTCTGTTCCATATCCTTCTTCCCAACTTGTCTCTTGGAGACTTTTGGCCACTTTGGACCCAAGTCTGGGGATGTTTTTGAAACTTTTCAGAGGCCTCGCTGCTGACAGGGGGGACAGCAGGCAGTGACAGGCCCGGGGCTGACAGGCTCCCCCTCCCCTACGGGGCGCTCGACTGCCACACCCAGCTGACATAGAACCTTTGTCACAATGCCCGCTACCGTGGTGAGGATGCGGGCACTCTGCGGGTGACAGGGACCCAGCAGGACTTGGTGTCAGCTCAGCAATTTCTCAGTTCCCCAAAGAAGCTGAATTCTGCAAATTGCTGCTTTTGCTCTTGAAATGATGTCATCAGGTGGGTGTCTTGGTGTAATAAACTGAAAACCAGAGCAGAAATGCTGAAATATTCCCATGATATGCATGGTCTCTGCACCAAACCACCATGACTTAGCCTAAGTAGATCTACCGCTTATTCTTTTTTGCTGCCTGCAGATTGTGGATGTAGAGTATAAAAACCGTCCTTCTGGAGAGATCTTTGCATTTTAGGCTTAGTCTAAGTGTCTCAAGTAGTCAGGGTTTTGTTTGGCCCTAATCCATAAGGTCTGATGGCTTTACTCCCCATCTCCAGATGAATGTGGTAGAAAATATAAATCAAGGAAACGTCCTTTGGCCTTGCCTTGCCTTGCCTTATTTCCTTCTCATCCTGTTCTCTGTCCCAGCCTCTCTCACTAACCCCTCGTCTGGCTGCATGTCTCTTCTTTCCTCTCTCCTTTTCTCAAAATCTCCTGCTTCCTGGTTCTTGTCTTTCAATTCCTCCATTTCAGTCCTGCAGCCCGGCACTAGTTTTTCCTCTTCCCTCCCTTTGTCTTGCTCCCTTCGCTTTCTCCCTCTGTTCCATATCCTTCTTCCCAACTTGTCTCTTGGAGACTTTTGGCCACTTTGGACCCAAGTCTGGGGATGTTTTTGAAACTTTTCAGAGGCCTCGCTGCTGACAGGGGGGACAGCAGGCAGTGACAGGCCCGGGGCTGACAGGCTCCCCCTCCCCTACGGGGCGCTCGACTGCCACACCCAGCTGACATAGAACCTTTGTCACAATGCCCGCTACCGTGGTGAGGATGCGGGCACTCTGCGGGTGACAGGGACCCAGCAGGACTTGGTGTCAGCTCAGCAATTTCTCAGTTCCCCAAAGAAGCTGAATTCTGCAAATTGCTGCTTTTGCTCTTGAAATGATGTCATCAGGTGGGTGTCTTGGTGTAATAAACTGAAAACCAGAGCAGAAATGCTGAAATATTCCCATGATATGCATGGTCTCTGCACCAAACCACCATGACTTAGCCTAAGTAGATCTACCGCTTATTCTTTTTTGCTGCCTGCAGATTGTGGATGTAGAGTATAAAAACCGTCCTTCTGGAGAGATCTTTGCATTTTAGGCTTAGTCTAAGTGTCTCAAGTAGTCAGGGTTTTGTTTGGCCCTAATCCATAAGGTCTGATGGCTTTACTCCCCATCTCCAGATGAATGTGGTAGAAAATATAAATCAAGGAAACGTCCTTTGGCCTTGCCTTGCCTTGCCTTGCCTTATTTCCTTCTCATCCTGTTCTCTCTCCCAGCCTCTCTCACTAACCCCTCGTCTGGCTGCATGTCTCTGCTTTCCTCTCTCCTTTTCTCAATCTCTCCTGCTTCCTGGTTCTTGTCTTTCAATTCCTCCATTTCAGTCCTGCAGCCCGGCACTAGTTTTCCTCTTCCCTCCCTTTGGTCTGCTCCCTTCGCTTTCTCCCTCTGTTCCATATCCTTCTTCCCAACTTGTCTCTTGGAGACTTTTGGCCACGCTGGACCCTGGTCTGGGGATGTTTTTGAAACTTTTCAGAGGCCTGGCTGGTGACAGGGGGGACAGCAACAGTGACAGGCCCGGGGCTGACAGGCTCCCCCTCCCCTACAGGGCGCTTGACTGCCACACCCAGCTGGCATAGAACCTGTGTCAGAATGCCCGCTACCGTGGTGAGGATGCGGGCACTCTGCAGGTAAAGGGGACATGGCAGGACTTGGTGTCAGCTCAGCAATTTCTCAGTTCCCCAAAGAAGCTGAATTCTGCAAACTGCTGCTTTTGCTTTTGAAATGATGTCATCAGGTGGGTGTTTTTGTGTAATACACTGAAAACCAGAGCAGACATGCTGAAATATTCCCATGATATGCATGGTCTCTGCACCAAACCACCATGACTCAGCCTGAGTATATCTGCCGCTTATTCTTTTGTACTGTCAGCAGATTGTGGAAGTACAGGATAAAAACCATCCTTATAGAGAGATCTTTGCATTTTAAGCTTAGTCTAAGTGTCTCAAGTAGCCGGGGTTTTTGTTTGTACCTAATCCATAAGGTCTGATGGCTTTCCTCCTCGTCTCAAGATGAATGTGGTAGAAAATATAAATCAAGGAAACGTCCTTTGGCCTTGCCTTGCCTTGCCTTGCCTTATTTCCTTCTCATCCTGTTCTCTCTCCCAGCCTCTCTCACTAACCCCTCGTCTGGCTGCATGTCTCTTCTTTCCTCTCTCCTTTTCTCAAACTCTCCTGCTTCCTGGTTCTTGTCTTTCAATTCCTCCATTTCAGTCCTGCAGCCCGGCACTAGTTTTTCCTCTTCCCTCCCTTTGTCTTGCTCCCTTCGCTTTCTCCCTCTGTTCCATATCCTTCTTCCCAACTTGTCTCTTGGAGACTTTTGGCCACTTTGGACCCAAGTCTGGGGATGTTTTTGAAACTTTTCAGAGGCCTCGCTGCTGACAGGGGGGACAGCAGGCAGTGACAGGCCCGGGGCTGACAGGCTCCCCCTCCCCTACGGGGCGCTCGACTGCCACACCCAGCTGACATAGAACCTTTGTCACAATGCCCGCTACCGTGGTGAGGATGCGGGCACTCTGCGGGTGACAGGGACCCAGCAGGACTTGGTGTCAGCTCAGCAATTTCTCAGTTCCCCAAAGAAGCTGAATTCTGCAAATTGCTGCTTTTGCTCTTGAAATGATGTCATCAGGTGGGTGTCTTGGTGTAATAAACTGAAAACCAGAGCAGAAATGCTGAAATATTCCCATGATATGCATGGTCTCTGCACCAAACCACCATGACTTAGCCTAAGTAGATCTACCGCTTATTCTTTTTTGCTGCCTGCATATTGTGGATGTAGAGTATAAAAACCGTCCTTCTGGAGAGATCTTTGCATTTTAGGCTTAGTCTAAGTGTCTCAAGTAGTCAGGGTTTTGCTTGGCCCTAATCCATAAGGTCTGATGGCTTTACTCCCCATCTCCAGATGAATGTGGTAGAAAATATAAATCAAGGAAACGTCCTTTGGCCTTGCCTTGCCTTGCCTTGCCTTATTTCCTTCTCATCCTGTTCTCTGTCCCAGCCTCTCTCACTAACCCCTCGTCTGGCTGCATGTCTCTTCTTTCCTCTCTCCTTTTCTCAAAATCTCCTGCTTCCTGGTTCTTGTCTTTCAATTCCTCCATTTCAGTCCTGCAGCCCGGCACTAGTTTTTCCTCTTCCCTCCCTTTGTCTTGCTCCCTTCGCTTTCTCCCTCTGTTCCATATCCTTCTTCCCAACTTGTCTCTTGGAGACTTTTGGCCACTTTGGACCCAAGTCTGGGGATGTTTTTGAAACTTTTCAGAGGCCTCGCTGCTGACAGGGGGGACAGCAGGCAGTGACAGGCCCGGGGCTGACAGGCTCCCCCTCCCCTACGGGGCGCTCGACTGCCACACCCAGCTGACATAGAACCTTTGTCACAATGCCCGCTACCGTGGTGAGGATGCGGGCACTCTGCGGGTGACAGGGACCCAGCAGGACTTGGTGTCAGCTCAGCAATTTCTCAGTTCCCCAAAGAAGCTGAATTCTGCAAATTGCTGCTTTTGCTCTTGAAATGATGTCATCAGGTGGGTGTCTTGGTGTAATAAACTGAAAACCAGAGCAGAAATGCTGAAATATTCCCATGATATGCATGGTCTCTGCACCAAACCACCATGACTTAGCCTAAGTAGATCTACCGCTTATTCTTTTTTGCTGCCTGCAGATTGTGGATGTAGAGTATAAAAACCATCCTTCTGGAGAGATCTTTGCATTTTAGGCTTAGTCTAAGTGTCTCAAGTAGTCAGGGTTTTGTTTGGCCCTAATCCATAAGGTCTGATGGCTTTACTCCCCATCTCCAGATGAATGTGGTAGAAAATATAAATCAAGGAAACGTCCTTTGGCCTTGCCTTGCCTTGCCTTGCCTTATTTCCTTCTCATCCTGTTCTCTCTCCCAGCCTCTCTCACTAACCCCTCGTCTGGCTGCATGTCTCTGCTTTCCTCTCTCCTTTTCTCAATCTCTCCTGCTTCCTGGTTCTTGCCTTTCAATTCCTCCATTTCAGTCCTGCAGCCCGGCACTAGTTTTCCTCTTCCCTCCCTTTGGTCTGCTCCCTTCGCTTTCTCCCTCTGTTCCATATCCTTCTTCCCAACTTGTCTCTTGGAGACTTTTGGCCACTTTGGACCCAAGTCTGGGTATGTTTTTGAAACTTTTCAGAGGCCTGGCTGGTGACAGGGGGGACAGCAACAGTGACAGGCCCGGGGCTGACAGGCTCCCCCTCCCCTACAGGGCGCTTGACTGCCACACCCAGCTGGCATAGAACCTTTGTCACAATGCCCGCTACCGTGGTGAGGATGCGGGCACTCTGCAGGTAAAGGGGACATGGCAGGACTTGGTGTCAGCTCAGCAATTTCTCAGTTCCCCAAAGAAGCTGAATTCTGCAAACTGCTGCTTTTGCTTTTGAAATGATGTCATCAGGTGGGTGTTTTTGTGTAATACACTGAAAACCAGAGCAGACATGCTGAAATATTCCCATGATATGCATGGTCTCTGCACCAAACCACCATGACTCAGCCTGAGTATATCTGCCGCTTATTCTTTTGTACTGTCAGCAGATTGTGGAAGTACAGGATAAAAACCATACTTATAGAGAGATCTTTGCATTTTAAGCTTAGTCTAAGTGTCTCAAGTAGCCGGGGTTTTTGTTTGTACCTAATCCATAAGGTCTGATGGCTTTCCTCCTCGTCTCAAGATGAATGTGGTAGAAAATATAAATCAAGGAAACGTCCTTTGGCCTTGCCTTGCCTTGCCTTGCCTTGCCTTATTTCCTTCTCATCCTGTTCTCTCTCCCAGCCTCTCTCACTAACCCCTCGTCTGGCTGCATGTCTCTTCTTTCCTCTCTCCTTTTCTCAAAATCTCCTGCTTCCTGGTTCTTGTCTTTCAATTCCTCCATTTCAGTCCTGCAGCCCGGCACTAGTTTTTCCTCTTCCCTCCCTTTGTCTTGCTCCCTTCGCTTTCTCCCTCTGTTCCATATCCTTCTTCCCAACTTGTCTCTTGGAGACTTTTGGCCACTTTGGACCCAAGTCTGGGGATGTTTTTGAAACTTTTCAGAGGCCTCGCTGCTGACAGGGGGGACAGCAGGCAGTGACAGGCCCGGGGCTGACAGGCTCCCCCTCCCCTACGGGGCGCTCGACTGCCACACCCAGCTGACATAGAACCTTTGTCACAATGCCCGCTACCGTGGTGAGGATGCGGGCACTCTGCGGGTGACAGGGACCCAGCAGGACTTGGTGTCAGCTCAGCAATTTCTCAGTTCCCCAAAGAAGCTGAATTCTGCAAATTGCTGCTTTTGCTCTTGAAATGATGTCATCAGGTGGGTGTCTTGGTGTAATAAACTGAAAACCAGAGCAGAAATGCTGAAATATTCCCATGATATGCATGGTCTCTGCACCAAACCACCATGACTTAGCCTAAGTAGATCTACCGCTTATTCTTTTTTGCTGCCTGCAGATTGTGGATGTAGAGTATAAAAACCGTCCTTCTGGAGAGATCTTTGCATTTTAGGCTTAGTCTAAGTGTCTCAAGTAGTCAGGGTTTTGTTTGGCCCTAATCCATAAGGTCTGATGGCTTTACTCCCCATCTCCAGATGAATGTGGTAGAAAATATAAATCAAGGAAACGTCCTTTGGCCTTGCCTTGCCTTGCCTTATTTCCTTCTCATCCTGTTCTCTGTCCCAGCCTCTCTCACTAACCCCTCGTCTGGCTGCATGTCTCTTCTTTCCTCTCTCCTTTTCTCAAAATCTCCTGCTTCCTGGTTCTTGTCTTTCAATTCCTCCATTTCAGTCCTGCAGCCCGGCACTAGTTTTTCCTCTTCCCTCCCTTTGTCTTGCTCCCTTCGCTTTCTCCCTCTGTTCCATATCCTTCTTCCCAACTTGTCTCTTGGAGACTTTTGGCCACTTTGGACCCAAGTCTGGGGATGTTTTTGAAACTTTTCAGAGGCCTCGCTGCTGACAGGGGGGACAGCAGGCAGTGACAGGCCCGGGGCTGACAGGCTCCCCCTCCCCTACGGGGCGCTCGACTGCCACACCCAGCTGACATAGAACCTTTGTCACAATGCCCGCTACCGTGGTGAGGATGCGGGCACTCTGCGGGTGACAGGGACCCAGCAGGACTTGGTGTCAGCTCAGCAATTTCTCAGTTCCCCAAAGAAGCTGAATTCTGCAAATTGCTGCTTTTGCTCTTGAAATGATGTCATCAGGTGGGTGTCTTGGTGTAATAAACTGAAAACCAGAGCAGAAATGCTGAAATATTCCCATGATATGCATGGTCTCTGCACCAAACCACCATGACTTAGCCTAAGTAGATCTACCGCTTATTCTTTTTTGCTGCCTGCAGATTGTGGATGTAGAGTATAAAAACCGTCCTTCTGGAGAGATCTTTGCATTTTAGGCTTAGTCTAAGTGTCTCAAGTAGTCAGGGTTTTGTTTGGCCCTAATCCATAAGGTCTGATGGCTTTACTCCCCATCTCCAGATGAATGTGGTAGAAAATATAAATCAAGGAAACGTCCTTTGGCCTTGCCTTGCCTTGCCTTATTTCCTTCTCATCCTGTTCTCTGTCCCAGCCTCTCTCACTAACCCCTCGTCTGGCTGCATGTCTCTTCTTTCCTCTCTCCTTTTCTCAAAATCTCCTGCTTCCTGGTTCTTGTCTTTCAATTCCTCCATTTCAGTCCTGCAGCCCGGCACTAGTTTTTCCTCTTCCCTCCCTTTGTCTTGCTCCCTTCGCTTTCTCCCTCTGTTCCATATCCTTCTTCCCAACTTGTCTCTTGGAGACTTTTGGCCACTTTGGACCCAAGTCTGGGGATGTTTTTGAAACTTTTCAGAGGCCTCGCTGCTGACAGGGGGGACAGCAGGCAGTGACAGGCCCGGGGCTGACAGGCTCCCCCTCCCCTACGGGGCGCTCGACTGCCACACCCAGCTGACATAGAACCTTTGTCACAATGCCCGCTACCGTGGTGAGGATGCGGGCACTCTGCGGGTGACAGGGACCCAGCAGGACTTGGTGTCAGCTCAGCAATTTCTCAGTTCCCCAAAGAAGCTGAATTCTGCAAATTGCTGCTTTTGCTCTTGAAATGATGTCATCAGGTGGGTGTCTTGGTGTAATAAACTGAAAACCAGAGCAGAAATGCTGAAATATTCCCATGATATGCATGGTCTCTGCACCAAACCACCATGACTTAGCCTAAGTAGATCTACCGCTTATTCTTTTTTGCTGCCTGCAGATTGTGGATGTAGAGTATAAAAACCGTCCTTCTGGAGAGATCTTTGCATTTTAGGCTTAGTCTAAGTGTCTCAAGTAGTCAGGGTTTTGTTTGGCCCTAATCCATAAGGTCTGATGGCTTTACTCCCCATCTCCAGATGAATGTGGTAGAAAATATAAATCAAGGAAACGTCCTTTGGCCTTGCCTTGCCTTGCCTTATTTCCTTCTCATCCTGTTCTCTGTCCCAGCCTCTCTCACTAACCCCTCGTCTGGCTGCATGTCTCTTCTTTCCTCTCTCCTTTTCTCAAAATCTCCTGCTTCCTGGTTCTTGTCTTTCAATTCCTCCATTTCAGTCCTGCAGCCCGGCACTAGTTTTTCCTCTTCCCTCCCTTTGTCTTGCTCCCTTCGCTTTCTCCCTCTGTTCCATATCCTTCTTCCCAACTTGTCTCTTGGAGACTTTTGGCCACTTTGGACCCAAGTCTGGGGATGTTTTTGAAACTTTTCAGAGGCCTCGCTGCTGACAGGGGGGACAGCAGGCAGTGACAGGCCCGGGGCTGACAGGCTCCCCCTCCCCTACGGGGCGCTCGACTGCCACACCCAGCTGACATAGAACCTTTGTCACAATGCCCGCTACCGTGGTGAGGATGCGGGCACTCTGCGGGTGACAGGGACCCAGCAGGACTTGGTGTCAGCTCAGCAATTTCTCAGTTCCCCAAAGAAGCTGAATTCTGCAAATTGCTGCTTTTGCTCTTGAAATGATGTCATCAGGTGGGTGTCTTGGTGTAATAAACTGAAAACCAGAGCAGAAATGCTGAAATATTCCCATGATATGCATGGTCTCTGCACCAAACCACCATGACTTAGCCTAAGTAGATCTACCGCTTATTCTTTTTTGCTGCCTGCAGATTGTGGATGTAGAGTATAAAAACCGTCCTTCTGGAGAGATCTTTGCATTTTAGGCTTAGTCTAAGTGTCTCAAGTAGTCAGGGTTTTGTTTGGCCCTAATCCATAAGGTCTGATGGCTTTACTCCCCATCTCCAGATGAATGTGGTAGAAAATATAAATCAAGGAAACGTCCTTTGGCCTTGCCTTGCCTTGCCTTGCCTTATTTCCTTCTCATCCTGTTCTCTGTCCCAGCCTCTCTCACTAACCCCTCGTCTGGCTGCATGTCTCTTCTTTCCTCTCTCCTTTTCTCAAAATCTCCTGCTTCTTGGTTCTTGTCTTTCAATTCCTTCATTTCAGTCCTGCAGCCCGGCACTAGTTTTTCCTCTTCCCTCCCTTTGTCTTGCTCCCTTCGCTTTCTCCCTCTGTTCCATATCCTTCTTCCCAACTTGTCTCTTGGAGACTTTTGGCCACTTTGGACCCAAGTCTGGGGATGTTTTTGAAACTTTTCAGAGGCCTCGCTGCTGACAGGGGGGACAGCAGGCAGTGACAGGCCCGGGGCTGACAGGCTCCCCCTCCCCTACGGGGCGCTCGACTGCCACACCCAGCTGACATAGAACCTTTGTCACAATGCCCGCTACCGTGGTGAGGATGCGGGCACTCTGCGGGTGACAGGGACCCAGCAGGACTTGGTGTCAGCTCAGCAATTTCTCAGTTCCCCAAAGAAGCTGAATTCTGCAAATTGCTGCTTTTGCTCTTGAAATGATGTCATCAGGTGGGTGTCTTGGTGTAATAAACTGAAAACCAGAGCAGAAATGCTGAAATATTCCCATGATATGCATGGTCTCTGCACCAAACCACCATGACTTAGCCTAAGTAGCTCTACCGCTTATTCTTTTTTGCTGCCTGCAGATTGTGGATGTAGAGTATAAAAACCGTCCTTCTGGAGAGATCTTTGCATTTTAGGCTTAGTCTAAGTGTCTCAAGTAGTCAGGGTTTTGTTTGGCCCTAATCCATAAGGTCTGATGGCTTTACTCCCCATCTCCAGATGAATGTGGTAGAAAATATAAATCAAGGAAACGTCCTTTGGCCTTGCCTTGCCTTGCCTTGCCTTATTTCCTTCTCATCCTGTTCTCTGTCCCAGCCTCTCTCACTAACCCCTCGTCTGGCTGCATGTCTCTTCTTTCCTCTCTCCTTTTCTCAAAATCTCCTGCTTCCTGGTTCTTGTCTTTCAATTCCTTCATTTCAGTCCTGCAGCCCGGCACTAGTTTTTCCTCTTCCCTCCCTTTGTCTTGCTCCCTTCGCTTTCTCCCTCTGTTCCATATCCTTCTTCCCAACTTGTCTCTTGGAGACTTTTGGCCACTTTGGACCCAAGTCTGGGGATGTTTTTGAAACTTTTCAGAGGCCTCGCTGCTGACAGGGGGGACAGCAGGCAGTGACAGGCCCGGGGCTGACAGGCTCCCCCTCCCCTACGGGGCGCTCGACTGCCACACCCAGCTGACATAGAACCTTTGTCACAATGCCCGCTACCGTGGTGAGGATGCGGGCACTCTGCGGGTGACAGGGACCCAGCAGGACTTGGTGTCAGCTCAGCAATTTCTCAGTTCCCCAAAGAAGCTGAATTCTGCAAATTGCTGCTTTTGCTCTTGAAATGATGTCATCAGGTGGGTGTCTTGGTGTAATAAACTGAAAACCAGAGCAGAAATGCTGAAATATTCCCATGATATGCATGGTCTCTGCACCAATCCACCATGACTTAGCCTAAGTAGATCTACCGCTTATTCTTTTTTGCTGCCTGCAGATTGTGGATGTAGAGTATAAAAACCGTCCTTCTGGAGAGATCTTTGCATTTTAGGCTTAGTCTAAGTGTCTCAAGTAGTCAGGGTTTTGTTTGGCCCTAATCCATAAGGTCTGATGGCTTTACTCCCCATCTCCAGATGAATGTGGTAGAAAATATAAATCAAGGAAATGTCCTTTGGCCTTGCCTTGCCTTGCCTTGCCTTATTTCCTTCTCATCCTGTTCTCTGTCCCAGCCTCTCTCACTAACCCCTCGTCTGGCTGCATGTCTCTGCTTTCCTCTCTCCTTTTCTCAAACTCTTCTGCTTCCTGGTTCTTGTCTTTCAATTCCTCCATTTCAGTCCTGCAGCCCCGCACTAGTTTTTCCTCTTCCCTTTCTTTGTCCAGCTCCCTTCGCTTTCTCCCTCTGTTCCATATCCTTCTTCCCAGCTTGTCTCTTGGAGACTTTTGGCCACTTTGGACCCAAGTCTGGGGATGTTTTTGAAACTTTTCACAGGCCTCGCTGCTGACAGGAGGGACAGCAGGCAGTGACAGGCCCGGGGCTGACAGGCTCCCCCTCCCCTAGGGGGTGCTCGACTGCCACACCCAGCTGACATACAACCTTTGTAAGAATGCCCGTTACCGTGGTGAGGATGCGGGCACTCTGCGGGTGACAGGGACCCAGCAGGACTTGGTGTCAGCTCAGCAATTTCTCAGTTCCCCAAAGAAGCTGAATTCTGCAAATTGCTGCTTTTGCTCTTGAAATGATGTCATCAGGTGGGTGTCTTGGTGTAATAAACTGAAAACCAGAGCAGAAATGCTGAAATATTCCCATGATATGCATGGTCTCTGCACCAAACCACCATGACTTAGCCTAAGTAGATCTACCGCTTATTCTTTTTTGCTGCCTGCAGATTGTGGATGTAGAGTATAAAAACCGTCCTTCTGGAGAGATCTTTGCATTTTAGGCTTAGTCTAAGTGTCTCAAGTAGTCAGGGTTTTGTTTGGCCCTAATCCATAAGGTCTGATGGCTTTACTCCCCATCTCCAGATGAATGTGGTAGAAAATATAAATCAAGGAAACGTCCTTTGGCCTTGCCTTGCCTTCCCTTGCCTTATTTCCTTCTCATCCTGTTCTCTGTCCCAGCCTCTCTCACTAACCCCTCGTCTGGCTGCATGTCTCTTCTTTCCTCTCTCCTTTTCTCAAAATCTCCTGCTTCCTGGTTCTTGTCTTTCAATTCCTTCATTTCAGTCCTGCAGCCCGGCACTAGTTTTTCCTCTTCCCTCCCTTTGTCTTGCTCCCTTCGCTTTCTCCCTCTGTTCCATATCCTTCTTCCCAACTTGTCTCTTGGAGACTTTTGGCCACTTTGGACCCAAGTCTGGGGATGTTTTTGAAACTTTTCAGAGGCCTCGCTGCTGACAGGGGGGACAGCAGGCAGTGACAGGCCCGGGGCTGACAGGCTCCCCCTCCCCTACGGGGCGTTCGACTGCCACACCCAGCTGACATAGAACCTTTGTCACAATGCCCGCTACCGTGGTGAGGATGCGGGCACTCTGCGGGTGACAGGGACCCAGCAGGACTTGGTGTCAGCTCAGCAATTTCTCAGTTCCCCAAAGAAGCTGAATTCTGCAAATTGCTGCTTTTGCTCTTGAAATGATGTCATCAGGTGGGTGTCTTGGTGTAATAAACTGAAAACCAGAGCAGAAATGCTGAAATATTCCCATGATATGCATGGTCTCTGCACCAATCCACCATGACTTAGCCTAAGTAGATCTACCGCTTATTCTTTTTTGCTGCCTGCAGATTGTGGATGTAGAGTATAAAAACCGTCCTTCTGGAGAGATCTTTGCATTTTAGGCTTAGTCTAAGTGTCTCAAGTAGTCAGGGTTTTGTTTGGCCCTAATCCATAAGGTCTGATGGCTTTACTCCCCATCTCCAGATGAATGTGGTAGAAAATATAAATCAAGGAAATGTCCTTTGGCCTTGCCTTGCCTTGCCTTGCCTTATTTCCTTCTCATCCTGTTCTCTGTCCCAGCCTCTCTCACTAACCCCTCGTCTGGCTGCATGTCTCTGCTTTCCTCTCTCCTTTTCTCAAACTCTCCTGCTTCCTGGTTCTTGTCTTTCAATTCCTCCATTTCAGTCCTGCAGCCCCGCACTAGTTTTTCCTCTTCCCTTTCTTTGTCCAGCTCCCTTCGCTTTCTCCCTCTGTTCCATATCCTTCTTCCCAGCTTGTCTCTTGGAGACTTTTGGCCACTTTGGACCCAAGTCTGGGGATGTTTTTGAAACTTTTCAGAGGCCTCGCTGCTGACAGGAGGGACAGCAGGCAGTGACAGGCCCGGGGCTGACAGGCTCCCCCTCCTCTAGGGGGTGCTCGACTGCCACACCCAGCTGACATACAACCTTTGTAAGAATGCCCGTTACCGTGGTGAGGATGCGGGCACTCTGCGGGTGACAGGGACCCAGCAGGACTTGGTGTCAGCTCAGCAATTTCTCAGTTCCCCAAAGAAGCTGAATTCTGCAAATTGCTGCTTTTGCTCTTGAAATGATGTCATCAGGTGGGTGTCTTGGTGTAATAAACTGAAAACCAGAGCAGAAATGCTGAAATATTCCCATGATATGCATGGTCTCTGCACCAAACCACCATGACTTAGCCTAAGTAGATCTACCGCTTATTCTTTTTTGCTGCCTGCAGATTGTGGATGTAGAGTATAAAAACCGTCCTTCTGGAGAGATCTTTGCATTTTAGGCTTAGTCTAAGTGTCTCAAGTAGTCAGGGTTTTGCTTGGCCCTAATCCATAAGGTCTGATGGCTTTCCTCCCCATCTCCAGATGAATGTGGTAGAAAATATAAATCAAGGAAATGTCCTTTGGCCTTGCCTTGCCTTGCCTTATTACCTTCTCATCCTGTTCTCTGTCCCAGCCTCTCTCACTAACCCCTCGTCTGGCTGCATGTCTCTTCTTTTCTCTCTCCTTTTCTCAAACTCTCCTGCTTCCTGGTTCTTGTCTTTCAATTCCTCCATTTCAGTCCTGCAGCCCCGCACTAGTTTTTCCTCTTCCCTCCCTTTGTCCAGCTCCCTTCGCTTTCTCCCTCTGTTCCATATCCTTCTTCCCAACTTGTCTCTTGGAGACTTTTGGCCACTTTGGACCCAAGTCTGGGGATGTTTTTGAAACTTTTCATAGGCCTCGCTTCTGACAGGAGGGACAGCAGGCAGTGACAGGCCCGGGGCTGACAGGCTCCCCCTCCCCTACGGGGCGCTCGGCTGCCACACCCAGCTGACATAGAACCTTTGTCACAATGCCCGCTACCGTGGTGAGGATGCGGAAACTCTGCGGGTGACAGGGACCCAGCAGGACTTGGTGTCAGCTCACCAATTTCTCAGTTCCCTAAAGAAGCTGAATTGTGCAAACTGCTGCTTTTGCTCTTGGAATGATGACATCAGGTGGGTGTTTTAGTGTAATAAACTGAAAACCAGAATAGAAATGCTGAAATATTCCCATGATATGCATGGTCTCTGCACCAAACCACCATGACTCAGCCTGAGTAGATCTACCGCTTATTCTTTTTTGCTGCCTTCAGACACTTAGACTAAGCATAAAACGCAACGATCTCTCCAGAAGGATGTTTTTCATGCTGTACTTCTACAATCTGCTGTCAGTACAGAACAATAAGTGGCAGATCTACTTAGGCTGAGTCATGGTGGTTTGGTGCAGAGACCATGCATATCATGGGAATATTTCAGCATTTCTGCTCTGGTTTTCAGTTTATTACACCAAGACACCCACCTGATGACATCATTTCAAGAGCAAAAGCAGCAGTTTGCAGAATTCAGCTTCTTTAGGGAACTGAGAAGTTGCTGAGCTGACACCAAGTCCTTCCATGTCCCCTTTACCTGCAGAGTGCCCGCATCCTCACCACGGTAGCGGGCATTCTGACAAAGGTTCTATGTCAGCTGGGTGTGGCAGCCGAGCGCCTCCTAGGGGAGGGGGAGTCTGTCAGCCCCGGGCCTGTCACTGTTGCTGTCCCCCCTGTCAGCAGCGAGGCCTCTGAAAAGTTTCAAAAACATCCCCAGACTTGGGTCCAGCATGGCCAAAAGTCTCCAAGAGACAAGTCGGGAAGAAGGATATAGAACAGAGGGAGAAAGCGAAGGGAGCAGACCAAAGGGAGGGAAGAGGAAAACTAGTGCCGGGCTGCAGGACTGAAATGGAGGAATTGAAAGACAAGAACCAGGAAGCAGGAGAGATTGAGAAAAGGAGAGAGGAAAGCAGAGACATGCAGCCAGACGAGGGGTTAGTGAGAGAGGCTGGAACAGAGAACAGGATGAGAAGGAAATAAGGCAAGGCAAGACTAGGCCAAAGGACGTTTCCTTGCTTTATATTTTCTACCACATTCATCTTGAGACGAGGAAGAAAGCCATCAGACCTTATGGATTAGGGCCAAACAAAAACCCCGGCTACTTGAGACACTTAGACTAAGCCTAAAACGCAACGATCTCTCCAGAAGGATGTTTTTCATGCTGTACTTCTACAATCTGCTGTCAGTACAGAACAATAAGTGGCAGATCTACTTAGGCTGAGTCATGGTGGTTTGGTGCAGAGACCATGCATATCATGGGAATATTTCAGCATTTCTGCTCTGGTTTTCAGTTTATTACACCAAGACACCCACCTGATGACATCATTTCAAGAGCAAAAGCAGCAATTTGCAGAATTCAGCTTCTTTGGGGAACTGAGAAATTGCTGAGCTGACACCAAGTCCTGCTGGGTCCCTGTCATCCGCAGAGTGCCCGCATCCTCACCACGGTAACGGGCATTCTTACAAAGGTTCTATGTCAGCTGGGTGTGGCAGTCGAGCACCCCCTAGGGGAGGGGGAGCCTGTCAGCCCCGGGCCTGTCACTGCCTTCTGTCCCTCCTGTCAGCAGTGAGGCCTCTGAAAAGTTTCAAAAACATCCCCAGACTTGGGTCCAAAGTGGCCAAAAGTCTCCAAGAGACAAGCTGGGAAGAAGGATATGGAACAGAGGGAGAAAGCGAAGGGAGCTGGACAAAGAAAGGGAAGAGGAAAAACTAGTGCGGGGCTGCAGGACTGAAATGGAGGAATTGAAAGACAAGAACCAGGAAGCAGGAGAGTTTGAGAAAAGGAGAGAGGAAAGCAGAGACATGCAGCCAGACGAGGGGTTAGTGAGAGAGGCTGGGACAGAGAACAGGATGAGAAGGAAATAAGGCAAGGCTAGGCAAGGCAAGGCCAAAGGACATTTCCTTGATTTATATTTTCTACCACATTCATCTGGAGATGGAGAGTAAAGCCATCAGACCTTATGGATTAGGGCCAAACAAAACCCTGACTACTTGAGACACTTAGACTAAGCCTAAAATGCAAAGATCTCTCCAGAAGGACAGTTTTTATACTCTACATCCACAATCTGCAGGCAGCAAAAAAGAATAAGCGGTAGATCTACTTAGGCTAAGTCATGGTGGTTTGGTGCAGAGACCATGCATATCATGGGAATATTTCAGCATTTCTGCTCTGGTTTTCAGTTTATTACACCAAGACACCCACCTGATGACATCATTTCAAGAGCAAAAGCAGCAATTTGCAGAATTCAGCTTCTTTGGGGAACTGAGAAATTGCTGAGCTGACACCAAGTCCTGCTGGGTCCCTGTCACCCGCAGAGTGCCCACATCCTCACCACGGTAGCGGGCATTGTGACAAAGGTTCTATGTCAGCTGGGTGTGGC
The DNA here is from genome assembly GCF_037038585.1 of Patagioenas fasciata. Classification (NCBI taxonomy): domain Eukaryota; kingdom Metazoa; phylum Chordata; class Aves; order Columbiformes; family Columbidae; genus Patagioenas; species Patagioenas fasciata. The sequence goes on from NC_092524.1 coordinate 21,699,603, forward strand.
AGTCGAGCGCCCCGTAGGGGAGGGGGAGCCTGTCAGCCCCGGGCCTGTCACTGCCTGCTGTCCCCCCTGTCAGCAGCGAGGCCTCTGAAAAGTTTCAAAAACATCCCCAGACTTGGGTCCAAAGTGGCCAAAAGTCTCCAAGAGACAAGTTGGGAAGAAGGATATGGAACAGAGGGAGAAAGCGAAGGGAGCAAGACAAAGGGAGGGAAGAGGAAAAACTAGTGCCGGGCTGCAGGACTGAAATGGAGGAATTGAAAGACAAGAACCAGGAAGCAGGAGAGTTTGAGAAAAGGAGAGAGGAAAGAAGAGACATGCAACCAGACGAGGGGTTAGTGAGAGAGGCTGGGACAGAGAACAGGATGAGAAGGAAATAAGGCAAGGCAAGGCAAGGCCAAAGGACGTTTCCTTGATTTATATTTTCTACCACATTCATCTGGAGATGGGGAGTAAAGCCATCAGACCTTATGGATTAGGGCCAAACAAAACCCTGACTACTTGAGACACTTAGACTAAGCCTAAAATGCAAAGATCTCTCCAGAAGGACGGTTTTTATACTCTACATCCACAATCTGCAGGCAGCAAAAAAGAATAAGCGGTAGATCTACTTAGGCTAAGTCATGGTGGTTTGGTGCAGAGACCATGCATATCATGGGAATATTTCAGCATTTCTGCTCTGGTTTTCAGTTTATTACACCAAGACACCCACCTGATGACATCATTTCAAGAGCAAAAGCAGCAATTTGCAGAATTCAGCTTCTTTGGGGAACTGAGAAATTGCTGAGCTGACACCAAGTCCTGCTGGGTCCCTGTCACCCGCAGAGTGCCCGCATCCTCACCACGGTAGCGGGCATTGTGACAAAGGTTCTATGTCAGCTGGGTGTGGCAGTCGAGCGCCCCGTAGGGGAGGGGGAGCCTGTCAGCCCCGGGCCTGTCACTGCCTGCTGTCCCCCCTGTCAGCAGCGAGGCCTCTGAAAAGTTTCAAAAACATCCCCAGACTTGGGTCCAAAGTGGCCAAAAGTCTCCAAGAGACAAGTTGGGAAGAAGGATATGGAACAGAGGGAGAAAGCGAAGGGAGCAAGACAAAGGGAGGGAAGAGGAAAAACTAGTGCCGGGCTGCAGGACTGAAATGGAGGAATTGAAAGACAAGAACCAGGAAGCAGGAGAGTTTGAGAAAAGGAGAGAGGAAAGAAGAGACATGCAACCAGACGAGGGGTTAGTGAGAGAGGCTGGGACAGAGAACAGGATGAGAAGGAAATAAGGCAAGGCAAGGCAAGGCCAAAGGACGTTTCCTTGATTTATATTTTCTACCACATTCATCTGGAGATGGGGAGTAAAGCCATCAGACCTTATGGATTAGGGCCAAACAAAACCCTGACTACTTGAGACACTTAGACTAAGCCTAAAATGCAAAGATCTCTCCAGAAGGACGGTTTTTATACTCTACATCCACAATCTGCAGGCAGCAAAAAAGAATAAGCGGTAGATCTACTTAGGCTAAGTCATGGTGGTTTGGTGCAGAGACCATGCATATCATGGGAATATTTCAGCATTTCTGCTCTGGTTTTCAGTTTATTACACCAAGACACCCACCTGATGACATCATTCCAAGAGCAAAAGCAGCAATTTGCAGAATTCAGCTTCTTTGGGGAACTGAGAAATTGCTGAGCTGACACCAAGTCCTGCTGGGTCCCTGTCACCCGCAGAGTGCCCGCATCCTCACCACGGTAGCGGGCATTGTGACAAAGGTTCTATGTCAGCTGGGTGTGGCAGTCGAGCGCCCCGTAGGGGAGGGGGAGCCTGTCAGCCCCGGGCCTGTCACTGCCTGCTGTCCCCCCTGTCAGCAGCGAGGCCTCTGAAAAGTTTCAAAAACATCCCCAGACTTGGGTCCAGCGTGGCCAAAAGTCTCCAAGAGACAAGTTGGGAAGAAGGATATGGAACAGAGGGAGAAAGCGAAGGGAGCAAGACAAAGGGAGGGAAGAGGAAAAACTAGTGCCAAGCTGCAGGACTGAAATGGAGGAATTGAAAGACAAGAACCAGGAAGCAGGAGAGTTTGAGAAAAGGAGAGAGGAAAGAAGAGACATGCAGCCAGACGTGGGGTTAGTGAGAGAGGCTGGGAGAGAGAACAGGATGAGAAGGAAATAAGGCAAGGCAAGGCAAGACTAGGCCAAAGGACGTTTCCTTGCTTTTTATTTTCTACCACATTCATCTTGAGACGAGGAAGAAAGCCATCAGACCTTATGGATTAGGCCCAAACAAAAACCCCGGCTACTTGAGACACTTAGACTAAGCCTAAAACGCAACGATCTCTCCAGAAGGATGTTTTTCATGCTGTACTTCTACAATCTGCTGTCAGTACAGAACAATAAGTGGCAGATCTACTTAGGCTGAGTCATGGTGGTTTGGTGCAGAGACCATGCATATCATGGGAATATTTCAGCATTTCTGCTCTGGTTTTCAGTTTATTACACCAAGACACCCACCTGATGACATCATTTCAAGAGCAAAAGCAGCAATTTGCAGAATTCAGCTTCTTTGGGGAACTGAGAAATTGCTGAGCTGACACCAAGTCCTGCTGGGTCCCTGTCACCCGCAGAGTGCCCGCATCCTCACCACGGTAACGGGCATTGTGACAAAGGTTCTATGTCAGCTGGGTGTGGCAGTCGAGCACCCCCTAGGGGAGGGGGAGCCTGTCAGCCCCGGGCCTGTCACTGCCTGCTGTCCCTCCTGTCAGCAGCGAGGCCTCTGAAAAGTTTCAAAAACATCCCCAGACTTGGGTCCAGCGTGGCCAAAAGTCTACAAGAGACAAGTTGGGAAGAAGGATATGGAACAGAGGGAGAAAGCGAAGGGAGCAGACCAAAGGGAGTGAAGAGGAAAACTAGTGCCGGGCTGCAGGACTGAAATGGAGGAATTGAAAGACAAGAACCAGGAAGCAGGAGAGTTTGAGAAAAGGAGAGAGGAAAGAAGAGACATGCAGCCAGACGAGGGGTTAGTGAGAGAGGCTGGAACAGAAAACAGGATTAGAAGGAAATAAGGCAAGACAAGGCAAGGCTACGCCAAAGGACCTTTCCCTGATTTATATTTTCTACCACATTCATCTGGAGACGAGGAGGAAAGCCATCAGACCTGATGGATTAGGCCCAAACAAAAACCCCGGCTACTTGAGACACTTAGACTAAGCTTAAAATGCAAAGATCTCTCCATAAGGATGGTTTTTATCCTGTACTTCCACAATCTGCTGACAGTACAAAAGAATAAGCGGCAGATCTACTCAGGCTGAGTCATGGTGGTTTGGTGCAGAGACCATGCATATCATGGGAATATTTCAGCATTTCTATTCTGGTTTTCAGTTTATTACACTAAAACACCCACCTGATGACATCATTCCAAGAGCAAAAGCAGCAGTTTGCAGAATTCAGCTTCTTTGGGGAACTGAGAAATTGCTGAGCTGACACCAAGTCCTGCTGGGTCCCTGTCACCCGCAGAGTGCCCGCATCCTCACCACGGTAGCGGGCATTGTGACAAAGGTTCTATGTCAGCTGGGTGTGGCAGCCGAGCGCCCCCTAGGGGAGGGGGAGCCTGTCAGCCCCGGGCCTGTCACTGCCTGCTCTCCCTCCTATCAGCAGCGAGGCCTCTGAAAAGTTTCAAAAACATCCCCAGACTTGGGTCCAAAGTGGCCAAAAGTCTCCAAGAGACAAGTTGGGAAGAAGGATATGGAACAGAGGGAGAAAGCGAAGGGAGCAAGACAAAGAGAGGGAAGAGGAAAAACTAGTGCCGGGCTGCAGGACTGAAATGGAGGAATTGAAAGACAAGAACCAGGAAGCAGGAGAGTTTGAGAAAAGGAGAGAGGAAAGAAGAGACATGCAGCCAGACGAGGGGTTAGTGAGAGAGGCTGGGACAGAGAACAGGATGAGAAGGAAATAAGGCAAGGCAAGTCAAGGCAAGGCCAAAGGACGTTTCCTTGATTTATATTTTCTACTACATTCATCTTGAGATGAGGAGGAAAGCCATCAGACCTTATGGATTAGGTACAAACAAAAACCCCGGCTACTTGAGACACTTAGACTAAGCTTAAAATGCAAAGATCTCTCTATAAGGATGGTTTTTATCCTGTACTTCCACAATCTGCTGACAGTACAAAAGAATAAGCGGCAGATATACTCAGGCTGAGTCATGGTGGTTTGGTGCAGAGACCATGCATATCATGGGAATATTTCAGCATGTCTGCTCTGGTTTTCAGTGTATTACACAAAAACACCCACCTGATGACATCATTTCAAAAGCAAAAGCAGCAGTTTGCAGAATTCAGCTTCTTTGGGGAACTGAGAAATTGCTGAGCTGACACCAAGTCCTGCCATGTCCCCTTTACCTGCAGAGTGCCCGCATCCTCACCACGGTAGCGGGCATTCTGACACAGGTTCTATGCCAGCTGGGTGTGGCAGTCAAGCGCCCTGTAGGGGAGGGGGAGCCTGTCAGCCCCGGGCCTGTCACTGTTGCTGTCCCCCCTGTCACCAGCGAGGCCTCTGAAAAGTTTCAAAAACATCCCCAGACCAGGGTCCAGCGTGGCCAAAAGTCTCCAAGAGACAAGTTGGGAAGAAGGATATGGAACAGAGGGAGAAAGAGAAGGGAGCAGACCAAAGGGAGGGAAGAGGAAAACTAGTGCGGGCCTGCAGGACTGAAATGGAGGAATTGAAAGACAAGAACCAGGAAGCAGGAGAGATTGAGAAAAGGAGAGAGGAAAGCAGAGACATGCAGCCAGACGTGGGGTTAGTGAGAGAGGCTGGGAGAGAGAACAGGATGAGAAGGAAATAAGGCAAGGCAAGGCAAGACTAGGCCAAAGGACGTTTCCTTGCTTTTTATTTTCTACCACATTCATCTTGAGACGAGGAAGAAAGCCATCAGACCTTATGGATTAGGCCCAAACAAAAACCCCGGCTACTTGAGACACTTAGACTAAGCCTAAAACGCAACGATCTCTCCAGAAGGATGTTTTTCATGCTGTACTTCTACAATCTGCTGTCAGTACAGAACAATAAGTGGCAGATCTACTTAGGCTGAGTCATGGTGGTTTGGTGCAGAGACCATGCATATCATGGGAATATTTCAGCATTTCTGCTCTGGTTTTCAGTTTATTACACCAAGACACCCACCTGATGACATCATTTCAAGAGCAAAAGCAGCAATTTGCAGAATTCAGCTTCTTTGGGGAACTGAGAAATTGCTGAGCTGACACCAAGTCCTGCTGGGTCCCTGTCACCCGCAGAGTGCCCGCATCCTCACCACGGTAACGGGCATTGTGACAAAGGTTCTATGTCAGCTGGGTGTGGCAGTCGAGCACCCCCTAGGGGAGGGGGAGCCTGTCAGCCCCGGGCCTGTCACTGCCTGCTGTCCCTCCTGTCAGCAGCGAGGCCTCTGAAAAGTTTCAAAAACATCCCCAGACTTGGGTCCAGCGTGGCCAAAAGTCTACAAGAGACAAGTTGGGAAGAATGATATGGAACAGAGGGAGAAAGCGAAGGGAGCAGACCAAAGGGAGTGAAGAGGAAAACTAGTGCCGGGCTGCAGGACTGAAATGGAGGAATTGAAAGACAAGAACCAGGAAGCAGGAGAGTTTGAGAAAAGGAGAGAGGAAAGAAGAGACATGCAGCCAGACGAGGGGTTAGTGAGAGAGGCTGGAACAGAAAACAGGATTAGAAGGAAATAAGGCAAGACAAGGCAAGGCTACGCCAAAGGACCTTTCCCTGATTTATATTTTCTACCACATTCATCTGGAGACGAGGAGGAAAGCCATCAGACCTGATGGATTAGGCCCAAACAAAAACCCCGGCTACTTGAGACACTTAGACTAAGCTTAAAATGCAAAGATCTCTCCATAAGGATGGTTTTTATCCTGTACTTCCACAATCTGCTGACAGTACAAAAGAATAAGCGGCAGATCTACTCAGGCTGAGTCATGGTGGTTTGGTGCAGAGACCATGCATATCATGGGAATATTTCAGCATTTCTATTCTGGTTTTCAGTTTATTACACTAAAACACCCACCTGATGACATCATTCCAAGAGCAAAAGCAGCAGTTTGCAGAATTCAGCTTCTTTGGGGAACTGAGAAATTGCTGAGCTGACACCAAGTCCTGCTGGGTCCCTGTCACCCGCAGAGTGCCCGCATCCTCACCACGGTAGCGGGCATTGTGACAAAGGTTCTATGTCAGCTGGGTGTGGCAGCCGAGCGCCCCCTAGGGGAGGGGGAGCCTGTCAGCCCCGGGCCTGTCACTGCCTGCTCTCCCTCCTATCAGCAGCGAGGCCTCTGAAAAGTTTCAAAAACATCCCCAGACTTGGGTCCAAAGTGGCCAAAAGTCTCCAAGAGACAAGTTGGGAAGAAGGATATGGAACAGAGGGAGAAAGCGAAGGGAGCAAGACAAAGAGAGGGAAGAGGAAAAACTAGTGCCGGGCTGCAGGACTGAAATGGAGGAATTGAAAGACAAGAACCAGGAAGCAGGAGAGTTTGAGAAAAGGAGAGAGGAAAGAAGAGACATGCAGCCAGACGAGGGGTTAGTGAGAGAGGCTGGGACAGAGAACAGGATGAGAAGGAAATAAGGCAAGGCAAGTCAAGGCAAGGCCAAAGGACGTTTCCTTGATTTATATTTTCTACCACATTCATCTTGAGATGAGGAGGAAAGCCATCAGACCTTATGGATTAGGTACAAACAAAAACCCCGGCTACTTGAGACACTTAGACTAAGCTTAAAATGCAAAGATCTCTCTATAAGGATGGTTTTTATCCTGTACTTCCACAATCTGCTGACAGTACAAAAGAATAAGCGGCAGATATACTCAGGCTGAGTCATGGTGGTTTGGTGCAGAGACCATGCATATCATGGGAATATTTCAGCATGTCTGCTCTGGTTTTCAGTGTATTACACAAAAACACCCACCTGATGACATCATTTCAAAAGCAAAAGCAGCAGTTTGCAGAATTCAGCTTCTTTGGGGAACTGAGAAATTGCTGAGCTGACACCAAGTCCTGCCATGTCCCCTTTACCTGCAGAGTGCCCGCATCCTCACCACGGTAGCGGGCATTCTGACACAGGCTCTATGCCAGCTGGGTGTGGCAGTCAAGCGCCCTGTAGAGGAGGGGGAGCCTGTCAGCCCCGGGCCTGTCACTGTTGCTGTCCCCCCTGTCACCAGCGAGGCCTCTGAAAAGTTTCAAAAACATCCCCAGACCAGGGTCCAGCGTGGCCAAAAGTCTCCAAGAGACAAGTTGGGAAGAAGGATATGGAACAGAGGGAGAAAGAGAAGGGAGCAGACCAAAGGGAGGGAAGAGGAAAACTAGTGCGGGCCTGCAGGACTGAAATGGAGGAATTGAAAGACAAGAACCAGGAAGCAGGAGAGATTGAGAAAAGGAGAGAGGAAAGCAGAGACATGCAGCCAGACGAGGGGTTAGTGAGAGAGGCTGGGAGAGAGAACAGGATGAGAAGGAAATAAGGCAAGGCAAGGCAAGACTAGGCCAAAGGACGTTTCCTTGCTTTTTATTTTCTACCACATTCATCTTGAGACGAGGAAGAAAGCCATCAGACCTTATGGATTAGGCCCAAACAAAAACCCCGGCTACTTGAGACACTTAGACTAAGCCTAAAACGCAACGATCTCTCCAGAAGGATGTTTTTCATGCTGTACTTCTACAATCTGCTGTCAGTACAGAACAATAAGTGGCAGATCTACTTAGGCTGAGTCATGGTGGTTTGGTGCAGAGACCATGCATATCATGGGAATATTTCAGCATTTCTGCTCTGGTTTTCAGTTTATTACACCAAGACACCCACCTGATGACATCATTTCAAGAGCAAAAGCAGCAATTTGCAGAATTCAGCTTCTTTGGGGAACTGAGAAATTGCTGAGCTGACACCAAGTCCTGCTGGGTCCCTGTCACCTGCAGAGTGCCCGCATCCTCACCACGGTAACGGGCATTCTTACAAAGGTTCTATGTCAGCTGGGTGTGGCAGTCGAGCACCCCCTAGGGGAGGGGGAGCCTGTCAGCCCCGGGCCTGTCACTGCCTGCTGTCCCTCCTGTCAGCAGCGAGGCCTCTGAAAAGTTTCAAAAACATCCCCAGACTTGGGTCCAACGTGGCCAAAAGTCTACAAGAGACAAGTTGGGAAGAAGGATATGGAACAGAGGGAGAAAGCGAAGGGAGCAGACCAAAGGGAGTGAAGAGGAAAACTAGTGCCGGGCTGCAGGACTGAAATGGAGGAATTGAAAGACAAGAACCAGGAAGCAGGAGAGTTTGAGAAAAGCAGAGAGGAAAGAAGAGACATGCAGCCAGACGAGGGGTTAGTGAGAGAGGCTGGAACAGAGAACAGGATTAGAAGGAAATAAGGCAAGACAAGGCAAGGCTACGCCAAAGGACGTTTCCTTGATTTATATTTTCTACCACATTCATCTGGAGATGGGGAGGAAAGCCATCAGACCTTATGGATTAGGGCCAAGCAAAACCCTGACTACTTGAGACACTTAGACTAAGCCTAAAATGCAAAGATCTCTCCAGAAGGGCGGTTTTTATACTCTACATCCACAATCTGCAGGCAGCAAAAAAGAATAAGCGGTAGATCTACTTAGGCTGAGTCATGGTGGTTTGGTGCAGAGACCATGCATATCATGGGAATATTTCAGCATTTCTGCTCTGGTTTTCAGTTTATTACACCAAGACACCCACCTGATGACATCATTTCAAGAGCAAAAGCAGCAATTTGCAGAATTCAGCTTCTTTGGGGAACTGAGAAATTGCTGAGCTGACACCAAGTCCTGCTAGGTCCCTGTCACCCGCAGAGTGCCCGCATCCTCACCACGGGTCCGGGCATTCTTACAAAGGTTCTATGTCAGCTGGGTGTGGCAGTCGAGCGCCCCGTAGGGGAGGGGGAGCCTGTCAGCCCCGGGCCTGTCACTGCCTGCTGTCCCTCCTGTCAGCAGCGAGGCCTCTGAAAAGTTTCAAAAACATCCCCAGACTTGGGTCCAAAGTGGCCAAAAGTCTCCAAGAGACAAGTTGGGAAGAAGGATATGGAACAGAGGGAGAAAGTGAAGGGAGCAAGACAAAGGGAGGGAAGAGGAAAATCTAGTGCCGGGCTGCAGGACTGAAATGGAGGAATTGAAAGACAAGAGTCAGGAAGCAGGAGAGTTTGAGAAAAGGAGAGAGGAAAGAAGAGACATGCAGCCAGAGGAGGGGTTAGTGAGAGAGGCTGGAACAGAGAACAGGATTAGAAGGAAATAAGGCAAGACAAGGCAAGGCAAGGCCAAAGGATGTTTCCTTGATTTATATTTTCTACCACATTCATCAGGAGACGAGGAGGAAAGCCATCAGACCTGATGGATTAGGCCCAAACAAAACCCGGCTACTTGAGACACTTAGACTAAGCTTAAAATGCAAAGATCTCTCCATAAGGATGGTTTTTATACTCTACATCCACAATCTGCTGACAGTTCAAAAGAATAAGTGGCAGATCTACTCAGGCTGAGTTATGGTGGTTTGGTGCAGAGACCATGCATATCATGGGAATATTTCAGCATTTCTATTCTGGTTTTCAGTTTATTACACTAAAACACCCACCTGATGACATCATTCCAAGAGCAAAAGCAGCAGTTTGCAGAATTCAGCTTCTTTGGGGAACTGAGAAATTGCTGAGCTGACACCAAGTCCTGCTGGGTCCCTGTCACCCGCAGAGTGCCCGCATCCTCACCACGGTAGCGGGCATTGTGACAAAGGTTCTATGTCAGCTGGGTGTGGCAGCCGAACGCCCCCTAGGGGAGGGGGAGCCTGTCAGCCCCGGGCCTGTCACTGCCTGCTGTCCCCCCTGTCAGAAGCGAGGCCTCTGAAAAGTTTCAAAAACATCCCCAGACTTGGGTCCAAAGTGGCCAAAAGTCTCCAAGAGACAAGTTGGGAAGAAGGATATGGAACAGAGGGAGAAAGCGAAGGGAGCAAGACAAAGGGAGGGAAGAAAAAAAACTAGTGCCGGGCTGCAGGACTGAAATGGAGGAATTGAAAGACAAGAACCAGGAAGCAGGAGAGTTTGAGAAAAGGAGAGAGGAAAGCAGAGACATGCAGCCAGACGAGGGGTTAGTGAGAGAGGCTGGGACAGAGAACAGGATGAGAAGGAAATAAGGCAAGGCAAGGCAAGGCAAGGCCAAAGGACGTTTCCTTGATTTATATTTTCTGCCACATTCATCTGGAGATGGGGAGGAAAGCCATCAGACCTTATGGATTAGGGCCAAACAAAACCCTGACTACTTGAGACACTTAGACTAAGCCTAAAATGCAAAGATCTCTCCAGAAGGGCGGTTTTTATACTCTACATCCACAATCTGCAGGCAGCAAAAAAGAATAAGCGGTAGATCTACTTAGGCTGAGTCATGGTAGTTTGGTGCAGAGACCATGCATATCATGGGAATATTTCAGCATTTCTGCTCTGGTTTTCAGTTTATTACACCAAGACACCCACCTGATGACATCATTTCAAGAGCAAAAGCAGCAATTTGCAGAATTCAGCTTCTTTGGGGAACTGAGAAATTGCTTAGCTGGCACCAAGTCCTGCTGGGTCCCTGTCACCCGCAGAGTGCCCGCATCCTCACCACGGTAGCGGGCATTGTGACAAAGGTTCTATGTCAGCTGGGTGTGGCAGTCGAGCGCCCCGTAGGGGAGGGGGAGCCTGTCAGCCCCGGGCCTGTCACTGCCTGCTGTCCCTCCTGTCAGCAGCGAGGCCTCTGAAAAGTTTCAAAAACATCCCCAGACTTGGGTCCAAAGTGGCCAAAAGTCTCCAAGAGACAAGTTGGGAAGAAGGATATGGAACAGAGGGAGAAAGCGAAGGGAGCAAGACAAAGGGAGGGAAGAGGAAAAACTAGTGCCGGGCTGCAGGACTGAAATGGAGGAATTGAAAGACAAGAACCAGGAAGCAGGAGAGTTTGAGAAAAGGAGAGAGGAAAGAAGAGACATGCAGCCAGACGAGGGGTTAGTGAGAGAGGCTGGGACAGAGAACAGGATGAGAAGGAAATAAGGCAAGGCAAGGCAAGGCAAGGCCAAAGGACGTTTCCTTGATTTATATTTTCTACCACATTCATCTGGAGATGGGGAGTAAAGCCATCAGACCTTATGGATTAGGGCCAAAGAAAACCCTGACTACTTGAGACACTTAGACTAAGCCTAAAATGCAAAGATCTCTCCAGAAGGACGGTTTTTATACTCTACATCCACAATCTGCAGGCAGCAAAAAAGAATAAGCGGTAGATCTACTTAGGCTAAGTCATGGTGGTTTGGTGCAGAGACCATGCATATCATGGGAATATTTCAGCATTTCTGCTCTGGTTTTCAGTTTATTACACCAAGACACCCACCTGATGACATCATTTCAAGAGCAAAAGCAGCAATTTGCAGAATTCAGCTTCTTTGGGGAACTGAGAAATTGCTGAGCTGACACCAAGTCCTGCTGGGTCCCTGTCACCCGCAGAGTGCCCGCATCCTCACCACGGTAGCGGGCATTGTGACAAAGGTTGTATGTCAGCTGGGTGTGGCAGTCGAGCGCCCCGTAGGGGAGGGGGAGCCTGTCAGCCCCAGGCCTGTCACTGCCTGCTGTCCCCCCTGTCAGCAGCGAGGCCTCTGAAAAGTTTCAAAAACATCCCCAGACTTGGGTCCAAAGTGGCCAAAAGTCTCCAAGAGACAAGTTGGGAAGAAGGATATGGAACAGAGGGAGAAAGCGAAGGGAGCAAGACAAAGGGAGGGAAGAGGAAAAACTAGTGCCGGGCTGCAGGACTGAAATGGAGGAATTGAAAGACAAGAACCAGGAAGCAGGAGAGTTTGAGAAAAGGAGAGAGGAAAGAAGAGACATGCAGCCAGACGAGGGGTTAGTGAGAGAGGCTGGGACAGAGAACAGGATGAGAAGGAAATAAGGCAAGGCAAGGCAAGGCCAAAGGACGTTTCCTTGATTTATATTTTCTACCACATTCATCTTGAGACGAGGAGGAAAGCCATCAGACCTTATGGATTAGGTACAAACAAAAACCCCGGCTACTTGAGACACTTAGACTAAGCTTAAAATGCAAAGATCTCTCTAAAAGTATGGTTTTTATCCTGTACTTCCACAATCTGCTGACAGTACAAAAGAATAAGCGGCAGATATACTCAGGCTGAGTCATGGTGGTTTGGTGCAGAGACCATGCATATCATGGGAATATTTCAGCATGTCTGCTCTGGTTTTCAGTGTATTACACAAAAACACCCACCTGATGACATCATTTCAAAAGCAAAAGCAGCAGTTTGCAGAATTCAGCTTCTTTGGGGAACTGAGAAATTGCTGAGCTGACACCAAGTCCTGCCATGTCCCCTTTACCTGCAGAGTGCCCGCATCCTCACCACGGTAGCGGGCATTCTGACACAGGTTCTATGCCAGCTGGGTGTGGCAGTCAAGCGCCCTGTAGGGGAGGGGGAGCCTGTCAGCCCCGGCCTGTCACTGTTGCTGTCCCCCCTGTCACCAGCCAGGCCTCTGAAAAGTTTCAAAAACATCCCCAGACCAGGGTCCAGCGTGGCCAAAAGTCTCCAAGAGACAAGTTGGGAAGAAGGATATGGAACAGAGGGAGAAAGCGAAGGGAGCAGACCAAAGGGAGGGAAGAGGAAAACTAGTGCGGGCCTGCAGGACTGAAATGGAGGAATTGAAAGACAAGAGTCAGGAAGCAGGAGAGATTGAGAAAAGGAGAGAGGAAAGCAGAGACATGCAGCCAGACGAGGGGTTAGTGAGAGAGGCTGGGAGAGAGAACAGGATGAGAAGGAAATAAGGCAAGGCAAGACTAGGCCAAAGGACGTTTCCTTGCTTTATATTTTCTACCACATTCATCTTGAGACGAGGAAGAAAGCCATCAGACCTTATGGATTAGGCCCAAACAAAAGACCTTATGGATTAGGCCCAAACAAAAATTGAGCTTCTTTGGGGAACTGAGAAATTGCTGAGCTGACACCAAGTCCTGCTGGGCAGTGACAGGCCCGGGGCTGACAGGCTCCCCCTCCCCTACGGGGCGCTCGACTGCCACACCCAGCTGACATAGAACCTTTGTCACAATGCCCGCTACCGTGGTGAGGATGCGGGCACTCTGCGGGTGACAGGGACCCAGCAGGACTTGGTGTCAGCTCAGCAATTTCTCAGTTCCCCAAAGAAGCTGAATTCTGCAAATTGCTGCTTTTGCTCTTGAAATGATGTCATCAGGTGGGTGTCTTGGTGTAATAAACTGAAAACCAGAGCAGAAATGCTGAAATATTCCCATGATATGCATGGTCTCTGCACCAAACCACCATGACTTAGCCTAAGTAGATCTACCGCTTATTCTTTTTTGCTGCCTGCAGATTGTGGATGTAGAGTATAAAAACCGTCCTTCTGGAGAGATCTTTGCATTTTAGGCTTAGTCTAAGTGTCTCAAGTAGTCAGGGTTTTGTTTGGCCCTAATCCATAAGGTCTGATGGCTTTACTCCCCATCTCCAGATGAATGTGGTAGAAAATATAAATCAAGGAAACGTCCTTTGGCCTTGCCTTGCCTTGCCTTGCCTTATTTCCTTCTCATCCTGTTCTCTGTCCCAGCCTCTCTCACTAACCCCTCGTCTGGCTGCATGTCTCTTCTTTCCTCTCTCCTTTTCTCAAACTCTCCTGCTTCCTGGTTCTTGTCTTTCAATTCCTCCATTTCAGTCCTGCAGCCCAGCACTAGTTTTTCCTCTTCCCTCCGTTTGTCTTGCTCCCTTTGCTTTCTCCCTCTGTTCCATATCCTTCTTCCCAACTTGTCTCTTGGAGACTTTTGGCCACGCTGGACCCAAGTCTGGGGATGTTTTTGAAACTTTTCAGAGGCCTCGCTGCTGACAGGGGGGACAGCAGGCAGTGACAGGCCCGGGGCTGACAGGCTCCCCCTCCCCTACGGGGTGCTCGACTGCCACACCCAGCTGACATACAACCTTTGTAAGAATGCCCGTTACCGTGGTGAGGATGCGGGCACTCTGCGGGTGACAGGGACCCAGCAGGACTTGGTGCCAGCTCAGCAATTTCTCAGTTCCCCAAAGAAGCTGAATTCTGCAAATTGCTGCTTTTGCTCTTGAAATGATGTCATCAGGTGGGTGTCTTGGTGTAATAAACTGAAAACCAGAGCAGAAATGCTGAAATATTCCCATGATATGCATGGTCTCTGCACCAAACCACCATGACACAGCCTAAGTAGATCTACCGCTTATTCTTTTTTGCTGCCTGCAGATTGTGGATGTAGAGTATAAAAACCGCCCTTCTGGAGAGATCTTTGCATTTTAAGCTTAGTCTAAGTGTCTCAAGTAGCCGGGGTTTTTGTTTGGGCCTAATCCATCAGGTCTGATGGCTTTCCTCCTCGTCTCCAGATGAAAGTGGTAGAAAATATAAATCAGGGAAAGGTCCTTTGGCGTAGCCTTGCCTTGTCTTGCCTTATTTCCTTCTAATCCTGTTCTCTGTTCCAGCCTCTCTCACTAACCCCTCGTCTGGCTGCATGTCTCTTCTTTCCTCTCTCCTTTTCTCAAACTCTCCTGCTTCCTGGTTCTTGTCTTTCAATTCCTCCATTTCAGTCCTGCAGCCCGGCACTAGTTTTCCTCTTCACTCCCTTTGGTCTGCTCCCTTCGCTTTCTCCCTCTGTTCCATATCCTTCTTCCCAACTTATCTCTTGTAGACTTTTGGCCACGCTGGACCCAAGTCTGGGGATGTTTTTGAAACTTTTCAGAGGCCTCGCTGGTGACAGGGGGGACAGCAACAGTGACAGACCCAGGGCTGACAGACTGCCCCTCCCCTAGGGGGCGCTCGACTGCCACACCCAGCTGACATAGAACCTTTGTCACAATGCCCGCTGCCGTGGTGAGGATGCGGGCACTCTGCGGGTGACAGGGACCCAGCAGGACTTGGTGTCAGCTCAGCAATTTCTCAGTTCCCCAAAGAAGCTGAATTCTGCAAATTGCTGCTTTTGCTCTTGAAATGATGTCATCAGGTGGGTGTCTTGGTGTAATAAACTGAAAACCAGAGCAGAAATGCTGAAATATTCCCATGATATGCATGGTCTCTGCACCAAACCACCATGACTTAGCCTAAGTAGATCTACTGCTTATTCTTTTTTGCTGCCTGCAGATTGTGGATGTAGAGTATAAAAACCGTCCTTCTGGAGAGATCTTTGCATTTTAGGCTTAGTCTAAGTGTCTCAAGTAGTCAGGGTTTTGTTTGGCCCTAATCCATAAGGTCTGATGGCTTTACTCCCCATCTCCAGATGAATGTGGTAGAAAATATAAATCAAGGAAATGTCCTTTGGCCTTGCCTTGCCTTGCCTTGCCTTATTTCCTTCTCATCCTGTTCTCTGTCCCAGCCTCTCTCACTAACCCCTCGTCTGGCTGCATGTCTCTGCTTTCCTCTCTCCTTTTCTCAAACTCTCCTGCTTCCTGGTTCTTGTCTTTCAATTCCTCCATTTCAGTCCTGCAGCCCCGCACTAGTTTTTCCTCTTCCCTTTCTTTGTCCAGATCCCTTCGCTTTCTCCCTCTGTTCCATATCCTTCTTCCCAGCTTGTCTCTTGGAGACTTTTGGCCACTTTGGACCCAAGTCTGGGGATGTTTTTGAAACTTTTCAGAGGCCTCGCTGCTGACAGGAGGGACAGCAGGCAGTGACAGGCCCGGGGCTGACAGGCTCCCCCTCCCCTAGGGGGTGCTCGACTGCCACACCCAGCTGACATACAACCTTTGTAAGAATGCCCGTTACCGTGGTGAGGATGCGGGCACTCTGCGGGTGACAGGGACCCAGCAGGACTTGGTGTCAGCTCAGCAATTTCTCAGTTCCCCAAAGAAGCTGAATTCTGCAAATTGCTGCTTTTGCTCTTGAAATGATGTCATCAGGTGGGTGTCTTGGTGTAATAAACTGAAAACCAGAGCAGAAATGCTGAAATATTCCCATGATATGCATGGTCTCTGCACCAAACCACCATGACTCAGCCTAAGTAGATCTGCCACTTATTGTTCTGTACTGACAGCAGATTGTAGAAGTACAGCATGAAAAACATCCTTCTGGAGAGATCGTTGCGTTTTAGTCTTAGTCTAAGTGTCTCAAGTAGCCGGGGTTTTTGTTTGGGCCTAATCCATAAGGTCTGATGGCTTTCTTCCTCGTCTCAAGATGAATGTGGTAGAAAATATAAAGCAAGGAAACGTCCTTTGGCCTAGTCTTGCCTTGCCTTGCCTTATTTCCTTCTCATCCTGTTCTCTCTCCCAGCCTCTCTCACTAACCCCTCGTCTGGCTGCATGTCTCTGCTTTCCTCTCTCCTTTTCTCAATCTCTCCTGCTTCCTGGTTCTTGTCTTTCAATTCCTCCATTTCAGTCCTGCAGGCCCGCACTAGTTTTCCTCTTCCCTCCCTTTGGTCTGCTCCCTTCGCTTTCTCCCTCTGTTCCATATCCTTCTTCCCAACTTGTCTCTTGTAGACTTTTGGCCACGCTGGACCCAAGTCTGGGGATGTTTTTGAAACTTTTCAGAGGCCTCGCTGCTGACAGGAGGGACAGCAGGCAGTGACAGGCCCGGGGCTGACAGGCTCCCCCTCCCCTAGGGGGTGCTCGACTGCCACACCCAGCTGACATAGAACCTTTGTCACAATGCCCGTTACCGTGGTGAGGATGCGGGCACTCTGCGGGTGACAGGGACCCAGCAGGACTTGGTGTCAGCTCAGCAATTTCTCAGTTCCCCAAAGAAGCTGAATTCTGCAAATTGCTGCTTTTGCTCTTGAAATGATGTCATCAGGTGGGTGTCTTGGTGTAATAAACTGAAAACCAGAGCAGAAATGCTGAAATATTCCCATGATATGCATGGTCTCTGCACCAAACCACCATGACTCAGCCTGAGTATATCTGCCGCTTATTCTTTTGTACTGTCAGCAGATTGTGGAAGTACAGGATAAAAACCATCCTTATAGAGAGATCTTTGCATTTTAAGCTTAGTCTAAGTGTCTCAAGTAGCCGGGGTTTTTGTTTGTACCTAATCCATAAGGTCTGATGGCTTTCCTCCTCATCTCAAGATGAATGTGGTAGAAAATATAAATCAAGGAAACGTCCTTTGGCCTTGCCTTGCCTTGTCTTGCCTTATTTCCTTCTCATCTTGTTCTCTCTCCCAGCCTCTCTCACTAACCCCTCCTCTGGCTGCATGTCTCTTCTTTCCTCTCTCCTTTTCTCAAACTGTCCTGCTTCCTGACTCTTGTCTTTCAATTCCTCCATTTCAGTCCTGCAGCCCGGCACTAGTTTTTCCTCTTCCCTCCCTTTGTCTTGCTCCCTTCGCTTTCTCCCTCTGTTCCATATCCTTCTTCCCAACTTGTCTCTTGGAGACTTTTGGCCACTTTGGACCCAAGTCTGGGGATGTTTTTGAAACTTTTCAGAGGCCTCGCTGCTGACAGGGGGGACAGCAGGCAGTGACAGGCCCGGGGCTGACAGGCTCCCCCTCCCCTACGGGGCGCTCGACTGCCACACCCAGCTGACATAGAACCTTTGTCACAATGCCCGCTACCGTGGTGAGGATGCGGGCACTCTGCGGGTGACAGGGACCCAGCAGGACTTGGTGTCAGCTCAGCAATTTCTCAGTTCCCCAAAGAAGCTGAATTCTGCAAATTGCTGCTTTTGCTCTTGAAATGATGTCATCAGGTGGGTGTCTTGGTGTAATAAACTGAAAACCAGAGCAGAAATGCTGAAATATTCCAATGATATGCATGGTCTCTGCACCAAACCACCATGACTTAGCCTAAGTAGATCTACCGCTTATTCTTTTTTGCTGCCTGCAGATTGTGGATGTAGAGTATAAAAACCGTCCTTCTGGAGAGATCTTTGCATTTTAGGCTTAGTCTAAGTGTCTCAAGTAGTCAGGGTTTTGTTTGGCCCTAATCCATAAGGTCTGATGGCTTTACTCCCCATCTCCAGATGAATGTGGTAGAAAATATAAATCAAGGAAACGTCCTTTGGCCTTGCCTTGCCTTGCCTTGCCTTATTTCCTTCTCATCCTGTTCTCTGTCCCAGCCTCTCTCACTAACCCCTCGTCTAGCTGCATGTCTCTGCTTTCCTCTCTGCTTTTCTCAAACTCTCCTGCTTCATGGTTCTTGTCTTTCAATTCCTCCATTTCAGTCCTGCAGCCCGGCACTAGTTTTTCCTCTTCCCTCCCTTTGTCTTGCTCCCTTTGCTTTCTCCCTCTGTTCCATATCCTTCTTCCCAACTTGTCTCTTGGAGACTTTTGGCCACGCTGGACCCAAGTCTGGGGATGTTTTTGAAACTTTTCAGAGGCCTCGCTGCTGACAGGGGGGACAGCAGGCAGTGACAGGCCCGGGGCTGACAGGCTCCCCCTCCCCTAGGGGGCGCTCGACTGCCACACCCAGCTGACATAGAACCTTTGTCACAATGCCCGCTACCGTGGTGAGGATGCGGGCACTCTGCGGGTGACAGGGACCCAGCAGGACTTGGTGTCAGCTCAGCAATTTCTCAGTTCCCCAAAGAAGCTGAATTCTGCAAATTGCTGCTTTTGCTCTTGAAATGATGTCATCAGGTGGGTGTCTTGGTGTAATAAACTGAAAACCAGAGCAGAAATGCTGAAATATTCCCATGATATGCATGGTCTCTGCACCAAACCACCATGACTCAGCCTAGGTAGATCTACTGCTTATTCTTTTTTGCTGCCTGCAGATTGTGAATGTAGAGTATAAAAACCGTCCTTCTGGAGAGATCTTTGCATTTTAGGCTTAGTCTAAGTGTCTCAAGTAGTCAGGGTTTTGTTTGGCCCTAATCCATAAGGTCTGATGGCTTTCCTCCCCATCTCCAGATGAATGTGGTAGAAAATATAAATCAAGGAAACGTCCTTTGGCCTTGCCTTGCCTTGCCTTGCCTTATTTCCTTCTCATCCTGTTCTCTGTCCCAGCCTCTCTCACTAACCCCTCCTCTAGCTGCATGTCTCTTCTTTCCTCTCTCCTTTTCTCAAACTCTCCTGCTTCCTGGTTCTTGTCTTTCAATTCCTCCATTTCAGTCCTGCAGCCCGGCACTAGTTTTTCCTCTTCCCTCCCTTTGTCTTGCTCCCTTTGCTTTCTCCCTCTGTTCCATATCCTTCTTCCCAGCTTGTCTCTTGGAGACTTTTGGCCACTTTGGACCCAAGTCTGGGGATGTTTTTGAAACTTTTCAGAGGCCTCGCTGCTGACAGGGGGGACAGCAGGCAGTGACAGGCCCGGGGCTGACAGGCTCCCCCTCCCCTACGGGGCGCTCGACTGCCACACCCAGCTGACATAGAACCTTTGTCACAATGCCCGCTACCGTGGTGAGGATGCGGGCACTCTGCGGGTGACAGGGACCCAGCAGGACTTGGTGTCAGCTCAGCAATTTCTCAGTTCCCCAAAGAAGCTGAATTCTGCAAATTGCTGCTTTTGCTCTTGAAATGATGTCATCAGGTGGGTGTCTTGGTGTAATAAACTGAAAACCAGAGCAGAAATGCTGAAATATTCCCATGATATGCATGGTCTCTGCACCAAACCACCATGACACAGCCTAAGTAGATCTACCGCTTATTCTTTTTTGCTGCCTGCAGATTGTGGATGTAGAGTATAAAAACCGCCCTTCTGGAGAGATCTTTGCATTTTAAGCTTAGTCTAAGTGTCTCAAGTAGCCGGGGTTTTTGTTTGGGCCTAATCCATCAGGTCTGATGGCTTTCCTCCTCGTCTCCAGATGAAAGTGGTAGAAAATATATATCAGGGAAAGGTCCTTTGGCGTAGCCTTGCCTTGCCTTGCCTTATTTCCTTCTAATCCTGTTCTCTGTTCCAGCCTCTCTCACTAACCCCTCCTCTGGCTGCATGTCTCTTCTTTCCTCTCTCCTTTTCTCAAACTCTCCTGCTTCCTGGTTCTTGTCTTTCAATTCCTCCATTTCAGTCCTGCAGCCCGGCACTAGTTTTCCTCTTCACTCCCTTTGGTCTGCTCCCTTCGCTTTCTCCCTCTGTTCCATATCCTTCTTCCCAACTTGTCTCTTGTAGACTTTTGGCCACGCTGGACCCAAGTCTGGGGATGTTTTTGAAACTTTTCAGAGGCCTCGCTGGTGACAGGGGGGACAGCAACAGTGACAGACCCGGGGCTGACAGACTGCCCCTCCCCTACGGGGCGCTCGACTGCCACACCCAGCTGACATAGAACCTTTGTCACAATGCCCGCTGCCGTGGTGAGGATGCGGGCACTCTGCGGGTGACAGGGACCCAGCAGGACTTGGTGTCAGCTCAGCAATTTCTCAGTTCCCCAAAGAAGCTGAATTCTGCAAATTGCTGCTTTTGCTCTTGAAATGATGTCATCAGGTGGGTGTCTTGGTGTAATAAACTGAAAACCAGAGCAGAAATGCTGAAATATTCCCATGATATGCATGGTCTCTGCACCAAACCACCATGACTTAGCCTAAGTAGATCTACCCCTTATTCTTTTTTGCTGCCTGCAGATTGTGGATGTAGAGTATAAAAACCGTCCTTCTGGAGAGATCTTTGCATTTTAGGCTTAGTCTAAGTGTCTCAAGTAGTCAGGGTTTTGTTTGGCCCTAATCCATAAGGTCTGATGGCTTTACTCCCCATCTCCAGATGAATGTGGTAGAAAATATAAATCAAGGAAATGTCCTTTGGCCTTGCCTTGCCTTGCCTTGCCTTATTTCCTTCTCATCCTGTTCTCTGTCCCAGCCTCTCTCACTAACCCCTCATCTGGCTGCATGTCTCTTCTTTCCTCTCTCCTTTTCTCAAACTCTCCTGCTTCCTGGTTCTTGTCTTTCAATTCCTCCATTTCAGTCCTGCAGCCCCGCACTAGTTTTTCCTCTTCCCTTTCTTTGTCCAGCACCCTTCGCTTTCTCCCTCTGTTCCATATCCTTCTTCCCAGCTTGTCTCTTGGAGACTTTTGGCCACTTTGGACCCAAGTCTGGGGATGTTTTTGAAACTTTTCAGAGGCCTCGCTGCTGACAGGAGGGACAGCAGGCAGTGACAGGCCCGGGGCTGACAGGCTCCCCCTCCCCTAGGGGGTGCTCGACTGCCACACCCAGCTGACATAGAACCTTTGTCACAATGCCCGTTACCGTGGTGAGGATGCGGGCACTCTGCGGGTGACAGGGACCCAGCAGGACTTGGTGTCAGCTCAGCAATTTCTCAGTTCCCCAAAGAAGCTGAATTCTGCAAATTGCTGCTTTTGCTCTTGAAATGATGTCATCAGGTGGGTGTCTTGGTGTAATAAACTGAAAACCAGAGCAGAAATGCTGAAATATTCCCATGATATGCATGGTCTCTGCACCAAACCACCATGACTCAGCCTAAGTAGATCTGCCACTTATTGTTCTGTACTGACAGCAGATTGTAGAAGTACAGCATGAAAAACATCCTTCTGTAGAGATCGTTGCGTTTTAGGCTTAGTCTAAGTGTCTCAAGTAGCCGGGGTTTTTGTTTGGGCCTAATCCATAAGGTCTGATGGCTTTCTTCCTCGTCTCAAGATGAATGTGGTAGAAAATATAAAGCAAGGAAACGTCCTTTGGCCTAGTCTTGCCTTGCCTTGCCTTATTTCCTTCTCATCCTGTTCTCTCTCCCAGCCTCTCTCACTAACCCCTCGTCTGGCTGCATGTCTCTGCTTTCCTCTCTCCTTTTCTCAATCTCTCCTGCTTCCTGGTTCTTGTCTTTCAATTCCTCCATTTCAGTCCTGCAGGCCCGCACTAGTTTTCGTCTTCCCTCCCTCTGGTCTGCTCCCTTCGCTTTCTCCCTCTGTTCCATATCCTTCTTCCCAACTTGTCTCTTGGAGACTTTTGGCCACGCTGGACCCTGGTCTGGGGATGTTTTTGAAACTTTTCAGAGGCCTGGCTGGTGACAGGGGGGACAGCAACAGTGACAGGCCCGGGGCTGACAGGCTCCCCCTCCCCTACAGGGCGCTTGACTGCCACACCCAGCTGGCATAGAACCTGTGTCAGAATGCCCGGACCCGTGGTGAGGATGCGGGCACTCTGCAGGTAAAGGGGACATGGCAGGACTTGGTGTCAGCTCAGCAATTTCTCAGTTCCCCAAAGAAGCTGAATTCTGCAAACTGCTGCTTTTGCTTTTGAAATGATGTCATCAGGTAGGTGTTTTTGTGTAATACACTGAAAACCAGAGCAGAAATGCTGAAATATTCCCATGATATGCATGGTCTCTGCACCAAACCACCATGACTCAGCCTGAGTATATCTGCCGCTTATTCTTTTGTACTGTCAGCAGATTGTGGAAGTACAGGATAAAAACCATCCTTATAGAGAGATCTTTGCATTTTAAGCTTAGTCTAAGTGTCTCAAGTAGCCGGGGTTTTTGTTTGTACCTAATCCATAAGGTCTGATGGCTTTCCTCCTCATCTCAAGATTAATGTGGTAGAAAATATAAATCAAGGAAACGTCCTTTGGCCTTGCCTTGCCTTGTCTTGCCTTATTTCCTTCTCATCCTGTTCTCTCTCCCAGCCTCTCTCACTAACCCCTCCTCTGGCTGCATGTCTCTTCTTTCCTCTCTCCTTTTCTCAAACTGTCCTGCTTCCTGACTCTTGTCTTTCAATTCCTCCATTTCAGTCCTGCAGCCCGGCACTAGTTTTTCCTCTTCCCTCCCTTTGTCTTGCTCCCTTCGCTTTCTCCCTCTGTTCCATATCCTTCTTCCCAACTTGTCTCTTGGAGACTTTTGGCCACTTTGGACCCAAGTCTGGGGATGTTTTTGAAACTTTTCAGAGGCCTCGCTGCTGACAGGGGGGACAGCAGGCAGTGACAGGCCCGGGGCTGACAGGCTCCCCCTCCCCTACGGGGCGCTCGACTGCCACACCCAGCTGACATACAACCTTTGTCACAATGCCCGCTACCGTGGTGAGGATGCGGGCACTCTGCAGGTGACAGGGACCCAGCAGGACTTGGTGTCAGCTCAGCAATTTCTCAGTTCCCCAAAGAAGCTGAATTCTGCAAATTGCTGCTTTTGCTCTTGAAATGATGTCATCAGGTGGGTGTCTTGGTGTAATAAACTGAAAACCAGAGCAGAAATGCTGAAATATTCCCATGATATGCATGGTCTCTGCACCAAACCACCATGACTTAGCCTAAGTAGATCTACCGCTTATTCTTTTTTGCTGCCTGCAGATTGTGGATGTAGAGTATAAAAACCGTCCTTCTGGAGAGATCTTTGCATTTTAGGCTTAGTCTAAGTGTCTCAAGTAGTCAGGGTTTTGTTTGGCCCTAATCCATAAGGTCTGATGGCTTTACTCCCCATCTCCAGATGAATGTGGTAGAAAATATAAATCAAGGAAACGTCCTTTGGCCTTGCCTTGCCTTGCCTTGCCTTATTTCCTTCTCATCCTGTTCTCTGTCCCAGCCTCTCTCACTAACCCCTCGTCTGGCTGCATGTCTCTGCTTTCCTCTCTGCTTTTCTCAAAATCTCCTGCTTCCTGGTTCTTGTCTTTCAATTCCTCCATTTCAGTCCTGCAGCCCGGCACTAGTTTTTCCTCTTCCCTCCCTTTGTCTTGCTCCCTTCGCTTTCTCCCTCTGTTCCATATCCTTCTTCCCAACTTGTCTCTTGGAGACTTTTGGCCACGCTGGACCCAAGTCTGGGGATGTTTTTGAAACTTTTCAGAGGCCTCGCTGCTGACAGGGGGGACAGCAGGCAGTGACAGGCCCGGGGCTGACAGGCTCCCCCTCCCCTACGGGGCGCTCGACTGCCACACCCAGCTGACATAGAACCTTTGTCACAATGCCCGCTACCGTGGTGAGGATGCGGGCACTCTGCGGGTGACAGGGACCCAGCAGGACTTGGTGTCAGCTCAGCAATTTCTCAGTTCCCCAAAGAAGCTGAATTCTGCAAATTGCTGCTTTTGCTCTTGAAATGATGTCATCAGGTGGGTGTCTTGGTGTAATAAACTGAAAACCAGAGCAGAAATGCTGAAATATTCCCATGATATGCATGGTCTCTGCACCAAACCACCATGACTCAGCCTAGGTAGATCTACCGCTTATTCTTTTTTGCTGCCTGCAGATTGTGGATGTAGAGTATAAAAACCGCCCTTCTGGAGAGATCTTTGCATTTTAGGCTTAGTCTAAGTGTCTCAAGTAGTCAGGGTTTTGCTTGGCCCTAATCCATAAGGTCTGATGGCTTTCCTCCCCGTCTCCAGATGAATGTGGTAGAAAATATAAATCAAGGAAACGTCCTTTGGCCTTGCCTTGCCTTGCCTTGCCTTATTTCCTTCTCATCCTGTTCTCTGTCCCAACCTCTCTCACTAACCCCTCGTCTGGCTGCATGTCTCTTCTTTCCTCTCTCCTTTTCTCAAACTCTCCTGCTTCCTGGTTCTTGTCTTTCAATTCCTCCATTTCAGTCCTGCAGCTTGGCACTAGTTTTTCCTCTTCCCTCCCTTTGTCTTGCTCCCTTCGCTTTCTCCCTCTGTTCCATATCCTTCTTCCCAACTTGTCTCTTGGAGACTTTTGGCCACGCTGGACCCAAGTCTGGGGATGTTTTTCAAACTTTTCAGAGGCCTCGCTGCTGACAGGGGGGACAGCAGGCAGTGACAGGCCCGGGGCTGACAGGCTCCCCCTCCCCTACGGGGCGCTCGACTGCCACACCCAGCTGACATAGAACCTTTGTCACAATGCCCGCTACCGTGGTGAGGATGCGGGCACTCTGCGGGTGACAGGGACCCAGCAGGACTTGGTGTCAGCTCAGCAATTTCTCAGTTCCCCAAAGAAGCTGAATTCTGCAAATTGCTGCTTTTGCTCTTGAAATGATGTCATCAGGTGGGTGTCTTGGTGTAATAAACTGAAAACCAGAGCAGAAATGCTGAAATATTCCCATGATATGCATGGTCTCTGCACCAAACCACCATGACTTAGCCTAAGTAGATCTACCGGTTATTCTTTTTTGCTGCCTGCAGATTGTGGATGTAGAGTATAAAAACCGTCCTTCTGGAGAGATCTTTGCATTTTAGGCTTAGTCTAAGTGTCTCAAGTAGTCAGGGTTTTGTTTGGCCCTAATCCATAAGGTCTGATGGCTTTACTCCCCATCTCCAGATGAATGTGGTAGAAAATATAAATCAAGGAAACGTCCTTTGGCCTTGCCTTGCCTTGCCTTATTTCCTTCTCATCCTGTTCTCTGTCCCAGCCTCTCTCACTAACCCCTCGTCTGGCTGCATGTCTCTTCTTTCCTCTCTCCTTTTCTCAAACTCTCCTGCTTCCTGGTTCTTGTCTTTCAATTCCTCCATTTCAGTCCTGCAGCCCGGCACTAGTTTTTCCTCTTCCCTCCCTTTGTCTTGCTCCCTTCGCTTTCTCCCTCTGTTCCATATCCTTCTTCCCAACTTGTCTCTTGGAGACTTTTGGCCACGCTGGACCCAAGTCTGGGGATGTTTTTGAAACTTTTCAGAGGCCTCGCTGCTGACAGGGGGGACAGCAGGCAGTGACAGGCCCGGGGCTGACAGGCTCCCCCTCCCCTAGGGGGCGCTCGGCTGCCACACCCAGCTGACATAGAACCTTTGTCACAATGCCCGCTACCGTGGTGAGGATGCGGGCACTCTGCAGGTGACAGGGACCCAGCAGGACTTGGTGTCAGCTCAGCAATTTCTCAGTTCCCCAAAGAAGCTGAATTCTGCAAATTGCTGCTTTTGCTCTTGAAATGATGTCATCAGGTGGGTGTCTTGGTGTAATAAACTGAAAACCAGAGCAGAAATGCTGAAATATTCCCATGATATGCATGGTCTCTGCACCAAACCACCATAACTTAGCCTAAGTAGATCTACCGCTTATTCTTTTTTGCTGCCTGCAGATTGTGGATGTAGAGTATAAAAACCGTCCATCTGGAGAGATCTTTGCATTTTAGGCTTAGTCTAAGTGTCTCAAGTAGTCAGGGTTTTGTTTGGCCCTAATCCATAAGGTCTGATGGCTTTACTCCCCATCTCCAGATGAATGTGGTAGAAAATATAAATCAAGGAAACGTCCTTTGGCCTTGCCTTGCCTTGCCTTATTTCCTTCTCATCCTGTTCTCTGTCCCAGCCTCTCTCACTAACCCCTCGTCTGGCTGCATGTCTCTTCTTTCCTCTCTCCTTTTCTCAAACTCTCCTGCTTCCTGGTTCTTGTCTTTCAATTCCTCCATTTCAGTCCTGCAGCTTGGCACTAGTTTTTCCTCTTCCCTCCCTTTGTCTTGCTCCCTTCGCTTTCTCCCTCTGTTCCATATCCTTCTTCCCAACTTGTCTCTTGGAGACTTTTGGCCACGCTGGACCCAAGTCTGGGGATGTTTTTGAAACTTTTCAGAGGCCTCGCTGCTGACAGGGGGGACAGCAGGCAGTGACAGGCCCGGGGCTGACAGGCTCCCCCTCCCCTACGGGGCGCTCGACTGCCACACCCAGCTGACATAGAACCTTTGTCACAATGCCCGCTACCGTGGTGAGGATGCGGGCACTCTGCGGGTGACAGGGACCCAGCAGGACTTGGTGTCAGCTCAGCAATTTCTCAGTTCCCCAAAGAAGCTGAATTCTGCAAATTGCTGCTTTTGCTCTTGAAATGATGTCATCAGGTGGGTGTCTTGGTGTAATAAACTGAAAACCAGAGCAGAAATGCTGAAATATTCCCATGATATGCATGGTCTCTGCACCAAACCACCATGACTTAGCCTAAGTAGATCTACCGCTTATTCTTTTTTGCTGCCTGCAGATTGTGGATGTAGAGTATAAAAACCGTCCTTCTGGAGAGATCTTTGCATTTTAGGCTTAGTCTAAGTGTCTCAAGTAGTCAGGGTTTTGTTTGGCCCTAATCCATAAGGTCTGATGGCTTTACTCCCCATCTCCAGATGAATGTGGTAGAAAATATAAATCAAGGAAACGTCCTTTGGCCTTGCCTTGCCTTGCCTTATTTCCTTCTCATCCTGTTCTCTGTCCCAGCCTCTCTCACTAACCCCTCGTCTGGCTGCATGTCTCTTCTTTCCTCTCTCCTTTTCTCAAACTCTCCTGCTTCCTGGTTCTTGTCTTTCAATTCCTCCATTTCAGTCCTGCAGCCCGGCACTAGTTTTTCCTCTTCCCTCCCTTTGTCTTGCTCCCTTCGCTTTCTCCCTCTGTTCCATATCCTTCTTCCCAACTTGTCTCTTGGAGACTTTTGGCCACGCTGGACCCAAGTCTGGGGATGTTTTTGAAACTTTTCAGAGGCCTCGCTGCTGACAGGGGGGACAGCAGGCAGTGACAGGCCCGGGGCTGACAGGCTCCCCCTCCCCTAGGGGGCGCTCGGCTGCCACACCCAGCTGACATAGAACCTTTGTCACAATGCCCGCTACCGTGGTGAGGATGCGGGCACTCTGCGGGTGACAGGGACCCAGCAGGACTTGGTGTCAGCTCAGCAATTTCTCAGTTCCCCAAAGAAGCTGAATTCTGCAAATTGCTGCTTTTGCTCTTGAAATGATGTCATCAGGTGGGTGTCTTGGTGTAATAAACTGAAAACCAGAGCAGAAATGCTGAAATATTCCCATGATATGCATGGTCTCTGCACCAAACCACCATAACTTAGCCTAAGTAGATCTACCGCTTATTCTTTTTTGCTGCCTGCAGATTGTGGATGTAGAGTATAAAAACCGTCCTTCTGGAGAGATCTTTGCATTTTAGGCTTAGTCTAAGTGTCTCAAGTAGTCAGGGTTTTGTTTGGCCCTAATCCATAAGGTCTGATGGCTTTACTCCCCATCTCCAGATGAATGTGGTAGAAAATATAAATCAAGGAAACGTCCTTTGGCCTTGCCTTGCCTTGCCTTATTTCCTTCTCATCCTGTTCTCTGTCCCAGCCTCTCTCACTAACCCCTCGTCTGGCTGCATGTCTCTTCTTTCCTCTCTCCTTTTCTCAAACTCTCCTGCTTCCTGGTTCTTGTCTTTCAATTCCTCCATTTCAGTCCTGCAGCCCGGCACTAGTTTTTCCTCTTCCCTCCCTTTGTCTTGCTCCCTTCGCTTTCTCCCTCTGTTCCATATCCTTCTTCCCAACTTGTCTCTTGGAGACTTTTGGCCACGCTGGACCCAAGTCTGGGGATGTTTTTGAAACTTTTCAGAGGCCTCGCTGCTGACAGGGGGGACAGCAGGCAGTGACAGGCCCGGGGCTGACAGGCTCCCCCTCCCCTACGGGGCGCTCGGCTGCCACACCCAGCTGACATAGAACCTTTGTCACAATGCCCGCTACCGTGGTGAGGATGCGGGCACTCTGCGGGTGACAGGGACCCAGCAGGACTTGGTGTCAGCTCAGCAATTTCTCAGTTCCCCAAAGAAGCTGAATTCTGCAAATTGCTGCTTTTGCTCTTGAAATGATGTCATCAGGTGGGTGTCTTGGTGTAATAAACTGAAAACCAGAGCAGAAATGCTGAAATATTCCCATGATATGCATGGTCTCTGCACCAAACCACCATGACTTAGCCTAAGTAGATCTACCGCTTATTCTTTTTTGCTGCCTGCAGATTGTGGATGTAGAGTATAAAAACCGTCCTTCTGGAGAGATCTTTGCATTTTAAGCTTAGTCTAAGTGTCTCAAGTAGTCAGGGTTTTGTTTGGCCCTAATCCATAAGGTCTGATGGCTTTACTCCCCATCTCCAGATGAATGTGGTAGAAAATATAAATCAAGGAAACGTCCTTTGGCCTTGCCTTGCCTTGCCTTATTTCCTTCTCATCCTGTTCTCTGTCCCAGCCTCTCTCACTAACCCCTCGTCTGGCTGCATGTCTCTTCTTTCCTCTCTCCTTTTCTCAAACTCTCCTGCTTCCTGACTCTTGTCTTTCAATTCCTCCATTTCAGTCCTGCAGCCCGGCACTAGTTTTTCCTCTTCCCTTTCTTTGTCTTGCTCCCTTCGCTTTCTCCCTCTGTTCCATATCCTTCTTCCCAACTTGTCTCTTGGAGACTTTTGGCCACGCTGGACCCAAGTCTGGGGATGTTTTTGAAACTTTTCAGAGGCCTCGCTGCTGACAGGGGGGACAGCAGGCAGTGACAGGCCCGGGGCTGACAGGCTCCCCCTCCCCTAGGGGGCGCTCGGCTGCCACACCCAGCTGACATAGAACCTTTGTCACAATGCCCGCTACCGTGGTGAGGATGCGGGCACTCTGCGGGTGACAGGGACCCAGCAGGACTTGGTGTCAGCTCACCAATTTCTCAGTTCCCCAAAGAAGCTGAATTCTGCAAATTGCTGCTTTTGCTCTTGAAATGATGTCATCAGGTGGGTGTCTTGGTGTAATAAACTGAAAACCAGAGCAGAAATGCTGAAATATTCCCATGATATGCATGGTCTCTGCACCAAACCACCATGACTTAGCCTAAGTAGATCTACCGCTTATTCTTTTTTGCTGCCTGCAGATTGTGGATGTAGAGTATAAAAACCGTCCTTCTGGAGAGATCTTTGCATTTTAGGCTTAGTCTAAGTGTCTCAAGTAGTCAGGGTTTTGTTTGGCCCTAATCCATAAGGTCTGATGGCTTTACTCCCCATCTCCAGATGAATGTGGTAGAAAATATAAATCAAGGAAACGTCCTTTGGCCTTGCCTTGCCTTGCCTTATTTCCTTCTCATCCTGTTCTCTGTCCCAGCCTCTCTCACTAACCCCTCGTCTGGCTGCATGTCTCTTCTTTCCTCTCTCCTTTTCTCAAACTCTCCTGCTTCCTGGTTCTTGTCTTTCAATTCCTCCATTTCAGTCCTGCAGCCCGGCACTAGTTTTTCCTCTTCCCTCCCTTTGTCTTGCTCCCTTCGCTTTCTCCCTCTGTTCCATATCCTTCTTCCCAACTTGTCTCTTGGAGACTTTTGGCCACGCTGGACCCAAGTCTGGGGATGTTTTTGAAACTTTTCAGAGGCCTCGCTGCTGACAGGGGGGACAGCAGGCAGTGACAGGCCCGGGGCTGACAGGCTCCCCCTCCCCTACGGGGCGCTCGGCTGCCACACCCAGCTGACATAGAACCTTTGTCACAATGCCCGCTACCGTGGTGAGGATGCGGGCACTCTGCGGGTGACAGGGACCCAGCAGGACTTGGTGTCAGCTCAGCAATTTCTCAGTTCCCCAAAGAAGCTGAATTCTGCAAATTGCTGCTTTTGCTCTTGAAATGATGTCATCAGGTGGGTGTCTTGGTGTAATAAACTGAAAACCAGAGCAGAAATGCTGAAATATTCCCATGATATGCATGGTCTCTGCACCAAACCACCATGACTTAGCCTAAGTAGATCTACCGCTTATTCTTTTTTGCTGCCTGCAGATTGTGGATGTAGAGTATAAAAACCGTCCTTCTGGAGAGATCTTTGCATTTTAGGCTTAGTCTAAGTGTCTCAAGTAGTCAGGGTTTTGTTTGGCCCTAATCCATAAGGTCTGATGGCTTTACTCCCCATCTCCAGATGAATGTGGTAGAAAATATAAATCAAGGAAATGTCCTTTGGCCTTGCCTTGCCTTGCCTTGCCTTATTTCCTTCTCATCCTGTTCTCTGTCCCAGCCTCTCTTACTAACCCCTCGTCTGGCTGCATGTCTCTGCTTTCCTCTCTCCTTTTCTCAAACTCTCCTGCTTCCTGGTTCTTGTCTTTCAATTCCTCCATTTCAGTCCTGCAGCCCCGCACTAGTTTTTCCTCTTCCCTTTCTTTGTCCAGCTCCCTTCGCTTTCTCCCTCTGTTCCATATCCTTCTTCCCAGCTTGTCTCTTGGAGACTTTTGGCCACTTTGGACCCAAGTCTGGGGATGTTTTTGAAACTTTTCAGAGGCCTCGCTGCTGACAGGAGGGACAGCAGGCAGTGACAGGCCCGGGGCTGACAGGCTCCCCCTCCCCTAGGGGGTGCTCGACAGCCACACCCAGCTGAAATACAACCTTTGTAAGAATGCCCGTTACCGTGGTGAGGATGCGGGCACTCTGCGGGTGACAGGGACCCAGCAGGACTTGGTGTCAGCTCAGCAATTTCTCAGTTCCCCAAAGAAGCTGAATTCTGCAAATTGCTGCTTTTCCTCTTGAAATGATGTCATCAGGTGGGTGTCTTGGTGTAATAAACTGAAAACCAGAGCAGAAATGCTGAAATATTCCCATGATATGCATGGTCTCTGCACCAAACCACCATGACTCAGCCTAAGTAGATCTGCCACTTATTGTTCTGTACTGACAGCAGATTGTAGAAGTACAGCATGAAAAACATCCTTCTGGAGAGATCGTTGCGTTTTAGGCTTAGTCTAAGTGTCTCAAGTAGCCGGGGTTTTTGTTTGGGCCTAATCCATAAGGTCTGATGGCTTTCTTCCTCGTCTCAAGATGAATGTGGTAGAAAATATAAAGCAAGGAAACGTCCTTTGGCCTAGTCTTGCCTTGCCTTATTTCCTTCTCATCCTGTTCTCTGTCCCAGCCTCTCTCACTAACCCCTCGTCTGGCTGCATGTCTCTGCTTTCCTCTCTCCTTTTCTCAATCTCTCCTGCTTCCTGGTTCTTGTCTTTCAATTCCTCCATTTCAGTCCTGCAGCCCGGCACTAGTTTTCCTCTTCCCTCCCTTTGGTCTGCTCCCTTCGCTTTCTCCCTCTGTTCTATATCCTTCTTCCCGACTTGTCTCTTGGAGACTTTTGGCCATGCTGGACCCAAGTCTGGGGATGTTTTTGGAACTTTTCAGAGGCCTCGCTGCTGACAGGGGGGACAGCAACAGTGACAGGCCCGGGGCTGACAGACTCCCCCTCCCCTAGGAGGCGCTCGGCTGCCACACCCAGCTGACATAGAACCTTTGTCAGAATGCCCGCTACCGTGGTGAGGATGCGGGCACTCTGCAGGTAAAGGGGACATGGAAGGACTTGGTGTCAGCTCAGCAATTTCTCAGTTCCCTAAAGAAGCTGAATTCTGCAAACTGCTGCTTTTCCTCTTGAAATGATGTCATCAGGTGGGTGTCTTGGTGTAATAAACTGAAAACCAGAGCAGAAATGCTGAAATATTCCCATGATATGCATGGTCTCTGCACCAAACCACCATGACTCAGCCTAAGTAGATCTGCCACTTATTGTTCTTTACTGACAGCAGATTGTAGAAGTACAGCATGAAAAACATCCTTCTGGAGAGATCGTTGCGTTTTATGCTTAGTCTAAGTGTCTGAAGGCAGCAAAAAAGAATAAGCGGTAAGTCTACTCAGGCTGAGTCATGGTGGTTTGGTGCAGAGACCATGCATATCATGGGAATATTTCAGCATTTCTATTCTGGTTTTCAGTTTATTACACTAAAACACCCACCTGATGACATCATTCCAAGAGCAAAGCAGCAGTTTGCAGAATTCAGCTTCTTTAGGGAACTGAGAAATTGCTGAGCTGACACCAAGTCCTGCTGGGTCCCTGTCACCTGCAGAGTGCCCGCATCCTCACCACGGTAGCGGGCATTGTGACAAAGGTTCTATGTCAGCTGGGTGTGGCAGCCGAGCGCCCCGTAGGGGAGGGGGAGCCTGTCAGCCCCGGGCCTGTCACTGCCTGCTGTCCCTCCTGTCAGAAGCGAGGCCTCTGAAAAGTTTCAAAAACATCCCCAGACTTGGGTCCAAAGTGGCCAAAAGTCTCCAAGAGACAAGTTGGGAAGAAGGATATGGAACAGAGGGAGAAAGCGAAGTGAGCAAGACAAAGGGAGGGAAGAGGAAAAACTAGTGCCAAGCTGCAGGACTGAAATGGAGGAATTGAAAGACAAGAACCAGGAAGCAGGAGAGTTTGAGAAAAGGAGAGAGGAAAGAAGAGACATGCAGCCAGACGAGGGGTTAGTGAGAGAGGCTGGGACAGAGAACAGGATGAGAAGGAAATAAGGCAAGGCAAGGCAAGGCCAAAGGACGTTTCCTTGATTTATATTTTCTACCACATTCATCTGGAGATGGGGAGGAAAGCCATCAGACCTTATGGATTAGGGCCAAGCAAAACCCTGACTACTTGAGACACTTAGACTAAGCCTAAAATGCAAAGATCTCTCCAGAAGGACGGTTTTTATACTCTACATCCACAATCTGCAGGCAGCAAAAAAGAATAAGCGGTAGATCTGCTTAGGCTGAGTCATGGTAGTTTGGTGCGGAGACCATGCATATCATGGGAATATTTCAGCATTTCTATTCTGGTTTTCAGTTTATTACACCAAGACACCCACCTGATGACATCATTTCAAGAGCAAAAGCAGCAATTTGCAGAATTCAGCTTCTTTGGGGAACTGAGAAATTGCTGAGCTGGCACCAAGTCCTGCAGGGTCCCTGTTACCCGCAGAGTGCCCGCATCCTCACCACGGGTCCGGGCATTGTGACAAAGGTTCTATGTCAGCTGGGTGTGGCAGTCGAGCGCCCCGTAGGGGAGGGGGAGCCTGTCAGCCCCGGGCCTGTCACTGCCTGCTGTCCCTCCTGTCAGCAGCGAGGCCTCTGAAAAGTTTCAAAAACATCCCCAGACTTGGGTCCAGCGTGGCCAAAAGTCTCCAAGAGACAAGTTGGGAAGAAGGATATGGAACAGAGGGAGAAAGCGAAGGGAGCAAGACAAAGGGAGGGAAGAGGAAAATCTAGTGCGGGGCTGCAGGACTGAAATGGAGGAATTGAAAGACAAGAGTCAGGAAGCAGGAGAGTTTGAGAAAAGGAGAGAGGAAAGAAGAGACATGCAGCCAGAGGAGGGGTTAGTGAGAGAGGCTGGAACAGAGAACAGGATTAGAAGGAAATAAGGCAAGACAAGGCAAGGCTACGCCAAAGGACCTTTCCCTGATTTATATTTTCTACCACATTGATCTGGAGACGAGGAGGAAAGCCATCAGACCTGATGGATTAGGCCCAAACAAAAACCCCGGCTACTTGAGACACTTAGACTAAGCTTAAAATGCAAAGATCTCTCCATAAGGATGGTTTTTATCCTGTACTTCCACAATCTGCTGACAGTACAAAAGAATAAGCGGCAGATCTACTCAGGCTGAGTCATGGTGGTTTGGTGCAGAGACCATGCATATCATGGGAATATTTCAGCATTTCTATTCTGGTTTTCAGTGTATTACACTAAAACACCCACCTGATGACATCATTTCAAGAGCAAAAGCAGCAGTTTGCAGAATTCAGCTTCTTTAGGGAACTGAGAAGTTGCTGAGCTGACACCAAGTCCTTCCATGTCCCCTTTACCTGCAGAGTGCCCGCATCCTCACCACGGTAGCGGGCATTGTGACAAAGGTTCTATGTCAGCTGGGTGTGGCAGCCGAGCGCCCCCTACGGTAGGGGGAGTCTGTCAGCCCCGGGCCTGTCACTGTTGCTGTCCCCCCTGTCAGCAGCGAGGCCTCTGAAAAGTTCCAAAAACATCCCCAGACTTGGGTCCAGCATGACCAAAAGTCTCCAAGAGACAAGTCGAGAAGAAGGATATAGAGCAGAGGGAGAAAGCGAAGGGAGCAGACCAAAGGGAGGGAAGAGGAAAACTAGTGCTGGGCTGCAGGACTGAAATGGAGGAATTGAAAGACAAGAACCAGGAAGCAGGAGATTTTGAGAAAAGGAGAGAGGAAAGCAGAGACATGCAGCCAGACGAGGGGTTAGTGAGAGAGGCTGGGACAGAGAACAGGATGAGAAGGAAATAAGGCAAGGCAAGGAAAGACTAGGCCAAAGGACGTTTCCTTGCTTTATATTTTCTACCACATTCATCTTGAAACGAGGAAGAAAGCCATCAGACCTTATGGATTAGGCCCAAACAAAAACCGTGGCTACTTGAGACACTTAGACTAAGCCTAAAACGCAACGATCTCTCCAGAAGGATGTTTTTCATGCTGTACTTCTACAATCTGCTGGCAGTACAGAAGAATAAGCGGCAGATCTACTCAGGCTCAGTCATGGTGCTTTGGTGCAGAGATCATGCATATCATGGGAATATTTCAGCATGAGACCCCATCTGGAATATTGTGTCCAGTTCTGGGCCCCTCAGTTCAAGAAGGACAGGGAACTGCTGGAGAGGGTCCAGCGTAGGGCAACAAAGATGATTAAGGGAGTGGAGCATCTCCCTTATGAAGAAAGGCTGAGGGAGCTGGGGCTCTTTAGTTTGGAGAAGAGGAGACTGAGGGGTGACCTTATTAATGTTTATAAATATATAAAGGGTGAGTGCCATGAGGATGGAGTCAGGCTCTTCTCGGTGGCAAACAATGATAGGACAAGGGGCAATGGGATCAAGGTGGAACACAAGAGGTTCCACTTAAATTTGAGAAAGAACTTCTTCTCAGTGAGGGTAACAGAGCACTGGAACAGGCTACCCAGGGAGGTTGTGGAGTCTCCTTCCCTGGAGACATTCAAAGACCACCTGGACACATTCCTGTGCGACCTCACCTAGGTGTTCCTGCTCCAGCAGGGGGATTGGACTAGATGATCTTTTGAGGTCCCTTCCAATCCCAAACATACTGTGATACTGTGATACTGTGATGTCTGCTCTGGTTTTCAGTTTATTACACCAAGACACCCACCTGATGACATCATTTCAAGAGCAAAAGCAGCAATTTGCAGAATTCAGCTTCTTTGGGGAACTGAGAAATTGCTGAGCTGACACCAAGTCCTGCTGGGTCCCTGTCACCCGCAGAGTGCCCGCATCCTCACCACGGTAGCGGGCATTGTGACAAAGGTTCTATGTCAGCTGGGTGTGGCAGTCGAGCGCCCCGTAGGGGAGGGGGAGCCTGTCAGCCCCGGGCCTGTCACTGCCTGCTGTCCCTCCTGTCAGCAGCGAGGCCTCTGAAAAGTTTCAAAAACATCCCCAGACTTGGGTCCAAAGTGGCCAAAAGTCTCCAAGAGACAAGTTGGGAAGAAGGATATGGAACAGAGGGAGAAAGCGAAGGGAGCAAGACAAAGAAAGGGAAGAGGAAAAACTAGTGCCGGGCTGCAGGACTGAAATGGAGGAATTGAAAGACAAGAACCAGGAAGCAGGAGAGTTTGAGAAAAGGAGAGAGGAAAGAAGAGACATGCAGCCAGACGAGGGGTTAGTGAGAGAGGCTGGGACAGAGAACAGGATGAGAAGGAAATAAGGCAAGGCAAGGCAAGGCCAAAGGACGTTTCCTTGATTTATATTTTCTACCACATTCATCTGGAGATGGGGAGTAAAGCCATCAGACCTTATGGATTAGGGCCAAACAAAACCCTGACTACTTGAGACACTCAGACTAAGCCTAAAATGCAAAGATCTCTCCAGAAGGACGGTTTTTATACTCTACATCCACAATCTGCAGGCAGCAAAAAAGAATAAGCGGTAGATCTACTTAGGCTAAGTCATGGTGGTTTGGTGCAGAGACCATGCATATCATGGGAATATTTCAGCATTTCTGCTCTGGTTTTCAGTTTATTACACCAAGACACCCACCTGATGACATCATTTCAAGAGCAAAAGCAGCAATTTGCAGAATTCAGCTTCTTTGGGGAACTGAGAAATTGCTGAGCTGACACCAAGTCCTGCTGGGTCCCTGTCACCCGCAGAGTGCCCGCATCCTCACCACGGTAGCGGGCATT
The DNA here is from genome assembly GCF_037038585.1 of Patagioenas fasciata. Classification (NCBI taxonomy): domain Eukaryota; kingdom Metazoa; phylum Chordata; class Aves; order Columbiformes; family Columbidae; genus Patagioenas; species Patagioenas fasciata. The sequence continues at coordinate 21,736,028 of NC_092524.1, forward strand.
GTGACAAAGGTTCTATGTCAGCTGGGTGTGGCAGTCGAGCACCCCGTAGGGGAGGGGGAGCCTGTCAGCCCCGGGCCTGTCACTGCTTGCTGTCCCCCCTGTCACCAGCGAGGCCTCTGAAAAGTTTCAAAAACATCCCCAGACTTGGGTCCAGCGTGGCCAAAAGTCTCCAAGAGACAAGTTGGGAAGAAGGATATGGAACAGAGGGAGAAAGCGAAGGGAGCAAGACAAAGAAAGGGAAGAGGAAAAACTAGTGCCGGGCTGCAGGACTGAAATGGAGGAATTGAAAGACAAGAGTCAGGAAGCAGGAGAGTTTGAGAAAAGGAGAGAGGAAAGAAGAGACATGCAGCCAGAGGAGGGGTTAGTGAGAGAGGCTGGAACAGAGAACAGGATGAGAAGGAAATAAGGCAAGGCAAGTCAAGGCAAGGCCAAAGGACGTTTCCTTGATTTATATTTTCTACCACATTCATCTGGAGACGAGGAGGAAAGCCATCAGACCTGATGGATTAGGCCCAAACAAAAACCCCGGCTACTTGAGACACTTAGACTAAGCCTAAAATGCAAAGATCTCTCCAGAAGGACGGTTTTTATACTCTACATCCACAATCTGCAGGCAGCAAAAAAGAATAAGCGGTAGATCTACTTAGGCTGAGTCATGGTAGTTTGGTGCAGAGACCATGCATATCATGGGAATATTTCAGCATTTCTGCTCTGGTTTTCAGTTTATTACACCAAGACACCCACCTGATGACATCATTTCAAGAGCAAAAGCAGCAATTTGCAGAATTCAGCTTCTTTGGGGAACTGAGAAATTGCTGAGCTGGCACCAAGTCCTGCTGGGTCCGTGTCACCCGCAGAGTGCCCGCATCCTCACCACGGGTCCGGGCATTGTGACAAAGGTTCTATGTCAGCTGGGTGTGGCAGTCGAGCACCCCGTAGGGGAGGGGGAGCCTGTCAGCCCCGGGCCTGTCACTGCCTGCTGTCCCTCCTGTCAGCAGCGAGGCCTCTGAAAAGTTTCAAAAACATCCCCAGACTTGGGTCCAGCGTGGCCAAAAGTCTCCAAGAGACAAGTTGGGAAGAAGGATATGGAACAGAGGGAGAAAGCGAAGGGAGCAAGACAAAGGGAGGGAAGAGGAAAAACTAGTGCCGGGCTGCAGGACTGAAATGGAGGAATTGAAAGACAAGAACCAGGAAGCAGGAGATTTTGAGAAAAGGAGAGAGGAAAGAAGAGACATGCAGCCAGACGAGGGGTTAGTGAGAGAGGCTGGGACAGAGAACAGGATGAGAAGGAAATAAGGCAAGGCAAGGCAAGGCAAGGCCAAAGGACGTTTCCTTGATTTATATTTTCTACCACATTCATCTGGAGATGGGGAGTAAAGCCATCAGACCTTATGGATTAGGGCCATGCAAAACCCTGACTACTTGAGACACTTAGACTAAGCCTAAAATGCAAAGATCTCTCCAGAAGGACGGTTTTTATACTCTACATCCACAATCTGCAGGCAGCAAAAAAGAATAAGCGGTAGATCTACTTAGGCTGAGTCATGGTAGTTTGGTGCAGAGACCATGCATATCATGGGAATATTTCAGCATTTCTGCTCTGGTTTTCAGTTTATTACACCAAGACACCCACCTGATGACATCATTTCAAGAGCAAAAGCAGCAATTTGCAGAATTCAGCTTCTTTGGGGAACTGAGAAATTGCTTAGCTGGCACCAAGTCCTGCTGGGTCCCTGTCACCAGCAGAGTGCCCGCATCCTCACCACGGGTCCGGGCATTCTTACAAAGGTTCTATGTCAGCTGGGTGTGGCAGTCGAGCGCCCCGTAGGGGAGGGGGAGCCTGTCAGCCCCGGGCCTGTCACTGTTGCTGTCCCCCCTGTCACCAGCGAGGCCTCTGAAAAGTTTCAAAAACATCCCCAGACCAGGGTCCAAAGTGGCCAAAAGTCTCCAAGAGACAAGTTGGGAAGAAGGATATGGAACAGAGGGAGAAAGCGAAGGGAGCAAGACAAAGGGAAGGAAGAGGAAAATCTAGTGCCGGGCTGCAGGACTGAAATGGAGGAATTGAAAGACAAGAATCAGGAAGCAGGAGAGTTTGAGAAAAGGAGAGAAGAAAGAAGAGACATGCAGCCAGAGGAGGGGTTAGTGAGAGAGGCTGGAACAGAGAACAGGATTAGAAGGAAATAAGGCAAGACAAGGCAAGGCTACGCCAAAGGACCTTTCCCTGATTTATATTTTCTACCACATTCATCTTGAGACGAGGAGGAAAGCCATCAGACCTGATGGATTAGGCCCAAACAAAAACCCCGGCTACTTGAGACACTTAGACTAAGCTTAAAATGCAAAGATCTCTCCATAAGGATGGTTTTTATCCTGTACTTCCACAATCTGCTGACAGTACAAAAGAATAAGCGGCAGATCTACTTAGGCTGAGTCATGGTGATTTGGTGCAGAGACCATGCATATCATGGGAATATTTCAGCATTTCTATTCTGGTTTTCAGTGTATTACACTAAAACACCCACCTGATGACATCATTTCAAGAGCAAAAGCAGCAGTTTGCAGAATTCAGCTTCTTTAGGGAACTGAGAAATTGCTGAGCTGACACCAAGTCCTTCCATGTCCCCTTTACCTGCAGAGTGCCCGCATCCTCACCACGGTAGCGGGCATTGTGACAAAGGTTCTATGTCAGCTGGGTGTGGCAGCCGAGCGCCCCCTACGGTAGGGGGAGTCTGTCAGCCCCGGGCCTGTCACTGTTGCTGTTCCCCCTGTCACCAGCGAGGCCTCTGAAAAGTTCCAAAAACATCCCCAGACTTGGGTCCAGCATGGCCAAAAGTCTCCAACAGACAAGTCGGGAAGAAGGATATAGAACAGAGGGAGAAAGCGAAGGGAGCAGACCAAAGGGAGGGAAGAGGAAAACTAGTACCGGGCTGCAGGACTGAAATGGAGGAATTGAAAGACAAGAACCAGGAAGCAGGAGAGATTGAGAAAAGGAGAGAGGAAAGAAGAGACATGCAGCCAGACGAGGGGTTAGTGCGAGAGGCTGGGACAGAGAACAGGATTAGAAGGAAATAAGGCAAGACAAGGCAAGGCTACGCCAAAGGACCTTTCCCTGATTTATATTTTCTACCACATTCATCTTGAGACGAGGAGGAAAGCCATCAGACCTGATGGATTAGGCCCAAACAAAAACCCGGCTACTTGAGACACTTAGACTAAGCTTAAAATGCAAAGATGTCTCCATAAGGATGGTTTTTATCCTGTACTTCCACAATCTGCTGACAGTACAAAAGAATAAGCGGCAGATCTACTCAGGCTGAGTCAGGGTGGTTTGGTGCAGAGACCATGCATATCATGGGAATATTTCAGCATTTCTATTCTGGTTTTCAGTTTATTACACTAAAACACCCACCTGATGACATCATTCCAAGAGCAAAAGCAGCAGTTTGCAGAATTCAGCTTCTTTGGGGAACTGAGAAATTGCTGAGCTGACACCAAGTCCTGCTGGGTTCCTGTCACCCGCAGAGTGCCCGCATCCTCACCACGGTAACGGGCATTCTTACAAAGGTTGTATGTCAGCTGGGTGTGGCAGTCGAGCACCCCGTAGGGGAGGGGGAGCCTGTCAGCCCCGGGCCTGTCACTGCCTGCTGTCCCTCCTGTCAGCAGCGAGGCCTCTGAAAAGTTTCAAAAACATCCCCAGACTTGGGTCCAAAGTGGCCAAAAGTCTCCAAGAGACAAGCTATGAAGAAGGGTATGGAACAGAGGGCGAAAGCGAAGGGAGCTGGACAAAGAAAGGGAAGAGGAAAAACTAGTGCCGGGCTGCAGGACTGAAATGGAGGAATTGAAAGACAAGAACCAGGAAGCAGGAGAGTTTGAGAAAAGGAGAGAGGAAAGCAGAGACATGCAGCCAGACGAGGGGTTAGTGAGAGAGGCTGGGACAGAGAACAGGATGAGAAGGAAATAAGGCAAGGCAAGGCAAGGCAAGGCCAAAGGACATTTCCTTGATTTATATTTTCTACCACATTCATCTGGAGATGGTGAGTAAAGCCATCAGACCTGATGGATTAGGGCCAAACAAAACCCTGACTACTTGAGACACTTAGACTAAGCCTAAAACGCAAAGATCTCTCCAGAAGGACGGTTTTTATACTCTACATCCACAATCTGCAGGCAGCAAAAAAGAATAAGCGGTAGATCTACTTAGGCTAAGTCATGGTGGTTTGGTGCAGAGACCATGCATATCATGGGAATATTTCAGCATTTCTGCTCTGGTTTTCAGTTTATTACACCAAGACACCCACCTGATGACATCATTTCAAGAGCAAAAGCAGCAATTTGCAGAATTCAGCTTCTTTGGGGAACTGAGAAATTGCTGAGCTGACACCAAGTCCTGCTGGGTCCCTGTCACCCGCAGAGTGCCCGCATCCTCACCACGGTAGCGGGCATTGTGACAAAGGTTCTATGTCAGCTGGGTGTGGCAGTCGAGCGCCCCGTAGGGGAGGGGGAGCCTGTCAGCCCCGGGCCTGTCACTGCCTGCTGTCCCCCCTGTCAGCAGCGAGGCCTCTGAAAAGTTTCAAAAACATCCCCAGACTTGGGTCCAAAGTGGCCAAAAGTCTCCAAGAGACAAGTTGGGAAGAAGGATATGGAACAGAGGGAGAAAGCGAAGGGAGCAAGACAAAGGGAGGGAAGAGGAAAAACTAGTGCCGGGCTGCAGGACTGAAATGGAGGAATTGAAAGACAAGAACCAGGAAGCAGGAGATTTTGAGAAAAGGAGAGAGGAAAGAAGAGACATGCAGCCAGACGAGGGGTTAGTGAGAGAGGCTGGGACAGAGAACAGGATGAGAAGGAAATAAGGCAAGGCAAGGCAAGGCCAAAGGACGTTTCCTTGATTTATATTTTCTACCACATTCATCTGGAGATGGGGAGTAAAGCCATCAGACCTTATGGATTAGGGCCAAACAAAACCCTGACTACTTGAGACACTTAGACTAAGCCTAAAATGCAAAGATCTCTCCAGAAGGACGGTTTTTATACTCTACATCCACAATCTGCAGGCAGCAAAAAAGAATAAGCGGTAGATCTACTTAGGCTAAGTCATGGTGGTTTGGTGCAGAGACCATGCATATCATGGGAATATTTCAGCATTTCTGCTCTGGTTTTCAGTTTATTACACCAAGACACCCACCTGATGACATCATTCCAAGAGCAAAAGCAGCAGTTTGCAGAATTCAGCTTCTTTGGGGAACTGAGAAATTGCTGAGCTGACACCAAGTCCTGCTGGGTCCCTGTCACCCGCAGAGTGCCCGCATCCTCACCACGGTAGCGGGCATTGTGACAAAGGTTCTATGTCAGCTGGGTGTGGCAGCCGAACGCCCCCTAGGGGAGGGGGAGCCTGTCAGCCCCGGGCCTGTCACTGCCTGCTGTCCCCCCTGTCAGCAGCGAGGCCTCTGAAAAGTTTCAAAAACATCCCCAGACTTGGGTCCAAAGTGGCCAAAAGTCTCCAAGAGACAAGTTGGGAAGAAGGATATGGAACAGAGGGAGAAAGCGAAGGGAGCAAGACAAAGGGAGGGAAGAGGAAAAACTAGTGCCGGGCTGCAGGACTGAAATGGAGGAATTGAAAGACAAGAACCAGGAAGCAGGAGAGTTTGAGAAAAGGAGAGAGGAAAGAAGAGATGCAGCCAGACGAGGGGTTAGTGAGAGAGGCTGGGACAGAGAACAGGATGAGAAGGAAATAAGGCAAGGCAAGGCAAGGCAAGGCCAAAGGACGTTTCCTTGATTTATATTTTCTACCACATTCATCTTGAGACGAGGAGGAAAGCCATCAGACCTTATGGATTAGGTACAAACAAAAACCCCGGCTACTTGAGACACTTAGACTAAGCTTAAAATGCAAAGATCTATCTATAAGTATGGTTTTTATCCTGTACTTCCACAATCTGCTGACAGTACAAAAGAATAAGCGGCAGATATACTCAGGCTGAGTCATGGTGGTTTGGTGCAGAGACCATGCATATCATGGGAATATTTCAGCATGTCTGCTCTGGTTTTCAGTGTATTACACAAAAACACCCACCTGATGACATCATTTCAAAAGCAAAAGCAGCAGTTTGCAGAATTCAGCTTCTTTGGGGAACTGAGAAATTGCTGAGCTGACACCAAGTCCTGCCATGTCCCCTTAACCTGCAGAGTGCCCGTATCCTCACCACGGTAGCGGGCATTCTGACACAGGTTCTATGCCAGCTGGGTGTGGCAGTCAAGCGCCCTGTAGGGGAGGGGGAGCCTGTCAGCCCCGGGCCTGTCACTGTTGCTGTCCCCCCTGTCACCAGCCAGGCCTCTGAAAAGTTTCAAAAACATCCCCAGACTTGGGTCCAAAGTGGCCAAAAGTCTCCAAGAGACAAGTTGGGAAGAAGGATATGGAACAGAGGGAGAAAGCGAAGGGAGCAGACCAAAGGGAGGGAAGAGGAAAAACTAGTGCGGGCCTGCAGGACTGAAATGGAGGAATTGAAAGACAAGAACCAGGAAGCAGGAGAGATTGAGAAAAGGAGAGAGGAAAGCAGAGACATGCAGCCAGACGAGGGGTTAGTGAGAGAGGCTGGGACAGAGAACAGGATGAGAAGGAAATAAGGCAAGGCAAGGCAAGACTAGGCCAAAGGACGTTTCCTTGCTTTATATTTTCTACCACATTCATCTTGAGACGAGGAAGAAACCCATCAGACCTTATGGATTAGGCCCAAACAAAAACCCCGGCTACTTGAGACACTTAGACTAAGCCTAAAACGCAACGATCTCTCCAGAAGGATGTTTTTCATGCTGTACTTCTACAATCTGCTGTCAGTACAGAACAATAAGTGGCAGATCTACTTAGACTGAGTCATGGTGGTTTGGTGCAGAGACCATGCATATCATGGGAATATTTCAGCATTTCTGCTCTGGTTTTCAGTTTATTACACCAAGACACCCACCTGATGACATCATTTCAAGAGCAAAAGCAGCAATTTGCAGAATTCAGCTTCTTTGGGGAACTGAGAAATTGCTGAGCTGACACCAAGTCCTGCTGGGTCCCTGTCACCCGCAGAGTGCCCGCATCCTCACCACGGTAGCGGGCATTGTGACAAAGGTTCTATGTCAGCTGGGTGTGGCAGTCGAGCGCCCCGTAGGGGAGGGGGAGCCTGCCAGCCCCGGGCCTGTCACTGCCCAGCAGGACTTGGTGTCAGCTCAGCAATTTCTCAGTTCCCCAAAGAAGCTGAATTCTGCAAATTGCTGCTTTTGCTCTTGAAATGATGTCATCAGGTGGGTGTCTTGGTGTAATAAACTGAAAACCAGAATAGAAATGCTGAAATATTCCCATGATATGCATGGTCTCCGCACCAAACCACCATGACTTAGCCTAAGTAGATCTACCGCTTATTCTTTTTTGCTGCCTGCAGATTGTGGATGTAGAGTATAAAAACCGTCCTTCTGGAGAGATCTTTGCATTTTAGGCTTAGTCTAAGTGTCTCAAGTAGTCAGGGTTTTGTTTGGCCCTAATCCATAAGGTCTGATGGCTTTACTCCCCATCTCCAGATGAATGTGGTAGAAAATATAAATCAAGGAAATGTCCTTTGGCCTTGCCTTGCCTTGCCTTGCCTTATTTCCTTCTCATCCTGTTCTCTGTCCCAGCCTCTCGCATTAACCCCTCGTCTGGCTGCATGTCTCTTCTTTCCTCTCTCCTTTTCTCAAAATCTCCTGCTTCCTGGTTCTTGTCTTTCAATTCCTCCATTTCAGTCCTGCAGCCCGGCACTAGTTTTTCCTCTTCCCTCCCTTTGTCTTGCTCCCTTCGCTTTCTCCCTCTGTTCCATATCCTTCTTCCCAACTTGTCTCTTGGAGACTTTTGGCCACTTTGGACCCAAGTCTGGGGATGTTTTTGAAACTTTTCAGAGGCCTCGCTGCTGACAGGGGGGACAGCAGGCAGTGACAGGCCCGGGGCTGACAGGCTCCCCCTCCCCTACGGGGCGCTCGACTGCCACACCCAGCTGACATAGAACCTTTGTCACAATGCCCGCTACCGTGGTGAGGATGCGGGCACTCTGCGGGTGACAGGGACCCAGCAGGACTTGGTGTCAGCTCAGCAATTTCTCAGTTCCCCTAAGAAGCTGAATTCTGCAAATTGCTGCTTTTGCTCTTGAAATGATGTCATCAGGTGGGTGTCTTGGTGTAATAAACTGAAAACCAGAGCAGACATGCTGAAATATTCCCGTGATATGCATGGTCTCTGCACCAAACCACCATGACTCAGCCTGAGTATATCTACCGCTTATTCTTTTTTGCTGCCTGCAGATTGTGGATGTAGAGTATAAAAACCGTCCTTCTGGAGAGATCTTTGCATTTTAGGCTTAGTCTAAGTGTCTCAAGTAGTCAGGGTTTTGTTTGGCCCTAATCCATAAGGTCTGATGGCTTTACTCACCATCTCCAGAAGAATGTGGTAGAAAATATAAATCAAGGAAACGTCCTTTGGCCTTGCCTTGCCTTGCCTTGCCTTATTTCCTTCTCATCCTGTTCTCTGTCCCAGCCTCTCTCACTAACCCCTCGTCTGGCTGCATGTCTCTGCTTTCCTCTCTCCTTTTCTCAAACTCTCCTGCTTCCTGGTTCTTGTCTTTCAATTCCTCCATTTCAGTCCTGCAGCCCCGCACTAGTTTTTCCTCTTCCCTTTCTTTGTCCAGCTCCCTTCGCTTTCTCCCTCTGTTCCATATCCTTCTTCCCAGCTTGTCTCTTGGAGACTTTTGGCCACTTTGGACCCAAGTCTGGGGATGTTTTTGAAACTTTTCAGAGGCCTTGCTGCTGACAGGAGGGACAGCAGGCAGTGACAGGCCCGGGGCTGACAGGCTCCCCCTCCCCTAGGGGGTGCTCGACTGCCACACCCAGCTGACATAGAACCTTTGTCACAATGCCCGTTACCGTGGTGAGGATGCGGGCACTCTGCGGGTGACAGGGACCCAGCAGGACTTGGTGTCAGCTCAGCAATTTCTCAGTTCCCCAAAGAAGCTGAATTCTGCAAATTGCTGGTTTTGCTCTTGAAATGATGTCATCAGGTGGGTGTCTTGGTGTAATAAACTGAAAACCAGAGCAGACATGCTGAAATATTCCCATGATATGCATGATCTCTGCACCAAAGCACCATGACTCAGCCTGACTAGATCTGCCGCTTATTCTTCTGTACTGCCTGCAGATTGTAGAAGTACAGCATGAAAAACATCCTTCTGGAGAGATCGTTGCGTTTTAGGCTTAGTCTAAGTGTCTCAAGTAGCCGGGGTTTTTGTTTGGGCCTAATCCATAAGGTCTGATGGCTTTCTTCCTCGTCTCAAGATGAATGTGGTAGAAAATATAAAGCAAGGAAACGTCCTTTGGCCTAGTCTTGCCTTGCCTTGCCTTATTTCCTTCTCATCCTGTTCTCTCTCCCAGCCTCTCTCACTAACCCCTCGTCTGGCTGCATGTCTCTGCTTTCCTCTCTCCTTTTCTCAATCTCTCCTGCTTCCTGGTTCTTGTCTTTCAATTCCTCCATTTCAGTCCTGTAGGCCCGCACTAGTTTTTCCTCTTCCCTCCCTTTGGTCTGCTCCCTTCGCTTTCTCCCTCTGTTCTATATCCTTCTTCCCGACTTGTCTCTTGGAGACTTTTGGCCATGCTGGACCCAAGTCTGGGTATGTTTTTGAAACTTTTCAGAGGCCTGGCTGGTGACAGGGGGGACAGCAACAGTGACAGGCCCGGGGCTGACAGGCTCCCCTCCCCTACAGGGCGCTTGACTGCCACACCCAGCTGGCATAGAACCTTTGTCAGAATGCCCGCTACCGTGGTGAGGATGCGGGCACTCTGCAGGTAAAGGGGACATGGCACGACTTGGTGTCAGCTCAGCAATTTCTCAGTTCCCCAAAGAAGCTGAATTCTGCAAACTGCTGCTTTTGCTTTTGAAATGATGTCATCAGGTGGGTGTTTTTGTGTAATACACTGAAAACCAGAGCAGACATGCTGAAATATTCCCATGATATGCATGGTCTCTGCACCAAACCACCATGACTCAGCCTGAGTATATCTGCCGCTTATTCTTTTGTACTGTCAGCAGATTGTGGAAGTACAGGATAAAAACCATCCTTATAGAGAGATCTTTGCATTTTAAGCTTAGTCTAAGTGTCTCAAGTAGCCGGGGTTTTTGTTTGTACCTAATCCATAAGGTCTGATGGCTTTCCTCCTCGTCTCAAGATGAATGTGGTAGAAAATATAAATCAAGGAAACGTCCTTTGGCCTTGCCTTGCCTTGCCTTATTTCCTTCTCATCCTGTTCTCTGTCCCAGCCTCTCTCACTAACCCCTCGTCTGGCTGCATGTCTCTTCTTTCCTCTCTCCTTTTCTCAAACTCTCCTGCTTCCTGGTTCTTGTCTTTCAATTCCTCCATTTCAGTCCTGCAGCCCGGCACTAGTTTTTCCTCTTCCCTCCCTTTGTCTTGCTCCCTTCGCTTTCTCCCTCTGTTCCATATCCTTCTTCCCAACTTGTCTCTTGGAGACTTTTGGCCACTTTGGACCCAAGTCTGGGGATGTTTTTGAAACTTTTCAGAGGCCTCGCTGCTGACAGGGGGGACAGCAGGCAGTGACAGGCCCGGGGCTGACAGGCTCCCCCTCCCCTAGGGGGCGCTCGACTGCCACACCCAGCTGACATAGAACCTTTGTCACAATGCCCGCTACCGTGGTGAGGATGCGGGCACTCTGCGGGTGACAGGGACCCAGCAGGACTTGGTGTCAGCTCAGCAATTTCTCAGTTCCCCAAAGAAGCTGAATTCTGCAAATTGCTGCTTTTGCTCTTGAAATGATGTCATCAGGTGGGTGTCTTGGTGTAATAAACTGAAAACCAGAGCAGAAATGCTGAAATATTCCCATGATATGCATGGTCTCTGCACCAAACCACCATGACTTAGCCTAAGTAGATCTACCGCTTATTCTTTTTTGCTGCCTGCAGATTGTGGATGTAGAGTATAAAAACCGTCCTTCTGGAGAGATCTTTGCATTTTAGGCTTAGTCTAAGTGTCTCAAGTAGTCAGGGTTTTGTTTGGCCCTAATCCATAAGGTCTGATGGCTTTACTCCCCATCTCCAGATGAATGTGGTAGAAAATATAAATCAAGGAAACGTCCTTTGGCCTTGCCTTGCCTTGCCTTGCCTTATTTCCTTCTCATCCTGTTCTCTCTCCCAGCCTCTCTCACTAACCCCTCGTCTGGCTGCATGTCTCTGCTTTCCTCTCTCCTTTTCTCAATCTCTCCTGCTTCCTGGTTCTTGTCTTTCAATTCCTCCATTTCAGTCCTGCAGCCCGGCACTAGTTTTCCTCTTCCCTCCCTTTGGTCTGCTCCCTTCGCTTTCTCCCTCTGTTCCATATCCTTCTTCCCAACTTGTCTCTTGGAGACTTTTGGCCACGCTGGACCCTGGTCTGGGTATGTTTTTGAATCTTTTCAGAGGCCTGGCTGGTGACAGGGGGGACAGCAACAGTGACAGGCCCGGGGCTGACAGGCTCCCCCTCCCCTACAGGGCGCTTGACTGCCACACCCAGCTGGCATAGAACCTGTGTCAGAATGCCCGCTACCGTGGTGAGGATGCGGGCACTCTGCAGGTAAAGGGGACATGGCAGGACTTGGTGTCAGCTCAGCAATTTCTCAGTTCCCCAAAGAAGCTGAATTCTGCAAACTGCTGCTTTTGCTTTTGAAATGATGTCATCAGGTGGGTGTTTTTGTGTAATACACTGAAAACCAGAGCAGACATGCTGAAATATTCCCATGATATGCATGGTCTCTGCACCAAACCACCATGACTCAGCCTGAGTATATCTGCCGCTTATTCTTTTGTACTGTCAGCAGATTGTGGAAGTACAGGATAAAAACCATCCTTATAGAGAGATCTTTGCATTTTAAGCTTAGTCTAAGTGTCTCAAGTAGCCGGGGTTTTTGTTTGTACCTAATCCATAAGGTCTGATGGCTTTCCTCCTCGTCTCAAGATGAATGTGGTAGAAAATATAAATCAAGGAAACGTCCTTTGGCCTTGCCTTGCCTTGCCTTGCCTTATTTCCTTCTCATCCTGTTCTCTGTCCCAGCCTCTCTCACTAACCCCTCGTCTGGCTGCATGTCTCTTCTTTCCTCTCTCCTTTTCTCAAACTCTCCTGCTTCCTGGTTCTTGTCTTTCAATTCCTCCATTTCAGTCCTGCAGCCCGGCACTAGTTTTTCCTCTTCCCTCCCTTTGTCTTGCTCCCTTCGCTTTCTCCCTCTGTTCCATATCCTTCTTCCCAACTTGTCTCTTGGAGACTTTTGGCCACTTTGGACCCAAGTCTGGGGATGTTTTTGAAACTTTTCAGAGGCCTCGCTGCTGACAGGGGGGACAGCAGGCAGTGACAGGCCCGGGGCTGACAGGCTCCCCCTCCCCTACGGGGCGCTCGACTGCCACACCCAGCTGACATAGAACCTTTGTCACAATGCCCGCTACCGTGGTGAGGATGCGGGCACTCTGCGGGTGACAGGGACCCAGCAGGACTTGGTGTCAGCTCAGCAATTTCTCAGTTCCCCAAAGAAGCTGAATTCTGCAAATTGCTGCTTTTGCTCTTGAAATGATGTCATCAGGTGGGTGTCTTGGTGTAATAAACTGAAAACCAGAGCAGAAATGCTGAAATATTCCCATGATATGCATGGTCTCTGCACCAAACCACCATGACTTAGCCTAAGTAGATCTACCGCTTATTCTTTTTTGCTGCCTGCATATTGTGGATGTAGAGTATAAAAACCGTCCTTCTGGAGAGATCTTTGCATTTTAGGCTTAGTCTAAGTGTCTCAAGTAGTCAGGGTTTTGCTTGGCCCTAATCCATAAGGTCTGATGGCTTTACTCCCCATCTCCAGATGAATGTGGTAGAAAATATAAATCAAGGAAAGGTCCTTTGGCCTTGCCTTGCCTTGCCTTGCCTTATTTCCTTCTCATCCTGTTCTCTGTCCCAGCCTCTCTCACTAACCCCTCGTCTGGCTGCATGTCTCTTCTTTCCTCTCTCCTTTTCTCAAAATCTCCTGCTTCCTGGTTCTTGTCTTTCAATTCCTCCATTTCAGTCCTGCAGCCCGGCACTAGTTTTTCCTCTTCCCTCCCTTTGTCTTGCTCCCTTCGCTTTCTCCCTCTGTTCCATATCCTTCTTCCCAACTTGTCTCTTGGAGACTTTTGGCCACGCTGGACCCAAGTCTGGGGATGTTTTTGAAACTTTTCAGAGGCCTCGCTGCTGACAGGGGGGACAGCAGGCAGTGACAGGCCCGGGGCTGACAGGCTCCCCCTCCCCTACGGGGCGCTCGACTGCCACACCCAGCTGACATAGAACCTTTGTCACAATGCCCGCTACCGTGGTGAGGATGCGGGCACTCTGCGGGTGACAGGGACCCAGCAGGACTTGGTGTCAGCTCAGCAATTTCTCAGTTCCCCAAAGAAGCTGAATTCTGCAAATTGCTGCTTTTGCTCTTGAAATGATGTCATCAGGTGGGTGTCTTGGTGTAATAAACTGAAAACCAGAGCAGAAATGCTGAAATATTCCCATGATATGCATGGTCTCTGCACCAAACCACCATGACTTAGCCTAAGTAGATCTACCGCTTATTCTTTTTTGCTGCCTGCAGATTGTGGATGTAGAGTATAAAAACCGTCCTTCTGGAGAGATCTTTGCATTTTAGGCTTAGTCTAAGTGTCTCAAGTAGTCAGGGTTTTGTTTGGCCCTAATCCATAAGGTCTGATGGCTTTACTCCCCATCTCCAGATGAATGTGGTAGAAAATATAAATCAAGGAAACGTCCTTTGGCCTTGCCTTGCCTTGCCTTGCCTTATTTCCTTCTCATCCTGTTCTCTCTCCCAGCCTCTCTCACTAACCCCACGTCTGGCTGCATGTCTCTGCTTTCCTCTCTCCTTTTCTCAATCTCTCCTGCTTCCTGGTTCTTGTCTTTCAATTCCTCCATTTCAGTCCTGGAGCCCGGCACTAGTTTTTCCTCTTCCCTCCCTTTGTTCTGCTCCCTTCGCTTTCTCCCTCTGTTCCATATCCTTCTTCCCAACTTGTCTCTTGGAGACTTTTGGCCACGCTGGACCCTGGTCTGGGGATGTTTTTGAAACTTTTCAGAGGCCTCGCTGCTGACAGGGGGGACAGCAACAGTGACAGGCCCGGGGCTGACAGGCTCCCCCTCCCCTACAGGGCGCTTGACTGCCACACCCAGCTGGCATAGAACCTGTGTCAGAATGCCCGCTACCGTGGTGAGGATGCGGGCACTCTGCAGGTAAAGGGGACATGGCAGGACTTGGTGTCAGCTCAGCAATTTCTCAGTTCCCCAAAGAAGCTGAATTCTGCAAACTGCTGCTTTTGCTTTTGAAATGATGTCATCAGGTGGGTGTTTTTGTGTAATACACTGAAAACCAGAGCAGACATGCTGAAATATTCCCATGATATGCATGGTCTCTGCACCAAACCACCATGACTCAGCCTGAGTATATCTGCCGCTTATTCTTTTGTACTGTCAGCAGATTGTGGAAGTACAGGATAAAAACCATCCTTATAGAGAGATCTTTGCATTTTAAGCTTAGTCTAAGTGTCTCAAGTAGCCGGGGTTTTTGTTTGTACCTAATCCATAAGGTCTGATGGCTTTCCTCCTCGTCTCAAGATGAATGTGGTAGAAAATATAAATCAAGGAAACGTCCTTTGGCCTTGCCTTGCCTTGCCTTATTTCCTTCTCATCCTGTTCTCTGTCCCAGCCTCTCTCACTAACCCCTCGTCTGGCTGCATGTCTCTTCTTTCCTCTCTCCTTTTCTCAAAATCTCCTGCTTCCTGGTTCTTGTCTTTCAATTCCTCCATTTCAGTCCTGCAGCCCGGCACTAGTTTTTCCTCTTCCCTCCCTTTGTCTTGCTCCCTTCGCTTTCTCCCTCTGTTCCATATCCTTCTTCCCAACTTGTCTCTTGGAGACTTTTGGCCACTTTGGACCCAAGTCTGGGGATGTTTTTGAAACTTTTCAGAGGCCTCGCTGCTGACAGGGGGGACAGCAGGCAGTGACAGGCCCGGGGCTGACAGGCTCCCCCTCCCCTAGGGGGCGCTCGACTGCCACACCCAGCTGACATAGAACCTTTGTCACAATGCCCGCTACCGTGGTGAGGATGCGGGCACTCTGCGGGTGACAGGGACCCAGCAGGACTTGGTGTCAGCTCAGCAATTTCTCAGTTCCCCAAAGAAGCTGAATTCTGCAAATTGCTGCTTTTGCTCTTGAAATGATGTCATCAGGTGGGTGTCTTGGTGTAATAAACTGAAAACCAGAGCAGAAATGCTGAAATATTCCCATGATATGCATGGTCTCTGCACCAAACCACCATGACTTAGCCTAAGTAGATCTACCGCTTATTCTTTTTTGCTGCCTGCAGATTGTGGATGTAGAGTATAAAAACCGTCCTTCTGGAGAGATCTTTGCATTTTAGGCTTAGTCTAAGTGTCTCAAGTAGTCAGGGTTTTGTTTGGCCCTAATCCATAAGGTCTGATGGCTTTACTCCCCATCTCCAGATGAATGTGGTAGAAAATATAAATCAAGGAAACGTCCTTTGGCCTTGCCTTGCCTTGCCTTGCCTTATTTCCTTCTCATCCTGTTCTCTCTCCCAGCCTCTCTCACTAACCCCTCGTCTGGCTGCATGTCTCTGCTTTCCTCTCTCCTTTTCTCAATCTCTCCTGCTTCCTGGTTCTTGTCTTTCAATTCCTCCATTTCAGTCCTGCAGCCCGGCACTAGTTTTCCTCTTCCCTCCCTTTGGTCTGCTCCCTTCGCTTTCTCCCTCTGTTCCATATCCTTCTTCCCAACTTGTCTCTTGGAGACTTTTGGCCACGCTGGACCCTGGTCTGGGTATGTTTTTGAAACTTTTCAGAGGCCTGGCTGGTGACAGGGGGGACAGCAACAGTGACAGGCCCGGGGCTGACAGGCTCCCCCTCCCCTACAGGGCGCTTGACTGCCACACCCAGCTGGCATAGAACCTGTGTCAGAATGCCCGCTACCGTGGTGAGGATGCGGGCACTCTGCAGGTAAAGGGGACATGGCAGGACTTGGTGTCAGCTCAGCAATTTCTCAGTTCCCCAAAGAAGCTGAATTCTGCAAACTGCTGCTTTTGCTTTTGAAATGATGTCATCAGGTGGGTGTTTTTGTGTAATACACTGAAAACCAGAGCAGACATGCTGAAATATTCCCATGATATGCATGGTCTCTGCACCAAACCACCATGACTCAGCCTGAGTATATCTGCCGCTTATTCTTTTGTACTGTCAGCAGATTGTGGAAGTACAGGATAAAAACCATACTTATAGAGAGATCTTTGCATTTTAAGCTTAGTCTAAGTGTCTCAAGTAGCCGGGGTTTTTGTTTGTACCTAATCCATAAGGTCTGATGGCTTTCCTCCTCGTCTCAAGATGAATGTGGTAGAAAATATAAATCAAGGAAACGTCCTTTGGCCTTGCCTTGCCTTGCCTTGCCTTATTTCCTTCTCATCCTGTTCTCTGTCCCAGCCTCTCTCACTAACCCCTCGTCTGGCTGCATGTCTCTTCTTTCCTCTCTCCTTTTCTCAAAATCTCCTGCTTCCTGGTTCTTGTCTTTCAATTCCTCCATTTCAGTCCTGCAGCCCGGCACTAGTTTTTCCTCTTCCCTCCCTTTGTCTTGCTCCCTTCGCTTTCTCCCTCTGTTCCATATCCTTCTTCCCAACTTGTCTCTTGGAGACTTTTGGCCACTTTGGACCCAAGTCTGGGGATGTTTTTGAAACTTTTCAGAGGCCTCGCTGCTGACAGGGGGGACAGCAGGCAGTGACAGGCCCGGGGCTGACAGGCTCCCCCTCCCCTACGGGGCGCTCGACTGCCACACCCAGCTGACATAGAACCTTTGTCACAATGCCCGCTACCGTGGTGAGGATGCGGGCACTCTGCGGGTGACAGGGACCCAGCAGGACTTGGTGTCAGCTCAGCAATTTCTCAGTTCCCCAAAGAAGCTGAATTCTGCAAATTGCTGCTTTTGCTCTTGAAATGATGTCATCAGGTGGGTGTCTTGGTGTAATAAACTGAAAACCAGAGCAGAAATGCTGAAATATTCCCATGATATGCATGGTCTCTGCACCAAACCACCATGACTTAGCCTAAGTAGATCTACCGCTTATTCTTTTTTGCTGCCTGCATATTGTGGATGTAGAGTATAAAAACCGTCCTTCTGGAGAGATCTTTGCATTTTAGGCTTAGTCTAAGTGTCTCAAGTAGTCAGGGTTTTGCTTGGCCCTAATCCATAAGGTCTGATGGCTTTACTCCCCATCTCCAGATGAATGTGGTAGAAAATATAAATCAAGGAAACGTCCTTTGGCCTTGCCTTGCCTTGCCTTGCCTTATTTCCTTCTCATCCTGTTCTCTGTCCCAGCCTCTCTCACTAACCCCTCGTCTGGCTGCATGTCTCTTCTTTCCTCTCTCCTTTTCTCAAAATCTCCTGCTTCCTGGTTCTTGTCTTTCAATTCCTCCATTTCAGTCCTGCAGCCCGGCACTAGTTTTTCCTCTTCCCTCCCTTTGTCTTGCTCCCTTCGCTTTCTCCCTCTG
The DNA here is from genome assembly GCF_037038585.1 of Patagioenas fasciata. Taxonomy (NCBI): domain Eukaryota; kingdom Metazoa; phylum Chordata; class Aves; order Columbiformes; family Columbidae; genus Patagioenas; species Patagioenas fasciata. Next base: position 21,753,624 of record NC_092524.1, read on the forward strand.
TTCCATATCCTTCTTCCCAACTTGTCTCTTGGAGACTTTTGGCCACTTTGGACCCAAGTCTGGGGATGTTTTTGAAACTTTTCAGAGGCCTCGCTGCTGACAGGGGGGACAGCAGGCAGTGACAGGCCCGGGGCTGACAGGCTCCCCCTCCCCTACGGGGCGCTCGACTGCCACACCCAGCTGACATAGAACCTTTGTCACAATGCCCGCTACCGTGGTGAGGATGCGGGCACTCTGCGGGTGACAGGGACCCAGCAGGACTTGGTGTCAGCTCAGCAATTTCTCAGTTCCCCAAAGAAGCTGAATTCTGCAAATTGCTGCTTTTGCTCTTGAAATGATGTCATCAGGTGGGTGTCTTGGTGTAATAAACTGAAAACCAGAGCAGAAATGCTGAAATATTCCCATGATATGCATGGTCTCTGCACCAAACCACCATGACTTAGCCTAAGTAGATCTACCGCTTATTCTTTTTTGCTGCCTGCAGATTGTGGATGTAGAGTATAAAAACCATCCTTCTGGAGAGATCTTTGCATTTTAGGCTTAGTCTAAGTGTCTCAAGTAGTCAGGGTTTTGTTTGGCCCTAATCCATAAGGTCTGATGGCTTTACTCCCCATCTCCAGATGAATGTGGTAGAAAATATAAATCAAGGAAACGTCCTTTGGCCTTGCCTTGCCTTGCCTTGCCTTATTTCCTTCTCATCCTGTTCTCTCTCCCAGCCTCTCTCACTAACCCCTCGTCTGGCTGCATGTCTCTGCTTTCCTCTCTCCTTTTCTCAATCTCTCCTGCTTCCTGGTTCTTGCCTTTCAATTCCTCCATTTCAGTCCTGCAGCCCGGCACTAGTTTTCCTCTTCCCTCCCTTTGGTCTGCTCCCTTCGCTTTCTCCCTCTGTTCCATATCCTTCTTCCCAACTTGTCTCTTGGAGACTTTTGGCCACTTTGGACCCAAGTCTGGGTATGTTTTTGAAACTTTTCAGAGGCCTGGCTGGTGACAGGGGGGACAGCAACAGTGACAGGCCCGGGGCTGACAGGCTCCCCCTCCCCTACAGGGCGCTTGACTGCCACACCCAGCTGGCATAGAACCTGTGTCAGAATGCCCGCTACCGTGGTGAGGATGCGGGCACTCTGCAGGTAAAGGGGACATGGCAGGACTTGGTGTCAGCTCAGCAATTTCTCAGTTCCCCAAAGAAGCTGAATTCTGCAAACTGCTGCTTTTGCTTTTGAAATGATGTCATCAGGTGGGTGTTTTTGTGTAATACACTGAAAACCAGAGCAGACATGCTGAAATATTCCCATGATATGCATGGTCTCTGCATCAAACCACCATGACTCAGCCTGAGTAGATCTGCCGCTTATTCTTTTGTACTGTCAGCAGATTGTGGAAGTACAGGATAAAAACCATACTTATAGAGAGATCTTTGCATTTTAAGCTTAGTCTAAGTGTCTCAAGTAGCCGGGGTTTTTGTTTGTACCTAATCCATAAGGTCTGATGGCTTTCCTCCTCGTCTCAAGATGAATGTGGTAGAAAATATAAATCAAGGAAACGTCCTTTGGCCTTGCCTTGCCTTGCCTTGCCTTATTTCCCTCTCATCCTGTTCTCTGTCCCAGCCTCTCTCACTAACCCCTCGTCTGGCTGCATGTCTCTTCTTTCCTCTCTCCTTTTCTCAAACTCTCCTGCTTCCTGGTTCTTGTCTTTCAATTCCTCCATTTCAGTCCTGCAGCCCGGCACTAGTTTTTCCTCTTCCCTCCCTTTGTCTTGCTCCCTTCGCTTTCTCCCTCTGTTCCATATCCTTCTTCCCAACTTGTCTCTTGGAGACTTTTGGCCACTTTGGACCCAAGTCTGGGGATGTTTTTGAAACTTTTCAGAGGCCTCGCTGCTGACAGGGGGGACAGCAGGCAGTGACAGGCCCGGGGCTGACAGGCTCCCCCTCCCCTACGGGGCGCTCGACTGCCACACCCAGCTGACATAGAACCTTTGTCACAATGCCCGCTACCGTGGTGAGGATGCGGGCACTCTGCGGGTGACAGGGACCCAGCAGGACTTGGTGTCAGCTCAGCAATTTCTCAGTTCCCCAAAGAAGCTGAATTCTGCAAATTGCTGCTTTTGCTCTTGAAATGATGTCATCAGGTGGGTGTCTTGGTGTAATAAACTGAAAACCAGAGCAGAAATGCTGAAATATTCCCATGATATGCATGGTCTCTGCACCAAACCACCATGACTTAGCCTAAGTAGATCTACCGCTTATTCTTTTTTGCTGCCTGCAGATTGTGGATGTAGAGTATAAAAACCGTCCTTCTGGAGAGATCTTTGCATTTTAGGCTTAGTCTAAGTGTCTCAAGTAGTCAGGGTTTTGTTTGGCCCTAATCCATAAGGTCTGATGGCTTTACTCCCCATCTCCAGATGAATGTGGTAGAAAATATAAATCAAGGAAACGTCCTTTGGCCTTGCCTTGCCTTGCCTTATTTCCTTCTCATCCTGTTCTCTGTCCCAGCCTCTCTCACTAACCCCTCGTCTGGCTGCATGTCTCTTCTTTCCTCTCTCCTTTTCTCAAAATCTCCTGCTTCCTGGTTCTTGTCTTTCAATTCCTCCATTTCAGTCCTGCAGCCCGGCACTAGTTTTTCCTCTTCCCTCCCTTTGTCTTGCTCCCTTCGCTTTCTCCCTCTGTTCCATATCCTTCTTCCCAACTTGTCTCTTGGAGACTTTTGGCCACTTTGGACCCAAGTCTGGGGATGTTTTTGAAACTTTTCAGAGGCCTCGCTGCTGACAGGGGGGACAGCAGGCAGTGACAGGCCCGGGGCTGACAGGCTCCCCCTCCCCTACGGGGCGCTCGACTGCCACACCCAGCTGACATAGAACCTTTGTCACAATGCCCGCTACCGTGGTGAGGATGCGGGCACTCTGCGGGTGACAGGGACCCAGCAGGACTTGGTGTCAGCTCAGCAATTTCTCAGTTCCCCAAAGAAGCTGAATTCTGCAAATTGCTGCTTTTGCTCTTGAAATGATGTCATCAGGTGGGTGTCTTGGTGTAATAAACTGAAAACCAGAGCAGAAATGCTGAAATATTCCCATGATATGCATGGTCTCTGCACCAATCCACCATGACTTAGCCTAAGTAGATCTACCGCTTATTCTTTTTTGCTGCCTGCAGATTGTGGATGTAGAGTATAAAAACCGTCCTTCTGGAGAGATCTTTGCATTTTAGGCTTAGTCTAAGTGTCTCAAGTAGTCAGGGTTTTGTTTGGCCCTAATCCATAAGGTCTGATGGCTTTACTCCCCATCTCCAGATGAATGTGGTAGAAAATATAAATCAAGGAAACGTCCTTTGGCCTTGCCTTGCCTTGCCTTGCCTTATTTCCTTCTCATCCTGTTCTCTCTCCCAGCCTCTCTCACTAACCCCTCGTCTGGCTGCATGTCTCTGCTTTCCTCTCTCCTTTTCTCAATCTCTCCTGCTTCCTGGTTCTTGTCTTTCAATTCCTCCATTTCAGTCCTGCAGCCCGGCACTAGTTTTCCTCTTCCCTCCCTTTGGTCTGCTCCCTTCGCTTTCTCCCTCTGTTCCATATCCTTCTTCCCAACTTGTCTCTTGGAGACTTTTGGCCACGCTGGACCCTGGTCTGGGGATGTTTTTGAAACTTTTCAGAGGCCTGGCTGGTGACAGGGGGGACAGCAACAGTGACAGGCCCGGGGCTGACAGGCTCCCCCTCCCCTACAGGGCGCTTGACTGCCACACCCAGCTGGCATAGAACCTGTGTCAGAATGCCCGCTACCGTGGTGAGGATGCGGGCACTCTGCAGGTAAAGGGGACATGGCAGGACTTGGTGTCAGCTCAGCAATTTCTCAGTTCCCCAAAGAAGCTGAATTCTGCAAACTGCTGCTTTTGCTTTTGAAATGATGTCATCAGGTGGGTGTTTTTGTGTAATACACTGAAAACCAGAGCAGACATGCTGAAATATTCCCATGATATGCATGGTCTCTGCACCAAACCACCATGACTCAGCCTGAGTATATCTGCCGCTTATTCTTTTGTACTGTCAGCAGATTGTGGAAGTACAGGATAAAAACCATACTTATAGAGAGATCTTTGCATTTTAAGCTTAGTCTAAGTGTCTCAAGTAGCCGGGGTTTTTGTTTGTACCTAATCCATAAGGTCTGATGGCTTTCCTCCTCGTCTCAAGATGAATGTGGTAGAAAATATAAATCAAGGAAACGTCCTTTGGCCTTGCCTTGCCTTGCCTTGCCTTATTTCCTTCTCATCCTGTTCTCTCTCCCAGCCTCTCTCACTAACCCCTCGTCTGGCTGCATGTCTCTTCTTTCCTCTCTCCTTTTCTCAAACTCTCCTGCTTCCTGGTTCTTGTCTTTCAATTCCTCCATTTCAGTCCTGCAGCCCGGCACTAGTTTTTCCTCTTCCCTCCCTTTGTCTTGCTCCCTTCGCTTTCTCCCTCTGTTCCATATCCTTCTTCCCAACTTGTCTCTTGGAGACTTTTGGCCACTTTGGACCCAAGTCTGGGGATGTTTTTGAAACTTTTCAGAGGCCTCGCTGCTGACAGGGGGGACAGCAGGCAGTGACAGGCCCGGGGCTGACAGGCTCCCCCTCCCCTACGGGGCGCTCGACTGCCACACCCAGCTGACATAGAACCTTTGTCACAATGCCCGCTACCGTGGTGAGGATGCGGGCACTCTGCGGGTGACAGGGACCCAGCAGGACTTGGTGTCAGCTCAGCAATTTCTCAGTTCCCCAAAGAAGCTGAATTCTGCAAATTGCTGCTTTTGCTCTTGAAATGATGTCATCAGGTGGGTGTCTTGGTGTAATAAACTGAAAACCAGAGCAGAAATGCTGAAATATTCCCATGATATGCATGGTCTCTGCACCAAACCACCATGACTTAGCCTAAGTAGATCTACCGCTTATTCTTTTTTGCTGCCTGCATATTGTGGATGTAGAGTATAAAAACCGTCCTTCTGGAGAGATCTTTGCATTTTAGGCTTAGTCTAAGTGTCTCAAGTAGTCAGGGTTTTGCTTGGCCCTAATCCATAAGGTCTGATGGCTTTACTCCCCATCTCCAGATGAATGTGGTAGAAAATATAAATCAAGGAAACGTCCTTTGGCCTTGCCTTGCCTTGCCTTGCCTTATTTCCTTCTCATCCTGTTCTCTGTCCCAGCCTCTCTCACTAACCCCTCGTCTGGCTGCATGTCTCTTCTTTCCTCTCTCCTTTTCTCAAAATCTCCTGCTTCCTGGTTCTTGTCTTTCAATTCCTCCATTTCAGTCCTGCAGCCCGGCACTAGTTTTTCCTCTTCCCTCCCTTTGTCTTGCTCCCTTCGCTTTCTCCCTCTGTTCCATATCCTTCTTCCCAACTTGTCTCTTGGAGACTTTTGGCCACTTTGGACCCAAGTCTGGGGATGTTTTTGAAACTTTTCAGAGGCCTCGCTGCTGACAGGGGGGACAGCAGGCAGTGACAGGCCCGGGGCTGACAGGCTCCCCCTCCCCTACGGGGCGCTCGACTGCCACACCCAGCTGACATAGAACCTTTGTCACAATGCCCGCTACCGTGGTGAGGATGCGGGCACTCTGCGGGTGACAGGGACCCAGCAGGACTTGGTGTCAGCTCAGCAATTTCTCAGTTCCCCAAAGAAGCTGAATTCTGCAAATTGCTGCTTTTGCTCTTGAAATGATGTCATCAGGTGGGTGTCTTGGTGTAATAAACTGAAAACCAGAGCAGAAATGCTGAAATATTCCCATGATATGCATGGTCTCTGCACCAAACCACCATGACTTAGCCTAAGTAGATCTACCGCTTATTCTTTTTTGCTGCCTGCAGATTGTGGATGTAGAGTATAAAAACCATCCTTCTGGAGAGATCTTTGCATTTTAGGCTTAGTCTAAGTGTCTCAAGTAGTCAGGGTTTTGTTTGGCCCTAATCCATAAGGTCTGATGGCTTTACTCCCCATCTCCAGATGAATGTGGTAGAAAATATAAATCAAGGAAACGTCCTTTGGCCTTGCCTTGCCTTGCCTTGCCTTATTTCCTTCTCATCCTGTTCTCTCTCCCAGCCTCTCTCACTAACCCCTCGTCTGGCTGCATGTCTCTGCTTTCCTCTCTCCTTTTCTCAATCTCTCCTGCTTCCTGGTTCTTGCCTTTCAATTCCTCCATTTCAGTCCTGCAGCCCGGCACTAGTTTTCCTCTTCCCTCCCTTTGGTCTGCTCCCTTCGCTTTCTCCCTCTGTTCCATATCCTTCTTCCCAACTTGTCTCTTGGAGACTTTTGGCCACTTTGGACCCAAGTCTGGGTATGTTTTTGAAACTTTTCAGAGGCCTGGCTGGTGACAGGGGGGACAGCAACAGTGACAGGCCCGGGGCTGACAGGCTCCCCCTCCCCTACAGGGCGCTTGACTGCCACACCCAGCTGGCATAGAACCTGTGTCAGAATGCCCGCTACCGTGGTGAGGATGCGGGCACTCTGCAGGTAAAGGGGACATGGCAGGACTTGGTGTCAGCTCAGCAATTTCTCAGTTCCCCAAAGAAGCTGAATTCTGCAAACTGCTGCTTTTGCTTTTGAAATGATGTCATCAGGTGGGTGTTTTTGTGTAATACACTGAAAACCAGAGCAGACATGCTGAAATATTCCCATGATATGCATGGTCTCTGCATCAAACCACCATGACTCAGCCTGAGTAGATCTGCCGCTTATTCTTTTGTACTGTCAGCAGATTGTGGAAGTACAGGATAAAAACCATCCTTATGGAGAGATCTTTGCATTTTAAGCTTAGTCTAAGTGTCTCAAGTAGCCGGGGTTTTTGTTTGTACCTAATCCATAAGGTCTGATGGCTTTCCTCCTCGTCTCAAGATGAATGTGGTAGAAAATATAAATCAAGGAAACGTCCTTTGGCCTTGCCTTGCCTTGCCTTGCCTTATTTCCCTCTCATCCTGTTCTCTGTCCCAGCCTCTCTCACTAACCCCTCGTCTGGCTGCATGTCTCTTCTTTCCTCTCTCCTTTTCTCAAACTCTCCTGCTTCCTGGTTCTTGTCTTTCAATTCCTCCATTTCAGTCCTGCAGCCCGGCACTAGTTTTTCCTCTTCCCTCCCTTTGTCTTGCTCCCTTCGCTTTCTCCCTCTGTTCCATATCCTTCTTCCCAACTTGTCTCTTGGAGACTTTTGGCCACTTTGGACCCAAGTCTGGGGATGTTTTTGAAACTTTTCAGAGGCCTCGCTGCTGACAGGGGGGACAGCAGGCAGTGACAGGCCCGGGGCTGACAGGCTCCCCCTCCCCTACGGGGCGCTCGACTGCCACACCCAGCTGACATAGAACCTTTGTCACAATGCCCGCTACCGTGGTGAGGATGCGGGCACTCTGCGGGTGACAGGGACCCAGCAGGACTTGGTGTCAGCTCAGCAATTTCTCAGTTCCCCAAAGAAGCTGAATTCTGCAAATTGCTGCTTTTGCTCTTGAAATGATGTCATCAGGTGGGTGTCTTGGTGTAATAAACTGAAAACCAGAGCAGAAATGCTGAAATATTCCCATGATATGCATGGTCTCTGCACCAAACCACCATGACTTAGCCTAAGTAGATCTACCGCTTATTCTTTTTTGCTGCCTGCAGATTGTGGATGTAGAGTATAAAAACCGTCCTTCTGGAGAGATCTTTGCATTTTAGGCTTAGTCTAAGTGTCTCAAGTAGTCAGGGTTTTGTTTGGCCCTAATCCATAAGGTCTGATGGCTTTACTCCCCATCTCCAGATGAATGTGGTAGAAAATATAAATCAAGGAAACGTCCTTTGGCCTTGCCTTGCCTTGCCTTGCCTTATTTCCTTCTCATCCTGTTCTCTGTTCCAGCCTCTCTCACTAACCCCTCGTCTGGCTGCATGTCTCTTCTTTCCTCTCTCCTTTTCTCAAAATCTCCTGCTTCCTGGTTCTTGTCTTTCAATTCCTCCATTTCAGTCCTGCAGCCCGGCACTAGTTTTTCCTCTTCCCTCCCTTTGTCTTGCTCCCTTCGCTTTCTCCCTCTGTTCCATATCCTTCTTCCCAACTTGTCTCTTGGAGACTTTTGGCCACTTTGGACCCAAGTCTGGGGATGTTTTTGAAACTTTTCAGAGGCCTCGCTGCTGACAGGGGGGACAGCAGGCAGTGACAGGCCCGGGGCTGACAGGCTCCCCCTCCCCTAGGGGGCGCTCGACTGCCACACCCAGCTGACATAGAACCTTTGTCACAATGCCCGCTACCGTGGTGAGGATGCGGGCACTCTGCGGGTGACAGGGACCCAGCAGGACTTGGTGTCAGCTCAGCAATTTCTCAGTTCCCCAAAGAAGCTGAATTCTGCAAATTGCTGCTTTTGCTCTTGAAATGATGTCATCAGGTGGGTGTCTTGGTGTAATAAACTGAAAACCAGAGCAGAAATGCTGAAATATTCCCATGATATGCATGGTCTCTGCACCAAACCACCATGACTTAGCCTAAGTAGATCTACCGCTTATTCTTTTTTGCTGCCTGCAGATTGTGGATGTAGAGTATAAAAACCGTCCTTCTGGAGAGATCTTTGCATTTTAGGCTTAGTCTAAGTGTCTCAAGTAGTCAGGGTTTTGTTTGGCCCTAATCCATAAGGTCTGATGGCTTTACTCCCCATCTCCAGATGAATGTGGTAGAAAATATAAATCAAGGAAACGTCCTTTGGCCTTGCCTTGCCTTGCCTTATTTCCTTCTCATCCTGTTCTCTGTCCCAGCCTCTCTCACTAACCCCTCGTCTGGCTGCATGTCTCTTCTTTCCTCTCTCCTTTTCTCAAAATCTCCTGCTTCCTGGTTCTTGTCTTTCAATTCCTCCTTTTCAGTCCTGCAGCCCGGCACTAGTTTTTCCTCTTCCCTCCCTTTGTCTTGCTCCCTTCGCTTTCTCCCTCTGTTCCATATCCTTCTTCCCAACTTGTCTCTTGGAGACTTTTGGCCACTTTGGACCCAAGTCTGGGGATGTTTTTGAAACTTTTCAGAGGCCTCGCTGCTGACAGGGGGGACAGCAGGCAGTGACAGGCCCGGGGCTGACAGGCTCCCCCTCCCCTACGGGGCGCTCGACTGCCACACCCAGCTGACATAGAACCTTTGTCACAATGCCCGCTACCGTGGTGAGGATGCGGGCACTCTGCGGGTGACAGGGACCCAGCAGGACTTGGTGTCAGCTCAGCAATTTCTCAGTTCCCCAAAGAAGCTGAATTCTGCAAATTGCTGCTTTTGCTCTTGAAATGATGTCATCAGGTGGGTGTCTTGGTGTAATAAACTGAAAACCAGAGCAGAAATGCTGAAATATTCCCATGATATGCATGGTCTCTGCACCAAACCACCATGACTTAGCCTAAGTAGATCTACCGCTTATTCTTTTTTGCTGCCTGCAGATTGTGGATGTAGAGTATAAAAACCATCCTTCTGGAGAGATCTTTGCATTTTAGGCTTAGTCTAAGTGTCTCAAGTAGTCAGGGTTTTGTTTGGCCCTAATCCATAAGGTCTGATGGCTTTACTCCCCATCTCCAGATGAATGTGGTAGAAAATATAAATCAAGGAAACGTCCTTTGGCCTTGCCTTGCCTTGCCTTGCCTTATTTCCTTCTCATCCTGTTCTCTCTCCCAGCCTCTCTCACTAACCCCTCGTCTGGCTGCATGTCTCTGCTTTCCTCTCTCCTTTTCTCAATCTCTCCTGCTTCCTGGTTCTTGCCTTTCAATTCCTCCATTTCAGTCCTGCAGCCCGGCACTAGTTTTCCTCTTCCCTCCCTTTGGTCTGCTCCCTTCGCTTTCTCCCTCTGTTCCATATCCTTCTTCCCAACTTGTCTCTTGGAGACTTTTGGCCACTTTGGACCCAAGTCTGGGTATGTTTTTGAAACTTTTCAGAGGCCTGGCTGGTGACAGGGGGGACAGCAACAGTGACAGGCCCGGGGCTGACAGGCTCCCCCTCCCCTACAGGGCGCTTGACTGCCACACCCAGCTGGCATAGAACCTTTGTCACAATGCCCGCTACCGTGGTGAGGATGCGGGCACTCTGCAGGTAAAGGGGACATGGCAGGACTTGGTGTCAGCTCAGCAATTTCTCAGTTCCCCAAAGAAGCTGAATTCTGCAAACTGCTGCTTTTGCTTTTGAAATGATGTCATCAGGTGGGTGTTTTTGTGTAATACACTGAAAACCAGAGCAGACATGCTGAAATATTCCGATGATATGCATGGTCTCTGCACCAAACCACCATGACTCAGCCTGAGTATATCTGCCGCTTATTCTTTTGTACTGTCAGCAGATTGTGGAAGTACAGGATAAAAACCATACTTATAGAGAGATCTTTGCATTTTAAGCTTAGTCTAAGTGTCTCAAGTAGCCGGGGTTTTTGTTTGTACCTAATCCATAAGGTCTGATGGCTTTCCTCCTCGTCTCAAGATGAATGTGGTAGAAAATATAAATCAAGGAAACGTCCTTTGGCCTTGCCTTGCCTTGCCTTGCCTTGCCTTATTTCCTTCTCATCCTGTTCTCTCTCCCAGCCTCTCTCACTAACCCCTCGTCTGGCTGCATGTCTCTTCTTTCCTCTCTCCTTTTCTCAAAATCTCCTGCTTCCTGGTTCTTGTCTTTCAATTCCTCCATTTCAGTCCTGCAGCCCGGCACTAGTTTTTCCTCTTCCCTCCCTTTGTCTTGCTCCCTTCGCTTTCTCCCTCTGTTCCATATCCTTCTTCCCAACTTGTCTCTTGGAGACTTTTGGCCACTTTGGACCCAAGTCTGGGGATGTTTCTGAAACTTTTCAGAGGCCTCGCTGCTGACAGGGGGGACAGCAGGCAGTGACAGGCCCGGGGCTGACAGGCTCCCCCTCCCCTACGGGGCGCTCGACTGCCACACCCAGCTGACATAGAACCTTTGTCACAATGCCCGCTACCGTGGTGAGGATGCGGGCACTCTGCGGGTGACAGGGACCCAGCAGGACTTGGTGTCAGCTCAGCAATTTCTCAGTTCCCCAAAGAAGCTGAATTCTGCAAATTGCTGCTTTTGCTCTTGAAATGATGTCATCAGGTGGGTGTCTTGGTGTAATAAACTGAAAACCAGAGCAGAAATGCTGAAATATTCCCATGATATGCATGGTCTCTGCACCAAACCACCATGACTTAGCCTAAGTAGATCTACCGCTTATTCTTTTTTGCTGCCTGCATATTGTGGATGTAGAGTATAAAAACCGTCCTTCTGGAGAGATCTTTGCATTTTAGGCTTAGTCTAAGTGTCTCAAGTAGTCAGGGTTTTGTTTGGCCCTAATCCATAAGGTCTGATGGCTTTACTCCCCATCTCCAGATGAATGTGGTAGAAAATATAAATCAAGGAAACGTCCTTTGGCCTTGCCTTGCCTTGCCTTATTTCCTTCTCATCCTGTTCTCTGTCCCAGCCTCTCTCACTAACCCCTCGTCTGGCTGCATGTCTCTTCTTTCCTCTCTCCTTTTCTCAAAATCTCCTGCTTCCTGGTTCTTGTCTTTCAATTCCTCCATTTCAGTCCTGCAGCCCGGCACTAGTTTTTCCTCTTCCCTCCCTTTGTCTTGCTCCCTTCGCTTTCTCCCTCTGTTCCATATCCTTCTTCCCAACTTGTCTCTTGGAGACTTTTGGCCACTTTGGACCCAAGTCTGGGGATGTTTTTGAAACTTTTCAGAGGCCTCGCTGCTGACAGGGGGGACAGCAGGCAGTGACAGGCCCGGGGCTGACAGGCTCCCCCTCCCCTACGGGGCGCTCGACTGCCACACCCAGCTGACATAGAACCTTTGTCACAATGCCCGCTACCGTGGTGAGGATGCGGGCACTCTGCGGGTGACAGGGACCCAGCAGGACTTGGTGTCAGCTCAGCAATTTCTCAGTTCCCCAAAGAAGCTGAATTCTGCAAATTGCTGCTTTTGCTCTTGAAATGATGTCATCAGGTGGGTGTCTTGGTGTAATAAACTGAAAACCAGAGCAGAAATGCTGAAATATTCCCATGATATGCATGGTCTCTGCACCAAACCACCATGACTTAGCCTAAGTAGATCTACCGCTTATTCTTTTTTGCTGCCTGCAGATTGTGGATGTAGAGTATAAAAACCGTCCTTCTGGAGAGATCTTTGCATTTTAGGCTTAGTCTAAGTGTCTCAAGTAGTCAGGGTTTTGTTTGGCCCTAATCCATAAGGTCTGATGGCTTTACTCCCCATCTCCAGATGAATGTGGTAGAAAATATAAATCAAGGAAACGTCCTTTGGCCTTGCCTTGCCTTGCCTTATTTCCTTCTCATCCTGTTCTCTGTCCCAGCCTCTCTCACTAACCCCTCGTCTGGCTGCATGTCTCTTCTTTCCTCTCTCCTTTTCTCAAAATCTCCTGCTTCCTGGTTCTTGTCTTTCAATTCCTCCATTTCAGTCCTGCAGCCCGGCACTAGTTTTTCCTCTTCCCTCCCTTTGTCTTGCTCCCTTCGCTTTCTCCCTCTGTTCCATATCCTTCTTCCCAACTTGTCTCTTGGAGACTTTTGGCCACTTTGGACCCAAGTCTGGGGATGTTTTTGAAACTTTTCAGAGGCCTCGCTGCTGACAGGGGGGACAGCAGGCAGTGACAGGCCCGGGGCTGACAGGCTCCCCCTCCCCTACGGGGCGCTCGACTGCCACACCCAGCTGACATAGAACCTTTGTCACAATGCCCGCTACCGTGGTGAGGATGCGGGCACTCTGCGGGTGACAGGGACCCAGCAGGACTTGGTGTCAGCTCAGCAATTTCTCAGTTCCCCAAAGAAGCTGAATTCTGCAAATTGCTGCTTTTGCTCTTGAAATGATGTCATCAGGTGGGTGTCTTGGTGTAATAAACTGAAAACCAGAGCAGAAATGCTGAAATATTCCCATGATATGCATGGTCTCTGCACCAAACCACCATGACTTAGCCTAAGTAGATCTACCGCTTATTCTTTTTTGCTGCCTGCAGATTGTGGATGTAGAGTATAAAAACCGTCCTTCTGGAGAGATCTTTGCATTTTAGGCTTAGTCTAAGTGTCTCAAGTAGTCAGGGTTTTGTTTGGCCCTAATCCATAAGGTCTGATGGCTTTACTCCCCATCTCCAGATGAATGTGGTAGAAAATATAAATCAAGGAAACGTCCTTTGGCCTTGCCTTGCCTTGCCTTATTTCCTTCTCATCCTGTTCTCTGTCCCAGCCTCTCTCACTAACCCCTCGTCTGGCTGCATGTCTCTTCTTTCCTCTCTCCTTTTCTCAAAATCTCCTGCTTCCTGGTTCTTGTCTTTCAATTCCTCCATTTCAGTCCTGCAGCCCGGCACTAGTTTTTCCTCTTCCCTCCCTTTGTCTTGCTCCCTTCGCTTTCTCCCTCTGTTCCATATCCTTCTTCCCAACTTGTCTCTTGGAGACTTTTGGCCACTTTGGACCCAAGTCTGGGGATGTTTTTGAAACTTTTCAGAGGCCTCGCTGCTGACAGGGGGGACAGCAGGCAGTGACAGGCCCGGGGCTGACAGGCTCCCCCTCCCCTACGGGGCGCTCGACTGCCACACCCAGCTGACATAGAACCTTTGTCACAATGCCCGCTACCGTGGTGAGGATGCGGGCACTCTGCGGGTGACAGGGACCCAGCAGGACTTGGTGTCAGCTCAGCAATTTCTCAGTTCCCCAAAGAAGCTGAATTCTGCAAATTGCTGCTTTTGCTCTTGAAATGATGTCATCAGGTGGGTGTCTTGGTGTAATAAACTGAAAACCAGAGCAGAAATGCTGAAATATTCCCATGATATGCATGGTCTCTGCACCAAACCACCATGACTTAGCCTAAGTAGATCTACCGCTTATTCTTTTTTGCTGCCTGCAGATTGTGGATGTAGAGTATAAAAACCGTCCTTCTGGAGAGATCTTTGCATTTTAGGCTTAGTCTAAGTGTCTCAAGTAGTCAGGGTTTTGTTTGGCCCTAATCCATAAGGTCTGATGGCTTTACTCCCCATCTCCAGATGAATGTGGTAGAAAATATAAATCAAGGAAACGTCCTTTGGCCTTGCCTTGCCTTGCCTTGCCTTATTTCCTTCTCATCCTGTTCTCTGTCCCAGCCTCTCTCACTAACCCCTCGTCTGGCTGCATGTCTCTTCTTTCCTCTCTCCTTTTCTCAAAATCTCCTGCTTCTTGGTTCTTGTCTTTCAATTCCTTCATTTCAGTCCTGCAGCCCGGCACTAGTTTTTCCTCTTCCCTCCCTTTGTCTTGCTCCCTTCGCTTTCTCCCTCTGTTCCATATCCTTCTTCCCAACTTGTCTCTTGGAGACTTTTGGCCACTTTGGACCCAAGTCTGGGGATGTTTTTGAAACTTTTCAGAGGCCTCGCTGCTGACAGGGGGGACAGCAGGCAGTGACAGGCCCGGGGCTGACAGGCTCCCCCTCCCCTACGGGGCGCTCGACTGCCACACCCAGCTGACATAGAACCTTTGTCACAATGCCCGCTACCGTGGTGAGGATGCGGGCACTCTGCGGGTGACAGGGACCCAGCAGGACTTGGTGTCAGCTCAGCAATTTCTCAGTTCCCCAAAGAAGCTGAATTCTGCAAATTGCTGCTTTTGCTCTTGAAATGATGTCATCAGGTGGGTGTCTTGGTGTAATAAACTGAAAACCAGAGCAGAAATGCTGAAATATTCCCATGATATGCATGGTCTCTGCACCAAACCACCATGACTTAGCCTAAGTAGATCTACCGCTTATTCTTTTTTGCTGCCTGCAGATTGTGGATGTAGAGTATAAAAACCGTCCTTCTGGAGAGATCTTTGCATTTTAGGCTTAGTCTAAGTGTCTCAAGTAGTCAGGGTTTTGTTTGGCCCTAATCCATAAGGTCTGATGGCTTTACTCCCCATCTCCAGATGAATGTGGTAGAAAATATAAATCAAGGAAACGTCCTTTGGCCTTGCCTTGCCTTGCCTTGCCTTATTTCCTTCTCATCCTGTTCTCTGTCCCAGCCTCTCTCACTAACCCCTCGTCTGGCTGCATGTCTCTTCTTTCCTCTCTCCTTTTCTCAAAATCTCCTGCTTCCTGGTTCTTGTCTTTCAATTCCTTCATTTCAGTCCTGCAGCCCGGCACTAGTTTTTCCTCTTCCCTCCCTTTGTCTTGCTCCCTTCGCTTTCTCCCTCTGTTCCATATCCTTCTTCCCAACTTGTCTCTTGGAGACTTTTGGCCACTTTGGACCCAAGTCTGGGGATGTTTTTGAAACTTTTCAGAGGCCTCGCTGCTGACAGGGGGGACAGCAGGCAGTGACAGGCCCGGGGCTGACAGGCTCCCCCTCCCCTACGGGGCGCTCGACTGCCACACCCAGCTGACATAGAACCTTTGTCACAATGCCCGCTACCGTGGTGAGGATGCGGGCACTCTGCGGGTGACAGGGACCCAGCAGGACTTGGTGTCAGCTCAGCAATTTCTCAGTTCCCCAAAGAAGCTGAATTCTGCAAATTGCTGCTTTTGCTCTTGAAATGATGTCATCAGGTGGGTGTCTTGGTGTAATAAACTGAAAACCAGAGCAGAAATGCTGAAATATTCCCATGATATGCATGGTCTCTGCACCAATCCACCATGACTTAGCCTAAGTAGATCTACCGCTTATTCTTTTTTGCTGCCTGCAGATTGTGGATGTAGAGTATAAAAACCGTCCTTCTGGAGAGATCTTTGCATTTTAGGCTTAGTCTAAGTGTCTCAAGTAGTCAGGGTTTTGTTTGGCCCTAATCCATAAGGTCTGATGGCTTTACTCCCCATCTCCAGATGAATGTGGTAGAAAATATAAATCAAGGAAATGTCCTTTGGCCTTGCCTTGCCTTGCCTTGCCTTATTTCCTTCTCATCCTGTTCTCTGTCCCAGCCTCTCTCACTAACCCCTCGTCTGGCTGCATGTCTCTGCTTTCCTCTCTCCTTTTCTCAAACTCTTCTGCTTCCTGGTTCTTGTCTTTCAATTCCTCCATTTCAGTCCTGCAGCCCCGCACTAGTTTTTCCTCTTCCCTTTCTTTGTCCAGCTCCCTTCGCTTTCTCCCTCTGTTCCATATCCTTCTTCCCAGCTTGTCTCTTGGAGACTTTTGGCCACTTTGGACCCAAGTCTGGGGATGTTTTTGAAACTTTTCAGAGGCCTCGCTGCTGACAGGAGGGACAGCAGGCAGTGACAGGCCCGGGGCTGACAGGCTCCCCCTCCCCTAGGGGGTGCTCGACTGCCACACCCAGCTGACATACAACCTTTGTAAGAATGCCCGTTACCGTGGTGAGGATGCGGGCACTCTGCGGGTGACAGGGACCCAGCAGGACTTGGTGTCAGCTCAGCAATTTCTCAGTTCCCCAAAGAAGCTGAATTCTGCAAATTGCTGCTTTTGCTCTTGAAATGATGTCATCAGGTGGGTGTCTTGGTGTAATAAACTGAAAACCAGAGCAGAAATGCTGAAATATTCCCATGATATGCATGGTCTCTGCACCAAACCACCATGACTTAGCCTAAGTAGATCTACCGCTTATTCTTTTTTGCTGCCTGCAGATTGTGGATGTAGAGTATAAAAACCGTCCTTCTGGAGAGATCTTTGCATTTTAGGCTTAGTCTAAGTGTCTCAAGTAGTCAGGGTTTTGTTTGGCCCTAATCCATAAGGTCTGATGGCTTTACTCCCCATCTCCAGATGAATGTGGTAGAAAATATAAATCAAGGAAACGTCCTTTGGCCTTGCCTTGCCTTGCCTTGCCTTATTTCCTTCTCATCCTGTTCTCTGTCCCAGCCTCTCTCACTAACCCCTCGTCTGGCTGCATGTCTCTTCTTTCCTCTCTCCTTTTCTCAAAATCTCCTGCTTCCTGGTTCTTGTCTTTCAATTCCTTCATTTCAGTCCTGCAGCCCGGCACTAGTTTTTCCTCTTCCCTCCCTTTGTCTTGCTCCCTTCGCTTTCTCCCTCTGTTCCATATCCTTCTTCCCAACTTGTCTCTTGGAGACTTTTGGCCACTTTGGACCCAAGTCTGGGGATGTTTTTGAAACTTTTCAGAGGCCTCGCTGCTGACAGGGGGGACAGCAGGCAGTGACAGGCCCGGGGCTGACAGGCTCCCCCTCCCCTACGGGGCGTTCGACTGCCACACCCAGCTGACATAGAACCTTTGTCACAATGCCCGCTACCGTGGTGAGGATGCGGGCACTCTGCGGGTGACAGGGACCCAGCAGGACTTGGTGTCAGCTCAGCAATTTCTCAGTTCCCCAAAGAAGCTGAATTCTGCAAATTGCTGCTTTTGCTCTTGAAATGATGTCATCAGGTGGGTGTCTTGGTGTAATAAACTGAAAACCAGAGCAGAAATGCTGAAATATTCCCATGATATGCATGGTCTCTGCACCAATCCACCATGACTTAGCCTAAGTAGATCTACCGCTTATTCTTTTTTGCTGCCTGCAGATTGTGGATGTAGAGTATAAAAACCGTCCTTCTGGAGAGATCTTTGCATTTTAGGCTTAGTCTAAGTGTCTCAAGTAGTCAGGGTTTTGTTTGGCCCTAATCCATAAGGTCTGATGGCTTTACTCCCCATCTCCAGATGAATGTGGTAGAAAATATAAATCAAGGAAATGTCCTTTGGCCTTGCCTTGCCTTGCCTTGCCTTATTTCCTTCTCATCCTGTTCTCTGTCCCAGCCTCTCTCACTAACCCCTCGTCTGGCTGCATGTCTCTGCTTTCCTCTCTCCTTTTCTCAAACTCTCCTGCTTCCTGGTTCTTGTCTTTCAATTCCTCCATTTCAGTCCTGCAGCCCCGCACTAGTTTTTCCTCTTCCCTTTCTTTGTCCAGCTCCCTTCGCTTTCTCCCTCTGTTCCATATCCTTCTTCCCAGCTTGTCTCTTGGAGACTTTTGGCCACTTTGGACCCAAGTCTGGGGATGTTTTTGAAACTTTTCAGAGGCCTCGCTGCTGACAGGAGGGACAGCAGGCAGTGACAGGCCCGGGGCTGACAGGCTCCCCCTCCTCTAGGGGGTGCTCGACTGCCACACCCAGCTGACATACAACCTTTGTAAGAATGCCCGTTACCGTGGTGAGGATGCGGGCACTCTGCGGGTGACAGGGACCCAGCAGGACTTGGTGTCAGCTCAGCAATTTCTCAGTTCCCCAAAGAAGCTGAATTCTGCAAATTGCTGCTTTTGCTCTTGAAATGATGTCATCAGGTGGGTGTCTTGGTGTAATAAACTGAAAACCAGAGCAGAAATTCTGAAATATTCCCATGATATGCAGGGTCTCTGCACCAAACCACCATGACTTAGCCTAAGTAGATCTACCGCTTATTCTTTTTTGCTGCCTGCAGATTGTGGATGTAGAGTATAAAAACCGTCCTTCTGGAGAGATCTTTGCATTTTAGGCTTAGTCTAAGTGTCTCAAGTAGTCAGGGTTTTGCTTGGCCCTAATCCATAAGGTCTGATGGCTTTACTCCCCATCTCCAGATGAATGTGGTAGAAAATATAAATCAAGGAAACGTCCTTTGGCCTTGCCTTGCCTTGCCTTGCCTTATTTCCTTCTCATCCTGTTCTCTGTCCCAGCCTCTCTCACTAACCCCTCGTCTGGCTGCATGTCTCTTCTTTTCTCTCTCCTTTTCTCAAACTCTCCTGCTTCCTGGTTCTTGTCTTTCAATTCCTCCATTTCAGTCCTGCAGCCCCGCACTAGTTTTTCCTCTTCCCTCCCTTTGTCCAGCTCCCTTCGCTTTCTCCCTCTGTTCCATATCCTTCTTCCCAACTTGTCTCTTGGAGACTTTTGGCCACTTTGGACCCAAGTCTGGGGATGTTTTTGAAACTTTTCATAGGCCTCGCTTCTGACAGGAGGGACAGCAGGCAGTGACAGGCCCGGGGCTGACAGGCTCCCCCTCCCCTACGGGGCGCTCGGCTGCCACACCCAGCTGACATAGAACCTTTGTCACAATGCCCGCTACCGTGGTGAGGATGCGGAAACTCTGCGGGTGACAGGGACCCAGCAGGACTTGGTGTCAGCTCACCAATTTCTCAGTTCCCTAAAGAAGCTGAATTGTGCAAACTGCTGCTTTTGCTCTTGGAATGATGTCATCAGGTGGGTGTTTTAGTGTAATAAACTGAAAACCAGAATAGAAATGCTGAAATATTCCCATGATATGCATGGTCTCTGCACCAAACCACCATGACTCAGCCTGAGTAGATCTACCGCTTATTCTTTTTTGCTGCCTTCAGACACTTAGACTAAGCATAAAACGCAACGATCTCTCCAGAAGGATGTTTTTCATGCTGTACTTCTACAATCTGCTGTCAGTACAGAACAATAAGTGGCAGATCTACTTAGGCTGAGTCATGGTGGTTTGGTGCAGAGACCATGCATATCATGGGAATATTTCAGCATTTCTGCTCTGGTTTTCAGTTTATTACACCAAGACACCCACCTGATGACATCATTTCAAGAGCAAAAGCAGCAGTTTGCAGAATTCAGCTTCTTTAGGGAACTGAGAAGTTGCTGGGCTGACACCAAGTCCTTCCATGTCCCCTTTACCTGCAGAGTGCCCGCATCCTCACCACGGTAGCGGGCATTCTGACAAAGGTTCTATGTCAGCTGGGTGTGGCAGCCGAGCGCCTCCTAGGGGAGGGGGAGTCTGTCAGCCCCGGGCCTGTCACTGTTGCTGTCCCCCCTGTCAGCAGCGAGGCCTCTGAAAAGTTCCAAAAACATCCCCAGACTTGGGTCCAGCATGGCCAAAAGTCTCCAAGAGACAAGTCGGGAAGAAGGATATAGAACAGAGGGAGAAAGCGAAGGGAGCAGACCAAAGGGAGGGAAGAGGAAAACTAGTGCCGGGCTGCAGGACTGAAATGGAGGAATTGAAAGACAAGAACCAGGAAGCAGGAGAGTTTGAGAAAAGGAGAGAGGAAAGCAGAGACATGCAGCCAGACGAGGGGTTAGTGAGAGAGGCTGGGACAGAGAACAGGATGAGAAGGAAATAAGGCAAGGCAAGACTAGGCCAAAGGACGTTTCCTTGCTTTATATTTTCTACCACATTCATCTTGAGACGAGGAAGAAAGCCATCAGACCTTATGGATTAGGGCCAAACAAAAACCACGGCTACTTGAGACACTTAGACTAAGCCTAAAACGCAACGATCTCTCCAGAAGGATGTTTTTCATGCTGTACTTCTACAATCTGCTGTCAGTACAGAACAATAAGTGGCAGATCTACTTAGGCTGAGTCATGGTGGTTTGGTGCAGAGACAATGCATATCATGGGAATATTTCAGCATTTCTGCTCTGGTTTTCAGTTTATTACACCAAGACACCCACCTGATGACATCATTTCAAGAGCAAAAGCAGCAATTTGCAGAATTCAGCTTCTTTGGGGAACTGAGAAATTGCTGAGCTGACACCAAGTCCTGCTGGGTCCCTGTCATCCGCAGAGTGCCCGCATCCTCACCACGGTAACGGGCATTCTTACAAAGGTTCTATGTCAGCTGGGTGTGGCAGTCGAGCACCCCCTAGGGGAGGGGGAGCCTGTCAGCCCCGGGCCTGTCACTGCCTGCTGTCCCTCCTGTCAGCAGTGAGGCCTCTGAAAAGTTTCAAAAACATCCCCAGACTTGGGTCCAAAGTGGCCAAAAGTCTCCAAGAGACAAGCTGGGAAGAAGGATATGGAACAGAGGGAGAAAGCGAAGGGAGCTGGACAAAGAAAGGGAAGAGGAAAAACTAGTGCGGGGCTGCAGGACTGAAATGGAGGAATTGAAAGACAAGAACCAGGAAGCAGGAGAGTTTGAGAAAAGGAGAGAGGAAAGCAGAGACATGCAGCCAGACGAGGGGTTAGTGAGAGAGGCTGGGACAGAGAACAGGATGAGAAGGAAATAAGGCAAGGCTAGGCAAGGCAAGGCCAAAGGACATTTCCTTGATTTATATTTTCTACCACATTCATCTGGAGATGGAGAGTAAAGCCATCAGACCTTATGGATTAGGGCCAAACAAAACCCTGACTACTTGAGACACTTAGACTAAGCCTAAAATGCAAAGATCTCTCCAGAAGGACAGTTTTTATACTCTACATCCACAATCTGCAGGCAGCAAAAAAGAATAAGCGGTAGATCTACTTAGGCTAAGTCATGGTGGTTTGGTGCAGAGACCATGCATATCATGGGAATATTTCAGCATTTCTGCTCTGGTTTTCAGTTTATTACACCAAGACACCCACCTGATGACATCATTTCAAGAGCAAAAGCAGCAATTTGCAGAATTCAGCTTCTTTGGGGAACTGAGAAATTGCTGAGCTGACACCAAGTCCTGCTGGGTCCCTGTCACCCGCAGAGTGCCCGCATCCTCACCACGGTAGCGGGCATTGTGACAAAGGTTCTATGTCAGCTGGGTGTGGCAGTCGAGCGCCCCGTAGGGGAGGGGGAGCCTGTCAGCCCCGGGCCTGTCACTGCCTGCTGTCCCCCCTGTCAGCAGCGAGGCCTCTGAAAAGTTTCAAAAACATCCCCAGACTTGGGTCCAAAGTGGCCAAAAGTCTCCAAGAGACAAGTTGGGAAGAAGGATATGGAACAGAGGGAGAAAGCGAAGGGAGCAAGACAAAGGGAGGGAAGAGGAAAAACTAGTGCCGGGCTGCAGGACTGAAATGGAGGAATTGAAAGACAAGAACCAGGAAGCAGGAGAGTTTGAGAAAAGGAGAGAGGAAAGAAGAGACATGCAACCAGACGAGGGGTTAGTGAGAGAGGCTGGGACAGAGAACAGGATGAGAAGGAAATAAGGCAAGGCAAGGCAAGGCCAAAGGACGTTTCCTTGATTTATATTTTCTACCACATTCATCTGGAGATGGGGAGTAAAGCCATCAGACCTTATGGATTAGGGCCAAACAAAACCCTGACTACTTGAGACACTTAGACTAAGCCTAAAATGCAAAGATCTCTCCAGAAGGACGGTTTTTATACTCTACATCCACAATCTGCAGGCAGCAAAAAAGAATAAGCGGTAGATCTACTTAGGCTGAGTCATGGTGGTTTGGTGCAGAGACCATGCATATCATGGGAATATTTCAGCATTTCTGCTCTGGTTTTCAGTTTATTACACCAAGACACCCACCTGATGACATCATTTCAAGAGCAAAAGCAGCAATTTGCAGAATTCAGCTTCTTTGGGGAACTGAGAAATTGCTGAGCTGACACCAAGTCCTGCTGGGTCCCTGTCACCCGCAGAGTGCCCGCATCCTCACCACGGTAGCGGGCATTGTGACAAAGGTTCTATGTCAGCTGGGTGTGGCAGTCGAGCGCCCCGTAGGGGAGGGGGAGCCTGTCAGCCCCGGGCCTGTCACTGCCTGCTGTCCCCCCTGTCAGCAGCGAGGCCTCTGAAAAGTTTCAAAAACATCCCCAGACTTGGGTCCAAAGTGGCCAAAAGTCTCCAAGAGACAAGTTGGGAAGAAGGATATGGAACAGAGGGAGAAAGCGAAGGGAGCAAGACAAAGGGAGGGAAGAGGAAAAACTAGTGCCGGGCTGCAGGACTGAAATGGAGGAATTGAAAGACAAGAACCAGGAAGCAGGAGAGTTTGAGAAAAGGAGAGAGGAAAGAAGAGACATGCAACCAGACGAGGGGTTAGTGAGAGAGGCTGGGACAGAGAACAGGATGAGAAGGAAATAAGGCAAGGCAAGGCAAGGCCAAAGGACGTTTCCTTGATTTATATTTTCTACCACATTCATCTGGAGATGGGGAGTAAAGCCATCAGACCTTATGGATTAGGGCCAAACAAAACCCTGACTACTTGAGACACTTAGACTAAGCCTAAAATGCAAAGATCTCTCCAGAAGGACGGTTTTTATACTCTACATCCACAATCTGCAGGCAGCAAAAAAGAATAAGCGGTAGATCTACTTAGGCTAAGTCATGGTGGTTTGGTGCAGAGACCATGCATATCATGGGAATATTTCAGCATTTCTGCTCTGGTTTTCAGTTTATTACACCAAGACACCCACCTGATGACATCATTTCAAGAGCAAAAGCAGCAATTTGCAGAATTCAGCTTCTTTGGGGAACTGAGAAATTGCTGAGCTGACACCAAGTCCTGCTGGGTCCCTGTCACCCGCAGAGTGCCCGCATCCTCACCACGGTAGCGGGCATTGTGACAAAGGTTCTATGTCAGCTGGGTGTGGCAGTCGAGCGCCCCGTAGGGGAGGGGGAGCCTGTCAGCCCCGGGCCTGTCACTGCCTGCTGTCCCCCCTGTCAGCAGCGAGGCCTCTGAAAAGTTTCAAAAACATCCCCAGACTTGGGTCCAAAGTGGCCAAAAGTCTCCAAGAGACAAGTTGGGAAGAAGGATATGGAACAGAGGGAGAAAGCGAAGGGAGCAAGACAAAGGGAGGGAAGAGGAAAAACTAGTGCCGGGCTGCAGGACTGAAATGGAGGAATTGAAAGACAAGAACCAGGAAGCAGGAGAGTTTGAGAAAAGGAGAGAGGAAAGAAGAGACATGCAACCAGACGAGGGGTTAGTGAGAGAGGCTGGGACAGAGAACAGGATGAGAAGGAAATAAGGCAAGGCAAGGCAAGGCCAAAGGACGTTTCCTTGATTTATATTTTCTACCACATTCATCTGGAGATGGGGAGTAAAGCCATCAGACCTTATGGATTAGGGCCAAACAAAACCCTGACTACTTGAGACACTTAGACTAAGCCTAAAATGCAAAGATCTCTCCAGAAGGACGGTTTTTATACTCTACATCCACAATCTGCAGGCAGCAAAAAAGAATAAGCGGTAGATCTACTTAGGCTAAGTCATGGTGGTTTGGTGCAGAGACCATGCATATCATGGGAATATTTCAGCATTTCTGCTCTGGTTTTCAGTTTATTACACCAAGACACCCACCTGATGACATCATTCCAAGAGCAAAAGCAGCAATTTGCAGAATTCAGCTTCTTTGGGGAACTGAGAAATTGCTGAGCTGACACCAAGTCCTGCTGGGTCCCTGTCACCCGCAGAGTGCCCGCATCCTCACCACGGTAGCGGGCATTGTGACAAAGGTTCTATGTCAGCTGGGTGTGGCAGTCGAGCGCCCCGTAGGGGAGGGGGAGCCTGTCAGCCCCGGGCCTGTCACTGCCTGCTGTCCCCCCTGTCAGCAGCGAGGCCTCTGAAAAGTTTCAAAAACATCCCCAGACTTGGGTCCAGCGTGGCCAAAAGTCTCCAAGAGACAAGTTGGGAAGAAGGATATGGAACAGAGGGAGAAAGCGAAGGGAGCAAGACAAAGGGAGGGAAGAGGAAAAACTAGTGCCAAGCTGCAGGACTGAAATGGAGGAATTGAAAGACAAGAACCAGGAAGCAGGAGAGTTTGAGAAAAGGAGAGAGGAAAGAAGAGACATGCAGCCAGACGTGGGGTTAGTGAGAGAGGCTGGGAGAGAGAACAGGATGAGAAGGAAATAAGGCAAGGCAAGGCAAGACTAGGCCAAAGGACGTTTCCTTGCTTTTTATTTTCTACCACATTCATCTTGAGACGAGGAAGAAAGCCATCAGACCTTATGGATTAGGCCCAAACAAAAACCCCGGCTACTTGAGACACTTAGACTAAGCCTAAAACGCAACGATCTCTCCAGAAGGATGTTTTTCATGCTGTACTTCTACAATCTGCTGTCAGTACAGAACAATAAGTGGCAGATCTACTTAGGCTGAGTCATGGTGGTTTGGTGCAGAGACCATGCATATCATGGGAATATTTCAGCATTTCTGCTCTGGTTTTCAGTTTATTACACCAAGACACCCACCTGATGACATCATTTCAAGAGCAAAAGCAGCAATTTGCAGAATTCAGCTTCTTTGGGGAACTGAGAAATTGCTGAGCTGACACCAAGTCCTGCTGGGTCCCTGTCACCCGCAGAGTGCCCGCATCCTCACCACGGTAACGGGCATTGTGACAAAGGTTCTATGTCAGCTGGGTGTGGCAGTCGAGCACCCCCTAGGGGAGGGGGAGCCTGTCAGCCCCGGGCCTGTCACTGCCTGCTGTCCCTCCTGTCAGCAGCGAGGCCTCTGAAAAGTTTCAAAAACATCCCCAGACTTGGGTCCAGCGTGGCCAAAAGTCTACAAGAGACAAGTTGGGAAGAAGGATATGGAACAGAGGGAGAAAGCGAAGGGAGCAGACCAAAGGGAGTGAAGAGGAAAACTAGTGCCGGGCTGCAGGACTGAAATGGAGGAATTGAAAGACAAGAACCAGGAAGCAGGAGAGTTTGAGAAAAGGAGAGAGGAAAGAAGAGACATGCAGCCAGACGAGGGGTTAGTGAGAGAGGCTGGAACAGAAAACAGGATTAGAAGGAAATAAGGCAAGACAAGGCAAGGCTACGCCAAAGGACCTTTCCCTGATTTATATTTTCTACCACATTCATCTGGAGACGAGGAGGAAAGCCATCAGACCTGATGGATTAGGCCCAAACAAAAACCCCGGCTACTTGAGACACTTAGACTAAGCTTAAAATGCAAAGATCTCTCCATAAGGATGGTTTTTATCCTGTACTTCCACAATCTGCTGACAGTACAAAAGAATAAGCGGCAGATCTACTCAGGCTGAGTCATGGTGGTTTGGTGCAGAGACCATGCATATCATGGGAATATTTCAGCATTTCTATTCTGGTTTTCAGTTTATTACACTAAAACACCCACCTGATGACATCATTCCAAGAGCAAAAGCAGCAGTTTGCAGAATTCAGCTTCTTTGGGGAACTGAGAAATTGCTGAGCTGACACCAAGTCCTGCTGGGTCCCTGTCACCCGCAGAGTGCCCGCATCCTCACCACGGTAGCGGGCATTGTGACAAAGGTTCTATGTCAGCTGGGTGTGGCAGCCGAGCGCCCCCTAGGGGAGGGGGAGCCTGTCAGCCCCGGGCCTGTCACTGCCTGCTCTCCCTCCTATCAGCAGCGAGGCCTCTGAAAAGTTTCAAAAACATCCCCAGACTTGGGTCCAAAGTGGCCAAAAGTCTCCAAGAGACAAGTTGGGAAGAAGGATATGGAACAGAGGGAGAAAGCGAAGGGAGCAAGACAAAGAGAGGGAAGAGGAAAAACTAGTGCCGGGCTGCAGGACTGAAATGGAGGAATTGAAAGACAAGAACCAGGAAGCAGGAGAGTTTGAGAAAAGGAGAGAGGAAAGAAGAGACATGCAGCCAGACGAGGGGTTAGTGAGAGAGGCTGGGACAGAGAACAGGATGAGAAGGAAATAAGGCAAGGCAAGGCAAGGCAAGGCCAAAGGACGTTTCCTTGATTTATATTTTCTACTACATTCATCTTGAGATGAGGAGGAAAGCCATCAGACCTTATGGATTAGGTACAAACAAAAACCCCGGCTACTTGAGACACTTAGACTAAGCTTAAAATGCAAAGATCTCTCTATAAGGATGGTTTTTATCCTGTACTTCCACAATCTGCTGACAGTACAAAAGAATAAGCGGCAGATATACTCAGGCTGAGTCATGGTGGTTTGGTGCAGAGACCATGCATATCATGGGAATATTTCAGCATGTCTGCTCTGGTTTTCAGTGTATTACACAAAAACACCCACCTGATGACATCATTTCAAAAGCAAAAGCAGCAGTTTGCAGAATTCAGCTTCTTTGGGGAACTGAGAAATTGCTGAGCTGACACCAAGTCCTGCCATGTCCCCTTTACCTGCAGAGTGCCCGCATCCTCACCACGGTAGCGGGCATTCTGACACAGGTTCTATGCCAGCTGGGTGTGGCAGTCAAGCGCCCTGTAGGGGAGGGGGAGCCTGTCAGCCCCGGGCCTGTCACTGTTGCTGTCCCCCCTGTCACCAGCGAGGCCTCTGAAAAGTTTCAAAAACATCCCCAGACCAGGGTCCAGCGTGGCCAAAAGTCTCCAAGAGACAAGTTGGGAAGAAGGATATGGAACAGAGGGAGAAAGAGAAGGGAGCAGACCAAAGGGAGGGAAGAGGAAAACTAGTGCGGGCCTGCAGGACTGAAATGGAGGAATTGAAAGACAAGAACCAGGAAGCAGGAGAGATTGAGAAAAGGAGAGAGGAAAGCAGAGACATGCAGCCAGACGTGGGGTTAGTGAGAGAGGCTGGGAGAGAGAACAGGATGAGAAGGAAATAAGGCAAGGCAAGGCAAGACTAGGCCAAAGGACGTTTCCTTGCTTTTTATTTTCTACCACATTCATCTTGAGACGAGGAAGAAAGCCATCAGACCTTATGGATTAGGCCCAAACAAAAACCCCGGCTACTTGAGACACTTAGACTAAGCCTAAAACGCAACGATCTCTCCAGAAGGATGTTTTTCATGCTGTACTTCTACAATCTGCTGTCAGTACAGAACAATAAGTGGCAGATCTACTTAGGCTGAGTCAT
The DNA here is from genome assembly GCF_037038585.1 of Patagioenas fasciata. NCBI lineage: Eukaryota > Metazoa > Chordata > Aves > Columbiformes > Columbidae > Patagioenas > Patagioenas fasciata. The sequence continues at coordinate 21,780,853 of NC_092524.1, forward strand.
GGTGGTTTGGTGCAGAGACCATGCATATCATGGGAATATTTCAGCATTTCTGCTCTGGTTTTCAGTTTATTACACCAAGACACCCACCTGATGACATCATTTCAAGAGCAAAAGCAGCAATTTGCAGAATTCAGCTTCTTTGGGGAACTGAGAAATTGCTGAGCTGACACCAAGTCCTGCTGGGTCCCTGTCACCCGCAGAGTGCCCGCATCCTCACCACGGTAACGGGCATTGTGACAAAGGTTCTATGTCAGCTGGGTGTGGCAGTCGAGCACCCCCTAGGGGAGGGGGAGCCTGTCAGCCCCGGGCCTGTCACTGCCTGCTGTCCCTCCTGTCAGCAGCGAGGCCTCTGAAAAGTTTCAAAAACATCCCCAGACTTGGGTCCAGCGTGGCCAAAAGTCTACAAGAGACAAGTTGGGAAGAATGATATGGAACAGAGGGAGAAAGCGAAGGGAGCAGACCAAAGGGAGTGAAGAGGAAAACTAGTGCCGGGCTGCAGGACTGAAATGGAGGAATTGAAAGACAAGAACCAGGAAGCAGGAGAGTTTGAGAAAAGGAGAGAGGAAAGAAGAGACATGCAGCCAGACGAGGGGTTAGTGAGAGAGGCTGGAACAGAAAACAGGATTAGAAGGAAATAAGGCAAGACAAGGCAAGGCTACGCCAAAGGACCTTTCCCTGATTTATATTTTCTACCACATTCATCTGGAGACGAGGAGGAAAGCCATCAGACCTGATGGATTAGGCCCAAACAAAAACCCCGGCTACTTGAGACACTTAGACTAAGCTTAAAATGCAAAGATCTCTCCATAAGGATGGTTTTTATACTGTACTTCCACAATCTGCTGACAGTACAAAAGAATAAGCGGCAGATCTACTCAGGCTGAGTCATGGTGGTTTGGTGCAGAGACCATGCATATCATGGGAATATTTCAGCATTTCTATTCTGGTTTTCAGTTTATTACACTAAAACACCCACCTGATGACATCATTCCAAGAGCAAAAGCAGCAGTTTGCAGAATTCAGCTTCTTTGGGGAACTGAGAAATTGCTGAGCTGACACCAAGTCCTGCTGGGTCCCTGTCACCCGCAGAGTGCCCGCATCCTCACCACGGTAGCGGGCATTGTGACAAAGGTTCTATGTCAGCTGGGTGTGGCAGCCGAGCGCCCCCTAGGGGAGGGGGAGCCTGTCAGCCCCGGGCCTGTCACTGCCTGCTCTCCCTCCTATCAGCAGCGAGGCCTCTGAAAAGTTTCAAAAACATCCCCAGACTTGGGTCCAAAGTGGCCAAAAGTCTCCAAGAGACAAGTTGGGAAGAAGGATATGGAACAGAGGGAGAAAGCGAAGGGAGCAAGACAAAGAGAGGGAAGAGGAAAAACTAGTGCCGGGCTGCAGGACTGAAATGGAGGAATTGAAAGACAAGAACCAGGAAGCAGGAGAGTTTGAGAAAAGGAGAGAGGAAAGAAGAGACATGCAGCCAGACGAGGGGTTAGTGAGAGAGGCTGGGACAGAGAACAGGATGAGAAGGAAATAAGGCAAGGCAAGTCAAGGCAAGGCCAAAGGACGTTTCCTTGATTTATATTTTCTACCACATTCATCTTGAGATGAGGAGGAAAGCCATCAGACCTTATGGATTAGGTACAAACAAAAACCCCGGCTACTTGAGACACTTAGACTAAGCTTAAAATGCAAAGATCTCTCTATAAGGATGGTTTTTATCCTGTACTTCCACAATCTGCTGACAGTACAAAAGAATAAGCGGCAGATATACTCAGGCTGAGTCATGGTGGTTTGGTGCAGAGACCATGCATATCATGGGAATATTTCAGCATGTCTGCTCTGGTTTTCAGTGTATTACACAAAAACACCCACCTGATGACATCATTTCAAAAGCAAAAGCAGCAGTTTGCAGAATTCAGCTTCTTTGGGGAACTGAGAAATTGCTGAGCTGACACCAAGTCCTGCCATGTCCCCTTTACCTGCAGAGTGCCCGCATCCTCACCACGGTAGCGGGCATTCTGACACAGGCTCTATGCCAGCTGGGTGTGGCAGTCAAGCGCCCTGTAGAGGAGGGGGAGCCTGTCAGCCCCGGGCCTGTCACTGTTGCTGTCCCCCCTGTCACCAGCGAGGCCTCTGAAAAGTTTCAAAAACATCCCCAGACCAGGGTCCAGCGTGGCCAAAAGTCTCCAAGAGACAAGTTGGGAAGAAGGATATGGAACAGAGGGAGAAAGAGAAGGGAGCAGACCAAAGGGAGGGAAGAGGAAAACTAGTGCGGGCCTGCAGGACTGAAATGGAGGAATTGAAAGACAAGAACCAGGAAGCAGGAGAGATTGAGAAAAGGAGAGAGGAAAGCAGAGACATGCAGCCAGACGAGGGGTTAGTGAGAGAGGCTGGGAGAGAGAACAGGATGAGAAGGAAATAAGGCAAGGCAAGGCAAGACTAGGCCAAAGGACGTTTCCTTGCTTTTTATTTTCTACCACATTCATCTTGAGACGAGGAAGAAAGCCATCAGACCTTATGGATTAGGCCCAAACAAAAACCCCGGCTACTTGAGACACTTAGACTAAGCCTAAAACGCAACGATCTCTCCAGAAGGATGTTTTTCATGCTGTACTTCTACAATCTGCTGTCAGTACAGAACAATAAGTGGCAGATCTACTTAGGCTGAGTCATGGTGGTTTGGTGCAGAGACCATGCATATCATGGGAATATTTCAGCATTTCTGCTCTGGTTTTCAGTTTATTACACCAAGACACCCACCTGATGACATCATTTCAAGAGCAAAAGCAGCAATTTGCAGAATTCAGCTTCTTTGGGGAACTGAGAAATTGCTGAGCTGACACCAAGTCCTGCTGGGTCCCTGTCACCCGCAGAGTGCCCGCATCCTCACCACGGTAACGGGCATTCTTACAAAGGTTCTATGTCAGCTGGGTGTGGCAGTCGAGCACCCCCTAGGGGAGGGGGAGCCTGTCAGCCCCGGGCCTGTCACTGCCTGCTGTCCCTCCTGTCAGCAGCGAGGCCTCTGAAAAGTTTCAAAAACATCCCCAGACTTGGGTCCAACGTGGCCAAAAGTCTACAAGAGACAAGTTGGGAAGAAGGATATGGAACAGAGGGAGAAAGCGAAGGGAGCAGACCAAAGGGAGTGAAGAGGAAAACTAGTGCCGGGCTGCAGGACTGAAATGGAGGAATTGAAAGACAAGAACCAGGAAGCAGGAGAGTTTGAGAAAAGCAGAGAGGAAAGAAGAGACATGCAGCCAGACGAGGGGTTAGTGAGAGAGGCTGGAACAGAGAACAGGATTAGAAGGAAATAAGGCAAGACAAGGCAAGGCTACGCCAAAGGACCTTTCCTTGATTTATATTTTCTACCACATTCATCTGGAGATGGGGAGTAAAGCCATCAGACCTTATGGATTAGGGCCAAACAAAACCCTGACTACTTGAGACACTTAGACTAAGCCTAAAATGCAAAGATCTCTCCAGAAGGGCGGTTTTTATACTCTACATCCACAATCTGCAGGCAGCAAAAAAGAATAAGCGGTAGATCTACTTAGGCTGAGTCATGGTGGTTTGGTGCAGAGACCATGCATATCATGGGAATATTTCAGCATTTCTGCTCTGGTTTTCAGTTTATTACACCAAGACACCCACCTGATGACATCATTTCAAGAGCAAAAGCAGCAATTTGCAGAATTCAGCTTCTTTGGGGAACTGAGAAATTGCTGAGCTGACACCAAGTCCTGCTAGGTCCCTGTCACCCGCAGAGTGCCCGCATCCTCACCACGGGTCCGGGCATTCTTACAAAGGTTCTATGTCAGCTGGGTGTGGCAGTCGAGCGCCCCGTAGGGGAGGGGGAGCCTGTCAGCCCCGGGCCTGTCACTGCCTGCTGTCCCTCCTGTCAGCAGCGAGGCCTCTGAAAAGTTTCAAAAACATCCCCAGACTTGGGTCCAAAGTGGCCAAAAGTCTCCAAGAGACAAGTTGGGAAGAAGGATATGGAACAGAGGGAGAAAGTGAAGGGAGCAAGACAAAGGGAGGGAAGAGGAAAATCTAGTGCCGGGCTGCAGGACTGAAATGGAGGAATTGAAAGACAAGAGTCAGGAAGCAGGAGAGTTTGAGAAAAGGAGAGAGGAAAGAAGAGACATGCAGCCAGAGGAGGGGTTAGTGAGAGAGGCTGGAACAGAGAACAGGATTAGAAGGAAATAAGGCAAGACAAGGCAAGGCAAGGCCAAAGGATGTTTCCTTGATTTATATTTTCTACCACATTCATCAGGAGACGAGGAGGAAAGCCATCAGACCTGATGGATTAGGCCCAAACAAAACCCGGCTACTTGAGACACTTAGACTAAGCTTAAAATGCAAAGATCTCTCCATAAGGATGGTTTTTATACTCTACATCCACAATCTGCTGACAGTTCAAAAGAATAAGTGGCAGATCTACTCAGGCTGAGTTATGGTGGTTTGGTGCAGAGACCATGCATATCATGGGAATATTTCAGCATTTCTATTCTGGTTTTCAGTTTATTACACTAAAACACCCACCTGATGACATCATTCCAAGAGCAAAAGCAGCAGTTTGCAGAATTCAGCTTCTTTGGGGAACTGAGAAATTGCTGAGCTGACACCAAGTCCTGCTGGGTCCCTGTCACCCGCAGAGTGCCCGCATCCTCACCACGGTAGCGGGCATTGTGACAAAGGTTCTATGTCAGCTGGGTGTGGCAGCCGAACGCCCCCTAGGGGAGGGGGAGCCTGTCAGCCCCGGGCCTGTCACTGCCTGCTGTCCCCCCTGTCAGAAGCGAGGCCTCTGAAAAGTTTCAAAAACATCCCCAGACTTGGGTCCAAAGTGGCCAAAAGTCTCCAAGAGACAAGTTGGGAAGAAGGATATGGAACAGAGGGAGAAAGCGAAGGGAGCAAGACAAAGGGAGGGAAGAAAAAAAACTAGTGCCGGGCTGCAGGACTGAAATGGAGGAATTGAAAGACAAGAACCAGGAAGCAGGAGAGTTTGAGAAAAGGAGAGAGGAAAGCAGAGACATGCAGCCAGACGAGGGGTTAGTGAGAGAGGCTGGGACAGAGAACAGGATGAGAAGGAAATAAGGCAAGGCAAGGCAAGGCCAAAGGACGTTTCCTTGATTTATATTTTCTGCCACATTCATCTGGATATGGGGAGGAAAGCCATCAGACCTTATGGATTAGGGCCAAAGAAAACCCTGACTACTTGAGACACTTAGACTAAGCCTAAAATGCAAAGATCTCTCCAGAAGGGCGGTTTTTATACTCTACATCCACAATCTGCAGGCAGCAAAAAAGAATAAGCGGTAGATCTACTTAGGCTGAGTCATGGTAGTTTGGTGCAGAGACCATGCATATCATGGGAATATTTCAGCATTTCTGCTCTGGTTTTCAGTTTATTACACCAAGACACCCACCTGATGACATCATTTCAAGAGCAAAAGCAGCAATTTGCAGAATTCAGCTTCTTTGGGGAACTGAGAAATTGCTTAGCTGGCACCAAGTCCTGCTGGGTCCCTGTCACCCGCAGAGTGCCCGCATCCTCACCACGGTAGCGGGCATTGTGACAAAGGTTCTATGTCAGCTGGGTGTGGCAGTCGAGCGCCCCGTAGGGGAGGGGGAGCCTGTCAGCCCCGGGCCTGTCACTGCCTGCTGTCCCTCCTGTCAGCAGCGAGGCCTCTGAAAAGTTTCAAAAACATCCCCAGACTTGGGTCCAAAGTGGCCAAAAGTCTCCAAGAGACAAGTTGGGAAGAAGGATATGGAACAGAGGGAGAAAGCGAAGGGAGCAAGACAAAGGGAGGGAAGAGGAAAAACTAGTGCCGGGCTGCAGGACTGAAATGGAGGAATTGAAAGACAAGAACCAGGAAGCAGGAGAGTTTGAGAAAAGGAGAGAGGAAAGAAGAGACATGCAGCCAGACGAGGGGTTAGTGAGAGAGGCTGGGACAGAGAACAGGATGAGAAGGAAATAAGGCAAGGCAAGGCAAGGCCAAAGGACGTTTCCTTGATTTATATTTTCTACCACATTCATCTTGAGACGAGGAGGAAAGCCATCAGACCTTATGGATTAGGTACAAACAAAAACCCCGGCTACTTGAGACACTTAGACTAAGCTTAAAATGCAAAGATCTCTCTAAAAGTATGGTTTTTATCCTGTACTTCCACAATCTGCTGACAGTACAAAAGAATAAGCGGCAGATATACTCAGGCTGAGTCATGGTGGTTTGGTGCAGAGACCATGCATATCATGGGAATATTTCAGCATGTCTGCTCTGGTTTTCAGTGTATTACACAAAAACACCCACCTGATGACATCATTTCAAAAGCAAAAGCAGCAGTTTGCAGAATTCAGCTTCTTTGGGGAACTGAGAAATTGCTGAGCTGACACCAAGTCCTGCCATGTCCCCTTTACCTGCAGAGTGCCCGCATCCTCACCACGGTAGCGGGCATTCTGACACAGGTTCTATGCCAGCTGGGTGTGGCAGTCAAGCGCCCTGTAGGGGAGGGGGAGCCTGTCAGCCCCGGCCTGTCACTGTTGCTGTCCCCCCTGTCACCAGCCAGGCCTCTGAAAAGTTTCAAAAACATCCCCAGACCAGGGTCCAGCGTGGCCAAAAGTCTCCAAGAGACAAGTTGGGAAGAAGGATATGGAACAGAGGGAGAAAGCGAAGGGAGCAGACCAAAGGGAGGGAAGAGGAAAACTAGTGCGGGCCTGCAGGACTGAAATGGAGGAATTGAAAGACAAGAGTCAGGAAGCAGGAGAGATTGAGAAAAGGAGAGAGGAAAGCAGAGACATGCAGCCAGACGAGGGGTTAGTGAGAGAGGCTGGGAGAGAGAACAGGATGAGAAGGAAATAAGGCAAGGCAAGACTAGGCCAAAGGACGTTTCCTTGCTTTATATTTTCTACCACATTCATCTTGAGACGAGGAAGAAAGCCATCAGACCTTATGGATTAGGCCCAAACAAAAGACCTTATGGATTAGGCCCAAACAAAAATTGAGCTTCTTTGGGGAACTGAGAAATTGCTGAGCTGACACCAAGTCCTGCTGGGCAGTGACAGGCCCGGGGCTGACAGGCTCCCCCTCCCCTACGGGGCGCTCGACTGCCACACCCAGCTGACATAGAACCTTTGTCACAATGCCCGCTACCGTGGTGAGGATGCGGGCACTCTGCGGGTGACAGGGACCCAGCAGGACTTGGTGTCAGCTCAGCAATTTCTCAGTTCCCCAAAGAAGCTGAATTCTGCAAATTGCTGCTTTTGCTCTTGAAATGATGTCATCAGGTGGGTGTCTTGGTGTAATAAACTGAAAACCAGAGCAGAAATGCTGAAATATTCCCATGATATGCATGGTCTCTGCACCAAACCACCATGACTTAGCCTAAGTAGATCTACCGCTTATTCTTTTTTGCTGCCTGCAGATTGTGGATGTAGAGTATAAAAACCGTCCTTCTGGAGAGATCTTTGCATTTTAGGCTTAGTCTAAGTGTCTCAAGTAGTCAGGGTTTTGTTTGGCCCTAATCCATAAGGTCTGATGGCTTTACTCCCCATCTCCAGATGAATGTGGTAGAAAATATAAATCAAGGAAACGTCCTTTGGCCTTGCCTTGCCTTGCCTTGCCTTATTTCCTTCTCATCCTGTTCTCTGTCCCAGCCTCTCTCACTAACCCCTCGTCTGGCTGCATGTCTCTTCTTTCCTCTCTCCTTTTCTCAAACTCTCCTGCTTCCTGGTTCTTGTCTTTCAATTCCTCCATTTCAGTCCTGCAGCCCAGCACTAGTTTTTCCTCTTCCCTCCGTTTGTCTTGCTCCCTTTGCTTTCTCCCTCTGTTCCATATCCTTCTTCCCAACTTGTCTCTTGGAGACTTTTGGCCACGCTGGACCCAAGTCTGGGGATGTTTTTGAAACTTTTCAGAGGCCTCGCTGCTGACAGGGGGGACAGCAGGCAGTGACAGGCCCGGGGCTGACAGGCTCCCCCTCCCCTACGGGGTGCTCGACTGCCACACCCAGCTGACATACAACCTTTGTAAGAATGCCCGTTACCGTGGTGAGGATGCGGGCACTCTGCGGGTGACAGGGACCCAGCAGGACTTGGTGCCAGCTCAGCAATTTCTCAGTTCCCCAAAGAAGCTGAATTCTGCAAATTGCTGCTTTTGCTCTTGAAATGATGTCATCAGGTGGGTGTCTTGGTGTAATAAACTGAAAACCAGAGCAGAAATGCTGAAATATTCCCATGATATGCATGGTCTCTGCACCAAACCACCATGACACAGCCTAAGTAGATCTACCGCTTATTCTTTTTTGCTGCCTGCAGATTGTGGATGTAGAGTATAAAAACCGCCCTTCTGGAGAGATCTTTGCATTTTAAGCTTAGTCTAAGTGTCTCAAGTAGCCGGGGTTTTTGTTTGGGCCTAATCCATCAGGTCTGATGGCTTTCCTCCTCGTCTCCAGATGAAAGTGGTAGAAAATATAAATCAGGGAAAGGTCCTTTGGCGTAGCCTTGCCTTGTCTTGCCTTATTTCCTTCTAATCCTGTTCTCTGTTCCAGCCTCTCTCACTAACCCCTCGTCTGGCTACATGTCTCTTCTTTCCTCTCTCCTTTTCTCAAACTCTCCTGCTTCCTGGTTCTTGTCTTTCAATTCCTCCATTTCAGTCCTGCAGCCCGGCACTAGTTTTCCTCTTCACTCCCTTTGGTCTGCTCCCTTCGCTTTCTCCCTCTGTTCCATATCCTTCTTCCCAACTTATCTCTTGTAGACTTTTGGCCACGCTGGACCCAAGTCTGGGGATGTTTTTGAAACTTTTCAGAGGCCTCGCTGGTGACAGGGGGGACAGCAACAGTGACAGAGCCAGGGCTGACAGACTGCCCCTCCCCTAGGGGGCGCTCGACTGCCACACCCAGCTGACATAGAACCTTTGTCACAATGCCCGCTGCCGTGGTGAGGATGCGGGCACTCTGCGGGTGACAGGGACCCAGCAGGACTTGGTGTCAGCTCAGCAATTTCTCAGTTCCCCAAAGAAGCTGAATTCTGCAAATTGCTGCTTTTGCTCTTGAAATGATGTCATCAGGTGGGTGTCTTGGTGTAATAAACTGAAAACCAGAGCAGAAATGCTGAAATATTCCCATGATATGCATGGTCTCTGCACCAAACCACCATGACTTAGCCTAAGTAGATCTACTGCTTATTCTTTTTTGCTGCCTGCAGATTGTGGATGTAGAGTATAAAAACCGTCCTTCTGGAGAGATCTTTGCATTTTAGGCTTAGTCTAAGTGTCTCAAGTAGTCAGGGTTTTGTTTGGCCCTAATCCATAAGGTCTGATGGCTTTACTCCCCATCTCCAGATGAATGTGGTAGAAAATATAAATCAAGGAAATGTCCTTTGGCCTTGCCTTGCCTTGCCTTGCCTTATTTCCTTCTCATCCTGTTCTCTGTCCCAGCCTCTCTCACTAACCCCTCGTCTGGCTGCATGTCTCTGCTTTCCTCTCTCCTTTTCTCAATCTCTCCTGCTTCCTGGTTCTTGTCTTTCAATTCCTCCATTTCAGTCCTGCAGGCCCGCACTAGTTTTCCTCTTCCCTCCCTTTGGTCTGCTCCCTTCGCTTTCTCCCTCTGTTCCATATCCTTCTTCCCAACTTGTCTCTTGTAGACTTTTGGCCACGCTGGACCCAAGTCTGGGGATGTTTTTGAAACTTTTCAGAGGCCTCGCTGCTGACAGGAGGGACAGCAGGCAGTGACAGGCCCGGGGCTGACAGGCTCCCCCTCCCCTAGGGGGTGCTCGACTGCCACACCCAGCTGACATAGAACCTTTGTCACAATGCCCGTTACCGTGGTGAGGATGCGGGCACTCTGCGGGTGACAGGGACCCAGCAGGACTTGGTGTCAGCTCAGCAATTTCTCAGTTCCCCAAAGAAGCTGAATTCTGCAAATTGCTGCTTTTGCTCTTGAAATGATGTCATCAGGTGGGTGTCTTGGTGTAATAAACTGAAAACCAGAGCAGAAATGCTGAAATATTCCCATGATATGCATGGTCTCTGCACCAAACCACCATGACTCAGCCTGAGTATATCTGCCGCTTATTCTTTTGTACTGTCAGCAGATTGTGGAAGTACAGGATAAAAACCATCCTTATAGAGAGATCTTTGCATTTTAAGCTTAGTCTAAGTGTCTCAAGTAGCCGGGGTTTTTGTTTGTACCTAATCCATAAGGTCTGATGGCTTTCCTCCTCATCTCAAGATTAATGTGGTAGAAAATATAAATCAAGGAAACGTCCTTTGGCCTTGCCTTGCCTTGTCTTGCCTTATTTCCTTCTCATCCTGTTCTCTCTCCCAGCCTCTCTCACTAACCCCTCCTCTGGCTGCATGTCTCTTCTTTCCTCTCTCCTTTTCTCAAACTGTCCTGCTTCCTGACTCTTGTCTTTCAATTCCTCCATTTCAGTCCTGCAGCCCGGCACTAGTTTTTCCTCTTCCCTCCCTTTGTCTTGCTCCCTTCGCTTTCTCCCTCTGTTCCATATCCTTCTTCCCAACTTGTCTCTTGGAGACTTTTGGCCACTTTGGACCCAAGTCTGGGGATGTTTTTGAAACTTTTCAGAGGCCTCGCTGCTGACAGGGGGGACAGCAGGCAGTGACAGGCCCGGGGCTGACAGGCTCCCCCTCCCCTACGGGGCGCTCGACTGCCACACCCAGCTGACATAGAACCTTTGTCACAATGCCCGCTACCGTGGTGAGGATGCGGGCACTCTGCGGGTGACAGGGACCCAGCAGGACTTGGTGTCAGCTCAGCAATTTCTCAGTTCCCCAAAGAAGCTGAATTCTGCAAATTGCTGCTTTTGCTCTTGAAATGATGTCATCAGGTGGGTGTCTTGGTGTAATAAACTGAAAACCAGAGCAGAAATGCTGAAATATTCCAATGATATGCATGGTCTCTGCACCAAACCACCATGACTTAGCCTAAGTAGATCTACCGCTTATTCTTTTTTGCTGCCTGCAGATTGTGGATGTAGAGTATAAAAACCGTCCTTCTGGAGAGATCTTTGCATTTTAGGCTTAGTCTAAGTGTCTCAAGTAGTCAGGGTTTTGTTTGGCCCTAATCCATAAGGTCTGATGGCTTTCCTCCCCATCTCCAGATGAATGTGGTAGAAAATATAAATCAAGGAAACGTCCTTTGGCCTTGCCTTGCCTTGCCTTGCCTTATTTCCTTCTCATCCTGTTCTCTGTCCCAGCCTCTCTCACTAACCCCTCCTCTAGCTGCATGTCTCTTCTTTCCTCTCTCCTTTTCTCAAACTCTCCTGCTTCCTGGTTCTTGTCTTTCAATTCCTCCATTTCAGTCCTGCAGCCCGGCACTAGTTTTTCCTCTTCCCTCCCTTTGTCTTGCTCCCTTTGCTTTCTCCCTCTGTTCCATATCCTTCTTCCCAGCTTGTCTCTTGGAGACTTTTGGCCACTTTGGACCCAAGTCTGGGGATGTTTTTGAAACTTTTCAGAGGCCTCGCTGCTGACAGGGGGGACAGCAGGCAGTGACAGGCCCGGGGCTGACAGGCTCCCCCTCCCCTACGGGGCGCTCGACTGCCACACCCAGCTGACATAGAACCTTTGTCACAATGCCCGCTACCGTGGTGAGGATGCGGGCACTCTGCGGGTGACAGGGACCCAGCAGGACTTGGTGTCAGCTCAGCAATTTCTCAGTTCCCCAAAGAAGCTGAATTCTGCAAATTGCTGCTTTTGCTCTTGAAATGATGTCATCAGGTGGGTGTCTTGGTGTAATAAACTGAAAACCAGAGCAGAAATGCTGAAATATTCCCATGATATGCATGGTCTCTGCACCAAACCACCATGACACAGCCTAAGTAGATCTACCGCTTATTCTTTTTTGCTGCCTGCAGATTGTGGATGTAGAGTATAAAAACCGCCCTTCTGGAGAGATCTTTGCATTTTAAGCTTAGTCTAAGTGTCTCAAGTAGCCGGGGTTTTTGTTTGGGCCTAATCCATCAGGTCTGATGGCTTTCCTCCTCGTCTCCAGATGAAAGTGGTAGAAAATATATATCAGGGAAAGGTCCTTTGGCGTAGCCTTGCCTTGCCTTGCCTTATTTCCTTCTAATCCTGTTCTCTGTTCCAGCCTCTCTCACTAACCCCTCCTCTGGCTGCATGTCTCTTCTTTCCTCTCTCCTTTTCTCAAACTCTCCTGCTTCCTGGTTCTTGTCTTTCAATTCCTCCATTTCAGTCCTGCAGCCCGGCACTAGTTTTCCTCTTCACTCCCTTTGGTCTGCTCCCTTCGCTTTCTCCCTCTGTTCCATATCCTTCTTCCCAACTTGTCTCTTGTAGACTTTTGGCCACGCTGGACCCAAGTCTGGGGATGTTTTTGAAACTTTTCAGAGGCCTCGCTGGTGACAGGGGGGACAGCAACAGTGACAGACCCGGGGCTGACAGACTGCCCCTCCCCTAGGGGGCGCTCGACTGCCACACCCAGCTGACATAGAACCTTTGTCACAATGCCCGCTGCCGTGGTGAGGATGCGGGCACTCTGCGGGTGACAGGGACCCAGCAGGACTTGGTGTCAGCTCAGCAATTTCTCAGTTCCCCAAAGAAGCTGAATTCTGCAAATTGCTGCTTTTGCTCTTGAAATGATGTCATCAGGTGGGTGTCTTGGTGTAATAAACTGAAAACCAGAGCAGAAATGCTGAAATATTCCCATGATATGCATGGTCTCTGCACCAAACCACCATGACTTAGCCTAAGTAGATCTACCCCTTATTCTTTTTTGCTGCCTGCAGATTGTGGATGTAGAGTATAAAAACCGTCCTTCTGGAGAGATCTTTGCATTTTAGGCTTAGTCTAAGTGTCTCAAGTAGTCAGGGTTTTGTTTGGCCCTAATCCATAAGGTCTGATGGCTTTACTCCCCATCTCCAGATGAATGTGGTAGAAAATATAAATCAAGGAAATGTCCTTTGGCCTTGCCTTGCCTTGCCTTGCCTTATTTCCTTCTCATCCTGTTCTCTGTCCCAGCCTCTCTCACTAACCCCTCATCTGGCTGCATGTCTCTTCTTTCCTCTCTCCTTTTCTCAAACTCTCCTGCTTCCTGGTTCTTGTCTTTCAATTCCTCCATTTCAGTCCTGCAGCCCCGCACTAGTTTTTCCTCTTCCCTTTCTTTGTCCAGCACCCTTCGCTTTCTCCCTCTGTTCCATATCCTTCTTCCCAGCTTGTCTCTTGGAGACTTTTGGCCACTTTGGACCCAAGTCTGGGGATGTTTTTGAAACTTTTCAGAGGCCTCGCTGCTGACAGGAGGGACAGCAGGCAGTGACAGGCCCGGGGCTGACAGGCTCCCCCTCCCCTAGGGGGTGCTCGACTGCCACACCCAGCTGACATACAACCTTTGTAAGAATGCCCGTTACCGTGGTGAGGATGCGGGCACTCTGCGGGTGACAGGGACCCAGCAGGACTTGGTGTCAGCTCAGCAATTTCTCAGTTCCCCAAAGAAGCTGAATTCTGCAAATTGCTGCTTTTGCTCTTGAAATGATGTCATCAGGTGGGTGTCTTGGTGTAATAAACTGAAAACCAGAGCAGAAATGCTGAAATATTCCCATGATATGCATGGTCTCTGCACCAAACCACCATGACTCAGCCTAAGTAGATCTGCCACTTATTGTTCTGTACTGACAGCAGATTGTAGAAGTACAGCATGAAAAACATCCTTCTGCAGAGATCGTTGCGTTTTAGGCTTAGTCTAAGTGTCTCAAGTAGCCGGGGTTTTTGTTTGGGCCTAATCCATAAGGTCTGATGGCTTTCTTCCTCGTCTCAAGATGAATGTGGTAGAAAATACAAAGCAAGGAAACGTCCTTTGGCCTAGTCTTGCCTTGCCTTGCCTTATTTCCTTCTCATCCTGTTCTCTCTCCCAGCCTCTCTCACTAACCCCTCGTCTGGCTGCATGTCTCTGCTTTCCTCTCTCCTTTTCTCAATCTCTCCTGCTTCCTGGTTCTTGTCTTTCAATTCCTCCATTTCAGTCCTGCAGGCCCGCACTAGTTTTCGTCTTCCCTCCCTCTGGTCTGCTCCCTTCGCTTTCTCCCTCTGTTCCATATCCTTCTTCCCAACTTGTCTCTTGGAGACTTTTGGCCACGCTGGACCCTGGTCTGGGGATGTTTTTGAAACTTTTCAGAGGCCTGGCTGGTGACAGGGGGGACAGCAACAGTGACAGGCCCGGGGCTGACAGGCTCCCCCTCCCCTACAGGGCGCTTGACTGCCACACCCAGCTGGCATAGAACCTGTGTCAGAATGCCCGGACCCGTGGTGAGGATGCGGGCACTCTGCAGGTAAAGGGGACATGGCAGGACTTGGTGTCAGCTCAGCAATTTCTCAGTTCCCCAAAGAAGCTGAATTCTGCAAACTGCTGCTTTTGCTTTTGAAATGATGTCATCAGGTAGGTGTTTTTGTGTAATACACTGAAAACCAGAGCAGAAATGCTGAAATATTCCCATGATATGCATGGTCTCTGCACCAAACCACCATGACTCAGCCTGAGTATATCTGCCGCTTATTCTTTTGTACTGTCAGCAGATTGTGGAAGTACAGGATAAAAACCATCCTTATAGAGAGATCTTTGCATTTTAAGCTTAGTCTAAGTGTCTCAAGTAGCCGGGGTTTTTGTTTGTACCTAATCCATAAGGTCTGATGGCTTTCCTCCTCATCTCAAGATTAATGTGGTAGAAAATATAAATCAAGGAAACGTCCTTTGGCCTTGCCTTGCCTTGTCTTGCCTTATTTCCTTCTCATCCTGTTCTCTCTCCCAGCCTCTCTCACTAACCCCTCCTCTGGCTGCATGTCTCTTCTTTCCTCTCTCCTTTTCTCAAACTGTCCTGCTTCCTGACTCTTGTCTTTCAATTCCTCCATTTCAGTCCTGCAGCCCGGCACTAGTTTTTCCTCTTCCCTCCCTTTGTCTTGCTCCCTTCGCTTTCTCCCTCTGTTCCATATCCTTCTTCCCAACTTGTCTCTTGGAGACTTTTGGCCACTTTGGACCCAAGTCTGGGGATGTTTTTGAAACTTTTCAGAGGCCTCGCTGCTGACAGGGGGGACAGCAGGCAGTGACAGGCCCGGGGCTGACAGGCTCCCCCTCCCCTACGGGGCGCTCGACTGCCACACCCAGCTGACATAGAACCTTTGTCACAATGCCCGCTACCGTGGTGAGGATGCGGGCACTCTGCGGGTGACAGGGACCCAGCAGGACTTGGTGTCAGCTCAGCAATTTCTCAGTTCCCCAAAGAAGCTGAATTCTGCAAATTGCTGCTTTTGCTCTTGAAATGATGTCATCAGGTGGGTGTCTTGGTGTAATAAACTGAAAACCAGAGCAGAAATGCTGAAATATTCCCATGATATGCATGGTCTCTGCACCAAACCACCATGACTTAGCCTAAGTAGATCTACCGCTTATTCTTTTTTGCTGCCTGCAGATTGTGGATGTAGAGTATAAAAACCGTCCTTCTGGAGAGATCTTTGCATTTTAGGCTTAGTCTAAGTGTCTCAAGTAGTCAGGGTTTTGTTTGGCCCTAATCCATAAGGTCTGATGGCTTTACTCCCCATCTCCAGATGAATGTGGTAGAAAATATAAATCAAGGAAACGTCCTTTGGCCTTGCCTTGCCTTGCCTTGCCTTATTTCCTTCTCATCCTGTTCTCTGTCCCAGCCTCTCTCACTAACCCCTCGTCTGGCTGCATGTCTCTGCTTTCCTCTCTGCTTTTCTCAAAATCTCCTGCTTCCTGGTTCTTGTCTTTCAATTCCTCCATTTCAGTCCTGCAGCCCGGCACTAGTTTTTCCTCTTCCCTCCCTTTGTCTTGCTCCCTTCGCTTTCTCCCTCTGTTCCATATCCTTCTTCCCAACTTGTCTCTTGGAGACTTTTGGCCACGCTGGACCCAAGTCTGGGGATGTTTTTGAAACTTTTCAGAGGCCTCGCTGCTGACAGGGGGGACAGCAGGCAGTGACAGGCCCGGGGCTGACAGGCTCCCCCTCCCCTACGGGGCGCTCGACTGCCACACCCAGCTGACATAGAACCTTTGTCACAATGCCCGCTACCGTGGTGAGGATGCGGGCACTCTGCGGGTGACAGGGACCCAGCAGGACTTGGTGTCAGCTCAGCAATTTCTCAGTTCCCCAAAGAAGCTGAATTCTGCAAATTGCTGCTTTTGCTCTTGAAATGATGTCATCAGGTGGGTGTCTTGGTGTAATAAACTGAAAACCAGAGCAGAAATGCTGAAATATTCCCATGATATGCATGGTCTCTGCACCAAACCACCATGACTCAGCCTAGGTAGATCTACCGCTTATTCTTTTTTGCTGCCTGCAGATTGTGGATGTAGAGTATAAAAACCGCCCTTCTGGAGAGATCTTTGCATTTTAGGCTTAGTCTAAGTGTCTCAAGTAGTCAGGGTTTTGCTTGGCCCTAATCCATAAGGTCTGATGGCTTTCCTCCCCGTCTCCAGATGAATGTGGTAGAAAATATAAATCAAGGAAACGTCCTTTGGCCTTGCCTTGCCTTGCCTTGCCTTATTTCCTTCTCATCCTGTTCTCTGTCCCAACCTCTCTCACTAACCCCTCGTCTGGCTGCATGTCTCTTCTTTCCTCTCTCCTTTTCTCAAACTCTCCTGCTTCCTGGTTCTTGTCTTTCAATTCCTCCATTTCAGTCCTGCAGCTTGGCACTAGTTTTTCCTCTTCCCTCCCTTTGTCTTGCTCCCTTCGCTTTCTCCCTCTGTTCCATATCCTTCTTCCCAACTTGTCTCTTGGAGACTTTTGGCCACGCTGGACCCAAGTCTGGGGATGTTTTTCAAACTTTTCAGAGGCCTCGCTGCTGACAGGGGGGACAGCAGGCAGTGACAGGCCCGGGGCTGACAGGCTCCCCCTCCCCTACGGGGCGCTCGACTGCCACACCCAGCTGACATAGAACCTTTGTCACAATGCCCGCTACCGTGGTGAGGATGCGGGCACTCTGCGGGTGACAGGGACCCAGCAGGACTTGGTGTCAGCTCAGCAATTTCTCAGTTCCCCAAAGAAGCTGAATTCTGCAAATTGCTGCTTTTGCTCTTGAAATGATGTCATCAGGTGGGTGTCTTGGTGTAATAAACTGAAAACCAGAGCAGAAATGCTGAAATATTCCCATGATATGCATGGTCTCTGCACCAAACCACCATGACTTAGCCTAAGTAGATCTACCGCTTATTCTTTTTTGCTGCCTGCAGATTGTGGATGTAGAGTATAAAAACCGTCCTTCTGGAGAGATCTTTGCATTTTAGGCTTAGTCTAAGTGTCTCAAGTAGTCAGGGTTTTGTTTGGCCCTAATCCATAAGGTCTGATGGCTTTACTCCCCATCTCCAGATGAATGTGGTAGAAAATATAAATCAAGGAAACGTCCTTTGGCCTTGCCTTGCCTTGCCTTATTTCCTTCTCATCCTGTTCTCTGTCCCAGCCTCTCTCACTAACCCCTCGTCTGGCTGCATGTCTCTTCTTTCCTCTCTCCTTTTCTCAAACTCTCCTGCTTCCTGGTTCTTGTCTTTCAATTCCTCCATTTCAGTCCTGCAGCCCGGCACTAGTTTTTCCTCTTCCCTCCCTTTGTCTTGCTCCCTTCGCTTTCTCCCTCTGTTCCATATCCTTCTTCCCAACTTGTCTCTTGGAGACTTTTGGCCACGCTGGACCCAAGTCTGGGGATGTTTTTGAAACTTTTCAGAGGCCTCGCTGCTGACAGGGGGGACAGCAGGCAGTGACAGGCCCGGGGCTGACAGGCTCCCCCTCCCCTAGGGGGCGCTCGGCTGCCACACCCAGCTGACATAGAACCTTTGTCACAATGCCCGCTACCGTGGTGAGGATGCGGGCACTCTGCGGGTGACAGGGACCCAGCAGGACTTGGTGTCAGCTCAGCAATTTCTCAGTTCCCCAAAGAAGCTGAATTCTGCAAATTGCTGCTTTTGCTCTTGAAATGATGTCATCAGGTGGGTGTCTTGGTGTAATAAACTGAAAACCAGAGCAGAAATGCTGAAATATTCCCATGATATGCATGGTCTCTGCACCAAACCACCATAACTTAGCCTAAGTAGATCTACCGCTTATTCTTTTTTGCTGCCTGCAGATTGTGGATGTAGAGTATAAAAACCGTCCTTCTGGAGAGATCTTTGCATTTTAGGCTTAGTCTAAGTGTCTCAAGTAGTCAGGGTTTTGTTTGGCCCTAATCCATAAGGTCTGATGGCTTTACTCCCCATCTCCAGATGAATGTGGTAGAAAATATAAATCAAGGAAACGTCCTTTGGCCTTGCCTTGCCTTGCCTTATTTCCTTCTCATCCTGTTCTCTGTCCCAGCCTCCTTCACTAACCCCTCGTCTGGCTGCATGTCTCTTCTTTCCTCTCTCCTTTTCTCAAACTCTCCTGCTTCCTGGTTCTTGTCTTTCAATTCCTCCATTTCAGTCCTGCAGCTTGGCACTAGTTTTTCCTCTTCCCTCCCTTTGTCTTGCTCCCTTCGCTTTCTCCCTCTGTTCCATATCCTTCTTCCCAACTTGTCTCTTGGAGACTTTTGGCCACGCTGGACCCAAGTCTGGGGATGTTTTTGAAACTTTTCAGAGGCCTCGCTGCTGACAGGGGGGACAGCAGGCAGTGACAGGCCCGGGGCTGACAGGCTCCCCCTCCCCTACGGGGCGCTCGACTGCCACACCCAGCTGACATAGAACCTTTGTCACAATGCCCGCTACCGTGGTGAGGATGCGGGCACTCTGCGGGTGACAGGGACCCAGCAGGACTTGGTGTCAGCTCAGCAATTTCTCAGTTCCCCAAAGAAGCTGAATTCTGCAAATTGCTGCTTTTGCTCTTGAAATGATGTCATCAGGTGGGTGTCTTGGTGTAATAAACTGAAAACCAGAGCAGAAATGCTGAAATATTCCCATGATATGCATGGTCTCTGCACCAAACCACCATGACACAGCCTAAGTAGATCTACCGCTTATTCTTTTTTGCTGCCTGCAGATTGTGGATGTAGAGTATAAAAACCGTCCTTCTGGAGAGATCTTTGCATTTTAGGCTTAGTCTAAGTGTCTCAAGTAGTCAGGGTTTTGTTTGGCCCTAATCCATAAGGTCTGATGGCTTTACTCCCCATCTCCAGATGAATGTGGTAGAAAATATAAATCAAGGAAACGTCCTTTGGCCTTGCCTTGCCTTGCCTTATTTCCTTCTCATCCTGTTCTCTGTCCCAGCCTCTCTCACTAACCCCTCGTCTGGCTGCATGTCTCTTCTTTCCTCTCTCCTTTTCTCAAAATCTCCTGCTTCCTGGTTCTTGTCTTTCAATTCCTCCATTTCAGTCCTGCAGCCCGGCACTAGTTTTTCCTCTTCCCTCCCTTTGTCTTGCTCCCTTCGCTTTCTCCCTCTGTTCCATATCCTTCTTCCCAACTTGTCTCTTGGAGACTTTTGGCCACGCTGGACCCAAGTCTGGGGATGTTTTTGAAACTTTTCAGAGGCCTCGCTGCTGACAGGGGGGACAGCAGGCAGTGACAGGCCCGGGGCTGACAGGCTCCCCCTCCCCTAGGGGGCGCTCGGCTGCCACACCCAGCTGACATAGAACCTTTGTCACAATGCCCGCTACCGTGGTGAGGATGCGGGCACTCTGCGGGTGACAGGGACCCAGCAGGACTTGGTGTCAGCTCAGCAATTTCTCAGTTCCCCAAAGAAGCTGAATTCTGCAAATTGCTGCTTTTGCTCTTGAAATGATGTCATCAGGTGGGTGTCTTGGTGTAATAAACTGAAAACCAGAGCAGAAATGCTGAAATATTCCCATGATATGCATGGTCTCTGCACCAAACCACCATAACTTAGCCTAAGTAGATCTACCGCTTATTCTTTTTTGCTGCCTGCAGATTGTGGATGTAGAGTATAAAAACTGTCCTTCTGGAGAGATCTTTGCATTTTAGGCTTAGTCTAAGTGTCTCAAGTAGTCAGGGTTTTGTTTGGCCCTAATCCATAAGGTCTGATGGCTTTACTCCCCATCTCCAGATGAATGTGGTAGAAAATATAAATCAAGGAAACGTCCTTTGGCCTTGCCTTGCCTTGCCTTATTTCCTTCTCATCCTGTTCTCTGTCCCAGCCTCTCTCACTAACCCCTCGTCTGGCTGCATGTCTCTTCTTTCCTCTCTCCTTTTCTCAAACTCTCCTGCTTCCTGGTTCTTGTCTTTCAATTCCTCCATTTCAGTCCTGCAGCCCGGCACTAGTTTTTCCTCTTCCCTCCCTTTGTCTTGCTCCCTTCGCTTTCTCCCTCTGTTCCATATCCTTCTTCCCAACTTGTCTCTTGGAGACTTTTGGCCACGCTGGACCCAAGTCTGGGGATGTTTTTGAAACTTTTCAGAGGCCTCGCTGCTGACAGGGGGGACAGCAGGCAGTGACAGGCCCGGGGCTGACAGGCTCCCCCTCCCCTACGGGGCGCTCGGCTGCCACACCCAGCTGACATAGAACCTTTGTCACAATGCCCGCTACCGTGGTGAGGATGCGGGCACTCTGCGGGTGACAGGGACCCAGCAGGACTTGGTGTCAGCTCAGCAATTTCTCAGTTCCCCAAAGAAGCTGAATTCTGCAAATTGCTGCTTTTGCTCTTGAAATGATGTCATCAGGTGGGTGTCTTGGTGTAATAAACTGAAAACCAGAGCAGAAATGCTGAAATATTCCCATGATATGCATGGTCTCTGCACCAAACCACCATGACTTAGCCTAAGTAGATCTACCGCTTATTCTTTTTTGCTGCCTGCAGATTGTGGATGTAGAGTATAAAAACCGTCCTTCTGGAGAGATCTTTGCATTTTAAGCTTAGTCTAAGTGTCTCAAGTAGTCAGGGTTTTGTTTGGCCCTAATCCATAAGGTCTGATGGCTTTACTCCCCATCTCCAGATGAATGTGGTAGAAAATATAAATCAAGGAAACGTCCTTTGGCCTTGCCTTGCCTTGCCTTATTTCCTTCTCATCCTGTTCTCTGTCCCAGCCTCTCTCACTAACCCCTCGTCTGGCTGCATGTCTCTTCTTTCCTCTCTCCTTTTCTCAAACTCTCCTGCTTCCTGACTCTTGTCTTTCAATTCCTCCATTTCAGTCCTGCAGCCCGGCACTAGTTTTTCCTCTTCCCTTTCTTTGTCTTGCTCCCTTCGCTTTCTCCCTCTGTTCCATATCCTTCTTCCCAACTTGTCTCTTGGAGACTTTTGGCCACGCTGGACCCAAGTCTGGGGATGTTTTTGAAACTTTTCAGAGGCCTCGCTGCTGACAGGGGGGACAGCAGGCAGTGACAGGCCCGGGGCTGACAGGCTCCCCCTCCCCTAGGGGGCGCTCGGCTGCCACACCCAGCTGACATAGAACCTTTGTCACAATGCCCGCTACCGTGGTGAGGATGCGGGCACTCTGCGGGTGACAGGGACCCAGCAGGACTTGGTGTCAGCTCACCAATTTCTCAGTTCCCCAAAGAAGCTGAATTCTGCAAATTGCTGCTTTTGCTCTTGAAATGATGTCATCAGGTGGGTGTCTTGGTGTAATAAACTGAAAACCAGAGCAGAAATGCTGAAATATTCCCATGATATGCATGGTCTCTGCACCAAACCACCATGACTTAGCCTAAGTAGATCTACCGCTTATTCTTTTTTGCTGCCTGCAGATTGTGGATGTAGAGTATAAAAACCGTCCTTCTGGAGAGATCTTTGCATTTTAGGCTTAGTCTAAGTGTCTCAAGTAGTCAGGGTTTTGTTTGGCCCTAATCCATAAGGTCTGATGGCTTTACTCCCCATCTCCAGATGAATGTGGTAGAAAATATAAATCAAGGAAACGTCCTTTGGCCTTGCCTTGCCTTGCCTTATTTCCTTCTCATCCTGTTCTCTGTCCCAGCCTCTCTCACTAACCCCTCGTCTGGCTGCATGTCTCTTCTTTCCTCTCTCCTTTTCTCAAACTCTCCTGCTTCCTGGTTCTTGTCTTTCAATTCCTCCATTTCAGTCCTGCAGCCCGGCACTAGTTTTTCCTCTTCCCTTTCTTTGTCTTGCTCCCTTCGCTTTCTCCCTCTGTTCCATATCCTTCTTCCCAACTTGTCTCTTGGAGACTTTTGGCCACGCTGGACCCAAGTCTGGGGATGTTTTTGAAACTTTTCAGAGGCCTCGCTGCTGACAGGGGGGACAGCAGGCAGTGACAGGCCCGGGGCTGACAGGCTCCCCCTCCCCTAGGGGGCGCTCGGCTGCCACACCCAGCTGACATAGAACCTTTGTCACAATGCCCGCTACCGTGGTGAGGATGCGGGCACTCTGCGGGTGACAGGGACCCAGCAGGACTTGGTGTCAGCTCAGCAATTTCTCAGTTCCCCAAAGAAGCTGAATTCTGCAAATTGCTGCTTTTGCTCTTGAAATGATGTCATCAGGTGGGTGTCTTGGTGTAATAAACTGAAAACCAGAGCAGAAATGCTGAAATATTCCCATGATATGCATGGTCTCTGCACCAAACCACCATGACTTAGCCTAAGTAGATCTACCGCTTATTCTTTTTTGCTGCCTGCAGATTGTGGATGTAGAGTATAAAAACCGTCCTTCTGGAGAGATCTTTGCATTTTAGGCTTAGTCTAAGTGTCTCAAGTAGTCAGGGTTTTGTTTGGCCCTAATCCATAAGGTCTGATGGCTTTACTCCCCATCTCCAGATGAATGTGGTAGAAAATATAAATCAAGGAAATGTCCTTTGGCCTTGCCTTGCCTTGCCTTGCCTTATTTCCTTCTCATCCTGTTCTCTGTCCCAGCCTCTCTTACTAACCCCTCGTCTGGCTGCATGTCTCTGCTTTCCTCTCTCCTTTTCTCAAACTCTCCTGCTTCCTGGTTCTTGTCTTTCAATTCCTCCATTTCAGTCCTGCAGCCCCGCACTAGTTTTTCCTCTTCCCTTTCTTTGTCCAGCTCCCTTCGCTTTCTCCCTCTGTTCCATATCCTTCTTCCCAGCTTGTCTCTTGGAGACTTTTGGCCACTTTGGACCCAAGTCTGGGGATGTTTTTGAAACTTTTCAGAGGCCTCGCTGCTGACAGGAGGGACAGCAGGCAGTGACAGGCCCGGGGCTGACAGGCTCCCCCTCCCCTAGGGGGTGCTCGACAGCCACACCCAGCTGAAATACAACCTTTGTAAGAATGCCCGTTACCGTGGTGAGGATGCGGGCACTCTGCGGGTGACAGGGACCCAGCAGGACTTGGTGTCAGCTCAGCAATTTCTCAGTTCCCCAAAGAAGCTGAATTCTGCAAATTGCTGCTTTTGCTCTTGAAATGATGTCATCAGGTGGGTGTCTTGGTGTAATAAACTGAAAACCAGAGCAGAAATGCTGAAATATTCCCATGATATGCATGGTCTCTGCACCAAACCACCATGACTCAGCCTAAGTAGATCTGCCACTTATTGTTCTGTACTGACAGCAGATTGTAGAAGTACAGCATGAAAAACATCCTTCTGGAGAGATCGTTGCGTTTTAGGCTTAGTCTAAGTGTCTCAAGTAGCCGGGGTTTTTGTTTGGGCCTAATCCATAAGGTCTGATGGCTTTCTTCCTCGTCTCAAGATGAATGTGGTAGAAAATATAAAGCAAGGAAACGTCCTTTGGCCTAGTCTTGCCTTGCCTTATTTCCTTCTCATCCTGTTCTCTGTCCCAGCCTCTCTCACTAACCCCTCGTCTGGCTGCATGTCTCTGCTTTCCTCTCTCCTTTTCTCAATCTCTCCTGCTTCCTGGTTCTTGTCTTTCAATTCCTCCATTTCAGTCCTGCAGCCCGGCACTAGTTTTCCTCTTCCCTCCCTTTGGTCTGCTCCCTTCGCTTTCTCCCTCTGTTCTATATCCTTCTTCCCGACTTGTCTCTTGGAGACTTTTGGCCATGCTGGACCCAAGTCTGGGGATGTTTTTGGAACTTTTCAGAGGCCTCGCTGCTGACAGGGGGGACAGCAACAGTGACAGGCCCGGGGCTGACAGACTCCCCCTCCCCTAGGAGGCGCTCGGCTGCCACACCCAGCTGACATAGAACCTTTGTCAGAATGCCCGCTACCGTGGTGAGGATGCGGGCACTCTGCAGGTAAAGGGGACATGGAAGGACTTGGTGTCAGCTCAGCAATTTCTCAGTTCCCTAAAGAAGCTGAATTCTGCAAACTGCTGCTTTTCCTCTTGAAATGATGTCATCAGGTGGGTGTCTTGGTGTAATAAACTGAAAACCAGAGCAGAAATGCTGAAATATTCCCATGATATGCATGGTCTCTGCACCAAACCACCATGACTCAGCCTAAGTAGATCTGCCACTTATTGTTCTTTACTGACAGCAGATTGTAGAAGTACAGCATGAAAAACATCCTTCTGGAGAGATCGTTGCGTTTTATGCTTAGTCTAAGTGTCTGAAGGCAGCAAAAAAGAATAAGCGGTAAGTCTACTCAGGCTGAGTCATGGTGGTTTGGTGCAGAGACCATGCATATCATGGGAATATTTCAGCATTTCTATTCTGGTTTTCAGTTTATTACACTAAAACACCCACCTGATGACATCATTCCAAGAGCAAAGCAGCAGTTTGCAGAATTCAGCTTCTTTAGGGAACTGAGAAATTGCTGAGCTGACACCAAGTCCTGCTGGGTCCCTGTCACCTGCAGAGTGCCCGCATCCTCACCACGGTAGCGGGCATTGTGACAAAGGTTCTATGTCAGCTGGGTGTGGCAGCCGAGCGCCCCGTAGGGGAGGGGGAGCCTGTCAGCCCCGGGCCTGTCACTGCCTGCTGTCCCTCCTGTCAGAAGCGAGGCCTCTGAAAAGTTTCAAAAACATCCCCAGACTTGGGTCCAAAGTGGCCAAAAGTCTCCAAGAGACAAGTTGGGAAGAAGGATATGGAACAGAGGGAGAAAGCGAAGTGAGCAAGACAAAGGGAGGGAAGAGGAAAAACTAGTGCCAAGCTGCAGGACTGAAATGGAGGAATTGAAAGACAAGAACCAGGAAGCAGGAGAGTTTGAGAAAAGGAGAGAGGAAAGAAGAGACATGCAGCCAGACGAGGGGTTAGTGAGAGAGGCTGGGACAGAGAACAGGATGAGAAGGAAATAAGGCAAGGCAAGGCAAGGCCAAAGGACGTTTCCTTGATTTATATTTTCTACCACATTCATCTGGAGATGGGGAGGAAAGCCATCAGACCTTATGGATTAGGGCCAAGCAAAACCCTGACTACTTGAGACACTTAGACTAAGCCTAAAATGCAAAGATCTCTCCAGAAGGACGGTTTTTATACTCTACATCCACAATCTGCAGGCAGCAAAAAAGAATAAGCGGTAGATCTGCTTAGGCTGAGTCATGGTAGTTTGGTGCGGAGACCATGCATATCATGGGAATATTTCAGCATTTCTATTCTGGTTTTCAGTTTATTACACCAAGACACCCACCTGATGACATCATTTCAAGAGCAAAAGCAGCAATTTGCAGAATTCAGCTTCTTTGGGGAACTGAGAAATTGCTGAGCTGGCACCAAGTCCTGCAGGGTCCCTGTTACCCGCAGAGTGCCCGCATCCTCACCACGGGTCCGGGCATTGTGACAAAGGTTCTATGTCAGCTGGGTGTGGCAGTCGAGCGCCCCGTAGGGGAGGGGGAGCCTGTCAGCCCCGGGCCTGTCACTGCCTGCTGTCCCTCCTGTCAGCAGCGAGGCCTCTGAAAAGTTTCAAAAACATCCCCAGACTTGGGTCCAGCGTGGCCAAAAGTCTCCAAGAGACAAGTTGGGAAGAAGGATATGGAACAGAGGGAGAAAGCGAAGGGAGCAAGACAAAGGGAGGGAAGAGGAAAATCTAGTGCGGGGCTGCAGGACTGAAATGGAGGAATTGAAAGACAAGAGTCAGGAAGCAGGAGAGTTTGAGAAAAGGAGAGAGGAAAGAAGAGACATGCAGCCAGAGGAGGGGTTAGTGAGAGAGGCTGGAACAGAGAACAGGATTAGAAGGAAATAAGGCAAGACAAGGCAAGGCTACGCCAAAGGACCTTTCCCTGATTTATATTTTCTACCACATTGATCTGGAGACGAGGAGGAAAGCCATCAGACCTGATGGATTAGGCCCAAACAAAAACCCCGGCTACTTGAGACACTTAGACTAAGCTTAAAATGCAAAGATCTCTCCATAAGGATGGTTTTTATCCTGTACTTCCACAATCTGCTGACAGTACAAAAGAATAAGCGGCAGATCTACTCAGGCTGAGTCATGGTGGTTTGGTGCAGAGACCATGCATATCATGGGAATATTTCAGCATTTCTATTCTGGTTTTCAGTGTATTACACTAAAACACCCACCTGATGACATCATTTCAAGAGCAAAAGCAGCAGTTTGCAGAATTCAGCTTCTTTAGGGAACTGAGAAGTTGCTGAGCTGACACCAAGTCCTTCCATGTCCCCTTTACCTGCAGAGTGCCCGCATCCTCACCACGGTAGCGGGCATTGTGACAAAGGTTCTATGTCAGCTGGGTGTGGCAGCCGAGCGCCCCCTACGGTAGGGGGAGTCTGTCAGCCCCGGGCCTGTCACTGTTGCTGTCCCCCCTGTCAGCAGCGAGGCCTCTGAAAAGTTCCAAAAACATCCCCAGACTTGGGTCCAGCATGACCAAAAGTCTCCAAGAGACAAGTCGAGAAGAAGGATATAGAGCAGAGGGAGAAAGCGAAGGGAGCAGACCAAAGGGAGGGAAGAGGAAAACTAGTGCTGGGCTGCAGGACTGAAATGGAGGAATTGAAAGACAAGAACCAGGAAGCAGGAGATTTTGAGAAAAGGAGAGAGGAAAGCAGAGACATGCAGCCAGACGAGGGGTTAGTGAGAGAGGCTGGGACAGAGAACAGGATGAGAAGGAAATAAGGCAAGGCAAGGAAAGACTAGGCCAAAGGACGTTTCCTTGCTTTATATTTTCTACCACATTCATCTTGAAACGAGGAAGAAAGCCATCAGACCTTATGGATTAGGCCCAAACAAAAACCGTGGCTACTTGAGACACTTAGACTAAGCCTAAAACGCAACGATCTCTCCAGAAGGATGTTTTTCATGCTGTACTTCTACAATCTGCTGGCAGTACAGAAGAATAAGCGGCAGATCTACTCAGGCTCAGTCATGGTGCTTTGGTGCAGAGATCATGCATATCATGGGAATATTTCAGCATGAGACCCCATCTGGAATATTGTGTCCAGTTCTGGGCCCCTCAGTTCAAGAAGGACAGGGAACTGCTGGAGAGGGTCCAGCGTAGGGCAACAAAGATGATTAAGGGAGTGGAGCATCTCCCTTATGAAGAAAGGCTGAGGGAGCTGGGGCTCTTTAGTTTGGAGAAGAGGAGACTGAGGGGTGACCTTATTAATGTTTATAAATATATAAAGGGTGAGTGCCATGAGGATGGAGTCAGGCTCTTCTCGGTGGCAAACAATGATAGGACAAGGGGCAATGGGATCAAGGTGGAACACAAGAGGTTCCACTTAAATTTGAGAAAGAACTTCTTCTCAGTGAGGGTAACAGAGCACTGGAACAGGCTACCCAGGGAGGTTGTGGAGTCTCCTTCCCTGGAGACATTCAAAGCCCACCTGGACACATTCCTGTGCGACCTCACCTAGGTGTTCCTGCTCCAGCAGGGGGATTGGACTAGATGATCTTTTGAGGTCCCTTCCAATCCCAAACATACTGTGATACTGTGATACTGTGATGTCTGCTCTGGTTTTCAGTTTATTACACCAAGACACCCACCTGATGACATCATTTCAAGAGCAAAAGCAGCAATTTGCAGAATTCAGCTTCTTTGGGGAACTGAGAAATTGCTGAGCTGACACCAAGTCCTGCTGGGTCCCTGTCACCCGCAGAGTGCCCGCATCCTCACCACGGTAGCGGGCATTGTGACAAAGGTTCTATGTCAGCTGGGTGTGGCAGTCGAGCGCCCCGTAGGGGAGGGGGAGCCTGTCAGCCCCGGGCCTGTCACTGCCTGCTGTCCCTCCTGTCAGCAGCGAGGCCTCTGAAAAGTTTCAAAAACATCCCCAGACTTGGGTCCAAAGTGGCCAAAAGTCTCCAAGAGACAAGTTGGGAAGAAGGATATGGAACAGAGGGAGAAAGCGAAGGGAGCAAGACAAAGAAAGGGAAGAGGAAAAACTAGTGCCGGGCTGCAGGACTGAAATGGAGGAATTGAAAGACAAGAACCAGGAAGCAGGAGAGTTTGAGAAAAGGAGAGAGGAAAGAAGAGACATGCAGCCAGACGAGGGGTTAGTGAGAGAGGCTGGGACAGAGAACAGGATGAGAAGGAAATAAGGCAAGGCAAGGCAAGGCCAAAGGACGTTTCCTTGATTTATATTTTCTACCACATTCATCTGGAGATGGGGAGTAAAGCCATCAGACCTTATGGATTAGGGCCAAACAAAACCCTGACTACTTGAGACACTCAGACTAAGCCTAAAATGCAAAGATCTCTCCAGAAGGACGGTTTTTATACTCTACATCCACAATCTGCAGGCAGCAAAAAAGAATAAGCGGTAGATCTACTTAGGCTAAGTCATGGTGGTTTGGTGCAGAGACCATGCATATCATGGGAATATTTCAGCATTTCTGCTCTGGTTTTCAGTTTATTACACCAAGACACCCACCTGATGACATCATTTCAAGAGCAAAAGCAGCAATTTGCAGAATTCAGCTTCTTTGGGGAACTGAGAAATTGCTGAGCTGACACCAAGTCCTGCTGGGTCCCTGTCACCCGCAGAGTGCCCGCATCCTCACCACGGTAGCGGGCATTGTGACAAAGGTTCTATGTCAGCTGGGTGTGGCAGTCGAGCACCCCGTAGGGGAGGGGGAGCCTGTCAGCCCCGGGCCTGTCACTGCCTGCTGTCCCCCCTGTCACCAGCGAGGCCTCTGAAAAGTTTCAAAAACATCCCCAGACTTGGGTCCAGCGTGGCCAAAAGTCTCCAAGAGACAAGTTGGGAAGAAGGATATGGAACAGAGGGAGAAAGCGAAGGGAGCAAGACAAAGAAAGGGAAGAGGAAAAACTAGTGCCGGGCTGCAGGACTGAAATGGAGGAATTGAAAGACAAGAGTCAGGAAGCAGGAGAGTTTGAGAAAAGGAGAGAGGAAAGAAGAGACATGCAGCCAGAGGAGGGGTTAGTGAGAGAGGCTGGAACAGAGAACAGGATGAGAAGGAAATAAGGCAAGGCAAGTCAAGGCAAGGCCAAAGGACGTTTCCTTGATTTATATTTTCTACCACATTCATCTGGAGACGAGGAGGAAAGCCATCAGACCTGATGGATTAGGCCCAAACAAAAACCCCGGCTACTTGAGACACTTAGACTAAGCCTAAAATGCAAAGATCTCTCCAGAAGGACGGTTTTTATACTCTACATCCACAATCTGCAGGCAGCAAAAAAGAATAAGCGGTAGATCTACTTAGGCTGAGTCATGGTAGTTTGGTGCAGAGACCATGCATATCATGGGAATATTTCAGCATTTCTGCTCTGGTTTTCAGTTTATTACACCAAGACACCCACCTGATGACATCATTTCAAGAGCAAAAGCAGCAATTTGCAGAATTCAGCTTCTTTGGGGAACTGAGAAATTGCTGAGCTGGCACCAAGTCCTGCTGGGTCCGTGTCACCCGCAGAGTGCCCGCATCCTCACCACGGGTCCGGGCATTGTGACAAAGGTTCTATGTCAGCTGGGTGTGGCAGTCGAGCACCCCGTAGGGGAGGGGGAGCCTGTCAGCCCCGGGCCTGTCACTGCCTGCTGTCCCTCCTGTCAGCAGCGAGGCCTCTGAAAAGTTTCAAAAACATCCCCAGACTTGGGTCCAGCGTGGCCAAAAGTCTCCAAGAGACAAGTTGGGAAGAAGGATATGGAACAGAGGGAGAAAGCGAAGGGAGCAAGACAAAGGGAGGGAAGAGGAAAAACTAGTGCCGGGCTGCAGGACTGAAATGGAGGAATTGAAAGACAAGAACCAGGAAGCAGGAGATTTTGAGAAAAGGAGAGAGGAAAGAAGAGACATGCAGCCAGACGAGGGGTTAGTGAGAGAGGCTGGGACAGAGAACAGGATGAGAAGGAAATAAGGCAAGGCAAGGCAAGGCAAGGCCAAAGGACGTTTCCTTGATTTATATTTTCTACCACATTCATCTGGAGATGGGGAGTAAAGCCATCAGACCTTATGGATTAGGGCCATGCAAAACCCTGACTACTTGAGACACTTAGACTAAGCCTAAAATGCAAAGATCTCTCCAGAAGGACGGTTTTTATACTCTACATCCACAATCTGCAGGCAGCAAAAAAGAATAAGCGGTAGATCTACTTAGGCTGAGTCATGGTAGTTTGGTGCAGAGACCATGCATATCATGGGAATATTTCAGCATTTCTACTCTGGTTTTCAGTTTATTACACCAAGACACCCACCTGATGACATCATTTCAAGAGCAAAAGCAGCAATTTGCAGAATTCAGCTTCTTTGGGGAACTGAGAAATTGCTTAGCTGGCACCAAGTCCTGCTGGGTCCCTGTCACCAGCAGAGTGCCCGCATCCTCACCACGGGTCCGGGCATTCTTACAAAGGTTCTATGTCAGCTGGGTGTGGCAGTCGAGCGCCCCCTAGGGGAGGGGGAGCCTGTCAGCCCCGGGCCTGTCACTGTTGCTGTCCCCCCTGTCACCAGCGAGGCCTCTGAAAAGTTTCAAAAACATCCCCAGACCAGGGTCCAAAGTGGCCAAAAGTCTCCAAGAGACAAGTTGGGAAGAAGGATATGGAACAGAGGGAGAAAGCGAAGGGAGCAAGACAAAGGGAAGGAAGAGGAAAATCTAGTGCCGGGCTGCAGGACTGAAATGGAGGAATTGAAAGACAAGAATCAGGAAGCAGGAGAGTTTGAGAAAAGGAGAGAAGAAAGAAGAGACATGCAGCCAGACGAGGGGTTAGTGAGAGAGGCTGGAACAGAGAACAGGATTAGAAGGAAATAAGGCAAGACAAGGCAAGGCTACGCCAAAGGACCTTTCCCTGATTTATATTTTCTACCACATTCATCTTGAGACGAGGAGGAAAGCCATCAGACCTGATGGATTAGGCCCAAACAAAAACCCCGGCTACTTGAGACACTTAGACTAAGCTTAAAATGCAAAGATCTCTCCATAAGGATGGTTTTTATCCTGTACTTCCACAATCTGCTGACAGTACAAAAGAATAAGCGGCAGATCTACTTAGGCTGAGTCATGGTGATTTGGTGCAGAGACCATGCATATCATGGGAATATTTCAGCATTTCTATTCTGGTTTTCAGTGTATTACACTAAAACACCCACCTGATGACATCATTTCAAGAGCAAAAGCAGCAGTTTGCAGAATTCAGCTTCTTTAGGGAACTGAGAAATTGCTGAGCTGACACCAAGTCCTTCCATGTCCCCTTTACCTGCAGAGTGCCCGCATCCTCACCACGGTAGCGGGCATTCTGACAAAGGTTCTATGTCAGCTGGGTGTGGCAGCCGAGCGCCCCCTACGGTAGGGGGAGTCTGTCAGCCCCGGGCCTGTCACTGTTGCTGTTCCCCCTGTCACCAGCGAGGCCTCTGAAAAGTTCCAAAAACATCCCCAGACTTGGGTCCAGCATGGCCAAAAGTCTCCAACAGACAAGTCGGGAAGAAGGATATAGAACAGAGGGAGAAAGCGAAGGGAGCAGACCAAAGGGAGGGAAGAGGAAAACTAGTGCCGGGCTGCAGGACTGAAATGGAGGAATTGAAAGACAAGAACCAGGAAGCAGGAGAGATTGAGAAAAGGAGAGAGGAAAGAAGAGACATGCAGCCAGACGAGGGGTTAGTGCGAGAGGCTGGGACAGAGAACAGGATTAGAAGGAAATAAGGCAAGACAAGGCAAGGCTACGCCAAAGGACCTTTCCCTGATTTATATTTTCTACCACATTCATCTTGAGACGAGGAGGAAAGCCATCAGACCTGATGGATTAGGCCCAAACAAAAACCCGGCTACTTGAGACACTTAGACTAAGCTTAAAATGCAAAGATGTCTCCATAAGGATGGTTTTTATCCTGTACTTCCACAATCTGCTGACAGTACAAAAGAATAAGCGGCAGATCTACTCAGGCTGAGTCAGGGTGGTTTGGTGCAGAGACCATGCATATCATGGGAATATTTCAGCATTTCTATTCTGGTTTTCAGTTTATTACACTAAAACACCCACCTGATGACATCATTCCAAGAGCAAAAGCAGCAGTTTGCAGAATTCAGCTTCTTTGGGGAACTGAGAAATTGCTGAGCTGACACCAAGTCCTGCTGGGTTCCTGTCACCCGCAGAGTGCCCGCATCCTCACCACGGTAACGGGCATTCTTACAAAGGTTGTATGTCAGCTGGGTGTGGCAGTCGAGCACCCCGTAGGGGAGGGGGAGCCTGTCAGCCCCGGGCCTGTCACTGCCTGCTGTCCCTCCTGTCAGCAGCGAGGCCTCTGAAAAGTTTCAAAAACATCCCCAGACTTGGGTCCAAAGTGGCCAAAAGTCTCCAAGAGACAAGCTATGAAGAAGGGTATGGAACAGAGGGAGAAAGCGAAGGGAGCTGGACAAAGAAAGGGAAGAGGAAAAACTAGTGCCGGGCTGCAGGACTGAAATGGAGGAATTGAAAGACAAGAACCAGGAAGCAGGAGAGTTTGAGAAAAGGAGAGAGGAAAGCAGAGACATGCAGCCAGACGAGGGGTTAGTGAGAGAGGCTGGGACAGAGAACAGGATGAGAAGGAAATAAGGCAAGGCAAGGCAAGGCAAGGCCAAAGGACGTTTCCTTGATTTATATTTTCTACCACATTCTTCTGGAGATGGTGAGTAAAGCCATCAGACCTTATGGATTAGGGCCAAACAAAACCCTGACTACTTGAGACACTTAGACTAAGCCTAAAATGCAAAGATCTCTCCAGAAGGACGGTTTTTATACTCTACATCCACAATCTGCAGGCAGCAAAAAAGAATAAGCGGTAGATATACTCAGGCTGAGTCATGGTGGTTTGGTGCAGAGACCATGCATATCACGGGAATATTTCAGCATGTCTGCTCTGGTTTTCAGTTTATTACACCAAGACACCCACCTGATGACATCATTTCAAGAGCAAAAGCAGCAATTTGCAGAATTCAGCTTCTTAGGGGAACTGAGAAATTGCTGAGCTGACACCAAGTCCTGCTGGGTCCCTGTCACCCGCAGAGTGCCCGCATCCTCACCACGGTAGCGGGCATTGTGACAAAGGTTCTATGTCAGCTGGGTGTGGCAGCCGAACGCCCCCTAGGGGAGGGGGAGCCTGTCAGCCCCGGGCCTGTCACTGCCTGCTGTCCCCCCTGTCAGCAGCGAGGCCTCTGAAAAGTTTCAAAAACATCCCCAGACTTGGGTCCAAAGTGGCCAAAAGTCTCCAAGAGACAAGTTGGGAAGAAGGATATGGAACAGAGGGAGAAAGCGAAGGGAGCAAGACAAAGGGAGGGAAGAGGAAAAACTAGTGCCGGGCTGCAGGACTGAAATGGAGGAATTGAAAGACAAGAACCAGGAAGCAGGAGAGTTTGAGAAAAGGAGAGAGGAAAGAAGAGATGCAGCCAGACGAGGGGTTAGTGAGAGAGGCTGGGACAGAGAACAGGATGAGAAGGAAATAAGGCAAGGCAAGGCAAGACTAGGCCAAAGGACGTTTCCTTGCTTTATATTTTCTACCACATTCATCTTGAGACGAGGAAGAAAGCCATCAGACCTTATGGATTAGGCCCAAACAAAAACCCCGGCTACTTGAGACACTTAGACTAAGCCTAAAACGCAACGATCTCTCCAGAAGGATGTTTTTCATGCTGTACTTCTACAATCTGCTGGCAGTACAGAAGAATAAGCGGCAGATCTAGTCAGGCTGAGTCATGGTGGTTTGGTGCAGAGACCATGCATATCATGGGAATATTTCAGCATTTCTGCTCTGGTTTTCAGTTTATTACACCAAGACACCCACCTGATGACATCATTTCAAGAGCAAAAGCAGCAATTTGCAGAATTCAGCTTCTTTGGGGAACTGAGAAATTGCTGAGCTGACACCAAGTCCTGCTGGGTCCCTGTCACCCGCAGAGTGCCCGAATCCTCACCACGGTAGCGGGCATTGTGACAAAGGTTCTATGTCAGCTGGGTGTGGCAGTCGAGCGCCCCGTAGGGGAGGGGGAGCCTGCCAGCCCCAGGGATGTGCACCCAGCACCACGTGCACGCACACGCAGCTAGAGAAAAGCACCTACCTTTTCACACACTGATGCCTAAGCAAACGCGTGGCCACACACACGCACACATCCGCAAGCGCGCCTACTCCCATCTATTGAGGGAAAGACGGACGAGCAACGTCCTGACAGGCTTGAGGGGAAAAACGTCCGTTGACGGTTGGCGTACTGCACGCCCGCCTACGGGGCTGCAGGGGAATCCACATTTGGAAGGTACCTGAAGATGTGTGCCTGTTCTTGGAGCTCCGCTAGTAGGGTAGCAAAGACACTCGTAGGCAGTACTGAATGCTGCTCCGTGCTACTTCTCCTCCGGTGGCAAATGCTTCACAGTCGCCCTAGGAAAGACGTTTAACAATCGATCTCCAAGAGGAACGAAACACATGATGCCATAAGGCGAAAGAACAGCAGGGCATCTCTTCACAAGCTTGTCCCTGATCTATAGCTGAGGGCAAACACTTGTGTGCTTGTGGGAGAGCCTGTGTCTTTCCTGGAAGCGTTTGGGAGTTTTGCTCAGACGCGTGTTTCCTCAAGTTCAAGAATCAAGATCTAGGATACCTGCAGACAGGTGCCTGTTTGTGTGGAGACAGTCTGTTTGAAACTGTGTTCCTCAGCGCCCGCTCTTTCTCCCCGTCGCTCCACACGCCTGGGAGTCCCTTTCTTTCTCCCCACAAGCACGTGTGTTGACTTCGTCGCACATGTGCATCTGCACAAGCGTTGAGCTCAGCAGAGTGTGTCTCTTGACACTTGATGTGCGTTGGCTGTGTCTGCGTGCTCCAGTGAAGAGAGAAACGGGAAACCATCTTGGTAGAGGCAACAAAGCAAAAGCGAGGCAGGATTGACATCTGCTCAACAGAGACGGATTCCCTGCGCTGACACAGTTCACAGTTACACGAGAAGCAATCTGAGCGGTCCATCGACCGGAGACGTGTTTCCCAAGAGGTCGTTTAGCGAGTGAACAGCAGTGTGCGCGACTTTCAGGAGTGTGCCTGGAAAGTGCCAGAATCACCAGAGCATCTGTGCAAAAGCTGCTGCCTCTGTGACCGCATTGAGGCACGTTCCCGTGTCTGCGAGTATATAGACGGCTCTTTCGCGTTCACTCCGAGGGAAACGGTCCGCTCTTGCTTCTGTGCGTACAGACGCGATTCCCTTGTCTCTTGCGAACACAGGGAACTCTGTGCATCCAAATCTACAGGCTAAGGACGCGTCTGCATATGTTTTGGTGAACAATCGAGTGTGCGTGTTCTGACAGCTGCCTCTATGCAGACGTCTCCACAGAGCCACTTCTGAATGCCCCGCAGCCCAGGACTGAATGGATACACTAACAAGTGCACCGGTGTGAGCAACCACATATGCAGAAGGACGTCTTTCATCTCACAGAAGCGCGAACGTCTTGGCGTTCAAGCACATGGCAGAAACAAGGTGTGAACAGATGAGCTGCTGCTATTTTCTCCGTTCGGCATGCTTCGTTGTAGCTCTCTTGCCGGTCGCCGGCTTAGCGGCTTGCTTTGCGCGACTAGGTCTGCGGAGAGAAGGAGATAGCGCCGGATACCTTGCCTTTTGCCTTCTTCGGCGCTGGAACCTGGTTGCTGCGCCTTCTCTTTGTCCATGTGCACACACACGATTCCTCAGCGAAAACCATGCAGAAACCTTTCCACGAGCACCCAGGGATGTGCACCCAGCACCACGTGCACGCACACGCAGCTAGAGAAAAGCACCTACCTTTTCACACACTGATGCCTAAGCAAACGCGTGGCCACACACACGCACACATCCGCAAGCGCGCCTACTCCCATCTATTGAGGGAAAGATGGACGAGAAACGTCCTGACAGGCTTGAGGGGAAAAACGTCCGTTGACGGTTGGCGTACTGCACGCCCGCCTACGGGTCTGCAGGGGAATCCACATTTGGAAGGTACCTGAAGATGTGTGCCTGTTCTTGGAGCTCCGCTAGTAGGGTAGCAAAGACACTCGTAGGCAGTACTGAATGCTGCTCCGTGCTACTTCTCCTCCGGTGGCAAATGCTTCACAGTCGCCCTAGGAAAGACGTTTAACAATCGATCTCCAAGAGGAACGAAACACATGATGCCATAAGGCGAAAGAATAGCAGGGCATCTCTTCACAAGCTTGTCCCTGATGTATAGCTGAGGGCAAACACTTGTGTGCTTGTGGGAGAGCCTGTGTCTTTCCTGGAAGCGTTTGGGAGTTTTGCTCAGACGCGTGTTTCCTCAAGTTCAAGAATCAAGATCTAGGATACCTGCAGACAGGTGCCTGTTTGTGTGGAGACAGTCTGTTTGAAACTGTGTTCCTCAGCGCCCGCTCTTTCTCCCCGTCGCTCCACACGCCTGGGAGTCCCTTTCTTTCTCTCCACAAGCACGTGTGTTGACTTCGTCGCACATGTGCATCTGCACAAGCGTTGAGCTCAGCAGAGTGTGTCTCTTGACACTTGATGTGCGTTGGCTGTGTCTGCGTGCTCCAGTGAAGAGAGAAACGGGAAATCATCTTGGTAGAGGCAACAAAGCAAAAGCGAGGCAGGATTGACATCTGCTCAACAGAGACGGATTCCCTGCGCTGACACAGTTCACAGTTACACGAGAAGCAATCTGAGCGGTCCATCGACCGGAGACGTGTTTCCCAAGAGGTCGTTTAGCGAGTGAACAGCAGTGTGCGCGACTTTCAGGAGTGTGCCTGGAAAGTGCCAGAATCACCAGAGCATCTGTGCAAAAGCTGCTGCCTCTGTGACCACATTGAGGCACGTTCCCGTGTCTCCGAGTACATAGACGGCTCTTCCGCGTTCACTCCGAGGGAAACGGTCCGCTATTGCTTCTGTGCGTACAGACGCGATTCCCTTGTCTCTTGCGAACACAGGGAACTCTGTGCATCCAAATCTACAGGCTAAGGACGCGTCTGCATATGTTTTGGTGAACAATCGAGTGTGCGTGTTCTGACAGCTGCCTCTATGCAGACGTCTCCACAGAGCCACTTCTGAATGCCCCGCAGCCCAGGACTGAATGGATACACTAACAAGTGCACCGGTGTGAGCAACCACATATGCAGAAGGACGTCTTTCATCTCACAGAAGCACGAACGTCTTGGCGTTCAAGCACATGGCAGAAACAAGGTGTGAACAGATGCGCTGCTGCTATTTTCTCCGTTCGGCATGCTTCGTTGTAGCTCTCTTGCCGGTCGCCGGCTTAGCGGCTTCCTTTGCGCGACTAGGTCTGCGGAGAGAAGGAGATAGCGCCGGAAACCTTGCCTTTTGCCTTCTTCGGCGCTGGAACCTGGTTGCTGCGCCTTCTCTTTGTCCATGTGCACACACACGATTCCTCAGCGAAAACCATGCAGAAACCTTTCCACGAGCACCCAGGGATGTGCACCCAGCACCACGTGCACGCACACGCAGCTAGAGAAAAGCACCTACCTTTTCACACACTGATGCCTAAGCAAACGCGTGGCCACACACACGCACACATCCGCAAGCGCGCCTACTCCCATCTATTGAGGGAAAGACGGACGAGCAACGTCCTGACAGGCTTGAGGGGAAAAACGTCCGTTGATGGTTGGCGTACTGCACGCCCGCCTACGGGGCTGCAGGGGAATCCACATTTGGAAGGTACCTGAAGATGTGTGCCTGTTCTTGGAGCTCCGCTAGTAGGGTAGCAAAGACACTCGTAGGCAGTACTGAATGCTGCTCCGTGCTACTTCTCCTCCGCTGGCAAATGCTTCACAGTCGCCCGAGGAAAGACGTTTAACAATCGATCTCCAAGAGAAACGAAACACATGATGCCATAAGGCGAAAGAATAGCAGGGCATCTCTTCACAAGCTTGTCCCTGATGTATAGCTGAGGGCAAACACTTGTGTGCTTGTGGGAGAGCCTGTGTCTTTCCTGGAAGCGTTTGGGAGTTTTGCTCAGACGCGTGTTTCCTCAAGTTCAAGAATCAAGATCTAGGATACCTGCAGACAGGTGCCTGTTTGTGTGGAGACAGTCTGTTTGAAACTGTGTTCCTCAGCGCCCGCTCTTTCTCCCCGTCGCTCCACACGCCTGGGAGTCCCTTTCTTTCTCTCCACAAGCACGTGTGTTGACTTCGTCGCACATGTGCATCTGCACAAGCGTTGAGCTCAGCAGAGTGTGTCTCTTGACACTTGATGTGCGTTGGCTGTGTCTGCGTGCTCCAGTGAAGAGAGAAACGGGAAATCATCTTGGTAGAGGCAACAAAGCAAAAGCGAGGCAGGATTGACATCTGCTCAACAGAGACGGATTCCCTGCGCTGACACAGTTCACAGTTACACGAGAAGCAATCTGAGCGGTCCATCGACCGGAGACGTGTTTCCCAAGAGGTCGTTTAGCGAGTGAACAGCAGTGTGCGCGACTTTCAGGAGTGTGCCTGGAAAGTGCCAGAATCACCAGAGCATCTGTGCAAAAGCTGCTGCCTCTGTGACCGCATTGAGGCACGTTCCCGTGTCTCCGAGTACATAGACGGCTCTTCCGCGTTCACTCCGAGGGAAACGGTCCGCTATTGCTTCTGTGCGTACAGACGCGATTCCCTTGTCTCTTGCGAACACAGGGAACTCTGTGCATCCAAATCTACAGGCTAAGGACGCGTCTGCATATGTTTTGGTGAACAATCGAGTGTGCGTGTTCTGACAGCTGCCTCTATGCAGACGTCTCCACAGAGCCACTTCTGAATGCCCCGCAGCCCAGGACTGAATGGATACACTAACAAGTGCACCGGTGTGAGCAACCACATATGCAGAAGGACGTCTTTCATCTCACAGAAGCGCGAACGTCTTGGCGTTCAAGCACATGGCAGAAACAAGGTGTGAACAGATGCGCTGCTGCTATTTTCTCCGTTCGGCATGCTTGGTTGTAGCTCTCTTGCCGGTCGCCGGCTTAGCGGCTTGCTTTGCGCGACTAGGTCTGCGGAGAGAAGGAGACAGCGCCGGAAACCTTGCCTTTTGCCTTCTTCGGCGCTGGAACCTGGTTGCTGCGCCTTCTCTTTGTCCATGTGCACACACACGATTCCTCTGCGAAAACCATGCAGAAACCTTACCTCGAGCACCCAGGGATGTGCACCCAGCACCACGTGCACGCACACGCAGCTAGAGAAAAGCACCTACCTTTTCACACACTGATGCCTAAGCAAACGCGTGGCCACACACACGGGCACATCCGCAAGCGCGCCTACTCCCATCTATTGAGGGAAAGACGGACGAGCAACGTCCTGACAGGCTTGAGGGGAAAAACGTCCGTTGATGGTTGGCGTACTGCACGCCCGCCTACGGGGCTGCAGGGGAATCCACATTTGGAAGGTACCTGAAGATGTGTGCCTGTTCTTGGAGCTCCGCTAGTAGGGTAGCAAAGACACTCGTA
This sequence comes from Patagioenas fasciata, assembly GCF_037038585.1. NCBI lineage: Eukaryota > Metazoa > Chordata > Aves > Columbiformes > Columbidae > Patagioenas > Patagioenas fasciata. The sequence continues at coordinate 21,820,352 of NC_092524.1, forward strand.
GGCAGTACTGAATGCTGCTCCGTGCTACTTCTCCTCCGCTGGCAAATGCTTCACAGTCGCCCGAGGAAAGACGTTTAACAATCGATCTCCAAGAGAAACGAAACACATGATGCCATAAGGCGAAAGAATAGCAGGGCATCTCTTCACAAGCTTGTCCCTGATCTATAGCTGAGGGCAAACACTTGTGTGCTTGTGGGAGAGCCTGTGTCTTTCCTGGAAGCGTTTGGGAGTTTTGCTCAGACGCGTGTTTCCTCAAGTTCAAGAATCAAGATCTAGGATACCTGCAGACAGGTGCCTGTTTGTGTGGAGACAGTCTGTTTGAAACTGTGTTCCTCAGCGCCCGCTCTTTCTCCCCGTCGCTCCACACGCCTGGGAGTCCCTTTCTTTCTCTCCACAAGCACGTGTGTTGACTTCGTCGCACATGTGCATCTGCACAAGCGTTGAGCTCAGCAGAGTGTGTCTCTTGACACTTGATGTGCGTTGGCTGTGTCTGCGTGCTCCAGTGAAGAGAGAAACGGGAAATCATCTTGGTAGAGGCAACAAAGCAAAAGCGAGGCAGGATTGACATCTGCTCAACAGAGACGGATTCCCTGCGCTGACACAGTTCACAGTTACACGAGAAGCAATCTGAGCGGTCCATCGACCGGAGACGTGTTTCCCAAGAGGTCGTTTAGCGAGTGAACAGCAGTGTGCGCGACTTTCAGGAGTGTGCCTGGAAAGTGCCAGAATCACCAGAGCATCTGTGCAAAAGCTGCTGCCTCTGTGACCACATTGAGGCACGTTCCCGTGTCTCCGAGTACATAGACGGCTCTTCCGCGTTCACTCCGAGGGAAACGGTCCGCTATTGCTTCTGTGCGTACAGACGCGATTCCCTTGTCTCTTGCGAACACAGGGAACTCTGTGCATCCAAATCTACAGGCTAAGGACGCGTCTGCATATGTTTTGGTGAACAATCGAGTGTGCGTGTTCTGACAGCTGCCTCTATGCAGACGTCTCCACAGAGCCACTTCTGAATGCCCCGCAGCCCAGGACTGAATGGATACACTAACAAGTGCACCGGTGTGAGCAACCACATATGCAGAAGGACGTCTTTCATCTCACAGAAGCACGAACGTCTTGGCGTTCAAGCACATGGCAGAAACAAGGTGTGAACAGATGCGCTGCTGCTATTTTCTCCGTTCGGCATGCTTCGTTGTAGCTCTCTTGCCGGTCGCCGGCTTAGCGGCTTCCTTTGCGCGACTAGGTCTGCGGAGAGAAGGAGATAGCGCCGGAAACCTTGCCTTTTGCCTTCTTCGGCGCTGGAACCTGGTTGCTGCGCCTTCTCTTTGTCCATGTGCACACACACGATTCCTCAGCGAAAACCATGCAGAAACCTTTCCACGAGCACCCAGGGATGTGCACCCAGCACCACGTGCACGCACACGCAGCTAGAGAAAAGCACCTACCTTTTCACACACTGATGCCTAAGCAAACGCGTGGCCACACACACGCACACATCCGCAAGCGCGCCTACTCCCATCTATTGAGGGAAAGACGGACGAGCAACGTCCTGACAGGCTTGAGGGGAAAAACGTCCGTTGATGGTTGGCGTACTGCACGCCCGCCTACGGGGCTGCAGGGGAATCCACATTTGGAAGGTACCTGAAGATGTGTGCCTGTTCTTGGAGCTCCGCTAGTAGGGTAGCAAAGACACTCGTAGGCAGTACTGAATGCTGCTCCGTGCTACTTCTCCTCCGCTGGCAAATGCTTCACAGTCGCCCGAGGAAAGACGTTTAACAATCGATCTCCAAGAGAAACGAAACACATGATGCCATAAGGCGAAAGAATAGCAGGGCATCTCTTCACAAGCTTGTCCCTGATCTATAGCTGAGGGCAAACACTTGTGTGCTTGTGGGAGAGCCTGTGTCTTTCCTGGAAGCGTTTGGGAGTTTTGCTCAGACGCGTGTTTCCTCAAGTTCAAGAATCAAGATCTAGGATACCTGCAGACAGGTGCCTGTTTGTGTGGAGACAGTCTGTTTGAAACTGTGTTCCTCAGCGCCCGCTCTTTCTCCCCGTCGCTCCACACGCCTGGGAGTCCCTTTCTTTCTCTCCACAAGCACGTGTGTTGACTTCGTCGCACATGTGCATCTGCACAAGCGTTGAGCTCAGCAGAGTGTGTCTCTTGACACTTGATGTGCGTTGGCTGTGTCTGCGTGCTCCAGTGAAGAGAGAAACGGGAAATCATCTTGGTAGAGGCAACAAAGCAAAAGCGAGGCAGGATTGACATCTGCTCAACAGAGACGGATTCCCTGCGCTGACACAGTTCACAGTTACACGAGAAGCAATCTGAGCGGTCCATCGACCGGAGACGTGTTTCCCAAGAGGTCGTTTAGCGAGTGAACAGCAGTGTGCGCGACTTTCAGGAGTGTGCCTGGAAAGTGCCAGAATCACCAGAGCATCTGTGCAAAAGCTGCTGCCTCTGTGACCGCATTGAGGCACGTTCCCGTGTCTCCGAGTACATAGACGGCTCTTCCGCGTTCACTCCGAGGGAAACGGTCCGCTATTGCTTCTGTGCGTACAGACGCGATTCCCTTGTCTCTTGCGAACACAGGGAACTCTGTGCATCCAAATCTACAGGCTAAGGACGCGTCTGCATATGTTTTGGTGAACAATCGAGTGTGCGTGTTCTGACAGCTGCCTCTATGCAGACGTCTCCACAGAGCCACTTCTGAATGCCCCGCAGCCCAGGACTGAATGGATACACTAACAAGTGCACCGGTGTGAGCAACCACATATGCAGAAGGACGTCTTTCATCTCACAGAAGCGCGAACGTCTTGGCGTTCAAGCACATGGCAGAAACAAGGTGTGAACAGATGCGCTGCTGCTATTTTCTCCGTTCGGCATGCTTCGTTGTAGCTCTCTTGCCGGTCGCCGGCTTAGCGGCTTGCTTTGCGCGACTAGGTCTGCGGAGAGAAGGAGACAGCGCCGGAAACCTTGCCTTTTGCCTTCTTCGGCGCTGGAACCTGGTTGCTGCGCCTTCTCTTTGTCCATGTGCACACACACGATTCCTCAGCGAAAACCATGCAGAAACCTTACCTCGAGCACCCAGGGATGTGCACCCAGCACCACGTGCACGCACACGCAGCTAGAGAAAAGCACCTACCTTTTCACACACTGATGCCTAAGCAAACGCGTGGCCACACACACGGGCACATCCGCAAGCGCGCCTACTCCCATCTATTGAGGGAAAGACGGACGAGCAACGTCCTGACAGGGTTGAGGGGAAAAACGTCCGTTGATGGTTGGCGTACTGCACGCCCGCCTACGGGGCTGCAGGGGAATCCACATTTGGAAGGTACCTGAAGATGTGTGCCTGTTCTTGGAGCTCCGCTAGTAGGGTAGCAAAGACACTCGTAGGCAGTACTGAATGCTGCTCCGTGCTACTTCTCCTCCGCTGGCAAATGCTTCACAGTCGCCCGAGGAAAGACGTTTAACAATCGATCTCCAAGAGAAACGAAACACATGATGCCATAAGGCGAAAGAATAGCAGGGCATCTCTTCACAAGCTTGTCCCTGATCTATAGCTGAGGGCAAACACTTGTGTGCTTGTGGGAGAGCCTGTGTCTTTCCTGGAAGCGTTTGGGAGTTTTGCTCAGACGCGTGTTTCCTCAAGTTCAAGAATCAAGATCTAGGATACCTGCAGACAGGTGCCTGTTTGTGTGGAGACAGTCTGTTTGAAACTGTGTTCCTCAGCGCCCGCTCTTTCTCCCCGTCGCTCCACACGCCTGGGAGTCCCTTTCTTTCTCTCCACAAGCACGTGTGTTGACTTCGTCGCACATGTGTATCTGCACAAGCGTTGAGCTCAGCAGAGTGTGTCTCTTGACACTTGATGTGCGTTGGCTGTGTCTGCGTGCTCCAGTGAAGAGAGAAACGGGAAATCATCTTGGTAGAGGCAACAAAGCAAAAGCGAGGCAGGATTGACATCTGCTCAACAGAGACGGATTCCCTGCGCTGACACAGTTCACAGTTACACGAGAAGCAATCTGAGCGGTCCATCGACCGGAGACGTGTTTCCCAAGAGGTCGTTTAGCGAGTGAACAGCAGTGTGCGCGACTTTCAGGAGTGTGCCTGGAAAGTGCCAGAATCACCAGAGCATCTGTGCAAAAGCTGCTGCCTCTGTGACCACATTGAGGCACGTTCCCGTGTCTCCGAGTACATAGACGGCTCTTCCGCGTTCACTCCGAGGGAAACGGTCCGCTATTGCTTCTGTGCGTACAGACGCGATTCCCTTGTCTCTTGCGAACACAGGGAACTCTGTGCATCCAAATCTACAGGCTAAGGACGCGTCTGCATATGTTTTGGTGAACAATCGAGTGTGCGTGTTCTGACAGCTGCCTCTATGCAGACGTCTCCACAGAGCCACTTCTGAATGCCCCGCAGCCCAGGACTGAATGGATACACTAACAAGTGCACCGGTGTGAGCAACCACATATGCAGAAGGACGTCTTTCATCTCACAGAAGCACGAACGTCTTGGCGTTCAAGCACATGGCAGAAACAAGGTGTGAACAGATGCGCTGCTGCTATTTTCTCCGTTCGGCATGCTTCGTTGTAGCTCTCTTGCCGGTCGCCGGCTTAGCGGCTTCCTTTGCGCGACTAGGTCTGCGGAGAGAAGGAGATAGCGCCGGAAACCTTGCCTTTTGCCTTCTTCGGCGCTGGAACCTGGTTGCTGCGCCTTCTCTTTGTCCATGTGCACACACACGATTCCTCAGCGAAAACCATGCAGAAACCTTTCCACGAGCACCCAGGGATGTGCACCCAGCACCACGTGCACGCACACGCAGCTAGAGAAAAGCACCTACCTTTTCACACACTGATGCCTAAGCAAACGCGTGGCCACACACACGCACACATCCGCAAGCGCGCCTACTCCCATCTATTGAGGGAAAGACGGACGAGCAACGTCCTGACAGGCTTGAGGGGAAAAACGTCCGTTGATGGTTGGCGTACTGCACGCCCGCCTACGGGGCTGCAGGGGAATCCACATTTGGAAGGTACCTGAAGATGTGTGCCTGTTCTTGGAGCTCCGCTAGTAGGGTAGCAAAGACACTCGTAGGCAGTACTGAATGCTGCTCCGTGCTACTTCTCCTCCGCTGGCAAATGCTTCACAGTCGCCCGAGGAAAGACGTTTAACAATCGATCTCCAAGAGAAACGAAACACATGATGCCATAAGGCGAAAGAATAGCAGGGCATCTCTTCACAAGCTTGTCCCTGATGTATAGCTGAGGGCAAACACTTGTGTGCTTGTGGGAGAGCCTATGTCTTTCCTGGAAGCGTTTGGGAGTTTTGCTCAGACGCGTGTTTATTCAAGTTCAAGAATCAAGATCTAGGATACCTGCAGACAGGTGCCTGTTTGTGTGGAGACAGTCTGTTTGAAACTGTGTTCCTCAGCGCCCGCTCTTTCTCCCCGTCGCTCCACACGCCTGGGAGTCCCTTTCTTTCTCTCCACAAGCACGTGTGTTGACTTCGTCGCACATGTGCATCTGCACAAGCGTTGAGCTCAGCAGAGTGTGTCTCTTGACACTTGATGTGCGTTGGCTGTGTCTGCGTGCTCCAGTGAAGAGAGAAACGGGAAATCATCTTGGTAGAGGCAACAAAGCAAAAGCGAGGCAGGATTGACATCTGCTCAACAGAGACGGATTCCCTGCGCTGACACAGTTCACAGTTACACGAGAAGCAATCTGAGCGGTCCATCGACCGGAGACGTGTTTCCCAAGAGGTCGTTTAGCGAGTGAACAGCAGTGTGCGCGACTTTCAGGAGTGTGCCTGGAAAGTGCCAGAATCACCAGAGCATCTGTGCAAAAGCTGCTGCCTCTGTGACCGCATTGAGGCACGTTCCCGTGTCTCCGAGTACATAGACGGCTCTTCCGCGTTCACTCCGAGGGAAACGGTCCGCTATTGCTTCTGTGCGTACAGACGCGATTCCCTTGTCTCTTGCGAACACAGGGAACTCTGTGCATCCAAATCTACAGGCTAAGGACGCGTCTGCATATGTTTTGGTGAACAATCGAGTGTGCGTGTTCTGACAGCTGCCTCTATGCAGACGTCTCCACAGAGCCACTTCTGAATGCCCCGCAGCCCAGGACTGAATGGATACACTAACAAGTGCACCGGTGTGAGCAACCACATATGCAGAAGGACGTCTTTCATCTCACAGAAGCGCGAACGTCTTGGCGTTCAAGCACATGGCAGAAACAAGGTGTGAACAGATGCGCTGCTGCTATTTTCTCCGTTCGGCATGCTTCGTTGTAGCTCTCTTGCCGGTCGCCGGCTTAGCGGCTTGCTTTGCTCGACTAGGTCTGCGGAGAGAAGGAGACAGCGCCGGAAACCTTGCCTTTTGCCTTCTTCGGCGCTGGAACCTGGTTGCTGCGCCTTCTCTTTGTCCATGTGCACACACACGATTCCTCAGCGAAAACCATGCAGAAACCTTTCCACGAGCACCCAGGGATGTGCACCCAGCACCACGTGCACGCACACGCAGCTAGAGAAAAGCACCTACCTTTTCACACACTGATGCCTAAGCAAACGCGTGGCCACACACACGCACACATCCGCAAGCGCGCCTACTCCCATCTATTGAGGGAAAGACGGACGAGCAACGTCCTGACAGGCTTGAGGGGAAAAACGTCCGTTGATGGTTGGCGTACTGCACGCCCGCCTACGGGGCTGCAGGGGAATCCACATTTGGAAGGTACCTGAAGATGTGTGCCTGTTCTTGGAGCTCCGCTAGTAGGGTAGCAAAGACACTCGTAGGCAGTACTGAATGCTGCTCCGTGCTACTTCTCCTCCGCTGGCAAATGCTTCACAGTCGCCCGAGGAAAGACGTTTAACAATCGATCTCCAAGAGAAACGAAACACATGATGCCATAAGGCGAAAGAATTACAGGGCATCTCTTCACAAGCTTGTCCCTGATCTATAGCTGAGGGCAAACACTTGTGTGCTTGTGGGAGAGCCTGTGTCTTTCCTGGAAGCGTTTGGGAGTTTTGCTCAGACGCGTGTTTCCTCAAGTTCAAGAATCAAGATCTAGGATACCTGCAGACAGGTGCCTGTTTGTGTGGAGACAGTCTGTTTGAAACTGTGTTCCTCAGCGCCCGCTCTTTCTCCCCGTCGCTCCACACGCCTGGGAGTCCCTTTCTTTCTCTCCACAAGCACGTGTGTTGACTTCGTCGCACATGTGCATCTGCACAAGCGTTGAGCTCAGCAGAGTGTGTCTCTTGACACTTGATGTGCGTTGGCTGTGTCTGCGTGCTCCAGTGAAGAGAGAAACGGGAAATCATCTTGGTAGAGGCAACAAAGCAAAAGCGAGGCAGGATTGACATCTGCTCAACAGAGACGGATTCCCTGCGCTGACACAGTTCACAGTTACACGAGAAGCAATCTGAGCGGTCCATCGACCGGAGACGTGTTTCCCAAGAGGTCGTTTAGCGAGTGAACAGCAGTGTGCGCGACTTTCAGGAGTGTGCCTGGAAAGTGCCAGAATCACCAGAGCATCTGTGCAAAAGCTGCTGCCTCTGTGACCGCATTGAGGCACGTTCCCGTGTCTCCGAGTACATAGACGGCTCTTCCGCGTTCACTCCGAGGGAAACGGTCCGCTATTGCTTCTGTGCGTACAGACGCGATTCCCTTGTCTCTTGCGAACACAGGGAACTCTGTGCATCCAAATCTACAGGCTAAGGACGCGTCTGCATATGTTTTGGTGAACAATCGAGTGTGCGTGTTCTGACAGCTGCCTCTATGCAGACGTCTCCACAGAGCCACTTCTGAATGCCCCGCAGCCCAGGACTGAATGGATACACTAACAAGTGCACCGGTGTGAGCAACCACATATGCAGAAGGACGTCTTTCATCTCACAGAAGCGCGAACGTCTTGGCGTTCAAGCACATGGCAGAAACAAGGTGTGAACAGATGCGCTGCTGCTATTTTCTCCGTTCGGCATGCTTCGTTGTAGCTCTCTTGCCGGTCGCCGGCTTAGCGGCTTGCTTTGCTCGACTAGGTCTGCGGAGAGAAGGAGACAGCGCCGGAAACCTTGCCTTTTGCCTTCTTCGGCGCTGGAACCTGGTTGCTGCGCCTTCTCTTTGTCCATGTGCACACACACGATTCCTCAGCGAAAACCATGCAGAAACCTTTCCACGAGCACCCAGGGATGTGCACCCAGCACCACGTGCACGCACACGCAGCTAGAGAAAAGCACCTACCTTTTCACACACTGATGCCTAAGCAAACGCGTGGCCACACACACGCACACATCCGCAAGCGCGCCTACTCCCATCTATTGAGGGAAAGACGGACGAGCAACGTCCTGACAGGCTTGAGGGGAAAAACGTCCGTTGATGGTTGGCGTACTGCACGCCCGCCTACGGGGCTGCAGGGGAATCCACATTTGGAAGGTACCTGAAGATGTGTGCCTGTTCTTGGAGCTCCGCTAGTAGGGTAGCAAAGACACTCGTAGGCAGTACTGAATGCTGCTCCGTGCTACTTCTCCTCCGCTGGCAAATGCTTCACAGTCGCCCGAGGAAAGACGTTTAACAATCGATCTCCAAGAGAAACGAAACACATGATGCCATAAGGCGAAAGAATAGCAGGGCATCTCTTCACAAGCTTGTCCCTGATCTATAGCTGAGGGCAAACACTTGTGTGCTTGTGGGAGAGCCTGTGTCTTTCCTGGAAGCGTTTGGGAGTTTTGCTCAGACGCGTGTTTCCTCAAGTTCAAGAATCAAGATCTAGGATACCTGCAGACAGGTGCCTGTTTGTGTGGAGACAGTCTGTTTGAAACTGTGTTCCTCAGCGCCCGCTCTTTCTCCCCGTCGCTCCACACGCCTGGGAGTCCCTTTCTTTCTCTCCACAAGCACGTGTGTTGACTTCGTCGCACATGTGCATCTGCACAAGCGTTGAGCTCAGCAGAGTGTGTCTCTTGACACTTGATGTGCGTTGGCTGTGTCTGCGTGCTCCAGTGAAGAGAGAAACGGGAAATCATCTTGGTAGAGGCAACAAAGCAAAAGCGAGGCAGGATTGACATCTGCTCAACAGAGACGGATTCCCTGCGCTGACACAGTTCACAGTTACACGAGAAGCAATCTGAGCGGTCCATCGACCGGAGACGTGTTTCCCAAGAGGTCGTTTAGCGAGTGAACAGCAGTGTGCGCGACTTTCAGGAGTGTGCCTGGAAAGTGCCAGAATCACCAGAGCATCTGTGCAAAAGCTGCTGCCTCTGTGACCACATTGAGGCACGTTCCCGTGTCTCCGAGTACATAGACGGCTCTTTCGCGTTCACTCCGAGGGAAACGGTCCGCTATTGCTTCTGTGCGTACAGACGCGATTCCCTTGTCTCTTGCGAACACAGGGAACTCTGTGCATCCAAATCTACAGGCTAAGGACGCGTCTGCATATGTTTTGGTGAACAATCGAGTGTGCGTGTTCTGACAGCTGCCTCTATGCAGACGTCTCCACAGAGCCACTTCTGAATGCCCCGCAGCCCAGGACTGAATGGATACACTAACAAGTGCACCGGTGTGAGCAACCACATATGCAGAAGGACGTCTTTCATCTCACAGAAGCGCGAACGTCTTGGCGTTCAAGCACATGGCAGAAACAAGGTGTGAACAGATGCGCTGCTGCTATTTTCTCCGTTCGGCATGCTTCGTTGTAGCTCTCTTGCCGGTCGCCGGCTTAGCGGCTTCCTTTGCGCGACTAGGACTGGGGAGTGAAGGAGATAGCGCCGGAAACCTTGCCTTTTGCCTTCTTCGTCGCTGGAACCTGGTTGCTGCGCCTTCTCTTTGTCCATGTGCACACACACGATTCCTCAGCGAAAACCATGCAGAAACCTTACCTCGAGCACCCAGGGATGTGCACCCAGCACCACGTGCACGCACACGCAGCTAGAGAAAAGCACCTACCTTTTCACACACTGATGCCTAAGCAAACGCGTGGCCACACACACGCACACATCCGCAAGCGCGCCTACTCCCATCTATTGAGGGAAAGACGGACGAGCAACGTCCTGACAGGCTTGAGGGGAAAAACGTCCGTTGATGGTTGGCGTACTGCACGCCCGCCTACGGGGCTGCAGGGGAATCCACATTTGGAAGGTGCCTGAAGATGTGTGCCTGTTCTTGGAGCTCCGCTAGTAGGGTAGCAAAGACACTCGTAGGCAGTACTGAATGCTGCTCCGTGCTACTTCTCCTCCGCTGGCAAATGCTTCACAGTCGCCCGAGGAAAGACGTTTAACAATCGATCTCCAAGAGAAACGAAACACATGATGCCATAAGGCGAAAGAATTACAGGGCATCTCTTCACAAGCTTGTCCCTGATCTATAGCTGAGGGCAAACACTTGTGTGCTTGTGGGAGAGCCTGTGTCTTTCCTGGAAGCGTTTGGGAGTTTTGCTCAGACGCGTGTTTCCTCAAGTTCAAGAATCAAGATCTAGGATACCTGCAGACAGGTGCCTGTTTGTGTGGAGACAGTCTGTTTGAAACTGTGTTCCTCAGCGCCCGCTCTTTCTCCCCGTCGCTCCACACGCCTGGGAGTCCCTTTCTTTCTCTCCACAAGCACGTGTGTTGACTTCGTCGCACATGTGCATCTGCACAAGCGTTGAGCTCAGCAGAGTGTGTCTCTTGACACTTGATGTGCGTTGGCTGTGTCTGCGTGCTCCAGTGAAGAGAGAAACGGGAAATCATCTTGGTAGAGGCAACAAAGCAAAAGCGAGGCAGGATTGACATCTGCTCAACAGAGACGGATTCCCTGCGCTGACACAGTTCACAGTTACACGAGAAGCAATCTGAGCGGTCCATCGACCGGAGACGTGTTTCCCAAGAGGTCGTTTAGCGAGTGAACAGCAGTGTGCGCGACTTTCAGGAGTGTGCGTGGAAAGTGCCAGAATCACCAGAGCATCTGTGCAAAAGCTGCTGCCTCTGTGACCGCATTGAGGCACGTTCCCGTGTCTGCGAGTATATAGACGGCTCTTTCGCGTTCGCTCCGAGGGAAACGGTCCGCTATTGCTTCTGTGCGTACAGACGCGATTCCCTTGTCTCTTGCGAACACAGGGAACTCTGTGCATCCAAATCTACAGGCTAAGGACGCGTCTGCATATGTTTTGGTGAACAATCGAGTGTGCGTGTTCTGACAGCTGCCTCTATGCAGACGTCTCCACAGAGCCACTTCTGAATGCCCCGCAGCCCAGGACTGAATGGATACACTAACAAGTGCACCGGTGTGAGCAACCACATATGCAGAAGGACGTCTTTCATCTCACAGAAGCGCGAACGTCTTGGCGTTCAAGCACATGGCAGAAACAAGGTGTGAACAGATGCGCTGCTGCTATTTTCTCCGTTCGGCATGCTTCGTTGTAGCTCTCTTGCCGGTCGCCGGCTTAGCGGCTTGCTTTGCGCGACTAGGACTGGGGAGTGAAGGAGATAGCGCCGGAAACCTTGCCTTTTGCCTTCTTCGGCGCTGGAACCTGGTTGCTGCGCCTTCTCTTTGTCCATGTGCACACACACGATTCCTCAGCGAAAACCATGCAGAAACCTTTCCACGAGCACCCAGGGATGTGCACCCAGCACCACGTGCACGCACACGCAGCTAGAGAAAAGCACCTACCTTTTCACACACTGATGCCTAAGCAAACGCGTGGCCACACACACGCACACATCCGCAAGCGCGCCTACTCCCATCTATTGAGGGAAAGACGGACGAGCAACGTCCTGACAGGCTTGAGGGGAAAAACGTCCGTTGATGGTTGGCGTACTGCACGCCCGCCTACGGGGCTGCAGGGGAATCCACATTTGGAAGGTACCTGAAGATGTGTGCCTGTTCTTGGAGCTCCGCTAGTAGGGTAGCAAAGACACTCGTAGGCAGTACTGAATGCTGCTCCGTGCTACTTCTCCTCCGCTGGCAAATGCTTCACAGTCGCCCGAGGAAAGACGTTTAACAATCGATCTCCAAGAGAAACGAAACACATGATGCCATAAGGCGAAAGAATAGCAGGGCATCTCTTCACAAGCTTGTCCCTGATCTATAGCTGAGGGCAAACACTTGTGTGCTTGTGGGAGAGCCTGTGTCTTTCCTGGAAGCGTTTGGGAGTTTTGCTCAGACGCGTGTTTCCTCAAGTTCAAGAATCAAGATCTAGGATACCTGCAGACAGGTGCCTGTTTGTGTGGAGACAGTCTGTTTGAAACTGTGTTCCTCAGCGCCCGCTCTTTCTCCCCGTCGCTCCACACGCCTGGGAGTCCCTTTCTTTCTCTCCACAAGCACGTGTGTTGACTTCGTCGCACATGTGCATCTGCACAAGCGTTGAGCTCAGCAGAGTGTGTCTCTTGACACTTGATGTGCGTTGGCTGTGTCTGCGTGCTCCAGTGAAGAGAGAAACGGGAAATCATCTTGGTAGAGGCAACAAAGCAAAAGCGAGGCAGGATTGACATCTGCTCAACAGAGAGGGATTCCCTGCGCTGACACAGTTCACAGTTACACGAGAAGCAATCTGAGCGGTCCATCGACCGGAGACGTGTTTCCCAAGAGGTCGTTTAGCGAGTGAACAGCAGTGTGCGCGACTTTCAGGAGTGTGCCTGGAAAGTGCCAGAATCACCAGAGCACCTGTGCAAAAGCTGCTGCCTCTGTGACCGCATTGAGGCACGTTCCCGTGTCTCCGAGTACATAGACGGCTCTTTCGCGTTCACTCCGAGGGAAACGGTCCGCTATTGCTTCTGTGCGTACAGAAGACGCGATTCCCTTATCTCTTGCGAACACAGGGAACTCTGTGCATCCAAATCTACAGGCTAAGGACGCGTCTGCATATGTTTTGGTGAACAATCGAGTGTGCGTGTTCTGACAGCTGCCTCTATGCAGACGTCTCCACAGAGCGACTTCTGAATGCCCCGCAGCCCAGGACTGAATGGATACACTAACAAGTGCACCGGTGTGAGCAACCACATATGCAGAAGGACGTCTTTCATCTCACAGAAGCGCGAACGTCTTGGCGTTCAAGCACATGGCAGAAACAAGGTGTGAACAGATGCGCTACTGCTATTTTCTCCGTTCGGCATGCTTCGTTGTAGCTCTCTTGCCGGTCGCCGGCTTAGCGGCTTGCTTTGCGCGACTAGGACTGGGGAGTGAAGGAGATAGCGCCGGAAACCTTGCCTTTTGCCTTCTTCGGCGCTGGAACCTGGTTGCTGCGCCTTCTCTTTGTCCATGTGCACACACACGATTCCTCAGCGAAAACCATGCAGAAACCTTTCCACGAGCACCCAGGGATGTGCACCCAGCACCACGTGCACGCACACGCAGCTAGAGAAAAGCACCTACCTTTTCACACACTGATGCCTAAGCAAACGCGTGGCCACACACACGCACACATCCGCAAGCGCGCCTACTCCCATCTATTGAGGGAAAGACGGACGAGCAACGTCCTGACAGGCTTGAGGGGAAAAACGTCCGTTGATGGTTGGCGTACTGCACGCCCGCCTACGGGGCTGCAGGGGAATCCACATTTGGAAGGTACCTGAAGATGTGTGCCTGTTCTTGGAGCTCCGCTAGTAGGGTAGCAAAGACACTCGTAGGCAGTACTGAATGCTGCTCCGTGCTACTTCTCCTCCGCTGGCAAATGCTTCACAGTCGCCCGAGGAAAGACGTTTAACAATCGATCTCCAAGAGAAACGAAACACATGATGCCATAAGGCGAAAGAATAGCAGGGCATCTCTTCACAAGCTTGTCCCTGATCTATAGCTGAGGGCAAACACTTGTGTGCTTGTGGGAGAGCCTGTGTCTTTCCTGGAAGCGTTTGGGAGTTTTGCTCAGACGCGTGTTTCCTCAAGTTCAAGAATCAAGATCTAGGATACCTGCAGACAGGTGCCTGTTTGTGTGGAGACAGTCTGTTTGAAACTGTGTTCCTCAGCGCCCGCTCTTTCTCCCCGTCGCTCCACACGCCTGGGAGTCCCTTTCTTTCTCTCCACAAGCACGTGTGTTGACTTCGTCGCACATGTGCATCTGCACAAGCGTTGAGCTCAGCAGAGTGTGTCTCTTGACACTTGATGTGCGTTGGCTGTGTCTGCGTGCTCCAGTGAAGAGAGAAACGGGAAATCATCTTGGTAGAGGCAACAAAGCAAAAGCGAGGCAGGATTGACATCTGCTCAACAGAGACGGATTCCCTGCGCTGACACAGTTCACAGTTACACGAGAAGCAATCTGAGCGGTCCATCGACCGGAGACGTGTTTCCCAAGAGGTCGTTTAGCGAGTGAACAGCAGTGTGCGCGACTTTCAGGAGTGTGCGTGGAAAGTGCCAGAATCACCAGAGCATCTGTGCAAAAGCTGCTGCCTCTGTGACCGCATTGAGGCACGTTCCCGTGTCTGCGAGTATATAGACGGCTCTTTCGCGTTCGCTCCGAGGGAAACGGTCCGCTATTGCTTCTGTGCGTACAGACGCAATTCCCTTGTCTCTTGCGAACACAGGGAACTCTGTGCATCCAAATCTACAGGCTAAGGACGCGTCTGCATATGTTTTGGTGAACAATCGAGTGTGCGTGTTCTGACAGCTGCCTCTATGCAGACGTCTCCACAGAGCCACTTCTGAATGCCCCGCAGCCCAGGACTGAATGGATACACTAACAAGTGCACCGGTGTGAGCAACCACATATGCAGAAGGACGTCTTTCATCTCACAGAAGCGCGAACGTCTTGGCGTTCAAGCACATGGCAGAAACAAGGTGTGAACAGATGCGCTGCTGCTATTTTCTCCGTTCGGCATGCTTCGTTGTAGCTCTCTTGCCGGTCGCCGGCTTAGCGGCTTGCTTTGCGCGACTAGGACTGGGGAGTGAAGGAGATAGCGCCGGAAACCTTGCCTTTTGCCTTCTTCGGCGCTGGAACCTGGTTGCTGCGCCTTCTCTTTGTCCATGTGCACACACACGATTCCTCAGCGAAAACCATGCAGAAACCTTTCCACGAGCACCCAGGGATGTGCACCCAGCACCACGTGCACGCACACGCAGCTAGAGAAAAGCACCTACCTTTTCACACACTGATGCCTAAGCAAACGCGTGGCCACACACACGCACACATCCGCAAGCGCGCCTACTCCCATCTATTGAGGGAAAGACGGACGAGCAACGTCCTGACAGGCTTGAGGGGAAAAACGTCCGTTGATGGTTGGCGTACTGCACGCCCGCCTACGGGGCTGCAGGGGAATCCACATTTGGAAGGTACCTGAAGATGTGTGCCTGTTCTTGGAGCTCCGCTAGTAGGGTAGCAAAGACACTCGTAGGCAGTACTGAATGCTGCTCCGTGCTACTTCTCCTCCGCTGGCAAATGCTTCACAGTCGCCCGAGGAAAGACGTTTAACAATCGATCTCCAAGAGAAACGAAACACATGATGCCATAAGGCGAAAGAATAGCAGGGCATCTCTTCACAAGCTTGTCCCTGATCTATAGCTGAGGGCAAACACTTGTGTGCTTGTGGGAGAGCCTGTGTCTTTCCTGGAAGCGTTTGGGAGTTTTGCTCAGACGCGTGTTTCCTCAAGTTCAAGAATCAAGATCTAGGATACCTGCAGACAGGTGCCTGTTTGTGTGGAGACAGTCTGTTTGAAACTGTGTTCCTCAGCGCCCGCTCTTTCTCCCCGTCGCTCCACACGCCTGGGAGTCCCTTTCTTTCTCTCCACAAGCACGTGTGTTGACTTCGTCGCACATGTGCATCTGCACAAGCGTTGAGCTCAGCAGAGTGTGTCTCTTGACACTTGATGTGCGTTGGCTGTGTCTGCGTGCTCCAGTGAAGAGAGAAACGGGAAATCATCTTGGTAGAGGCAACAAAGCAAAAGCGAGGCAGGATTGACATCTGCTCAACAGAGAGGGATTCCCTGCGCTGACACAGTTCACAGTTACACGAGAAGCAATCTGAGCGGTCCATCGACCGGAGACGTGTTTCCCAAGAGGTCGTTTAGCGAGTGAACAGCAGTGTGCGCGACTTTCAGGAGTGTGCCTGGAAAGTGCCAGAATCACCAGAGCACCTGTGCAAAAGCTGCTGCCTCTGTGACCGCATTGAGGCACGTTCCCGTGTCTCCGAGTACATAGACGGCTCTTTCGCGTTCACTCCGAGGGAAACGGTCCGCTATTGCTTCTGTGCGTACAGAAGACGCGATTCCCTTATCTCTTGCGAACACAGGGAACTCTGTGCATCCAAATCTACAGGCTAAGGACGCGTCTGCATATGTTTTGGTGAACAATCGAGTGTGCGTGTTCTGACAGCTGCCTCTATGCAGACGTCTCCACAGAGCGACTTCTGAATGCCCCGCAGCCCAGGACTGAATGGATACACTAACAAGTGCACCGGTGTGAGCAACCACATATGCAGAAGGACGTCTTTCATCTCACAGAAGCGCGAACGTCTTGGCGTTCAAGCACATGGCAGAAACAAGGTGTGAACAGATGCGCTACTGCTATTTTCTCCGTTCGGCATGCTTCGTTGTAGCTCTCTTGCCGGTCGCCGGCTTAGCGGCTTGCTTTGCGCGACTAGGACTGGGGAGTGAAGGAGATAGCGCCGGAAACCTTGCCTTTTGCCTTCTTCGGCGCTGG
This sequence comes from Patagioenas fasciata, assembly GCF_037038585.1. Lineage (NCBI taxonomy): Eukaryota > Metazoa > Chordata > Aves > Columbiformes > Columbidae > Patagioenas > Patagioenas fasciata. The sequence goes on from NC_092524.1 coordinate 21,836,942, forward strand.
AACCTGGTTGCTGCGCCTTCTCTTTGTCCATGTGCACACACACGATTCCTCAGCGAAAACCATGCAGAAACCTTTCCACGAGCACCCAGGGATGTGCACCCAGCACCACGTGCACGCACACGCAGCTAGAGAAAAGCACCTACCTTTTCACACACTGATGCCTAAGCAAACGCGTGGCCACACACACGCACACATCCGCAAGCGCGCCTACTCCCATCTATTGAGGGAAAGACGGACGAGCAACGTCCTGACAGGCTTGAGGGGAAAAACGTCCGTTGATGGTTGGCGTACTGCACGCCCGCCTACGGGGCTGCAGGGGAATCCACATTTGGAAGGTACCTGAAGATGTGTGCCTGTTCTTGGAGCTCCGCTAGTAGGGTAGCAAAGACACTCGTAGGCAGTACTGAATGCTGCTCCGTGCTACTTCTCCTCCGCTGGCAAATGCTTCACAGTCGCCCGAGGAAAGACGTTTAACAATCGATCTCCAAGAGAAACGAAACACATGATGCCATAAGGCGAAAGAATAGCAGGGCATCTCTTCACAAGCTTGTCCCTGATCTATAGCTGAGGGCAAACACTTGTGTGCTTGTGGGAGAGCCTGTGTCTTTCCTGGAAGCGTTTGGGAGTTTTGCTCAGACGCGTGTTTCCTCAAGTTCAAGAATCAAGATCTAGGATACCTGCAGACAGGTGCCTGTTTGTGTGGAGACAGTCTGTTTGAAACTGTGTTCCTCAGCGCCCGCTCTTTCTCCCCGTCGCTCCACACGCCTGGGAGTCCCTTTCTTTCTCTCCACAAGCACGTGTGTTGACTTCGTCGCACATGTGCATCTGCACAAGCGTTGAGCTCAGCAGAGTGTGTCTCTTGACACTTGATGTGCGTTGGCTGTGTCTGCGTGCTCCAGTGAAGAGAGAAACGGGAAATCATCTTGGTAGAGGCAACAAAGCAAAAGCGAGGCAGGATTGACATCTGCTCAACAGAGAGGGATTCCCTGCGCTGACACAGTTCACAGTTACACGAGAAGCAATCTGAGCGGTCCATCGACCGGAGACGTGTTTCCCAAGAGGTCGTTTAGCGAGTGAACAGCAGTGTGCGCGACTTTCAGGAGTGTGCCTGGAAAGTGCCAGAATCACCAGAGCACCTGTGCAAAAGCTGCTGCCTCTGTGACCGCATTGAGGCACGTTCCCGTGTCTCCGAGTACATAGACGGCTCTTTCGCGTTCACTCCGAGGGAAACGGTCCGCTATTGCTTCTGTGCGTACAGAAGACGCGATTCCCTTATCTCTTGCGAACACAGGGAACTCTGTGCATCCAAATCTACAGGCTAAGGACGCGTCTGCATATGTTTTGGTGAACAATCGAGTGTGCGTGTTCTGACAGCTGCCTCTATGCAGACGTCTCCACAGAGCGACTTCTGAATGCCCCGCAGCCCAGGACTGAATGGATACACTAACAAGTGCACCGGTGTGAGCAACCACATATGCAGAAGGACGTCTTTCATCTCACAGAAGCGCGAACGTCTTGGCGTTCAAGCACATGGCAGAAACAAGGTGTGAACAGATGCGCTACTGCTATTTTCTCCGTTCGGCATGCTTCGTTGTAGCTCTCTTGCCGGTCGCCGGCTTAGCGGCTTGCTTTGCGCGACTAGGACTGGGGAGTGAAGGAGATAGCGCCGGAAACCTTGCCTTTTGCCTTCTTCGGCGCTGGAACCTGGTTGCTGCGCCTTCTCTTTGTCCATGTGCACACACACGATTCCTCAGCGAAAACCATGCAGAAACCTTTCCACGAGCACCCAGGGATGTGCACCCAGCACCACGTGCACGCACACGCAGCTAGAGAAAAGCACCTACCTTTTCACACACTGATGCCTAAGCAAACGCGTGGCCACACACACGCACACATCCGCAAGCGCGCCTACTCCCATCTATTGAGGGAAAGACGGACGAGCAACGTCCTGACAGGCTTGAGGGGAAAAACGTCCGTTGATGGTTGGCGTACTGCACGCCCGCCTACGGGGCTGCAGGGGAATCCACATTTGGAAGGTACCTGAAGATGTGTGCCTGTTCTTGGAGCTCCGCTAGTAGGGTAGCAAAGACACTCGTAGGCAGTACTGAATGCTGCTCCGTGCTACTTCTCCTCCGCTGGCAAATGCTTCACAGTCGCCCGAGGAAAGACGTTTAACAATCGATCTCCAAGAGAAACGAAACACATGATGCCATAAGGCGAAAGAATAGCAGGGCATCTCTTCACAAGCTTGTCCCTGATGTATAGCTGAGGGCAAACACTTGTGTGCTTGTGGGAGAGCCTGTGTCTTTCCTGGAAGCGTTTGGGAGTTTTGCTCAGACGCGTGTTTCCTCAAGTTCAAGAATCAAGATCTAGGATACCTGCAGACAGGTGCCTGTTTGTGTGGAGACAGTCTGTTTGAAACTGTGTTCCTCAGCGCCCGCTCTTTCTCCCCGTCGCTCCACACGCCTGGGAGTCCCTTTCTTTCTCTCCACAAGCACGTGTGTTGACTTCGTCGCACATGTGCATCTGCACAAGCGTTGAGCTCAGCAGAGTGTGTCTCTTGACACTTGATGTGCGTTGGCTGTGTCTGCGTGCTCCAGTGAAGAGAGAAACGGGAAATCATCTTGGTAGAGGCAACAAAGCAAAAGCGAGGCAGGATTGACATCTGCTCAACAGAGACGGATTCCCTGCGCTGACACAGTTCACAGTTACACGAGAAGCAATCTGAGCGGTCCATCGACCGGAGACGTGTTTCCCAAGAGGTCGTTTAGCGAGTGAACAGCAGTGTGCGCGACTTTCAGGAGTGTGCCTGGAAAGTGCCAGAATCACCAGAGCATCTGTGCAAAAGCTGCTGCCTCTGTGACCGCATTGAGGCACGTTCCCGTGTCTCCGAGTACATAGACGGCTCTTCCGCGTTCACTCCGAGGGAAACGGTCCGCTATTGCTTCTGTGCGTACAGACGCGATTCCCTTGTCTCTTGCGAACACAGGGAACTCTGTGCATCCAAATCTACAGGCTAAGGACGCGTCTGCATATGTTTTGGTGAACAATCGAGTGTGCGTGTTCTGACAGCTGCCTCTATGCAGACGTCTCCACAGAGCCACTTCTGAATGCCCCGCAGCCCAGGACTGAATGGATACACTAACAAGTGCACCGGTGTGAGCAACCACATATGCAGAAGGACGTCTTTCATCTCACAGAAGCACGAACGTCTTGGCGTTCAAGCACATGGCAGAAACAAGGTGTGAACAGATGCGCTGCTGCTATTTTCTCCGTTCGGCATGCTTCGTTGTAGCTCTCTTGCCGGTCGCCGGCTTAGCGGCTTGCTTTGCGCGACTAGGTCTGCGGAGAGAAGGAGATAGCGCCGGAAACCTTGCCTTTTGCCTTCTTCGGCGCTGGAACCTGGTTGCTGCGCCTTCTCTTTGTCCATGTGCACACACACGATTCCTCAGCGAAAACCATGCAGAAACCTTTCCACGAGCACCCAGGGATGTGCACCCAGCACCACGTGCACGCACACGCAGCTAGAGAAAAGCACCTACCTTTTCACACACTGATGCCTAAGCAAACGCGTGGCCACACACACGCACACATCCGCAAGCGCGCCTACTCCCATCTATTGAGGGAAAGACGGACGAGCAACGTCCTGACAGGCTTGAGGGGAAAAACGTCCGTTGATGGTTGGCGTACTGCACGCCCGCCTACGGGGCTGCAGGGGAATCCACATTTGGAAGGTACCTGAAGATGTGTGCCTGTTCTTGGAGCTCCGCTAGTAGGGTAGCAAAGACACTCGTAGGCAGTACTGAATGCTGCTCCGTGCTACTTCTCCTCCGCTGGCAAATGCTTCACAGTCGCCCGAGGAAAGACGTTTAACAATCGATCTCCAAGAGAAACGAAACACATGATGCCATAAGGCGAAAGAATAGCAGGGCATCTCTTCACAAGCTTGTCCCTGATGTATAGCTGAGGGCAAACACTTGTGTGCTTGTGGGAGAGCCTGTGTCTTTCCTGGAAGCGTTTGGGAGTTTTGCTCAGACGCGTGTTTCCTCAAGTTCAAGAATCAAGATCTAGGATACCTGCAGACAGGTGCCTGTTTGTGTGGAGACAGTCTGTTTGAAACTGTGTTCCTCAGCGCCCGCTCTTTCTCCCCGTCGCTCCACACGCCTGGGAGTCCCTTTCTTTCTCTCCACAAGCACGTGTGTTGACTTCGTCGCACATGTGCATCTGCACAAGCGTTGAGCTCAGCAGAGTGTGTCTCTTGACACTTGATGTGCGTTGGCTGTGTCTGCGTGCTCCAGTGAAGAGAGAAACGGGAAATCATCTTGGTAGAGGCAACAAAGCAAAAGCGAGGCAGGATTGACATCTGCTCAACAGAGACGGATTCCCTGCGCTGACACAGTTCACAGTTACACGAGAAGCAATCTGAGCGGTCCATCGACCGGAGACGTGTTTCCCAAGAGGTCGTTTAGCGAGTGAACAGCAGTGTGCGCGACTTTCAGGAGTGTGCCTGGAAAGTGCCAGAATCACCAGAGCATCTGTGCAAAAGCTGCTGCCTCTGTGACCGCATTGAGGCACGTTCCCGTGTCTCCGAGTACATAGACGGCTCTTCCGCGTTCACTCCGAGGGAAACGGTCCGCTATTGCTTCTGTGCGTACAGACGCGATTCCCTTGTCTCTTGCGAACACAGGGAACTCTGTGCATCCAAATCTACAGGCTAAGGACGCGTCTGCATATGTTTTGGTGAACAATCGAGTGTGCGTGTTCTGACAGCTGCCTCTATGCAGACGTCTCCACAGAGCCACTTCTGAATGCCCCGCAGCCCAGGACTGAATGGATACACTAACAAGTGCACCGGTGTGAGCAACCACATATGCAGAAGGACGTCTTTCATCTCACAGAAGCACGAACGTCTTGGCGTTCAAGCACATGGCAGAAACAAGGTGTGAACAGATGCGCTGCTGCTATTTTCTCCGTTCGGCATGCTTCGTTGTAGCTCTCTTGCCGGTCGCCGGCTTAGCGGCTTCCTTTGCGCGACTAGGTCTGCGGAGAGAAGGAGATAGCGCCGGAAACCTTGCCTTTTGCCTTCTTCGGCGCTGGAACCTGGTTGCTGCGCCTTCTCTTTGTCCATGTGCACACACACGATTCCTCAGCGAAAACCATGCAGAAACCTTTCCACGAGCACCCAGGGATGTGCACCCAGCACCACGTGCACGCACACGCAGCTAGAGAAAAGCACCTACCTTTTCACACACTGATGCCTAAGCAAACGCGTGGCCACACACACGCACACATCCGCAAGCGCGCCTACTCCCATCTATTGAGGGAAAGACGGACGAGCAACGTCCTGACAGGCTTGAGGGGAAAAACGTCCGTTGATGGTTGGCGTACTGCACGCCCGCCTACGGGGCTGCAGGGGAATCCACATTTGGAAGGTACCTGAAGATGTGTGCCTGTTCTTGGAGCTCCGCTAGTAGGGTAGCAAAGACACTCGTAGGCAGTACTGAATGCTGCTCCGTGCTACTTCTCCTCCGCTGGCAAATGCTTCACAGTCGCCCGAGGAAAGACGTTTAACAATCGATCTCCAAGAGAAACGAAACACATGATGCCATAAGGCGAAAGAATAGCAGGGCATCTCTTCACAAGCTTGTCCCTGATCTATAGCTGAGGGCAAACACTTGTGTGCTTGTGGGAGAGCCTGTGTCTTTCCTGGAAGCGTTTGGGAGTTTTGCTCAGACGCGTGTTTCCTCAAGTTCAAGAATCAAGATCTAGGATACCTGCAGACAGGTGCCTGTTTGTGTGGAGACAGTCTGTTTGAAACTGTGTTCCTCAGCGCCCGCTCTTTCTCCCCGTCGCTCCACACGCCTGGGAGTCCCTTTCTTTCTCTCCACAAGCACGTGTGTTGACTTCGTCGCACATGTGCATCTGCACAAGCGTTGAGCTCAGCAGAGTGTGTCTCTTGACACTTGATGTGCGTTGGCTGTGTCTGCGTGCTCCAGTGAAGAGAGAAACGGGAAATCATCTTGGTAGAGGCAACAAAGCAAAAGCGAGGCAGGATTGACATCTGCTCAACAGAGACGGATTCCCTGCGCTGACACAGTTCACAGTTACACGAGAAGCAATCTGAGCGGTCCATCGACCGGAGACGTGTTTCCCAAGAGGTCGTTTAGCGAGTGAACAGCAGTGTGCGCGACTTTCAGGAGTGTGCGTGGAAAGTGCCAGAATCACCAGAGCATCTGTGCAAAAGCTGCTGCCTCTGTGACCGCATTGAGGCACGTTCCCGTGTCTCCGAGTACATAGACGGCTCTTCCGCGTTCACTCCGAGGGAAACGGTCCGCTATTGCTTCTGTGCGTACAGACGCGATTCCCTTGTCTCTTGCGAACACAGGGAACTCTGTGCATCCAAATCTACAGGCTAAGGACGCGTCTGCATATGTTTTGGTGAACAATCGAGTGTGCGTGTTCTGACAGCTGCCTCTATGCAGACGTCTCCACAGAGCCACTTCTGAATGCCCCGCAGCCCAGGACTGAATGGATACACTAACAAGTGCACCGGTGTGAGCAACCACATATGCAGAAGGACGTCTTTCATCTCACAGAAGCACGAACGTCTTGGCGTTCAAGCACATGGCAGAAACAAGGTGTGAACAGATGCGCTGCTGCTATTTTCTCCGTTCGGCATGCTTCGTTGTAGCTCTCTTGCCGGTCGCCGGCTTAGCGGCTTGCTTTGCGCGACTAGGTCTGCGGAGAGAAGGAGATAGCGCCGGAAACCTTGCCTTTTGCCTTCTTCGGCGCTGGAACCTGGTTGCTGCGCCTTCTCTTTGTCCATGTGCACACACACGATTCCTCAGCGAAAACCATGCAGAAACCTTTCCACGAGCACCCAGGGATGTGCACCCAGCACCACGTGCACGCACACGCAGCTAGAGAAAAGCACCTACCTTTTCACACACTGATGCCTAAGCAAACGCGTGGCCACACACACGCACACATCCGCAAGCGCGCCTACTCCCATCTATTGAGGGAAAGACGGACGAGCAACGTCCTGACAGGCTTGAGGGGAAAAACGTCCGTTGATGGTTGGCGTACTGCACGCCCGCCTACGGGGCTGCAGGGGAATCCACATTTGGAAGGTACCTGAAGATGTGTGCCTGTTCTTGGAGCTCCGCTAGTAGGGTAGCAAAGACACTCGTAGGCAGTACTGAATGCTGCTCCGTGCTACTTCTCCTCCGCTGGCAAATGCTTCACAGTCGCCCGAGGAAAGACGTTTAACAATCGATCTCCAAGAGAAACGAAACACATGATGCCATAAGGCGAAAGAATAGCAGGGCATCTCTTCACAAGCTTGTCCCTGATCTATAGCTGAGGGCAAACACTTGTGTGCTTGTGGGAGAGCCTGTGTCTTTCCTGGAAGCGTTTGGGAGTTTTGCTCAGACGCGTGTTTCCTCAAGTTCAAGAATCAAGATCTAGGATACCTGCAGACAGGTGCCTGTTTGTGTGGAGACAGTCTGTTTGAAACTGTGTTCCTCAGCGCCCGCTCTTTCTCCCCGTCGCTCCACACGCCTGGGAGTCCCTTTCTTTCTCTCCACAAGCACGTGTGTTGACTTCGTCGCACATGTGCATCTGCACAAGCGTTGAGCTCAGCAGAGTGTGTCTCTTGACACTTGATGTGCGTTGGCTGTGTCTGCGTGCTCCAGTGAAGAGAGAAACGGGAAATCATCTTGGTAGAGGCAACAAAGCAAAAGCGAGGCAGGATTGACATCTGCTCAACAGAGAGGGATTCCCTGCGCTGACACAGTTCACAGTTACACGAGAAGCAATCTGAGCGGTCCATCGACCGGAGACGTGTTTCCCAAGAGGTCGTTTAGCGAGTGAACAGCAGTGTGCGCGACTTTCAGGAGTGTGCCTGGAAAGTGCCAGAATCACCAGAGCACCTGTGCAAAAGCTGCTGCCTCTGTGACCGCATTGAGGCACGTTCCCGTGTCTCCGAGTACATAGACGGCTCTTTCGCGTTCACTCCGAGGGAAACGGTCCGCTATTGCTTCTGTGCGTACAGAAGACGCGATTCCCTTATCTCTTGCGAACACAGGGAACTCTGTGCATCCAAATCTACAGGCTAAGGACGCGTCTGCATATGTTTTGGTGAACAATCGAGTGTGCGTGTTCTGACAGCTGCCTCTATGCAGACGTCTCCACAGAGCGACTTCTGAATGCCCCGCAGCCCAGGACTGAATGGATACACTAACAAGTGCACCGGTGTGAGCAACCACATATGCAGAAGGACGTCTTTCATCTCACAGAAGCGCGAACGTCTTGGCGTTCAAGCACATGGCAGAAACAAGGTGTGAACAGATGCGCTACTGCTATTTTCTCCGTTCGGCATGCTTCGTTGTAGCTCTCTTGCCGGTCGCCGGCTTAGCGGCTTGCTTTGCGCGACTAGGACTGGGGAGTGAAGGAGATAGCGCCGGAAACCTTGCCTTTTGCCTTCTTCGGCGCTGGAACCTGGTTGCTGCGCCTTCTCTTTGTCCATGTGCACACACACGATTCCTCAGCGAAAACCATGCAGAAACCTTTCCACGAGCACCCAGGGATGTGCACCCAGCACCACGTGCACGCACACGCAGCTAGAGAAAAGCACCTACCTTTTCACACACTGATGCCTAAGCAAACGCGTGGCCACACACACGCACACATCCGCAAGCGCGCCTACTCCCATCTATTGAGGGAAAGACGGACGAGCAACGTCCTGACAGGCTTGAGGGGAAAAACGTCCGTTGATGGTTGGCGTACTGCACGCCCGCCTACGGGGCTGCAGGGGAATCCACATTTGGAAGGTACCTGAAGATGTGTGCCTGTTCTTGGAGCTCCGCTAGTAGGGTAGCAAAGACACTCGTAGGCAGTACTGAATGCTGCTCCGTGCTACTTCTCCTCCGCTGGCAAATGCTTCACAGTCGCCCGAGGAAAGACGTTTAACAATCGATCTCCAAGAGAAACGAAACACATGATGCCATAAGGCGAAAGAATAGCAGGGCATCTCTTCACAAGCTTGTCCCTGATCTATAGCTGAGGGCAAACACTTGTGTGCTTGTGGGAGAGCCTGTGTCTTTCCTGGAAGCGTTTGGGAGTTTTGCTCAGACGCGTGTTTCCTCAAGTTCAAGAATCAAGATCTAGGATACCTGCAGACAGGTGCCTGTTTGTGTGGAGACAGTCTGTTTGAAACTGTGTTCCTCAGCGCCCGCTCTTTCTCCCCGTCGCTCCACACGCCTGGGAGTCCCTTTCTTTCTCTCCACAAGCACGTGTGTTGACTTCGTCGCACATGTGCATCTGCACAAGCGTTGAGCTCAGCAGAGTGTGTCTCTTGACACTTGATGTGCGTTGGCTGTGTCTGCGTGCTCCAGTGAAGAGAGAAACGGGAAATCATCTTGGTAGAGGCAACAAAGCAAAAGCGAGGCAGGATTGACATCTGCTCAACAGAGAGGGATTCCCTGCGCTGACACAGTTCACAGTTACACGAGAAGCAATCTGAGCGGTCCATCGACCGGAGACGTGTTTCCCAAGAGGTCGTTTAGCGAGTGAACAGCAGTGTGCGCGACTTTCAGGAGTGTGCCTGGAAAGTGCCAGAATCACCAGAGCACCTGTGCAAAAGCTGCTGCCTCTGTGACCGCATTGAGGCACGTTCCCGTGTCTCCGAGTACATAGACGGCTCTTTCGCGTTCACTCCGAGGGAAACGGTCCGCTATTGCTTCTGTGCGTACAGAAGACGCGATTCCCTTATCTCTTGCGAACACAGGGAACTCTGTGCATCCAAATCTACAGGCTAAGGACGCGTCTGCATATGTTTTGGTGAACAATCGAGTGTGCGTGTTCTGACAGCTGCCTCTATGCAGACGTCTCCACAGAGCGACTTCTGAATGCCCCGCAGCCCAGGACTGAATGGATACACTAACAAGTGCACCGGTGTGAGCAACCACATATGCAGAAGGACGTCTTTCATCTCACAGAAGCGCGAACGTCTTGGCGTTCAAGCACATGGCAGAAACAAGGTGTGAACAGATGCGCTACTGCTATTTTCTCCGTTCGGCATGCTTCGTTGTAGCTCTCTTGCCGGTCGCCGGCTTAGCGGCTTGCTTTGCGCGACTAGGACTGGGGAGTGAAGGAGATAGCGCCGGAAACCTTGCCTTTTGCCTTCTTCGGCGCTGGAACCTGGTTGCTGCGCCTTCTCTTTGTCCATGTGCACACACACGATTCCTCAGCGAAAACCATGCAGAAACCTTTCCACGAGCACCCAGGGATGTGCACCCAGCACCACGTGCACGCACACGCAGCTAGAGAAAAGCACCTACCTTTTCACACACTGATGCCTAAGCAAACGCGTGGCCACACACACGCACACATCCGCAAGCGCGCCTACTCCCATCTATTGAGGGAAAGACGGACGAGCAACGTCCTGACAGGCTTGAGGGGAAAAACGTCCGTTGATGGTTGGCGTACTGCACGCCCGCCTACGGGGCTGCAGGGGAATCCACATTTGGAAGGTACCTGAAGATGTGTGCCTGTTCTTGGAGCTCCGCTAGTAGGGTAGCAAAGACACTCGTAGGCAGTACTGAATGCTGCTCCGTGCTACTTCTCCTCCGCTGGCAAATGCTTCACAGTCGCCCGAGGAAAGACGTTTAACAATCGATCTCCAAGAGAAACGAAACACATGATGCCATAAGGCGAAAGAATAGCAGGGCATCTCTTCACAAGCTTGTCCCTGATGTATAGCTGAGGGCAAACACTTGTGTGCTTGTGGGAGAGCCTGTGTCTTTCCTGGAAGCGTTTGGGAGTTTTGCTCAGACGCGTGTTTCCTCAAGTTCAAGAATCAAGATCTAGGATACCTGCAGACAGGTGCCTGTTTGTGTGGAGACAGTCTGTTTGAAACTGTGTTCCTCAGCGCCCGCTCTTTCTCCCCGTCGCTCCACACGCCTGGGAGTCCCTTTCTTTCTCTCCACAAGCACGTGTGTTGACTTCGTCGCACATGTGCATCTGCACAAGCGTTGAGCTCAGCAGAGTGTGTCTCTTGACACTTGATGTGCGTTGGCTGTGTCTGCGTGCTCCAGTGAAGAGAGAAACGGGAAATCATCTTGGTAGAGGCAACAAAGCAAAAGCGAGGCAGGATTGACATCTGCTCAACAGAGACGGATTCCCTGCGCTGACACAGTTCACAGTTACACGAGAAGCAATCTGAGCGGTCCATCGACCGGAGACGTGTTTCCCAAGAGGTCGTTTAGCGAGTGAACAGCAGTGTGCGCGACTTTCAGGAGTGTGCCTGGAAAGTGCCAGAATCACCAGAGCATCTGTGCAAAAGCTGCTGCCTCTGTGACCGCATTGAGGCACGTTCCCGTGTCTCCGAGTACATAGACGGCTCTTCCGCGTTCACTCCGAGGGAAACGGTCCGCTATTGCTTCTGTGCGTACAGACGCGATTCCCTTGTCTCTTGCGAACACAGGGAACTCTGTGCATCCAAATCTACAGGCTAAGGACGCGTCTGCATATGTTTTGGTGAACAATCGAGTGTGCGTGTTCTGACAGCTGCCTCTATGCAGACGTCTCCACAGAGCCACTTCTGAATGCCCCGCAGCCCAGGACTGAATGGATACACTAACAAGTGCACCGGTGTGAGCAACCACATATGCAGAAGGACGTCTTTCATCTCACAGAAGCACGAACGTCTTGGCGTTCAAGCACATGGCAGAAACAAGGTGTGAACAGATGCGCTGCTGCTATTTTCTCCGTTCGGCATGCTTCGTTGTAGCTCTCTTGCCGGTCGCCGGCTTAGCGGCTTGCTTTGCGCGACTAGGTCTGCGGAGAGAAGGAGATAGCGCCGGAAACCTTGCCTTTTGCCTTCTTCGGCGCTGGAACCTGGTTGCTGCGCCTTCTCTTTGTCCATGTGCACACACACGATTCCTCAGCGAAAACCATGCAGAAACCTTTCCACGAGCACCCAGGGATGTGCACCCAGCACCACGTGCACGCACACGCAGCTAGAGAAAAGCACCTACCTTTTCACACACTGATGCCTAAGCAAACGCGTGGCCACACACACGCACACATCCGCAAGCGCGCCTACTCCCATCTATTGAGGGAAAGACGGACGAGCAACGTCCTGACAGGCTTGAGGGGAAAAACGTCCGTTGATGGTTGGCGTACTGCACGCCCGCCTACGGGGCTGCAGGGGAATCCACATTTGGAAGGTACCTGAAGATGTGTGCCTGTTCTTGGAGCTCCGCTAGTAGGGTAGCAAAGACACTCGTAGGCAGTACTGAATGCTGCTCCGTGCTACTTCTCCTCCGCTGGCAAATGCTTCACAGTCGCCCGAGGAAAGACGTTTAACAATCGATCTCCAAGAGAAACGAAACACATGATGCCATAAGGCGAAAGAATAGCAGGGCATCTCTTCACAAGCTTGTCCCTGATGTATAGCTGAGGGCAAACACTTGTGTGCTTGTGGGAGAGCCTGTGTCTTTCCTGGAAGCGTTTGGGAGTTTTGCTCAGACGCGTGTTTCCTCAAGTTCAAGAATCAAGATCTAGGATACCTGCAGACAGGTGCCTGTTTGTGTGGAGACAGTCTGTTTGAAACTGTGTTCCTCAGCGCCCGCTCTTTCTCCCCGTCGCTCCACACGCCTGGGAGTCCCTTTCTTTCTCTCCACAAGCACGTGTGTTGACTTCGTCGCACATGTGCATCTGCACAAGCGTTGAGCTCAGCAGAGTGTGTCTCTTGACACTTGATGTGCGTTGGCTGTGTCTGCGTGCTCCAGTGAAGAGAGAAACGGGAAATCATCTTGGTAGAGGCAACAAAGCAAAAGCGAGGCAGGATTGACATCTGCTCAACAGAGACGGATTCCCTGCGCTGACACAGTTCACAGTTACACGAGAAGCAATCTGAGCGGTCCATCGACCGGAGACGTGTTTCCCAAGAGGTCGTTTAGCGAGTGAACAGCAGTGTGCGCGACTTTCAGGAGTGTGCCTGGAAAGTGCCAGAATCACCAGAGCATCTGTGCAAAAGCTGCTGCCTCTGTGACCGCATTGAGGCACGTTCCCGTGTCTCCGAGTACATAGACGGCTCTTCCGCGTTCACTCCGAGGGAAACGGTCCGCTATTGCTTCTGTGCGTACAGACGCGATTCCCTTGTCTCTTGCGAACACAGGGAACTCTGTGCATCCAAATCTACAGGCTAAGGACGCGTCTGCATATGTTTTGGTGAACAATCGAGTGTGCGTGTTCTGACAGCTGCCTCTATGCAGACGTCTCCACAGAGCCACTTCTGAATGCCCCGCAGCCCAGGACTGAATGGATACACTAACAAGTGCACCGGTGTGAGCAACCACATATGCAGAAGGACGTCTTTCATCTCACAGAAGCACGAACGTCTTGGCGTTCAAGCACATGGCAGAAACAAGGTGTGAACAGATGCGCTGCTGCTATTTTCTCCGTTCGGCATGCTTCGTTGTAGCTCTCTTGCCGGTCGCCGGCTTAGCGGCTTCCTTTGCGCGACTAGGTCTGCGGAGAGAAGGAGATAGCGCCGGAAACCTTGCCTTTTGCCTTCTTCGGCGCTGGAACCTGGTTGCTGCGCCTTCTCTTTGTCCATGTGCACACACACGATTCCTCAGCGAAAACCATGCAGAAACCTTTCCACGAGCACCCAGGGATGTGCACCCAGCACCACGTGCACGCACACGCAGCTAGAGAAAAGCACCTACCTTTTCACACACTGATGCCTAAGCAAACGCGTGGCCACACACACGCACACATCCGCAAGCGCGCCTACTCCCATCTATTGAGGGAAAGACGGACGAGCAACGTCCTGACAGGCTTGAGGGGAAAAACGTCCGTTGATGGTTGGCGTACTGCACGCCCGCCTACGGGGCTGCAGGGGAATCCACATTTGGAAGGTACCTGAAGATGTGTGCCTGTTCTTGGAGCTCCGCTAGTAGGGTAGCAAAGACACTCGTAGGCAGTACTGAATGCTGCTCCGTGCTACTTCTCCTCCGCTGGCAAATGCTTCACAGTCGCCCGAGGAAAGACGTTTAACAATCGATCTCCAAGAGAAACGAAACACATGATGCCATAAGGCGAAAGAATAGCAGGGCATCTCTTCACAAGCTTGTCCCTGATCTATAGCTGAGGGCAAACACTTGTGTGCTTGTGGGAGAGCCTGTGTCTTTCCTGGAAGCGTTTGGGAGTTTTGCTCAGACGCGTGTTTCCTCAAGTTCAAGAATCAAGATCTAGGATACCTGCAGACAGGTGCCTGTTTGTGTGGAGACAGTCTGTTTGAAACTGTGTTCCTCAGCGCCCGCTCTTTCTCCCCGTCGCTCCACACGCCTGGGAGTCCCTTTCTTTCTCTCCACAAGCACGTGTGTTGACTTCGTCGCACATGTGCATCTGCACAAGCGTTGAGCTCAGCAGAGTGTGTCTCTTGACACTTGATGTGCGTTGGCTGTGTCTGCGTGCTCCAGTGAAGAGAGAAACGGGAAATCATCTTGGTAGAGGCAACAAAGCAAAAGCGAGGCAGGATTGACATCTGCTCAACAGAGACGGATTCCCTGCGCTGACACAGTTCACAGTTACACGAGAAGCAATCTGAGCGGTCCATCGACCGGAGACGTGTTTCCCAAGAGGTCGTTTAGCGAGTGAACAGCAGTGTGCGCGACTTTCAGGAGTGTGCGTGGAAAGTGCCAGAATCACCAGAGCATCTGTGCAAAAGCTGCTGCCTCTGTGACCGCATTGAGGCACGTTCCCGTGTCTCCGAGTACATAGACGGCTCTTCCGCGTTCACTCCGAGGGAAACGGTCCGCTATTGCTTCTGTGCGTACAGACGCGATTCCCTTGTCTCTTGCGAACACAGGGAACTCTGTGCATCCAAATCTACAGGCTAAGGACGCGTCTGCATATGTTTTGGTGAACAATCGAGTGTGCGTGTTCTGACAGCTGCCTCTATGCAGACGTCTCCACAGAGCCACTTCTGAATGCCCCGCAGCCCAGGACTGAATGGATACACTAACAAGTGCACCGGTGTGAGCAACCACATATGCAGAAGGACGTCTTTCATCTCACAGAAGCACGAACGTCTTGGCGTTCAAGCACATGGCAGAAACAAGGTGTGAACAGATGCGCTGCTGCTATTTTCTCCGTTCGGCATGCTTCGTTGTAGCTCTCTTGCCGGTCGCCGGCTTAGCGGCTTGCTTTGCGCGACTAGGTCTGCGGAGAGAAGGAGATAGCGCCGGAAACCTTGCCTTTTGCCTTCTTCGGCGCTGGAACCTGGTTGCTGCGCCTTCTCTTTGTCCATGTGCACACACACGATTCCTCAGCGAAAACCATGCAGAAACCTTTCCACGAGCACCCAGGGATGTGCACCCAGCACCACGTGCACGCACACGCAGCTAGAGAAAAGCACCTACCTTTTCACACACTGATGCCTAAGCAAACGCGTGGCCACACACACGCACACATCCGCAAGCGCGCCTACTCCCATCTATTGAGGGAAAGACGGACGAGCAACGTCCTGACAGGCTTGAGGGGAAAAACGTCCGTTGATGGTTGGCGTACTGCACGCCCGCCTACGGGGCTGCAGGGGAATCCACATTTGGAAGGTACCTGAAGATGTGTGCCTGTTCTTGGAGCTCCGCTAGTAGGGTAGCAAAGACACTCGTAGGCAGTACTGAATGCTGCTCCGTGCTACTTCTCCTCCGCTGGCAAATGCTTCACAGTCGCCCGAGGAAAGACGTTTAACAATCGATCTCCAAGAGAAACGAAACACATGATGCCATAAGGCGAAAGAATAGCAGGGCATCTCTTCACAAGCTTGTCCCTGATCTATAGCTGAGGGCAAACACTTGTGTGCTTGTGGGAGAGCCTGTGTCTTTCCTGGAAGCGTTTGGGAGTTTTGCTCAGACGCGTGTTTCCTCAAGTTCAAGAATCAAGATCTAGGATACCTGCAGACAGGTGCCTGTTTGTGTGGAGACAGTCTGTTTGAAACTGTGTTCCTCAGCGCCCGCTCTTTCTCCCCGTCGCTCCACACGCCTGGGAGTCCCTTTCTTTCTCTCCACAAGCACGTGTGTTGACTTCGTCGCACATGTGCATCTGCACAAGCGTTGAGCTCAGCAGAGTGTGTCTCTTGACACTTGATGTGCGTTGGCTGTGTCTGCGTGCTCCAGTGAAGAGAGAAACGGGAAATCATCTTGGTAGAGGCAACAAAGCAAAAGCGAGGCAGGATTGACATCTGCTCAACAGAGACGGATTCCCTGCGCTGACACAGTTCACAGTTACACGAGAAGCAATCTGAGCGGTCCATCGACCGGAGACGTGTTTCCCAAGAGGTCGTTTAGCGAGTGAACAGCAGTGTGCGCGACTTTCAGGAGTGTGCCTGGAAAGTGCCAGAATCACCAGAGCATCTGTGCAAAAGCTGCTGCCTCTGTGACCGCATTGAGGCACGTTCCCGTGTCTCCGAGTACATAGACGGCTCTTCCGCGTTCACTCCGAGGGAAACGGTCCGCTATTGCTTCTGTGCGTACAGACGCGATTCCCTTGTCTCTTGCGAACACAGGGAACTCTGTGCATCCAAATCTACAGGCTAAGGACGCGTCTGCATATGTTTTGGTGAACAATCGAGTGTGCGTGTTCTGACAGCTGCCTCTATGCAGACGTCTCCACAGAGCCACTTCTGAATGCCCCGCAGCCCAGGACTGAATGGATACACTAACAAGTGCACCGGTGTGAGCAACCACATATGCAGAAGGACGTCTTTCATCTCACAGAAGCACGAACGTCTTGGCGTTCAAGCACATGGCAGAAACAAGGTGTGAACAGATGCGCTGCTGCTATTTTCTCCGTTCGGCATGCTTCGTTGTAGCTCTCTTGCCGGTCGCCGGCTTAGCGGCTTGCTTTGCGCGACTAGGTCTGCGGAGAGAAGGAGATAGCGCCGGAAACCTTGCCTTTTGCCTTCTTCGGCGCTGGAACCTGGTTGCTGCGCCTTCTCTTTGTCCATGTGCACACACACGATTCCTCAGCGAAAACCATGCAGAAACCTTTCCACGAGCACCCAGGGATGTGCACCCAGCACCACGTGCACGCACACGCAGCTAGAGAAAAGCACCTACCTTTTCACACACTGATGCCTAAGCAAACGCGTGGCCACACACACGCACACATCCGCAAGCGCGCCTACTCCCATCTATTGAGGGAAAGACGGACGAGCAACGTCCTGACAGGCTTGAGGGGAAAAACGTCCGTTGATGGTTGGCGTACTGCACGCCCGCCTACGGGGCTGCAGGGGAATCCACATTTGGAAGGTACCTGAAGATGTGTGCCTGTTCTTGGAGCTCCGCTAGTAGGGTAGCAAAGACACTCGTAGGCAGTACTGAATGCTGCTCCGTGCTACTTCTCCTCCGCTGGCAAATGCTTCACAGTCGCCCGAGGAAAGACGTTTAACAATCGATCTCCAAGAGAAACGAAACACATGATGCCATAAGGCGAAAGAATAGCAGGGCATCTCTTCACAAGCTTGTCCCTGATGTATAGCTGAGGGCAAACACTTGTGTGCTTGTGGGAGAGCCTGTGTCTTTCCTGGAAGCGTTTGGGAGTTTTGCTCAGACGCGTGTTTCCTCAAGTTCAAGAATCAAGATCTAGGATACCTGCAGACAGGTGCCTGTTTGTGTGGAGACAGTCTGTTTGAAACTGTGTTCCTCAGCGCCCGCTCTTTCTCCCCGTCGCTCCACACGCCTGGGAGTCCCTTTCTTTCTCTCCACAAGCACGTGTGTTGACTTCGTCGCACATGTGCATCTGCACAAGCGTTGAGCTCAGCAGAGTGTGTCTCTTGACACTTGATGTGCGTTGGCTGTGTCTGCGTGCTCCAGTGAAGAGAGAAACGGGAAATCATCTTGGTAGAGGCAACAAAGCAAAAGCGAGGCAGGATTGACATCTGCTCAACAGAGACGGATTCCCTGCGCTGACACAGTTCACAGTTACACGAGAAGCAATCTGAGCGGTCCATCGACCGGAGACGTGTTTCCCAAGAGGTCGTTTAGCGAGTGAACAGCAGTGTGCGCGACTTTCAGGAGTGTGCCTGGAAAGTGCCAGAATCACCAGAGCATCTGTGCAAAAGCTGCTGCCTCTGTGACCGCATTGAGGCACGTTCCCGTGTCTCCGAGTACATAGACGGCTCTTCCGCGTTCACTCCGAGGGAAACGGTCCGCTATTGCTTCTGTGCGTACAGACGCGATTCCCTTGTCTCTTGCGAACACAGGGAACTCTGTGCATCCAAATCTACAGGCTAAGGACGCGTCTGCATATGTTTTGGTGAACAATCGAGTGTGCGTGTTCTGACAGCTGCCTCTATGCAGACGTCTCCACAGAGCCACTTCTGAATGCCCCGCAGCCCAGGACTGAATGGATACACTAACAAGTGCACCGGTGTGAGCAACCACATATGCAGAAGGACGTCTTTCATCTCACAGAAGCACGAACGTCTTGGCGTTCAAGCACATGGCAGAAACAAGGTGTGAACAGATGCGCTGCTGCTATTTTCTCCGTTCGGCATGCTTCGTTGTAGCTCTCTTGCCGGTCGCCGGCTTAGCGGCTTGCTTTGCGCGACTAGGTCTGCGGAGAGAAGGAGATAGCGCCGGAAACCTTGCCTTTTGCCTTCTTCGGCGCTGGAACCTGGTTGCTGCGCCTTCTCTTTGTCCATGTGCACACACACGATTCCTCAGCGAAAACCATGCAGAAACCTTTCCACGAGCACCCAGGGATGTGCACCCAGCACCACGTGCACGCACACGCAGCTAGAGAAAAGCACCTACCTTTTCACACACTGATGCCTAAGCAAACGCGTGGCCACACACACGCACACATCCGCAAGCGCGCCTACTCCCATCTATTGAGGGAAAGACGGACGAGCAACGTCCTGACAGGCTTGAGGGGAAAAACGTCCGTTGATGGTTGGCGTACTGCACGCCCGCCTACGGGGCTGCAGGGGAATCCACATTTGGAAGGTACCTGAAGATGTGTGCCTGTTCTTGGAGCTCCGCTAGTAGGGTAGCAAAGACACTCGTAGGCAGTACTGAATGCTGCTCCGTGCTACTTCTCCTCCGCTGGCAAATGCTTCACAGTCGCCCGAGGAAAGACGTTTAACAATCGATCTCCAAGAGAAACGAAACACATGATGCCATAAGGCGAAAGAATAGCAGGGCATCTCTTCACAAGCTTGTCCCTGATGTATAGCTGAGGGCAAACACTTGTGTGCTTGTGGGAGAGCCTGTGTCTTTCCTGGAAGCGTTTGGGAGTTTTGCTCAGACGCGTGTTTCCTCAAGTTCAAGAATCAAGATCTAGGATACCTGCAGACAGGTGCCTGTTTGTGTGGAGACAGTCTGTTTGAAACTGTGTTCCTCAGCGCCCGCTCTTTCTCCCCGTCGCTCCACACGCCTGGGAGTCCCTTTCTTTCTCTCCACAAGCACGTGTGTTGACTTCGTCGCACATGTGCATCTGCACAAGCGTTGAGCTCAGCAGAGTGTGTCTCTTGACACTTGATGTGCGTTGGCTGTGTCTGCGTGCTCCAGTGAAGAGAGAAACGGGAAATCATCTTGGTAGAGGCAACAAAGCAAAAGCGAGGCAGGATTGACATCTGCTCAACAGAGACGGATTCCCTGCGCTGACACAGTTCACAGTTACACGAGAAGCAATCTGAGCGGTCCATCGACCGGAGACGTGTTTCCCAAGAGGTCGTTTAGCGAGTGAACAGCAGTGTGCGCGACTTTCAGGAGTGTGCCTGGAAAGTGCCAGAATCACCAGAGCATCTGTGCAAAAGCTGCTGCCTCTGTGACCGCATTGAGGCACGTTCCCGTGTCTCCGAGTACATAGACGGCTCTTCCGCGTTCACTCCGAGGGAAACGGTCCGCTATTGCTTCTGTGCGTACAGACGCGATTCCCTTGTCTCTTGCGAACACAGGGAACTCTGTGCATCCAAATCTACAGGCTAAGGACGCGTCTGCATATGTTTTGGTGAACAATCGAGTGTGCGTGTTCTGACAGCTGCCTCTATGCAGACGTCTCCACAGAGCCACTTCTGAATGCCCCGCAGCCCAGGACTGAATGGATACACTAACAAGTGCACCGGTGTGAGCAACCACATATGCAGAAGGACGTCTTTCATCTCACAGAAGCACGAACGTCTTGGCGTTCAAGCACATGGCAGAAACAAGGTGTGAACAGATGCGCTGCTGCTATTTTCTCCGTTCGGCATGCTTCGTTGTAGCTCTCTTGCCGGTCGCCGGCTTAGCGGCTTGCTTTGCGCGACTAGGTCTGCGGAGAGAAGGAGATAGCGCCGGAAACCTTGCCTTTTGCCTTCTTCGGCGCTGGAACCTGGTTGCTGCGCCTTCTCTTTGTCCATGTGCACACACACGATTCCTCAGCGAAAACCATGCAGAAACCTTTCCACGAGCACCCAGGGATGTGCACCCAGCACCACGTGCACGCACACGCAGCTAGAGAAAAGCACCTACCTTTTCACACACTGATGCCTAAGCAAACGCGTGGCCACACACACGCACACATCCGCAAGCGCGCCTACTCCCATCTATTGAGGGAAAGACGGACGAGCAACGTCCTGACAGGCTTGAGGGGAAAAACGTCCGTTGATGGTTGGCGTACTGCACGCCCGCCTACGGGGCTGCAGGGGAATCCACATTTGGAAGGTACCTGAAGATGTGTGCCTGTTCTTGGAGCTCCGCTAGTAGGGTAGCAAAGACACTCGTAGGCAGTACTGAATGCTGCTCCGTGCTACTTCTCCTCCGCTGGCAAATGCTTCACAGTCGCCCGAGGAAAGACGTTTAACAATCGATCTCCAAGAGAAACGAAACACATGATGCCATAAGGCGAAAGAATAGCAGGGCATCTCTTCACAAGCTTGTCCCTGATGTATAGCTGAGGGCAAACACTTGTGTGCTTGTGGGAGAGCCTGTGTCTTTCCTGGAAGCGTTTGGGAGTTTTGCTCAGACGCGTGTTTCCTCAAGTTCAAGAATCAAGATCTAGGATACCTGCAGACAGGTGCCTGTTTGTGTGGAGACAGTCTGTTTGAAACTGTGTTCCTCAGCGCCCGCTCTTTCTCCCCGTCGCTCCACACGCCTGGGAGTCCCTTTCTTTCTCTCCACAAGCACGTGTGTTGACTTCGTCGCACATGTGCATCTGCACAAGCGTTGAGCTCAGCAGAGTGTGTCTCTTGACACTTGATGTGCGTTGGCTGTGTCTGCGTGCTCCAGTGAAGAGAGAAACGGGAAATCATCTTGGTAGAGGCAACAAAGCAAAAGCGAGGCAGGATTGACATCTGCTCAACAGAGAGGGATTCCCTGCGCTGACACAGTTCACAGTTACACGAGAAGCAATCTGAGCGGTCCATCGACCGGAGACGTGTTTCCCAAGAGGTCGTTTAGCGAGTGAACAGCAGTGTGCGCGACTTTCAGGAGTGTGCCTGGAAAGTGCCAGAATCACCAGAGCATCTGTGCAAAAGCTGCTGCCTCTGTGACCGCATTGAGGCACGTTCCCGTGTCTCCGAGTACATAGACGGCTCTTCCGCGTTCACTCCGAGGGAAACGGTCCGCTATTGCTTCTGTGCGTACAGACGCGATTCCCTTGTCTCTTGCGAACACAGGGAACTCTGTGCATCCAAATCTACAGGCTAAGGACGCGTCTGCATATGTTTTGGTGAACAATCGAGTGTGCGTGTTCTGACAGCTGCCTCTATGCAGACGTCTCCACAGAGCCACTTCTGAATGCCCCGCAGCCCAGGACTGAATGGATACACTAACAAGTGCACCGGTGTGAGCAACCACATATGCAGAAGGACGTCTTTCATCTCACAGAAGCACGAACGTCTTGGCGTTCAAGCACATGGCAGAAACAAGGTGTGAACAGATGCGCTGCTGCTATTTTCTCCGTTCGGCATGCTTCGTTGTAGCTCTCTTGCCGGTCGCCGGCTTAGCGGCTTGCTTTGCGCGACTAGGTCTGCGGAGAGAAGGAGATAGCGCCGGAAACCTTGCCTTTTGCCTTCTTCGGCGCTGGAACCTGGTTGCTGCGCCTTCTCTTTGTCCATGTGCACACACACGATTCCTCAGCGAAAACCATGCAGAAACCTTTCCACGAGCACCCAGGGATGTGCACCCAGCACCACGTGCACGCACACGCAGCTAGAGAAAAGCACCTACCTTTTCACACACTGATGCCTAAACAAACGCGTGGCCACACACACGCACACATCCGCAAGCGCGCCTACTCCCATCTATTGAGGGAAAGACGGACGAGCAACGTCCTGACAGGCTTGAGGGGAAAAACGTCCGTTGATGGTTGGCGTACTGCACGCCCGCCTACGGGGCTGCAGGGGAATCCACATTTGGAAGGTACCTGAAGATGTGTGCCTGTTCTTGGAGCTCCGCTAGTAGGGTAGCAAAGACACTCGTAGGCAGTACTGAATGCTGCTCCGTGCTACTTCTCCTCCGCTGGCAAATGCTTCACAGTCGCCCGAGGAAAGACGTTTAACAATCGATCTCCAAGAGAAACGAAACACATGATGCCATAAGGCGAAAGAATAGCAGGGCATCTCTTCACAAGCTTGTCCCTGATGTATAGCTGAGGGCAAACACTTGTGTGCTTGTGGGAGAGCCTGTGTCTTTCCTGGAAGCGTTTGGGAGTTTTGCTCAGACGCGTGTTTCCTCAAGTTCAAGAATCAAGATCTAGGATACCTGCAGACAGGTGCCTGTTTGTGTGGAGACAGTCTGTTTGAAACTGTGTTCCTCAGCGCCCGCTCTTTCTCCCCGTCGCTCCACACGCCTGGGAGTCCCTTTCTTTCTCTCCACAAGCACGTGTGTTGACTTCGTCGCACATGTGCATCTGCACAAGCGTTGAGCTCAGCAGAGTGTGTCTCTTGACACTTGATGTGCGTTGGCTGTGTCTGCGTGCTCCAGTGAAGAGAGAAACGGGAAATCATCTTGGTAGAGGCAACAAAGCAAAAGCGAGGCAGGATTGACATCTGCTCAACAGAGACGGATTCCCTGCGCTGACACAGTTCACAGTTACACGAGAAGCAATCTGAGCGGTCCATCGACCGGAGACGTGTTTCCCAAGAGGTCGTTTAGCGAGTGAACAGCAGTGTGCGCGACTTTCAGGAGTGTGCGTGGAAAGTGCCAGAATCACCAGAGCATCTGTGCAAAAGCTGCTGCCTCTGTGACCGCATTGAGGCACGTTCCCGTGTCTCCGAGTACATAGACGGCTCTTCCGCGTTCACTCCGAGGGAAACGGTCCGCTATTGCTTCTGTGCGTACAGACGCGATTCCCTTGTCTCTTGCGAACACAGGGAACTCTGTGCATCCAAATCTACAGGCTAAGGACGCGTCTGCATATGTTTTGGTGAACAATCGAGTGTGCGTGTTCTGACAGCTGCCTCTATGCAGACGTCTCCACAGAGCCACTTCTGAATGCCCCGCAGCCCAGGACTGAATGGATACACTAACAAGTGCACCGGTGTGAGCAACCACATACGCAGAAGGACGTCTTTCATCTCACAGAAACACGAACGTCTTGGCGTTCAAGCACATGGCAGAAACAAGGTGTGAACAGATGCGCTGCTGCTATTTTCTCCGTTCGGCATGCTTCGTTGTAGCTCTCTTGCCGGTCGCCGGCTTAGCGGCTTGCTTTGCGCGACTAGGTCTGCGGAGAGAAGGAGATAGCGCCGGAAACCTTGCCTTTTGCCTTCTTCGGCGCTGGAACCTGGTTGCTGCGCCTTCTCTTTGTCCATGTGCACACACACGATTCCTCAGCGAAAACCATGCAGAAACCTTTCCACGAGCACCCAGGGATGTGCACCCAGCACCACGTGCACGCACACGCAGCTAGAGAAAAGCACCTACCTTTTCACACACTGATGCCTAAGCAAACGCGTGGCCACACACACGCACACATCCGCAAGCGCGCCTACTCCCATCTATTGAGGGAAAGACGGACGAGCAACGTCCTGACAGGCTTGAGGGGAAAAACGTCCGTTGATGGTTGGCGTACTGCACGCCCGCCTACGGGGCTGCAGGGGAATCCACATTCGGAAGGTACCTGAAGATGTGTGCCTGTTCTTGGAGCTCCGCTAGTAGGGTAGCAAAGACACTCGTAGGCAGTACTGAATGCTGCTCCGTGCTACTTCTCCTCCACTGGCAAATGCTTCACAGTCGCCCGAGGAAAGACGTTTAACAATCGATCTCCAAGAGAAACGAAACACATGATGCCATAAGGCGAAAGAATTACAGGGCATCTCTTCACAAGCTTGTCCCTGATCTATAGCTGAGGGCAAACACTTGTGTGCTTGTGGGAGAGCCTGTGTCTTTCCTGGAAGCGTTTGGGAGTTTTGCTCAGACGCGTGTTTCCTCAAGTTCAAGAATCAAGATCTAGGATACCTGCAGACAGGTGCCTGTTTGTGTGGAGACAGTCTGTTTGAAACTGTGTTCCTCAGCGCCCGCTCTTTCTCCCCGTCGCTCCACACGCCTGGGAGTCCCTTTCTTTCTCTCCACAAGCACGTGTGTTGACTTCGTCGCACATGTGCATCTGCACAAGCGTTGAGCTCAGCAGAGTGTGTCTCTTGACACTTGATGTGCGTTGGCTGTGTCTGCGTGCTCCAGTGAAGAGAGAAACGGGAAATCATCTTGGTAGAGGCAACAAAGCAAAAGCGAGGCAGGATTGACATCTGCTCAACAGAGACGGATTCCCTGCGCTGACACAGTTCACAGTTACACGAGAAGCAATCTGAGCGGTCCATCGACCGGAGACGTGTTTCCCAAGAGGTCGTTTAGCGAGTGAACAGCAGTGTGCGCGACTTTCAGGAGTGTGCCTGGAAAGTGCCAGAATCACCAGAGCATCTGTGCAAAAGCTGCTGCCTCTGTGACCGCATTGAGGCACGTTCCCGTGTCTCCGAGTACATAGACGGCTCTTCCGCGTTCACTCCGAGGGAAACGGTCCGCTATTGCTTCTGTGCGTACAGACGCGATTCCCTTGTCTCTTGCGAACACAGGGAACTCTGTGCATCCAAATCTACAGGCTAAGGACGCGTCTGCATATGTTTTGGTGAACAATCGAGTGTGCGTGTTCTGACAGCTGCCTCTATGCAGACGTCTCCACAGAGCCACTTCTGAATGCCCCGCAGCCCAGGACTGAATGGATACACTAACAAGTGCACCGGTGTGAGCAACCACATATGCAGAAGGACGTCTTTCATCTCACAGAAGCACGAACGTCTTGGCGTTCAAGCACATGGCAGAAACAAGGTGTGAACAGATGCGCTGCTGCTATTTTCTCCGTTCGGCATGCTTCGTTGTAGCTCTCTTGCCGGTCGCCGGCTTAGCGGCTTGCTTTGCGCGACTAGGTCTGCGGAGAGAAGGAGATAGCGCCGGAAACCTTGCCTTTTGCCTTCTTCGGCGCTGGAACCTGGTTGCTGCGCCTTCTCTTTGTCCATGTGCACACACACGATTCCTCAGCGAAAACCATGCAGAAACCTTTCCACGAGCACCCAGGGATGTGCACCCAGCACCACGTGCACGCACACGCAGCTAGAGAAAAGCACCTACCTTTTCACACACTGATGCCTAAACAAACGCGTGGCCACACACACGCACACATCCGCAAGCGCGCCTACTCCCATCTATTGAGGGAAAGACGGACGAGCAACGTCCTGACAGGCTTGAGGGGAAAAACGTCCGTTGATGGTTGGCGTACTGCACGCCCGCCTACGGGGCTGCAGGGGAATCCACATTTGGAAGGTACCTGAAGATGTGTGCCTGTTCTTGGAGCTCCGCTAGTAGGGTAGCAAAGACACTCGTAGGCAGTACTGAATGCTGCTCCGTGCTACTTCTCCTCCGCTGGCAAATGCTTCACAGTCGCCCGAGGAAAGACGTTTAACAATCGATCTCCAAGAGAAACGAAACACATGATGCCATAAGGCGAAAGAATAGCAGGGCATCTCTTCACAAGCTTGTCCCTGATGTATAGCTGAGGGCAAACACTTGTGTGCTTGTGGGAGAGCCTGTGTCTTTCCTGGAAGCGTTTGGGAGTTTTGCTCAGACGCGTGTTTCCTCAAGTTCAAGAATCAAGATCTAGGATACCTGCAGACAGGTGCCTGTTTGTGTGGAGACAGTCTGTTTGAAACTGTGTTCCTCAGCGCCCGCTCTTTCTCCCCGTCGCTCCACACGCCTGGGAGTCCCTTTCTTTCTCTCCACAAGCACGTGTGTTGACTTCGTCGCACATGTGCATCTGCACAAGCGTTGAGCTCAGCAGAGTGTGTCTCTTGACACTTGATGTGCGTTGGCTGTGTCTGCGTGCTCCAGTGAAGAGAGAAACGGGAAATCATCTTGGTAGAGGCAACAAAGCAAAAGCGAGGCAGGATTGACATCTGCTCAACAGAGACGGATTCCCTGCGCTGACACAGTTCACAGTTACACGAGAAGCAATCTGAGCGGTCCATCGACCGGAGACGTGTTTCCCAAGAGGTCGTTTAGCGAGTGAACAGCAGTGTGCGCGACTTTCAGGAGTGTGCGTGGAAAGTGCCAGAATCACCAGAGCATCTGTGCAAAAGCTGCTGCCTCTGTGACCGCATTGAGGCACGTTCCCGTGTCTCCGAGTACATAGACGGCTCTTCCGCGTTCACTCCGAGGGAAACGGTCCGCTATTGCTTCTGTGCGTACAGACGCGATTCCCTTGTCTCTTGCGAACACAGGGAACTCTGTGCATCCAAATCTACAGGCTAAGGACGCGTCTGCATATGTTTTGGTGAACAATCGAGTGTGCGTGTTCTGACAGCTGCCTCTATGCAGACGTCTCCACAGAGCCACTTCTGAATGCCCCGCAGCCCAGGACTGAATGGATACACTAACAAGTGCACCGGTGTGAGCAACCACATATGCAGAAGGACGTCTTTCATCTCACAGAAGCACGAACGTCTTGGCGTTCAAGCACATGGCAGAAACAAGGTGTGAACAGATGCGCTGCTGCTATTTTCTCCGTTCGGCATGCTTCGTTGTAGCTCTCTTGCCGGTCGCCGGCTTAGCGGCTTGCTTTGCGCGACTAGGTCTGCGGAGAGAAGGAGATAGCGCCGGAAACCTTGCCTTTTGCCTTCTTCGGCGCTGGAACCTGGTTGCTGCGCCTTCTCTTTGTCCATGTGCACACACACGATTCCTCAGCAAAAACCATGCAGAAACCTTTCCACGAGCACCCAGGGATGTGCACCCAGCACCACGTGCACGCACACGCAGCTAGAGAAAAGCACCTACCTTTTCACACACTGATGCCTAAGCAAACGCGTGGCCACACACACGCACACATCCGCAAGCGCGCCTACTCCCATCTATTGAGGGAAAGACGGACGAGCAACGTCCTGACAGGCTTGAGGGGAAAAACGTCCGTTGATGGTTGGCGTACTGCACGCCCGCCTACGGGGCTGCAGGGGAATCCACATTCGGAAGGTACCTGAAGATGTGTGCCTGTTCTTGGAGCTCCGCTAGTAGGGTAGCAAAGACACTCGTAGGCAGTACTGAATGCTGCTCCGTGCTACTTCTCCTCCGCTGGCAAATGCTTCACAGTCGCCCGAGGAAAGACGTTTAACAATCGATCTCCAAGAGAAACGAAACACATGATGCCATAAGGCGAAAGAATAGCAGGGCATCTCTTCACAAGCTTGTCCCTGATCTATAGCTGAGGGCAAACACTTGTGTGCTTGTGGGAGAGCCTGTGTCTTTCCTGGAAGCGTTTGGGAGTTTTGCTCAGACGCGTGTTTCCTCAAGTTCAAGAATCAAGATCTAGGATACCTGCAGACAGGTGCCTGTTTGTGTGGAGACAGTCTGTTTGAAACTGTGTTCCTCAGCGCCCGCTCTTTCTCCCCGTCGCTCCACACGCCTGGGAGTCCCTTTCTTTCTCTCCACAAGCACGTGTGTTGACTTCGTCGCACATGTGCATCTGCACAAGCGTTGAGCTCAGCAGAGTGTGTCTCTTGACACTTGATGTGCGTTGGCTGTGTCTGCGTGCTCCAGTGAAGAGAGAAACGGGAAATCATCTTGGTAGAGGCAACAAAGCAAAAGCGAGGCAGGATTGACATCTGCTCAACAGAGACGGATTCCCTGCGCTGACACAGTTCACAGTTACACGAGAAGCAATCTGAGCGGTCCATCGACCGGAGACGTGTTTCCCAAGAGGTCGTTTAGCGAGTGAACAGCAGTGTGCGCGACTTTCAGGAGTGTGCCTGGAAAGTGCCAGAATCACCAGAGCATCTGTGCAAAAGCTGCTGCCTCTGTGACCGCATTGAGGCACGTTCCCGTGTCTCCGAGTACATAGACGGCTCTTCCGCGTTCACTCCGAGGGAAACGGTCCGCTATTGCTTCTGTGCGTACAGACGCGATTCCCTTGTCTCTTGCGAACACAGGGAACTCTGTGCATCCAAATCTACAGGCTAAGGACGCGTCTGCATATGTTTTGGTGAACAATCGAGTGTGCGTGTTCTGACAGCTGCCTCTATGCAGACGTCTCCACAGAGCCACTTCTGAATGCCCCGCAGCCCAGGACTGAATGGATACACTAACAAGTGCACCGGTGTGAGCAACCACATATGCAGAAGGACGTCTTTCATCTCACAGAAACACGAACGTCTTGGCGTTCAAGCACATGGCAGAAACAAGGTGTGAACAGATGCGCTGCTGCTATTTTCTCCGTTCGGCATGCTTCGTTGTAGCTCTCTTGCCGGTCGCCGGCTTAGCGGCTTGCTTTGCGCGACTAGGTCTGCGGAGAGAAGGAGATAGCGCCGGAAACCTTGCCTTTTGCCTTCTTCGGCGCTGGAACCTGGTTGCTGCGCCTTCTCTTTGTCCATGTGCACACACACGATTCCTCAGCGAAAACCATGCAGAAACCTTTCCACGAGCACCCAGGGATGTGCACCCAGCACCACGTGCACGCACACGCAGCTAGAGAAAAGCACCTACCTTTTCACACACTGATGCCTAAGCAAACGCGTGGCCACACACACGCACACATCCGCAAGCGCGCCTACTCCCATCTATTGAGGGAAAGACGGACGAGCAACGTCCTGACAGGCTTGAGGGGAAAAACGTCCGTTGATGGTTGGCGTACTGCACGCCCGCCTACGGGGCTGCAGGGGAATCCACATTCGGAAGGTACCTGAAGATGTGTGCCTGTTCTTGGAGCTCCGCTAGTAGGGTAGCAAAGACACTCGTAGGCAGTACTGAATGCTGCTCCGTGCTACTTCTCCTCCGCTGGCAAATGCTTCACAGTCGCCCGAGGAAAGACGTTTAACAATCGATCTCCAAGAGAAACGAAACACATGATGCCATAAGGCGAAAGAATTACAGGGCATCTCTTCACAAGCTTGTCCCTGATCTATAGCTGAGGGCAAACACTTGTGTGCTTGTGGGAGAGCCTGTGTCTTTCCTGGAAGCGTTTGGGAGTTTTGCTCAGACGCGTGTTTCCTCAAGTTCAAGAATCAAGATCTAGGATACCTGCAGACAGGTGCCTGTTTGTGTGGAGACAGTCTGTTTGAAACTGTGTTCCTCAGCGCCCGCTCTTTCTCCCCGTCGCTCCACACGCCTGGGAGTCCCTTTCTTTCTCTCCACAAGCACGTGTGTTGACTTCGTCGCACATGTGCATCTGCACAAGCGTTGAGCTCAGCAGAGTGTGTCTCTTGACACTTGATGTGCGTTGGCTGTGTCTGCGTGCTCCAGTGAAGAGAGAAACGGGAAATCATCTTGGTAGAGGCAACAAAGCAAAAGCGAGGCAGGATTGACATCTGCTCAACAGAGACGGATTCCCTGCGCTGACACAGTTCACAGTTACACGAGAAGCAATCTGAGCGGTCCATCGACCGGAGACGTGTTTCCCAAGAGGTCGTTTAGCGAGTGAACAGCAGTGTGCGCGACTTTCAGGAGTGTGCCTGGAAAGTGCCAGAATCACCAGAGCATCTGTGCAAAAGCTGCTGCCTCTGTGACCGCATTGAGGCACGTTCCCGTGTCTCCGAGTACATAGACGGCTCTTCCGCGTTCACTCCGAGGGAAACGGTCCGCTATTGCTTCTGTGCGTACAGACGCGATTCCCTTGTCTCTTGCGAACACAGGGAACTCTGTGCATCCAAATCTACAGGCTAAGGACGCGTCTGCATATGTTTTGGTGAACAATCGAGTGTGCGTGTTCTGACAGCTGCCTCTATGCAGACGTCTCCACAGAGCCACTTCTGAATGCCCCGCAGCCCAGGACTGAATGGATACACTAACAAGTGCACCGGTGTGAGCAACCACATATGCAGAAGGACGTCTTTCATCTCACAGAAGCGCGAACGTCTTGGCGTTCAAGCACATGGCAGAAACAAGGTGTGAACAGATGCGCTGCTGCTATTTTCTCCGTTCGGCATGCTTCGTTGTAGCTCTCTTGCCGGTCGCCGGCTTAGCGGCTTGCTTTGCGCGACTAGGTCTGCGGAGAGAAGGAGACAGCGCCGGAAACCTTGCCTTTTGCCTTCTTCGGCGCTGGAACCTGGTTGCTGCGCCTTCTCTTTGTCCATGTGCACACACACGATTCCTCAGCGAAAACCATGCAGAAACCTTACCTCGAGCACCCAGGGATGTGCACCCAGCACCACGTGCACGCACACGCAGCTAGAGAAAAGCACCTACCTTTTCACACACTGATGCCTAAGCAAACGCGTGGCCACACACACGGGCACATCCGCAAGCGCGCCTACTCCCATCTATTGAGGGAAAGACGGACGAGCAACGTCCTGACAGGGTTGAGGGGAAAAACGTCCGTTGATGGTTGGCGTACTGCACGCCCGCCTACGGGGCTGCAGGGGAATCCACATTTGGAAGGTACCTGAAGATGTGTGCCTGTTCTTGGAGCTCCGCTAGTAGGGTAGCAAAGACACTCGTAGGCAGTACTGAATGCTGCTCCGTGCTACTTCTCCTCCGCTGGCAAATGCTTCACAGTCGCCCGAGGAAAGACGTTTAACAATCGATCTCCAAGAGAAACGAAACACATGATGCCATAAGGCGAAAGAATAGCAGGGCATCTCTTCACAAGCTTGTCCCTGATGTATAGCTGAGGGCAAACACTTGTGTGCTTGTGGGAGAGCCTGTGTCTTTCCTGGAAGCGTTTGGGAGTTTTGCTCAGACGCGTGTTTCCTCAAGTTCAAGAATCAAGATCTAGGATACCTGCAGACAGGTGCCTGTTTGTGTGGAGACAGTCTGTTTGAAACTGTGTTCCTCAGCGCCCGCTCTTTCTCCCCGTCGCTCCACACGCCTGGGAGTCCCTTTCTTTCTCTCCACAAGCACGTGTGTTGACTTCGTCGCACATGTGCATCTGCACAAGCGTTGAGCTCAGCAGAGTGTGTCTCTTGACACTTGATGTGCGTTGGCTGTGTCTGCGTGCTCCAGTGAAGAGAGAAACGGGAAATCATCTTGGTAGAGGCAACAAAGCAAAAGCGAGGCAGGATTGACATCTGCTCAACAGAGACGGATTCCCTGCGCTGACACAGTTCACAGTTACACGAGAAGCAATCTGAGCGGTCCATCGACCGGAGACGTGTTTCCCAAGAGGTCGTTTAGCGAGTGAACAGCAGTGTGCGCGACTTTCAGGAGTGTGCGTGGAAAGTGCCAGAATCACCAGAGCATCTGTGCAAAAGCTGCTGCCTCTGTGACCGCATTGAGGCACGTTCCCGTGTCTCCGAGTACATAGACGGCTCTTCCGCGTTCACTCCGAGGGAAACGGTCCGCTATTGCTTCTGTGCGTACAGACGCGATTCCCTTGTCTCTTGCGAACACAGGGAACTCTGTGCATCCAAATCTACAGGCTAAGGACGCGTCTGCATATGTTTTGGTGAACAATCGAGTGTGCGTGTTCTGACAGCTGCCTCTATGCAGACGTCTCCACAGAGCCACTTCTGAATGCCCCGCAGCCCAGGACTGAATGGATACACTAACAAGTGCACCGGTGTGAGCAACCACATATGCAGAAGGACGTCTTTCATCTCACAGAAGCACGAACGTCTTGGCGTTCAAGCACATGGCAGAAACAAGGTGTGAACAGATGCGCTGCTGCTATTTTCTCCGTTCGGCATGCTTCGTTGTAGCTCTCTTGCCGGTCGCCGGCTTAGCGGCTTGCTTTGCGCGACTAGGTCTGCGGAGAGAAGGAGATAGCGCCGGAAACCTTGCCTTTTGCCTTCTTCGGCGCTGGAACCTGGTTGCTGCGCCTTCTCTTTGTCCATGTGCACACACACGATTCCTCAGCGAAAACCATGCAGAAACCTTTCCACGAGCACCCAGGGATGTGCACCCAGCACCACGTGCACGCACACGCAGCTAGAGAAAAGCACCTACCTTTTCACACACTGATGCCTAAGCAAACGCGTGGCCACACACACGCACACATCCGCAAGCGCGCCTACTCCCATCTATTGAGGGAAAGACGGACGAGCAACGTCCTGACAGGCTTGAGGGGAAAAACGTCCGTTGATGGTTGGCGTACTGCACGCCCGCCTACGGGGCTGCAGGGGAATCCACATTTGGAAGGTACCTGAAGATGTGTGCCTGTTCTTGGAGCTCCGCTAGTAGGGTAGCAAAGACACTCGTAGGCAGTACTGAATGCTGCTCCGTGCTACTTCTCCTCCGCTGGCAAATGCTTCACAGTCGCCCGAGGAAAGACGTTTAACAATCGATCTCCAAGAGGAACGAAACACATGATGCCATAAGGCGAAAGAATAGCAGGGCATCTCTTCACAAGCTTGTCCCTGATCTATAGCTGAGGGCAAACACTTGTGTGCTTGTGGGAGAGCCTGTGTCTTTCCTGGAAGCGTTTGGGAGTTTTGCTCAGACGCGTGTTTCCTCAAGTTCAAGAATCAAGATCTAGGATACCTGCAGACAGGTGCCTGTTTGTGTGGAGACAGTCTGTTTGAAACTGTGTTCCTCAGCGCCCGCTCTTTCTCCCCGTCGCTCCACACGCCTGGGAGTCCCTTTCTTTCTCTCCACAAGCACGTGTGTTGACTTCGTCGCACATGTGCATCTGCACAAGCGTTGAGCTCAGCAGAGTGTGTCTCTTGACACTTGATGTGCGTTGGCTGTGTCTGCGTGCTCCAGTGAAGAGAGAAACGGGAAATCATCTTGGTAGAGGCAACAAAGCAAAAGCGAGGCAGGATTGACATCTGCTCAACAGAGACGGATTCCCTGCGCTGACACAGTTCACAGTTACACGAGAAGCAATCTGAGCGGTCCATCGACCGGAGACGTGTTTCCCAAGAGGTCGTTTAGCGAGTGAACAGCAGTGTGCGCGACTTTCAGGAGTGTGCCTGGAAAGTGCCAGAATCACCAGAGCATCTGTGCAAAAGCTGCTGCCTCTGTGACCGCATTGAGGCACGTTCCCGTGTCTCCGAGTACATAGACGGCTCTTCCGCGTTCACTCCGAGGGAAACGGTCCGCTATTGCTTCTGTGCGTACAGACGCGATTCCCTTGTCTCTTGCGAACACAGGGAACTCTGTGCATCCAAATCTACAGGCTAAGGACGCGTCTGCATATGTTTTGGTGAACAATCGAGTGTGCGTGTTCTGACAGCTGCCTCTATGCAGACGTCTCCACAGAGCCACTTCTGAATGCCCCGCAGCCCAGGACTGAATGGATACACTAACAAGTGCACCGGTGTGAGCAACCACATATGCAGAAGGACGTCTTTCATCTCACAGAAGCACGAACGTCTTGGCGTTCAAGCACATGGCAGAAACAAGGTGTGAACAGATGCGCTGCTGCTATTTTCTCCGTTCGGCATGCTTCGTTGTAGCTCTCTTGCCGGTCGCCGGCTTAGCGGCTTGCTTTGCGCGACTAGGTCTGCGGAGAGAAGGAGATAGCGCCGGAAACCTTGCCTTTTGCCTTCTTCGGCGCTGGAACCTGGTTGCTGCGCCTTCTCTTTGTCCATGTGCACACACACGATTCCTCAGCGAAAACCATGCAGAAACCTTTCCACGAGCACCCAGGGATGTGCACCCAGCACCACGTGCACGCACACGCAGCTAGAGAAAAGCACCTACCTTTTCACACACTGATGCCTAAGCAAACGCGTGGCCACACACACGCACACATCCGCAAGCGCGCCTACTCCCATCTATTGAGGGAAAGACGGACGAGCAACGTCCTGACAGGCTTGAGGGGAAAAACGTCCGTTGATGGTTGGCGTACTGCACGCCCGCCTACGGGGCTGCAGGGGAATCCACATTTGGAAGGTACCTGAAGATGTGTGCCTGTTCTTGGAGCTCCGCTAGTAGGGTAGCAAAGACACTCGTAGGCAGTACTGAATGCTGCTCCGTGCTACTTCTCCTCCGCTGGCAAATGCTTCACAGTCGCCCGAGGAAAGACGTTTAACAATCGATCTCCAAGAGAAACGAAACACATGATGCCATAAGGCGAAAGAATAGCAGGGCATCTCTTCACAAGCTTGTCCCTGATCTATAGCTGAGGGCAAACACTTGTGTGCTTGTGGGAGAGCCTGTGTCTTTCCTGGAAGCGTTTGGGAGTTTTGCTCAGACGCGTGTTTCCTCAAGTTCAAGAATCAAGATCTAGGATACCTGCAGACAGGTGCCTGTTTGTGTGGAGACAGTCTGTTTGAAACTGTGTTCCTCAGCGCCCGCTCTTTCTCCCCGTCGCTCCACACGCCTGGGAGTCCCTTTCTTTCTCTCCACAAGCACGTGTGTTGACTTCGTCGCACATGTGCATCTGCACAAGCGTTGAGCTCAGCAGAGTGTGTCTCTTGACACTTGATGTGCGTTGGCTGTGTCTGCGTGCTCCAGTGAAGAGAGAAACGGGAAATCATCTTGGTAGAGGCAACAAAGCAAAAGCGAGGCAGGATTGACATCTGCTCAACAGAGACGGATTCCCTGCGCTGACACAGTTCACAGTTACACGAGAAGCAATCTGAGCGGTCCATCGACCGGAGACGTGTTTCCCAAGAGGTCGTTTAGCGAGTGAACAGCAGTGTGCGCGACTTTCAGGAGTGTGCCTGGAAAGTGCCAGAATCACCAGAGCATCTGTGCAAAAGCTGCTGCCTCTGTGACCGCATTGAGGCACGTTCCCGTGTCTGCGAGTATATAGACGGCTCTTTCGCGTTCACTCCGAGGGAAACGGTCCGCTATTGCTTCTGTGCGTACAGACGCGATTCCCTTGTCTCTTGCGAACACAGGGAACTCTGTGCATCCAAATCTACCGGCTAAGGACGCGTCTGCATATGTTTTGGTGAACAATCGAGTGTGCGTGTTCTGACAGCTGCCTCTATGCAGACGTCTCCACAGAGCCACTTCTGAATGCCCCGCAGCCCAGGACTGAATGGATACACTAACAAGTGCACCGGTGTGAGCAACCACATATGCAGAAGGACGTCTTTCATCTCACAGAAGCGCGAACGTCTTGGCGTTCAAGCACATGGCAGAAACAAGGTGTGAACAGATGCGCTGCTGCTATTTTCTCCGTTCGGCATGCTTCGTTGTAGCTCTCTTGCCGGTCGCCGGCTTAGCGGCTTGCTTTGCGCGACTAGGTCTGCGGAGAGAAGGAGATAGCGCCGGAAACCTTGCCTTTTGCCTTCTTCGGCGCTGGAACCTGGTTGCTGCGCCTTCTCTTTGTCCATGTGCACACACACGATTCCTCAGCGAAAACCATGCAGAAACCTTTCCACGAGCACCCAGGGATGTGCACCCAGCACCACGTGCACGCACACGCAGCTAGAGAAAAGCACCTACCTTTTCACACACTGATGCCTAAGCAAACGCGTGGCCACACACACGCACACATCCGCAAGCGCGCCTACTCCCATCTATTGAGGGAAAGACGGACGAGCAACGTCCTGACAGGCTTGAGGGGAAAAACGTCCGTTGATGGTTGGCGTACTGCACGCCCGCCTACGGGGCTGCAGGGGAATCCACATTTGGAAGGTACCTGAAGATGTGTGCCTGTTCTTGGAGCTCCGCTAGTAGGGTAGCAAAGACACTCGTAGGCAGTACTGAATGCTGCTCCGTGCTACTTCTCCTCCGCTGGCAAATGCTTCACAGTCGCCCGAGGAAAGACGTTTAACAATCGATCTCCAAGAGAAACGAAACACATGATGCCATAAGGCGAAAGAATAGCAGGGCATCTCTTCACAAGCTTGTCCCTGATCTATAGCTGAGGGCAAACACTTGTGTGCTTGTGGGAGAGCCTGTGTCTTTCCTGGAAGCGTTTGGGAGTTTTGCTCAGACGCGTGTTTCCTCAAGTTCAAGAATCAAGATCTAGGATACCTGCAGACAGGTGCCTGTTTGTGTGGAGACAGTCTGTTTGAAACTGTGTTCCTCAGCGCCCGCTCTTTCTCCCCGTCGCTCCACACGCCTGGGAGTCCCTTTCTTTCTCTCCACAAGCACGTGTGTTGACTTCGTCGCACATGTGCATCTGCACAAGCGTTGAGCTCAGCAGAGTGTGTCTCTTGACACTTGATGTGCGTTGGCTGTGTCTGCGTGCTCCAGTGAAGAGAGAAACGGGAAATCATCTTGGTAGAGGCAACAAAGCAAAAGCGAGGCAGGATTGACATCTGCTCAACAGAGACGGATTCCCTGCGCTGACACAGTTCACAGTTACACGAGAAGCAATCTGAGCGGTCCATCGACCGGAGACG
The DNA here is from genome assembly GCF_037038585.1 of Patagioenas fasciata. Classification (NCBI taxonomy): domain Eukaryota; kingdom Metazoa; phylum Chordata; class Aves; order Columbiformes; family Columbidae; genus Patagioenas; species Patagioenas fasciata. The sequence goes on from NC_092524.1 coordinate 21,873,657, forward strand.
TGTTTCCCAAGAGGTCGTTTAGCGAGTGAACAGCAGTGTGCGCGACTTTCAGGAGTGTGCCTGGAAAGTGCCAGAATCACCAGAGCATCTGTGCAAAAGCTGCTGCCTCTGTGACCGCATTGAGGCACGTTCCCGTGTCTCCGAGTACATAGACGGCTCTTCCGCGTTCACTCCGAGGGAAACGGTCCGCTATTGCTTCTGTGCGTACAGACGCGATTCCCTTGTCTCTTGCGAACACAGGGAACTCTGTGCATCCAAATCTACAGGCTAAGGACGCGTCTGCATATGTTTTGGTGAACAATCGAGTGTGCGTGTTCTGACAGCTGCCTCTATGCAGACGTCTCCACAGAGCCACTTCTGAATGCCCCGCAGCCCAGGTCTGAATGGATACACTAACAAGTGCACCGGTGTGAGCAACCACATATGCAGAAGGACGTCTTTCATCTCACAGAAGCACGAACGTCTTGGCGTTCAAGCACATGGCAGAAACAAGGTGTGAACAGATGCGCTGCTGCTATTTTCTCCGTTCGGCATGCTTCGTTGTAGCTCTCTTGCCGGTCGCCGGCTTAGCGGCTTGCTTTGCGCGACTAGGTCTGCGGAGAGAAGGAGATAGCGCCGGAAACCTTGCCTTTTGCCTTCTTCGGCGCTGGAACCTGGTTGCTGCGCCTTCTCTTTGTCCATGTGCACACACACGATTCCTCAGCGAAAACCATGCAGAAACCTTTCCACGAGCACCCAGGGATGTGCACCCAGCACCACGTGCACGCACACGCAGCTAGAGAAAAGCACCTACCTTTTCACACACTGATGCCTAAGCAAACGCGTGGCCACACACACGCACACATCCGCAAGCGCGCCTACTCCCATCTATTGAGGGAAAGACGGACGAGCAACGTCCTGACAGGCTTGAGGGGAAAAACGTCCGTTGATGGTTGGCGTACTGCACGCCCGCCTACGGGGCTGCAGGGGAATCCACATTTGGAAGGTACCTGAAGATGTGTGCCTGTTCTTGGAGCTCCGCTAGTAGGGTAGCAAAGACACTCGTAGGCAGTACTGAATGCTGCTCCGTGCTACTTCTCCTCCGCTGGCAAATGCTTCACAGTCGCCCGAGGAAAGACGTTTAACAATCGATCTCCAAGAGGAACGAAACACATGATGCCATAAGGCGAAAGAATAGCAGGGCATCTCTTCACAAGCTTGTCCCTGATCTATAGCTGAGGGCAAACACTTGTGTGCTTGTGGGAGAGCCTGTGTCTTTCCTGGAAGCGTTTGGGAGTTTTGCTCAGACGCGTGTTTCCTCAAGTTCAAGAATCAAGATCTAGGATACCTGCAGACAGGTGCCTGTTTGTGTGGAGACAGTCTGTTTGAAACTGTGTTCCTCAGCGCCCGCTCTTTCTCCCCGTCGCTCCACACGCCTGGGAGTCCCTTTCTTTCTCTCCACAAGCACGTGTGTTGACTTCGTCGCACATGTGCATCTGCACAAGCGTTGAGCTCAGCAGAGTGTGTCTCTTGACACTTGATGTGCGTTGGCTGTGTCTGCGTGCTCCAGTGAAGAGAGAAACGGGAAATCATCTTGGTAGAGGCAACAAAGCAAAAGCGAGGCAGGATTGACATCTGCTCAACAGAGACGGATTCCCTGCGCTGACACAGTTCACAGTTACACGAGAAGCAATCTGAGCGGTCCATCGACCGGAGACGTGTTTCCCAAGAGGTCGTTTAGCGAGTGAACAGCAGTGTGCGCGACTTTCAGGAGTGTGCCTGGAAAGTGCCAGAATCACCAGAGCACCTGTGCAAAAGCTGCTGCCTCTGTGACCGCATTGAGGCACGTTCCCGTGTCTGCGAGTATATAGACGGCTCTTTCGCGTTCGCTCCGAGGGAAACGGTCCGCTATTGCTTCTGTGCGTACAGACGCGATTCCCTTGTCTCTTGCGAACACAGGGAACTCTGTGCATCCAAATCTACAGGCTAAGGACGCGTCTGCATATGTTTTGGTGAACAATCGAGTGTGCGTGTTCTGACAGCTGCCTCTATGCAGACGTCTCCACAGAGCCACTTCTGAATGCCCCGCAGCCCAGGACTGAATGGATACACTAACAAGTGCACCGGTGTGAGCAACCACATATGCAGAAGGACGTCTTTCATCTCACAGAAGCACGAACGTCTTGGCGTTCAAGCACATGGCAGAAACAAGGTGTGAACAGATGAGCTGCTGCTATTTTCTCCGTTCGGCATGCTTCGTTGTAGCTCTCTTGCCGGTCGCCGGCTTAGCGGCTTGCTTTGCGCGACTAGGACTGGGGAGTGAAGGAGATAGCGCCGGAAACCTTGCCTTTTGCCTTCTTCGGCGCTGGAACCTGGTTGCTGCGCCTTCTCTTTGTCCATGTGCACACACACGATTCCTCAGCGAAAACCATTCAGAAACCTTACCTCGAGCACCCAGGGATGTTCACCCAGCACCACGTGCACGCACACGCAGCTAGAGAAAAGCACCTACCTTTTCACACACTGATGCCTAAGCAAACGCGTGGCCACACACACGCACACATCCGCAAGCGCGCCTACTCCCATCTATTGAGGGAAAGACGGACGAGCAACGTCCTGACAGGCTTGAGGGGAAAAACGTCCGTTGATGGTTGGCGTACTGCACGCCCGCCTACGGGGCTGCAGGGGAATCCACATTTGGAAGGTACCTGAAGATGTGTGCCTGTTCTTGGAGCTCCGCTAGTAGGGTAGCAAAGACACTCGTAGGCAGTACTGAATGCTGCTCCGTGCTACTTCTCCTCCGCTGGCAAATGCTTCACAGTCGCCCGAGGAAAGACGTTTAACAATCGATCTCCAAGAGGAACGAAACACATGATGCCATAAGGCGAAAGAATAGCAGGGCATCTCTTCACAAGCTTGTCCCTGATCTATAGCTGAGGGCAAACACTTGTGTGCTTGTGGGAGAGCCTGTGTCTTTCCTGGAAGCGTTTGGGAGTTTTGCTCAGACGCGTGTTTCCTCAAGTTCAAGAATCAAGATCTAGGATACCTGCAGACAGGTGCCTGTTTGTGTGGAGACAGTCTGTTTGAAACTGTGTTCCTCAGCGCCCGCTCTTTCTCCCCGTCGCTCCACACGCCTGGGAGTCCCTTTCTTTCTCTCCACAAGCACGTGTGTTGACTTCGTCGCACATGTGCATCTGCACAAGCGTTGAGCTCAGCAGAGCGTGTCTCTTGACACTTGATGTGCGTTGGCTGTGTCTGCGTGCTCCAGTGAAGAGAGAAACGGGAAATCATCTTGGTAGAGGCAACAAAGCAAAAGCGAGGCAGGATTGACATCTGCTCAACAGAGACGGATTCCCTGCGCTGACACAGTTCACAGTTACACGAGAAGCAATCTGAGCGGTCCATCGACCGGAGACGTGTTTCCCAAGAGGTCGTTTAGCGAGTGAACAGCAGTGTGCGCGACTTTCAGGAGTGTGCCTGGAAAGTGCCAGAATCACCAGAGCACCTGTGCAAAAGCTGCTGCCTCTGTGACCGCATTGAGGCACGTTCCCGTGTCTGCGAGTATATAGACGGCTCTTTCGCGTTCACTCCGAGGGAAACGGTCCGCTATTGCTTCTGTGCGTACAGACGCGATTCCCTTGTCTCTTGCGAACACAGGGAACTCTGTGCATCCAAATCTACAGGCTAAGGACGCGTCTGCATATGTTTTGGTGAACAATCGAGTGTGCGTGTTCTGACAGCTGCCTCTATGCAGACGTCTCCACAGAGCCACTTCTGAATGCCCCGCAGCCCAGGACTGAATGGATACACTAACAAGTGCACCGGTGTGAGCAACCACATATGCAGAAGGACGTCTTTCATCTCACAGAAGCGCGAACGTCTTGGCGTTCAAGCACATGGCAGAAACAAGGTGTGAACAGATGAGCTGCTGCTATTTTCTCCGTTCGGCATGCTTCGTTGTAGCTCTCTTGCCGGTCGCCGGCTTAGCGGCTTGCTTTGCGCGACTAGGTCTGCGGAGAGAAGGAGATAGCGCCGGAAACCTTGCCTTTTGCCTTCTTCGGCGCTGGAACCTGGTTGCTGCGCCTTCTCTTTGTCCATGTGCACACACACGATTCCTCAGCGAAAACCATGCAGAAACCTTACCTCGAGCACCCAGGGATGTGCACCCAGCACCACGTGCACGCACACGCAGCTAGAGAAAAGCACCTACCTTTTCACACACTGATGCCTAAGCAAACGCGTGGCCACACACACGCACACATCCGCAAGCGCGCCTACTCCCATCTATTGAGGGAAAGACGGACGAGCAACGTCCTGACAGGCTTGAGGGGAAAAACGTCCGTTGATGGTTGGCGTACTGCACGCCCGCCTACGGGGCTGCAGGGGAATCCACATTTGGAAGGTACCTGAAGATGTGTGCCTGTTCTTGGAGCTCCGCTAGTAGGGTAGCAAAGACACTCGTAGGCAGTACTGAATGCTGCTCCGTGCTACTTTTCCGCCGGTGGCAAATGCTTCACAGTGGCCCGAGGAAAGACGTTTAACAATCCATCTCCAAGAGAAACGAAACACATGATGCCATAAGGCGAAATAATAGCAGGGCATCTCTTCACAAGCTTGTCCCTGATGTATAGCTGAGGGCAAACACTTGTGTGCTTGTGGGAGAGCCTGTGTCTTTCCTGGAAGCGTTTGGGAGTTTTGCTCAGACGCGTGTTTCCTCAAGTTCAAGAATCAAGATCTAGGATACCTGCAGACAGGTGCCTGTTTGTGTGGAGACAGTCTGTTTGAAACTGTGTTCCTCAGCGCCCGCTCTTTCTCCCCGTCGCTCCACACGCCTGGGAGTCCCTTTCTTTCTCTCCACAAGCACGTGTGTTGACTTCGTCGCACATGTGCATCTGCACAAGCGTTGAGCTCAGCAGAGTGTGTCTCTTGACACTTGATGTGCGTTGGCTGTGTCTGCGTGCTCCAGTGAAGAGAGAAACGGGAAATCATCTTGGTAGAGGCAACAAAGCAAAAGCGAGGCAGGATTGACATCTGCTCAACAGAGACGGATTCCCTGCGCTGACACAGTTCACAGTTACACGAGAAGCAATCTGAGCGGTCCATCGACCGGAGACGTGTTTCCCAAGAGGTCGTTTAGCGAGTGAACAGCAGTGTGCGCGACTTTCAGGAGTGTGCCTGGAAAGTGCCAGAATCACCAGAGCACCTGTGCAAAAGCTGCTGCCTCTGTGACCGCATTGAGGCACGTTCCCGTGTCTGCGAGTATATAGACGGCTCTTTCGCGTTCGCTCCGAGGGAAACGGTCCGCTATTGCTTCTGTGCGTACAGACGCGATTCCCTTGTCTCTTGCGAACACAGGGAACTCTGTGCATCCAAATCTACAGGCTAAGGACGCGTCTGCATATGTTTTGGTGAACAATCGAGTGTGCGTGTTCTGACAGCTGCCTCTATGCAGACGTCTCCACAGAGCCACTTCTGAATGCCCCGCAGCCCAGGACTGAATGGATACACTAACAAGTGCACCGGTGTGAGCAACCACATATGCAGAAGGACGTCTTTCATCTCACAGAAGCGCGAACGTCTTGGCGTTCAAGCACATGGCAGAAACAAGGTGTGAACAGATGAGCTGCTGCTATTTTCTCCGTTCGGCATGCTTCGTTGTAGCTCTCTTGCCGGTCGCCGGCTTAGCGGCTTGCTTTGCGCGACTAGGTCTGCGGAGAGAAGGAGATAGCGCCGGAAACCTTGCCTTTTGCCTTCTTCGGCGCTGGAACCTGGTTGCTGCGCCTTCTCTTTGTCCATGTGCACACACACGATTCCTCAGCGAAAACCATGCAGAAACCTTACCTCGAGCACCCAGGGATGTGCACCCAGCACCACGTGCACGCACACGCAGCTAGAGAAAAGCACCTACCTTTTCACACACTGATGCCTAAGCAAACGCGTGGCCACACACACGCACACATCCGCAAGCGCGCCTACTCCCATCTATTGAGGGAAAGACGGACGAGCAACGTCCTGACAGGCTTGAGGGGAAAAACGTCCGTTGATGGTTGGCGTACTGCACGCCCGCCTACGGGGCTGCAGGGGAATCCACATTTGGAAGGTACCTGAAGATGTGTGCCTGTTCTTGGAGCTCCGCTAGTAGGGTAGCAAAGACACTCGTAGGCAGTACTGAATGCTGCTCCGTGCTACTTTTCCGCCGGTGGCAAATGCTTCACAGTGGCCCGAGGAAAGACGTTTAACAATCCATCTCCAAGAGAAACGAAACACATGATGCCATAAGGCGAAATAATAGCAGGGCATCTCTTCACAAGCTTGTCCCTGATGTATAGCTGAGGGCAAACACTTGTGTGCTTGTGGGAGAGCCTGTGTCTTTCCTGGAGGCGTTTGGGAGTTTTGCTCAGACGCGTGTTTCCTCAAGTTCAAGAATCAAGATCTAGGATACCTGCAGACAGGTGCCTGTTTGTGTGGAGACAGTCTGTTTGAAACTGTGTTCCTCAGCGCCCGCTCTTTCTCCCCGTCGCTCCACACGCCTGGGAGTCCCTTTCTTTCTCTCCACAAGCACGTGTGTTGACTTCGTCGCACATGTGCATCTGCACAAGCGTTGAGCTCAGCAGAGTGTGTCTCTTGACACTTGATGTGCGTTGGCTGTGTCTGCGTGCTCCAGTGAAGAGAGAAACGGGAAATCATCTTGGTAGAGGCAACAAAGCAAAAGCGAGGCAGGATTGACATCTGCTCAACAGAGACGGATTCCCTGCGCTGACACAGTTCACAGTTACACGAGAAGCAATCTGAGCGCTCCATCGACCGGAGACGTGTTTCCCAAGAGGTCGTTTAGCGAGTGAACAGCAGTGTGCGCGACTTTCAGGAGTGTGCCTGGAAAGTGCCAGAATCACCAGAGCATCTGTGCAAAAGCTGCTGCCTCTGTGACCGCATTGAGGCACGTTCCCGTGTCTGCGAGTATATAGACGGCTCTTTCGCGTTCGCTCCGAGGGAAACGGTCCGCTATTGCTTCTGTGCGTACAGACGCGAGTCCCTTGTCTCTTGCGAACACAGGGAACTCTGTGCATCCAAATCTACAGGCTAAGGACGCGTCTGCATATGTTTTGGTGAACAATCGAGTGTGCGTGTTCTGACAGCTGCCTCTATGCAGACGTCTCCACAGAGCCACTTCTGAATGCCCCGCAGCCCAGGACTGAATGGATACACTAACAAGTGCACCGGTGTGAGCAACCACATATGCAGAAGGACGTCTTTCATCTCACAGAAGCGCGAACGTCTTGGCGTTCAAGCACATGGCAGAAACAAGGTGTGAACAGATGAGCTGCTGCTATTTTCTCCGTTCGGCATGCTTCGTTGTAGCTCTCTTGCCGGTCGCCGGCTTAGCGGCTTGCTTTGCGCGACTAGGTCTGCGGAGAGAAGGAGATAGCGCCGGAAACCTTGCCTTTTGCCTTCTTCGGCGCTGGAACCTGGTTGCTGCGCCTTCTCTTTGTCCATGTGCACACACACGATTCCTCAGCGAAAACCATGCAGAAACCTTACCTCGAGCACCCAGGGATGTGCACCCAGCACCACGTGCACGCACACGCAGCTAGAGAAAAGCACCTACCTTTTCACACACTGATGCCTAAGCAAACGCGTGGCCACACACACGCACACATCCGCAAGCGCGCCTACTCCCATCTATTGAGGGAAAGACGGACGAGCAACGTCCTGACAGGCTTGAGGGGAAAAACGTCCGTTGATGGTTGGCGTACTGCACGCCCGCCTACGGGGCTGCAGGGGAATCCACATTTGGAAGGTACCTGAAGATGTGTGCCTGTTCTTGGAGCTCCGCTAGTAGGGTAGCAAAGACACTCGTAGGCAGTACTGAATGCTGCTCCGTGCTACTTTTCCGCCGGTGGCAAATGCTTCACAGTGGCCCGAGGAAAGACGTTTAACAATCCATCTCCAAGAGAAACGAAACACATGATGCCATAAGGCGAAATAATAGCAGGGCATCTCTTCACAAGCTTGTCCCTGATGTATAGCTGAGGGCAAACACTTGTGTGCTTGTGGGAGAGCCTGTGTCTTTCCTGGAGGCGTTTGGGAGTTTTGCTCAGACGCGTGTTTCCTCAAGTTCAAGAATCAAGATCTAGGATACCTGCAGACAGGTGCCTGTTTGTGTGGAGACAGTCTGTTTGAAACTGTGTTCCTCAGCGCCCGCTCTTTCTCCCCGTCGCTCCACACGCCTGGGAGTCCCTTTCTTTCTCTCCACAAGCACGTGTGTTGACTTCGTCGCACATGTGCATCTGCACAAGCGTTGAGCTCAGCAGAGTGTGTCTCTTGACACTTGATGTGCGTTGGCTGTGTCTGCGTGCTCCAGTGAAGAGAGAAACGGGAAATCATCTTGGTAGAGGCAACAAAGCAAAAGCGAGGCAGGATTGACATCTGCTCAACAGAGACGGATTCCCTGCGCTGACACAGTTCACAGTTACACGAGAAGCAATCTGAGCGGTCCATCGACCGGAGACGTGTTTCCCAAGAGGTCGTTTAGCGAGTGAACAGCAGTGTGCGCGACTTTCAGGAGTGTGCCTGGAAAGTGCCAGAATCACCAGAGCACCTGTGCAAAAGCTGCTGCCTCTGTGACCGCATTGAGGCACGTTCCCGTGTCTGCGAGTATATAGACGGCTCTTTCGCGTTCGCTCCGAGGGAAACGGTCCGCTATTGCTTCTGTGCGTACAGACGCGATTCCCTTGTCTCTTGCGAACACAGGGAACTCTGTGCATCCAAATCTACAGGCTAAGGACGCGTCTGCATATGTTTTGGTGAACAATCGAGTGTGCGTGTTCTGACAGCTGCCTCTATGCAGACGTCTCCACAGAGCCACTTCTGAATGCCCCGCAGCCCAGGACTGAATGGATACACTAACAAGTGCACCGGTGTGAGCAACCACATATGCAGAAGGACGTCTTTCATCTCACAGAAGCACGAACGTCTTGGCGTTCAAGCACATGGCAGAAACAAGGTGTGAACAGATGAGCTGCTGCTATTTTCTCCGTTCGGCATGCTTCGTTGTAGCTCTCTTGCCGGTCGCCGGCTTAGCGGCTTGCTTTGCGCGACTAGGACTGGGGAGTGAAGGAGATAGCGCCGGAAACCTTGCCTTTTGCCTTCTTCGGCGCTGGAACCTGGTTGCTGCGCCTTCTCTTTGTCCATGTGCACACACACGATTCCTCAGCGAAAACCATTCAGAAACCTTACCTCGAGCACCCAGGGATGTTCACCCAGCACCACGTGCACGCACACGCAGCTAGAGAAAAGCACCTACCTTTTCACACACTGATGCCTAAGCAAACGCGTGGCCACACACACGCACACATCCGCAAGCGCGCCTACTCCCATCTATTGAGGGAAAGACGGACGAGCAACGTCCTGACAGGCTTGAGGGGAAAAACGTCCGTTGATGGTTGGCGTACTGCACGCCCGCCTACGGGGCTGCAGGGGAATCCACATTTGGAAGGTACCTGAAGATGTGTGCCTGTTCTTGGAGCTCCGCTAGTAGGGTAGCAAAGACACTCGTAGGCAGTACTGAATGCTGCTCCGTGCTACTTCTCCTCCGCTGGCAAATGCTTCACAGTCGCCCGAGGAAAGACGTTTAACAATCGATCTCCAAGAGGAACGAAACACATGATGCCATAAGGCGAAAGAATAGCAGGGCATCTCTTCACAAGCTTGTCCCTGATCTATAGCTGAGGGCAAACACTTGTGTGCTTGTGGGAGAGCCTGTGTCTTTCCTGGAAGCGTTTGGGAGTTTTGCTCAGACGCGTGTTTCCTCAAGTTCAAGAATCAAGATCTAGGATACCTGCAGACAGGTGCCTGTTTGTGTGGAGACAGTCTGTTTGAAACTGTGTTCCTCAGCGCCCGCTCTTTCTCCCCGTCGCTCCACACGCCTGGGAGTCCCTTTCTTTCTCTCCACAAGCACGTGTGTTGACTTCGTCGCACATGTGCATCTGCACAAGCGTTGAGCTCAGCAGAGTGTGTCTCTTGACACTTGATGTGCGTTGGCTGTGTCTGCGTGCTCCAGTGAAGAGAGAAACGGGAAATCATCTTGGTAGAGGCAACAAAGCAAAAGCGAGGCAGGATTGACATCTGCTCAACAGAGACGGATTCCCTGCGCTGACACAGTTCACAGTTACACGAGAAGCAATCTGAGCGGTCCATCGACCGGAGACGTGTTTCCCAAGAGGTCGTTTAGCGAGTGAACAGCAGTGTGCGCGACTTTCAGGAGTGTGCGTGGAAAGTGCCAGAATCACCAGAGCACCTGTGCAAAAGCTGCTGCCTCTGTGACCGCATTGAGGCACGTTCCCGTGTCTCCGAGTACATAGACGGCTCTTCCGCGTTCACTCCGAGGGAAACGGTCCGCTATTGCTTCTGTGCGTACAGACGCGATTCCCTTGTCTCTTGCGAACACAGGGAACTCTGTGCATCCAAATCTACAGGCTAAGGACGCGTCTGCATATGTTTTGGTGAACAATCGAGTGTGCGTGTTCTGACAGCTGCCTCTATGCAGACGTCTCCACAGAGCCACTTCTGAATGCCCCGCAGCCCAGGACTGAATGGATACACTAACAAGTGCACCGGTGTGAGCAACCACATATGCAGAAGGACGTCTTTCATCTCACAGAAGCGCGAACGTCTTGGCGTTCAAGCACATGGCAGAAACAAGGTGTGAACAGATGAGCTGCTGCTATTTTCTCCGTTCGGCATGCTTCGTTGTAGCTCTCTTGCCGGTCGCCGGCTTAGCGGCTTGCTTTGCGCGACTAGGTCTGCGGAGAGAAGGAGATAGCGCCGGAAACCTTGCCTTTTGCCTTCTTCGGCGCTGGAACCTGGTTGCTGCGCCTTCTCTTTGTCCATGTGCACACACACGATTCCTCAGCGAAAACCATGCAGAAACCTTACCTCGAGCACCCAGGGATGTGCACCCAGCACCACGTGCACGCACACGCAGCTAGAGAAAAGCACCTACCTTTTCACACACTGATGCCTAAGCAAACGCGTGGCCACACACACGCACACATCCGCAAGCGCGCCTACTCCCATCTATTGAGGGAAAGATGGACGAGCAACGTCCTGACAGGCTTGAGGGGAAAAACGTCCGTTGATGGTTGGCGTACTGCACGCCCGCCTACGGGGCTGCAGGGGAATCCACATTTGGAAGGTACCTGAAGATGTGTGCCTGTTCTTGGAGCTCCGCTAGTAGGGTAGCAAAGACACTCGTAGGCAGTACTGAATGCTGCTCCGTGCTACTTCTCCTCCGCTGGCAAATGCTTCACAGTGGCCCGAGGAAAGACGTTTAACAATCGATCTCCAAGAGAAACGAAACACATGATGCCATAAGGCGAAAGAATAGCAGGGCATCTCTTCACAAGCTTGTCCCTGATCTATAGCTGAGGGCAAACACTTGTGTGCTTGTGGGAGAGCCTGTGTCTTTCCTGGAAGCGTTTGGGAGTTTTGCTCAGACGCGTGTTTCCTCAAGTTCAAGAATCAAGATCTAGGATACCTGCAGACAGGTGCCTGTTTGTGTGGAGACAGTCTGTTTGAAACTGTGTTCCTCAGCGCCCGCTCTTTCTCCCCGTCGCTCCACACGCCTGGGAGTCCCTTTCTTTCTCTCCACAAGCACGTGTGTTGACTTCGTCGCACATGTGCATCTGCACAAGCGTTGAGCTCAGCAGAGTGTGTCTCTTGACACTTGATGTGCGTTGGCTGTGTCTGCGTGCTCCAGTGAAGAGAGAAACGGGAAATCATCTTGGTAGAGGCAACAAAGCAAAAGCGAGGCAGGATTGACATCTGCTCAACAGAGACGGATTCCCTGCGCTGACACAGTTCACAGTTACACGAGAAGCAATCTGAGCGGTCCATCGACCGGAGACGTGTTTCCCAAGAGGTCGTTTAGCGAGTGAACAGCAGTGTGCGCGACTTTCAGGAGTGTGCCTGGAAAGTGCCAGAATCACCAGAGCATCTGTGCAAAAGCTGCTGCCTCTGTGACCGCATTGAGGCACGTTCCCGTGTCTGCGAGTATATAGACGGCTCTTTCGCGTTCGCTCCGAGGGAAACGGTCCGCTATTGCTTCTGTGCGTACAGACGCGATTCCCTTGTCTCTTGCGAACACAGGGAACTCTGTGCATCCAAATCTACAGGCTAAGGACGCGTCTGCATATGTTTTGGTGAACAATCGAGTGTGCGTGTTCTGACAGCTGCCTCTATGCAGACGTCTCCACAGAGCCACTTCTGAATGCCCCGCAGCCCAGGACTGAATGGATACACTAACAAGTGCACCGGTGTGAGCAACCACATATGCAGAAGGACGTCTTTCATCTCACAGAAGCGCGAACGTCTTGGCGTTCAAGCACATGGCAGAAACAAGGTGTGAACAGATGAGCTGCTGCTATTTTCTCCGTTCGGCATGCTTCGTTGTAGCTCTCTTGCCGGTCGCCGGCTTAGCGGCTTGCTTTGCGCGACTAGGTCTGCGGAGAGAAGGAGATAGCGCCGGAAACCTTGCCTTTTGCCTTCTTCGGCGCTGGAACCTGGTTGCTGCGCCTTCTCTTTGTCCATGTGCACACACACGATTCCTCAGCGAAAACCATGCAGAAACCTTACCTCGAGCACCCAGGGATGTGCACCCAGCACCACGTGCACGCACACGCAGCTAGAGAAAAGCACCTACCTTTTCACACACTGATGCCTAAGCAAACGCGTGGCCACACACACGCACACATCCGCAAGCGCGCCTACTCCCATCTATTGAGGGAAAGACGGACGAGCAACGTCCTGACAGGCTTGAGGGGAAAAACGTCCGTTGATGGTTGGCGTACTGCACGCCCGCCTACGGGGCTGCAGGGGAATCCACATTTGGAAGGTACCTGAAGATGTGTGCCTGTTCTTGGAGCTCCGCTAGTAGGGTAGCAAAGACACTCGTAGGCAGTACTGAATGCTGCTCCGTGCTACTTTTCCGCCGGTGGCAAATGCTTCACAGTGGCCCGAGGAAAGACGTTTAACAATCCATCTCCAAGAGAAACGAAACACATGATGCCATAAGGCGAAATAATAGCAGGGCATCTCTTCACAAGCTTGTCCCTGATGTATAGCTGAGGGCAAACACTTGTGTGCTTGTGGGAGAGCCTGTGTCTTTCCTGGAGGCGTTTGGGAGTTTTGCTCAGACGCGTGTTTCCTCAAGTTCAAGAATCAAGATCTAGGATACCTGCAGACAGGTGCCTGTTTGTGTGGAGACAGTCTGTTTGAAACTGTGTTCCTCAGCGCCCGCTCTTTCTCCCCGTCGCTCCACACGCCTGGGAGTCCCTTTCTTTCTCTCCACAAGCACGTGTGTTGACTTCGTCGCACATGTGCATCTGCACAAGCGTTGAGCTCAGCAGAGTGTGTCTCTTGACACTTGATGTGCGTTGGCTGTGTCTGCGTGCTCCAGTGAAGAGAGAAACGGGAAATCATCTTGGTAGAGGCAACAAAGCAAAAGCGAGGCAGGATTGACATCTGCTCAACAGAGACGGATTCCCTGCGCTGACACAGTTCACAGTTACACGAGAAGCAATCTGAGCGGTCCATCGACCGGAGACGTGTTTCCCAAGAGGTCGTTTAGCGAGTGAACAGCAGTGTGCGCGACTTTCAGGAGTGTGCCTGGAAAGTGCCAGAATCACCAGAGCACCTGTGCAAAAGCTGCTGCCTCTGTGACCGCATTGAGGCACGTTCCCGTGTCTGCGAGTATATAGACGGCTCTTTCGCGTTCGCTCCGAGGGAAACGGTCCGCTATTGCTTCTGTGCGTACAGACGCGAGTCCCTTGTCTCTTGCGAACACAGGGAACTCTGTGCATCCAAATCTACAGGCTAAGGACGCGTCTGCATATGTTTTGGTGAACAATCGAGTGTGCGTGTTCTGACAGCTGCCTCTATGCAGACGTCTCCACAGAGCCACTTCTGAATGCCCCGCAGCCCAGGACTGAATGGATACACTAACAAGTGCACCGGTGTGAGCAACCACATATGCAGAAGGACGTCTTTCATCTCACAGAAGCACGAACGTCTTGGCGTTCAAGCACATGGCAGAAACAAGGTGTGAACAGATGAGCTGCTGCTATTTTCTCCGTTCGGCATGCTTCGTTGTAGCTCTCTTGCCGGTCGCCGGCTTAGCGGCTTGCTTTGCGCGACTAGGACTGGGGAGTGAAGGAGATAGCGCCGGAAACCTTGCCTTTTGCCTTCTTCGGCGCTGGAACCTGGTTGCTGCGCCTTCTCTTTGTCCATGTGCACACACACGATTCCTCAGCGAAAACCATTCAGAAACCTTACCTCGAGCACCCAGGGATGTGCACCCAGCACCACGTGCACGCACACGCAGCTAGAGAAAAGCACCTACCTTTTCACACACTGATGCCTAAGCAAACGCGTGGCCACACACACGCACACATCCGCAAGCGCGCCTACTCCCATCTATTGAGGGAAAGACGGACGAGCAACGTCCTGACAGGCTTGAGGGGAAAAACGTCCGTTGATGGTTGGCGTACTGCACGCCCGCCTACGGGGCTGCAGGGGAATCCACATTTGGAAGGTACCTGAAGATGTGTGCCTGTTCTTGGAGCTCCGCTAGTAGGGTAGCAAAGACACTCGTAGGCAGTACTGAATGCTGCTCCGTGCTACTTCTCCTCCGCTGGCAAATGCTTCACAGTCGCCCGAGGAAAGACGTTTAACAATCGATCTCCAAGAGGAACGAAACACATGATGCCATAAGGCGAAAGAATAGCAGGGCATCTCTTCACAAGCTTGTCCCTGATCTATAGCTGAGGGCAAACACTTGTGTGCTTGTGGGAGAGCCTGTGTCTTTCCTGGAAGCGTTTGGGAGTTTTGCTCAGACGCGTGTTTCCTCAAGTTCAAGAATCAAGATCTAGGATACCTGCAGACAGGTACCTGTTTGTGTGGAGACAGTCTGTTTGAAACTGTGTTCCTCAGCGCCCGCTCTTTCTCCCCGTCACTCCACACGCCTGGGAGTCCCTTTCTTTCTCTCCACAAGCACGTGTGTTGACTTCGTCGCACATGTGCATCTGCACAAGCGTTGAGCTCAGCAGAGTGTGTCTCTTGACACTTGATGTGCGTTGGCTGTGTCTGCGTGCTCCAGTGAAGAGAGAAACGGGAAATCATCTTGGTAGAGGCAACAAAGCAAAAGCGAGGCAGGATTGACATCTGCTCAACAGAGACGGATTCCCTGCGCTGACACAGTTCACAGTTACACGAGAAGCAATCTGAGCGGTCCATCGACCGGAGACGTGTTTCCCAAGAGGTCGTTTAGCGAGTGAACAGCAGTGTGCGCGACTTTCAGGAGTGTGCCTGGAAAGTGCCAGAATCACCAGAGCACCTGTGCAAAAGCTGCTGCCTCTGTGACCGCATTGAGGCACGTTCCCGTGTCTGCGAGTATATAGACGGCTCTTTCGCGTTCACTCCGAGGGAAACGGTCCGCTATTGCTTCTGTGCGTACAGACGCGATTCCCTTGTCTCTTGCGAACACAGGGAACTCTGTGCATCCAAATCTACAGGCTAAGGACGCGTCTGCATATGTTTTGGTGAACAATCGAGTGTGCGTGTTCTGACAGCTGCCTCTATGCAGACGTCTCCACAGAGCCACTTCTGAATGCCCCGCAGCCCAGGACTGAATGGATACACTAACAAGTGCACCGGTGTGAGCAACCACATATGCAGAAGGACGTCTTTCATCTCACAGAAGCGCGAACGTCTTGGCGTTCAAGCACATGGCAGAAACAAGGTGTGAACAGATGAGCTGCTGCTATTTTCTCCGTTCGGCATGCTTCGTTGTAGCTCTCTTGCCGGTCGCCGGCTTAGCGGCTTGCTTTGCGCGACTAGGTCTGCGGAGAGAAGGAGATAGCGCCGGAAACCTTGCCTTTTGCCTTCTTCGGCGCTGGAACCTGGTTGCTGCGCCTTCTCTTTGTCCATGTGCACACACACGATTCCTCAGCGAAAACCATGCAGAAACCTTACCTCGAGCACCCAGGGATGTGCACCCAGCACCACGTGCATGCACACGCAGCTAGAGAAAAGCACCTACCTTTTCACACACTGATGCCTAAGCAAACGCGTGGCCACACACACGCACACATCCGCAAGCGCGCCTACTCCCATCTATTGAGGGAAAGACGGACGAGCAACGTCCTGACAGGCTTGAGGGGAAAAACGTCCGTTGATGGTTGGCGTACTGCACGCCCGCCTACGGGGCTGCAGGGGAATCCACATTTGGAAGGTACCTGAAGATGTGTGCCTGTTCTTGGAGCTCCGCTAGTAGGGTAGCAAAGACACTCGTAGGCAGTACTGAATGCTGCTCCGTGCTACTTTTCCGCCGGTGGCAAATGCTTCACAGTGGCCCGAGGAAAGACGTTTAACAATCCATCTCCAAGAGAAACGAAACACATGATGCCATAAGGCGAAATAATAGCAGGGCATCTCTTCACAAGCTTGTCCCTGATGTATAGCTGAGGGCAAACACTTGTGTGCTTGTGGGAGAGCCTGTGTCTTTCCTGGAGGCGTTTGGGAGTTTTGCTCAGACGCGTGTTTCCTCAAGTTCAAGAATCAAGATCTAGGATACCTGCAGACAGGTGCCTGTTTGTGTGGAGACAGTCTGTTTGAAACTGTGTTCCTCAGCGCCCGCTCTTTCTCCCCGTCGCTCCACACGCCTGGGAGTCCCTTTCTTTCTCTCCACAAGCACGTGTGTTGACTTCGTCGCACATGTGCATCTGCACAAGCGTTGAGCTCAGCAGAGTGTGTCTCTTGACACTTGATGTGCGTTGGCTGTGTCTGCGTGCTCCAGTGAAGAGAGAAACGGGAAATCATCTTGGTAGAGGCAACAAAGCAAAAGCGAGGCAGGATTGACATCTGCTCAACAGAGACGGATTCCCTGCACTGACACAGTTCACAGTTACACGAGAAGCAATCTGAGCGGTCCATCGACCGGAGACGTGTTTCCCAAGAGGTCGTTTAGCGAGTGAACAGCAGTGTGCGCGACTTTCAGGAGTGTGCCTGGAAAGTGCCAGAATCACCAGAGCACCTGTGCAAAAGCTGCTGCCTCTGTGACCGCATTTAGGCACGTTCCCGTGTCTGCGAGTATATAGACGGCTCTTTCGCGTTCGCTCCGAGGGAAACGGTCCGCTATTGCTTCTGTGCGTACAGACGCGATTCCCTTGTCTCTTGCGAACACAGGGAACTCTGTGCATCCAAATCTACAGGCTAAGGACGCGTCTGCATATGTTTTGGTGAACAATCGAGTGTGCGTGTTCTGACAGCTGCCTCTATGCAGACGTCTCCACAGAGCCACTTCTGAATGCCCCGCAGCCCAGGACTGAATGGATACACTAACAAGTGCACCGGTGTGAGCAACCACATATGCAGAAGGACGTCTTTCATCTCACAGAAGCACGAACGTCTTGGCGTTCAAGCACATGGCAGAAACAAGGTGTGAACAGATGAGCTGCTGCTATTTTCTCCGTTCGGCATGCTTCGTTGTAGCTCTCTTGCCGGTCGCCGGCTTAGCGGCTTGCTTTGCGCGACTAGGACTGGGGAGTGAAGGAGATAGCGCCGGAAACCTTGCCTTTTGCCTTCTTCGGCGCTGGAACCTGGTTGCTGCGCCTTCTCTTTGTCCATGTGCACACACACGATTCCTCAGCGAAAACCATTCAGAAACCTTACCTCGAGCACCCAGGGATGTTCACCCAGCACCACGTGCACGCACACGCAGCTAGAGAAAAGCACCTACCTTTTCACACACTGATGCCTAAGCAAACGCGTGGCCACACACACGCACACATCCGCAAGCGCGCCTACTCCCATCTATTGAGGGAAAGACGGACGAGCAACGTCCTGACAGGGTTGAGGGGAAAAACGTCCGTTGATGGTTGGCGTACTGCACGCCCGCCTACGGGGCTGCAGGGGAATCCACATTTGGAAGGTACCTGAAGATGTGTGCCTGTTCTTGGAGCTCCGCTAGTAGGGTAGCAAAGACACTCGTAGGCAGTACTGAATGCTGCTCCGTGCTACTTCTCCTCCGCTGGCAAATGCTTCACAGTCGCCCGAGGAAAGACGTTTAACAATCGATCTCCAAGAGGAACGAAACACATGATGCCATAAGGCGAAAGAATAGCAGGGCATCTCTTCACAAGCTTGTCCCTGATCTATAGCTGAGGGCAAACACTTGTGTGCTTGTGGGAGAGCCTGTGTCTTTCCTGGAAGCGTTTGGGAGTTTTGCTCAGACGCGTGTTTCCTCAAGTTCAAGAATCAAGATCTAGGATACCTGCAGACAGGTGCCTGTTTGTGTGGAGACAGTCTGTTTGAAACTGTGTTCCTCAGCGCCCGCTCTTTCTCCCCGTCGCTCCACACGCCTGGGAGTCCCTTTCTTTCTCTCCACAAGCACGTGTGTTGACTTCGTCGCACATGTGCATCTGCACAAGCGTTGAGCTCAGCAGAGTGTGTCTCTTGACACTTGATGTGCGTTGGCTGTGTCTGCGTGCTCCAGTGAAGAGAGAAACGGGAAATCATCTTGGTAGAGGCAACAAAGCAAAAGCGAGGCAGGATTGACATCTGCTCAACAGAGACGGATTCCCTGCGCTGACACAGTTCACAGTTACACGAGAAGCAATCTGAGCGGTCCATCGACCGGAGACGTGTTTCCCAAGAGGTCGTTTAGCGAGTGAACAGCAGTGTGCGCGACTTTCAGGAGTGTGCCTGGAAAGTGCCAGAATCACCAGAGCACCTGTGCAAAAGCTGCTGCCTCTGTGACCGCATTGAGGCACGTTCCCGTGTCTGCGAGTATATAGACGGCTCTTTCGCGTTCGCTCCGAGGGAAACGGTCCGCTATTGCTTCTGTGCGTACAGACGCGATTCCCTTGTCTCTTGCGAACACAGGGAACTCTGTGCATCCAAATCTACAGGCTAAGGACGCGTCTGCATATGTTTTGGTGAACAATCGAGTGTGCGTGTTCTGACAGCTGCCTCTATGCAGACGTCTCCACAGAGCCACTTCTGAATGCCCCGCAGCCCAGGACTGAATGGATACACTAACAAGTGCACCGGTGTGAGCAACCACATATGCAGAAGGACGTCTTTCATCTCACAGAAGCGCGAACGTCTTGGCGTTCAAGCACATGGCAGAAACAAGGTGTGAACAGATGAGCTGCTGCTATTTTCTCCGTTCGGCATGCTTCGTTGTAGCTCTCTTGCCGGTCGCCGGCTTAGCGGCTTGCTTTGCGCGACTAGGTCTGCGGAGAGAAGGAGATAGCGCCGGAAACCTTGCCTTTTGCCTTCTTCGGCGCTGGAACCTGGTTGCTGCGCCTTCTCTTTGTCCATGTGCACACACACGATTCCTCAGCGAAAACCATGCAGAAACCTTACCTCGAGCACCCAGGGATGTGCACCCAGCACCACGTGCACGCACACGCAGCTAGAGAAAAGCACCTACCTTTTCACACACTGATGCCTAAGCAAACGCGTGGCCACACACACGCACACATCCGCAAGCGCGCCTACTCCCATCTATTGAGGGAAAGACGGACGAGCAACGTCCTGACAGGCTTGAGGGGAAAAACGTCCGTTGATGGTTGGCGTACTGCACGCCCGCCTACGGGGCTGCAGGGGAATCCACATTTGGAAGGTACCTGAAGATGTGTGCCTGTTCTTGGAGCTCCGCTAGTAGGGTAGCAAAGACACTCGTAGGCAGTACTGAATGCTGCTCCGTGCTACTTTTCCGCCGGTGGCAAATGCTTCACAGTGGCCCGAGGAAAGACGTTTAACAATCCATCTCCAAGAGAAACGAAACACATGATGCCATAAGGCGAAATAATAGCAGGGCATCTCTTCACAAGCTTGTCCCTGATGTATAGCTGAGGGCAAACACTTGTGTGCTTGTGGGAGAGCCTGTGTCTTTCCTGGAGGCGTTTGGGAGTTTTGCTCAGACGCGTGTTTCCTCAAGTTCAAGAATCAAGATCTAGGATACCTGCAGACAGGTGCCTGTTTGTGTGGAGACAGTCTGTTTGAAACTGTGTTCCTCAGCGCCCGCTCTTTCTCCCCGTCGCTCCACACGCCTGGGAGTCCCTTTCTTTCTCTCCACAAGCACGTGTGTTGACTTCGTCGCACATGTGCATCTGCACAAGCGTTGAGCTCAGCAGAGTGTGTCTCTTGACACTTGATGTGCGTTGGCTGTGTCTGCGTGCTCCAGTGAAGAGAGAAACGGGAAATCATCTTGGTAGAGGCAACAAAGCAAAAGCGAGGCAGGATTGACATCTGCTCAACAGAGACGGATTCCCTGCGCTGACACAGTTCACAGTTACACGAGAAGCAATCTGAGCGGTCCATCGACCGGAGACGTGTTTCCCAAGAGGTCGTTTAGCGAGTGAACAGCAGTGTGCGCGACTTTCAGGAGTGTGCCTGGAAAGTGCCAGAATCACCAGAGCACCTGTGCAAAAGCTGCTGCCTCTGTGACCGCATTGAGGCACGTTCCCGTGTCTGCGAGTATATAGACGGCTCTTTCGCGTTCGCTCCGAGGGAAACGGTCCGCTATTGCTTCTGTGCGTACAGACGCGATTCCCTTGTCTCTTGCGAACACAGGGAACTCTGTGCATCCAAATCTACAGGCTAAGGACGCGTCTGCATATGTTTTGGTGAACAATCGAGTGTGCGTGTTCTGACAGCTGCCTCTATGCAGACGTCTCCACAGAGCCACTTCTGAATGCCCCGCAGCCCAGGACTGAATGGATACACTAACAAGTGCACCGGTGTGAGCAACCACATATGCAGAAGGACGTCTTTCATCTCACAGAAGCACGAACGTCTTGGCGTTCAAGCACATGGCAGAAACAAGGTGTGAACAGATGAGCTGCTGCTATTTTCTCCGTTCGGCATGCTTCGTTGTAGCTCTCTTGCCGGTCGCCGGCTTAGCGGCTTGCTTTGCGCGACTAGGACTGGGGAGTGAAGGAGATAGCGCCGGAAACCTTGCCTTTTGCCTTCTTCGGCGCTGGAACCTGGTTGCTGCGCCTTCTCTTTGTCCATGTGCACACACACGATTCCTCAGCGAAAACCATTCAGAAACCTTACCTCGAGCACCCAGGGATGTTCACCCAGCACCACGTGCACGCACACGCAGCTAGAGAAAAGCACCTACCTTTTCACACACTGATGCCTAAGCAAACGCGTGGCCACACACACGCACACATCCGCAAGCGCGCCTACTCCCATCTATTGAGGGAAAGACGGACGAGCAACGTCCTGACAGGGTTGAGGGGAAAAACGTCCGTTGATGGTTGGCGTACTGCACGCCCGCCTACGGGGCTGCAGGGGAATCCACATTTGGAAGGTACCTGAAGATGTGTGCCTGTTCTTGGAGCTCCGCTAGTAGGGTAGCAAAGACACTCGTAGGCAGTACTGAATGCTGCTCCGTGCTACTTCTCCTCCGCTGGCAAATGCTTCACAGTCGCCCGAGGAAAGACGTTTAACAATCGATCTCCAAGAGGAACGAAACACATGATGCCATAAGGCGAAAGAATAGCAGGGCATCTCTTCACAAGCTTGTCCCTGATGTATAGCTGAGGGCAAACACTTGTGTGCTTGTGGGAGAGCCTGTGTCTTTCCTGGAAGCGTTTGGGAGTTTTGCTCAGACGCGTGTTTCCTCAAGTTCAAGAATCAAGATCTAGGATACCTGCAGACAGGTGCCTGTTTGTGTGGAGACAGTCTGTTTGAAACTGTGTTCCTCAGCGCCCGCTCTTTCTCCCCGTCGCTCCACACGCCTGGGAGTCCCTTTCTTTCTCTCCACAAGCACGTGTGTTGACTTCGTCGCACATGTGCATCTGCACAAGCGTTGAGCTCAGCAGAGTGTGTCTCTTGACACTTGATGTGCGTTGGCTGTGTCTGCGTGCTCCAGTGAAGAGAGAAACGGGAAATCATCTTGGTAGAGGCAACAAAGCAAAAGCGAGGCAGGATTGACATCTGCTCAACAGAGACGGATTCCCTGCGCTGACACAGTTCACAGTTACACGAGAAGCAATCTGAGCGGTCCATCGACCGGAGACGTGTTTCCCAAGAGGTCGTTTAGCGAGTGAACAGCAGTGTGCGCGACTTTCAGGAGTGTGCCTGGAAAGTGCCAGAATCACCAGAGCACCTGTGCAAAAGCTGCTGCCTCTGTGACCGCATTGAGGCACGTTCCCGTGTCTGCGAGTATATAGACGGCTCTTTCGCGTTCACTCCGAGGGAAACGGTCCGCTATTGCTTCTGTGCGTACAGACGCGATTCCCTTGTCTCTTGCGAACACAGGGAACTCTGTGCATCCAAATCTACAGGCTAAGGACGCGTCTGCATATGTTTTGGTGAACAATCGAGTGTGCGTGTTCTGACAGCTGCCTCTATGCAGACGTCTCCACAGAGCCACTTCTGAATGCCCCGCAGCCCAGGACTGAATGGATACACTAACAAGTGCACCGGTGTGAGCAACCACATATGCAGAAGGACGTCTTTCATCTCACAGAAGCGCGAACGTCTTGGCGTTCAAGCACATGGCAGAAACAAGGTGTGAACAGATGAGCTGCTGCTATTTTCTCCGTTCGGCATGCTTCGTTGTAGCTCTCTTGCCGGTCGCCGGCTTAGCGGCTTGCTTTGCGCGACTAGGTCTGCGGAGAGAAGGAGATAGCGCCGGAAACCTTGCCTTTTGCCTTCTTCGGCGCTGGAACCTGGTTGCTGCGCCTTCTCTTTGTCCATGTGCACACACACGATTCCTCAGCGAAAACCATGCAGAAACCTTACCTCGAGCACCCAGGGATGTGCACCCAGCACCACGTGCACGCACACGCAGCTAGAGAAAAGCACCTACCTTTTCACACACTGATGCCTAAGCAAACGCGTGGCCACACACACGCACACATCCGCAAGCGCGCCTACTCCCATCTATTGAGGGAAAGACGGACGAGCAACGTCCTGACAGGCTTGAGGGGAAAAACGTCCGTTGATGGTTGGCGTACTGCACGCCCGCCTACGGGGCTGCAGGGGAATCCACATTTGGAAGGTACCTGAAGATGTGTGCCTGTTCTTGGAGCTCCGCTAGTAGGGTAGCAAAGACACTCGTAGGCAGTACTGAATGCTGCTCCGTGCTACTTTTCCGCCGGTGGCAAATGCTTCACAGTGGCCCGAGGAAAGACGTTTAACAATCCATCTCCAAGAGAAACGAAACACATGATGCCATAAGGCGAAATAATAGCAGGGCATCTCTTCACAAGCTTGTCCCTGATGTATAGCTGAGGGCAAACACTTGTGTGCTTGTGGGAGAGCCTGTGTCTTTCCTGGAGGCGTTTGGGAGTTTTGCTCAGACGCGTGTTTCCTCAAGTTCAAGAATCAAGATCTAGGATACCTGCAGACAGGTGCCTGTTTGTGTGGAGACAGTCTGTTTGAAACTGTGTTCCTCAGCGCCCGCTCTTTCTCCCCGTCGCTCCACACGCCTGGGAGTCCCTTTCTTTCTCTCCACAAGCACGTGTGTTGACTTCGTCGCACATGTGCATCTGCACAAGCGTTGAGCTCAGCAGAGTGTGTCTCTTGACACTTGATGTGCGTTGGCTGTGTCTGCGTGCTCCAGTGAAGAGAGAAACGGGAAATCATCTTGGTAGAGGCAACAAAGCAAAAGCGAGGCAGGATTGACATCTGCTCAACAGAGACGGATTCCCTGCGCTGACACAGTTCACAGTTACACGAGAAGCAATCTGAGCGGTCCATCGACCGGAGACGTGTTTCCCAAGAGGTCGTTTAGCGAGTGAACAGCAGTGTGCGCGACTTTCAGGAGTGTGCCTGGAAAGTGCCAGAATCACCAGAGCACCTGTGCAAAAGCTGCTGCCTCTGTGACCGCATTGAGGCACGTTCCCGTGTCTGCGAGTATATAGACGGCTCTTTCGCGTTCGCTCCGAAGGAAACGGTCCGCTATTGCTTCTGTGCGTACAGACGCGATTCCCTTGTCTCTTGCGAACACAGGGAACTCTGTGCATCCAAATCTACAGGCTAAGGACGCGTCTGCATATGTTTTGGTGAACAATCGAGTGTGCGTGTTCTGACAGCTGCCTCTATGCAGACGTCTCCACAGAGCCACTTCTGAATGCCCCGCAGCCCAGGACTGAATGGATACACTAACAAGTGCACCGGTGTGAGCAACCACATATGCAGAAGGACGTCTTTCATCTCACAGAAGCGCGAACGTCTTGGCGTTCAAGCACATGGCAGAAACAAGGTGTGAACAGATGAGCTGCTGCTATTTTCTCCGTTCGGCATGCTTCGTTGTAGCTCTCTTGCCGGTCGCCGGCTTAGCGGCTTGCTTTGCGCGACTAGGTCTGCGGAGAGAAGGAGATAGCGCCGGAAACCTTGCCTTTTGCCTTCTTCGGCGCTGGAACCTGGTTGCTGCGCCTTCTCTTTGTCCATGTGCACACACACGATTCCTCAGCGAAAACCATGCAGAAACCTTACCTCGAGCACCCAGGGATGTGCACCCAGCACCACGTGCACGCACACGCAGCTAGAGAAAAGCACCTACCTTTTCACACACTGATGCCTAAGCAAACGCGTGGCCACACACACGCACACATCCGCAAGCGCGCCTACTCCCATCTATTGAGGGAAAGACGGACGAGCAACGTCCTGACAGGCTTGAGGGGAAAAACGTCCGTTGATGGTTGGCGTACTGCACGCCCGCCTACGGGGCTGCAGGGGAATCCACATTTGGAAGGTACCTGAAGATGTGTGCCTGTTCTTGGAGCTCCGCTAGTAGGGTAGCAAAGACACTCGTAGGCAGTACTGAATGCTGCTCCGTGCTACTTTTCCGCCGGTGGCAAATGCTTCACAGTGGCCCGAGGAAAGACGTTTAACAATCCATCTCCAAGAGAAACGAAACACATGATGCCATAAGGCGAAATAATAGCAGGGCATCTCTTCACAAGCTTGTCCCTGATGTATAGCTGAGGGCAAACACTTGTGTGCTTGTGGGAGAGCCTGTGTCTTTCCTGGAGGCGTTTGGGAGTTTTGCTCAGACGCGTGTTTCCTCAAGTTCAAGAATCAAGATCTAGGATACCTGCAGACAGGTGCCTGTTTGTGTGGAGACAGTCTGTTTGAAACTGTGTTCCTCAGCGCCCGCTCTTTCTCCCCGTCGCTCCACACGCCTGGGAGTCCCTTTCTTTCTCTCCACAAGCACGTGTGTTGACTTCGTCGCACATGTGCATCTGCACAAGCGTTGAGCTCAGCAGAGTGTGTCTCTTGACACTTGATGTGCGTTGGCTGTGTCTGCGTGCTCCAGTGAAGAGAGAAACGGGAAATCATCTTGGTAGAGGCAACAAAGCAAAAGCGAGGCAGGATTGACATCTGCTCAACAGAGACGGATTCCCTGCGCTGACACAGTTCACAGTTACACGAGAAGCAATCTGAGCGGTCCATCGACCGGAGACGTGTTTCCCAAGAGGTCGTTTAGCGAGTGAACAGCAGTGTGCGCGACTTTCAGGAGTGTGCCTGGAAAGTGCCAGAATCACCAGAGCACCTGTGCAAAAGCTGCTGCCTCTGTGACCGCATTGAGGCACGTTCCCGTGTCTGCGAGTATATAGACGGCTCTTTCGCGTTCGCTCCGAGGGAAACGGTCCGCTATTGCTTCTGTGCGTACAGACGCGATTCCCTTGTCTCTTGCGAACACAGGGAACTCTGTGCATCCAAATCTACAGGCTAAGGACGCGTCTGCATATGTTTTGGTGAACAATCGAGTGTGCGTGTTCTGACAGCTGCCTCTATGCAGACGTCTCCACAGAGCCACTTCTGAATGCCCCGCAGCCCAGGACTGAATGGATACACTAACAAGTGCACCGGTGTGAGCAACCACATATGCAGAAGGACGTCTTTCATCTCACAGAAGCACGAACGTCTTGGCGTTCAAGCACATGGCAGAAACAAGGTGTGAACAGATGAGCTGCTGCTATTTTCTCCGTTCGGCATGCTTCGTTGTAGCTCTCTTGCCGGTCGCCGGCTTAGCGGCTTGCTTTGCGCGACTAGGACTGGGGAGTGAAGGAGATAGCGCCGGAAACCTTGCCTTTTGCCTTCTTCGGCGCTGGAACCTGGTTGCTGCGCCTTCTCTTTGTCCATGTGCACACACACGATTCCTCAGCGAAAACCATTCAGAAACCTTACCTCGAGCACCCAGGGATGTTCACCCAGCACCACGTGCACGCACACGCAGCTAGAGAAAAGCACCTACCTTTTCACACACTGATGCCTAAGCAAACGCGTGGCCACACACACGCACACATCCGCAAGCGCGCCTACTCCCATCTATTGAGGGAAAGACGGACGAGCAACGTCCTGACAGGGTTGAGGGGAAAAACGTCCGTTGATGGTTGGCGTACTGCACGCCCGCCTACGGGGCTGCAGGGGAATCCACATTTGGAAGGTACCTGAAGATGTGTGCCTGTTCTTGGAGCTCCGCTAGTAGGGTAGCAAAGACACTCGTAGGCAGTACTGAATGCTGCTCCGTGCTACTTCTCCTCCGCTGGCAAATGCTTCACAGTCGCCCGAGGAAAGACGTTTAACAATCGATCTCCAAGAGGAACGAAACACATGATGCCATAAGGCGAAAGAATAGCAGGGCATCTCTTCACAAGCTTGTCCCTGATCTATAGCTGAGGGCAAACACTTGTGTGCTTGTGGGAGAGCCTGTGTCTTTCCTGGAAGCGTTTGGGAGTTTTGCTCAGACGCGTGTTTCCTCAAGTTCAAGAATCAAGATCTAGGATACCTGCAGACAGGTGCCTGTTTGTGTGGAGACAGTCTGTTTGAAACTGTGTTCCTCAGCGCCCGCTCTTTCTCCCCGTCGCTCCACACGCCTGGGAGTCCCTTTCTTTCTCTCCACAAGCACGTGTGTTGACTTCGTCGCACATGTGCATCTGCACAAGCGTTGAGCTCAGCAGAGTGTGTCTCTTGACACTTGATGTGCGTTGGCTGTGTCTGCGTGCTCCAGTGAAGAGAGAAACGGGAAATCATCTTGGTAGAGGCAACAAAGCAAAAGCGAGGCAGGATTGACATCTGCTCAACAGAGACGGATTCCCTGCGCTGACACAGTTCACAGTTACACGAGAAGCAATCTGAGCGGTCCATCGACCGGAGACGTGTTTCCCAAGAGGTCGTTTAGCGAGTGAACAGCAGTGTGCGCGACTTTCAGGAGTGTGCCTGGAAAGTGCCAGAATCACCAGAGCACCTGTGCAAAAGCTGCTGCCTCTGTGACCGCATTGAGGCACGTTCCCGTGTCTGCGAGTATATAGACGGCTCTTTCGCGTTCACTCCGAGGGAAACGGTCCGCTATTGCTTCTGTGCGTACAGACGCGATTCCCTTGTCTCTTGCGAACACAGGGAACTCTGTGCATCCAAATCTACAGGCTAAGGACGCGTCTGCATATGTTTTGGTGAACAATCGAGTGTGCGTGTTCTGACAGCTGCCTCTATGCAGACGTCTCCACAGAGCCACTTCTGAATGCCCCGCAGCCCAGGACTGAATGGATACACTAACAAGTGCACCGGTGTGAGCAACCACATATGCAGAAGGACGTCTTTCATCTCACAGAAGCGCGAACGTCTTGGCGTTCAAGCACATGGCAGAAACAAGGTGTGAACAGATGAGCTGCTGCTATTTTCTCCGTTCGGCATGCTTCGTTGTAGCTCTCTTGCCGGTCGCCGGCTTAGCGGCTTGCTTTGCGCGACTAGGTCTGCGGAGAGAAGGAGATAGCGCCGGAAACCTTGCCTTTTGCCTTCTTCGGCGCTGGAACCTGGTTGCTGCGCCTTCTCTTTGTCCATGTGCACACACACGATTCCTCAGCGAAAACCATGCAGAAACCTTACCTCGAGCACCCAGGGATGTGCACCCAGCACCACGTGCACGCACACGCAGCTAGAGAAAAGCACCTACCTTTTCACACACTGATGCCTAAGCAAACGCGTGGCCACACACACGCACACATCCGCAAGCGCGCCTACTCCCATCTATTGAGGGAAAGACGGACGAGCAACGTCCTGACAGGCTTGAGGGGAAAAACGTCCGTTGATGGTTGGCGTACTGCACGCCCGCCTACGGGGCTGCAGGGGAATCCACATTTGGAAGGTACCTGAAGATGTGTGCCTGTTCTTGGAGCTCCGCTAGTAGGGTAGCAAAGACACTCGTAGGCAGTACTGAATGCTGCTCCGTGCTACTTTTCCGCCGGTGGCAAATGCTTCACAGTGGCCCGAGGAAAGACGTTTAACAATCCATCTCCAAGAGAAACGAAACACATGATGCCATAAGGCGAAATAATAGCAGGGCATCTCTTCACAAGCTTGTCCCTGATGTATAGCTGAGGGCAAACACTTGTGTGCTTGTGGGAGAGCCTGTGTCTTTCCTGGAGGCGTTTGGGAGTTTTGCTCAGACGCGTGTTTCCTCAAGTTCAAGAATCAAGATCTAGGATACCTGCAGACAGGTGCCTGTTTGTGTGGAGACAGTCTGTTTGAAACTGTGTTCCTCAGCGCCCGCTCTTTCTCCCCGTCGCTCCACACGCCTGGGAGTCCCTTTCTTTCTCTCCACAAGCACGTGTGTTGACTTCGTCGCACATGTGCATCTGCACAAGCGTTGAGCTCAGCAGAGTGTGTCTCTTGACACTTGATGTGCGTTGGCTGTGTCTGCGTGCTCCAGTGAAGAGAGAAACGGGAAATCATCTTGGTAGAGGCAACAAAGCAAAAGCGAGGCAGGATTGACATCTGCTCAACAGAGACGGATTCCCTGCGCTGACACAGTTCACAGTTACACGAGAAGCAATCTGAGCGGTCCATCGACCGGAGACGTGTTTCCCAAGAGGTCGTTTAGCGAGTGAACAGCAGTGTGCGCGACTTTCAGGAGTGTGCCTGGAAAGTGCCAGAATCACCAGAGCACCTGTGCAAAAGCTGCTGCCTCTGTGACCGCATTGAGGCACGTTCCCGTGTCTGCGAGTATATAGACGGCTCTTTCGCGTTCGCTCCGAGGGAAACGGTCCGCTATTGCTTCTGTGCGTACAGACGCGATTCCCTTGTCTCTTGCGAACACAGGGAACTCTGTGCATCCAAATCTACAGGCTAAGGACGCGTCTGCATATGTTTTGGTGAACAATCGAGTGTGCGTGTTCTGACAGCTGCCTCTATGCAGACGTCTCCACAGAGCCACTTCTGAATGCCCCGCAGCCCAGGACTGAATGGATACACTAACAAGTGCACCGGTGTGAGCAACCACATATGCAGAAGGACGTCTTTCATCTCACAGAAGCACGAACGTCTTGGCGTTCAAGCACATGGCAGAAACAAGGTGTGAACAGATGAGCTGCTGCTATTTTCTCCGTTCGGCATGCTTCGTTGTAGCTCTCTTGCCGGTCGCCGGCTTAGCGGCTTGCTTTGCGCGACTAGGACTGGGGAGTGAAGGAGATAGCGCCGGAAACCTTGCCTTTTGCCTTCTTCGGCGCTGGAACCTGGTTGCTGCGCCTTCTCTTTGTCCATGTGCACACACACGATTCCTCAGCGAAAACCATTCAGAAACCTTACCTCGAGCACCCAGGGATGTTCACCCAGCACCACGTGCACGCACACGCAGCTAGAGAAAAGCACCTACCTTTTCACACACTGATGCCTAAGCAAACGCGTGGCCACACACACGCACACATCCGCAAGCGCGCCTACTCCCATCTATTGAGGGAAAGACGGACGAGCAACGTCCTGACAGGCTTGAGGGGAAAAACGTCCGTTGATGGTTGGCGTACTGCACGCCCGCCTACGGGGCTGCAGGGGAATCCACATTTGGAAGGTACCTGAAGATGTGTGCCTGTTCTTGGAGCTCCGCTAGTAGGGTAGCAAAGACACTCGTAGGCAGTACTGAATGCTGCTCCGTGCTACTTCTCCTCCGCTGGCAAATGCTTCACAGTCGCCCGAGGAAAGACGTTTAACAATCGATCTCCAAGAGGAACGAAACACATGATGCCATAAGGCGAAAGAATAGCAGGGCATCTCTTCACAAGCTTGTCCCTGATCTATAGCTGAGGGCAAACACTTGTGTGCTTGTGGGAGAGCCTGTGTCTTTCCTGGAAGCGTTTGGGAGTTTTGCTCAGACGCGTGTTTCCTCAAGTTCAAGAATCAAGATCTAGGATACCTGCAGACAGGTGCCTGTTTGTGTGGAGACAGTCTGTTTGAAACTGTGTTCCTCAGCGCCCGCTCTTTCTCCCCGTCGCTCCACACGCCTGGGAGTCCCTTTCTTTCTCTCCACAAGCACGTGTGTTGACTTCGTCGCACATGTGCATCTGCACAAGCGTTGAGCTCAGCAGAGTGTGTCTCTTGACACTTGATGTGCGTTGGCTGTGTCTGCGTGCTCCAGTGAAGAGAGAAACGGGAAATCATCTTGGTAGAGGCAACAAAGCAAAAGCGAGGCAGGATTGACATCTGCTCAACAGAGACGGATTCCCTGCGCTGACACAGTTCACAGTTACACGAGAAGCAATCTGAGCGGTCCATCGACCGGAGACGTGTTTCCCAAGAGGTCGTTTAGCGAGTGAACAGCAGTGTGCGCGACTTTCAGGAGTGTGCCTGGAAAGTGCCAGAATCACCAGAGCACCTGTGCAAAAGCTGCTGCCTCTGTGACCGCATTGAGGCACGTTCCCGTGTCTGCGAGTATATAGACGGCTCTTTCGCGTTCGCTCCGAGGGAAACGGTCCGCTATTGCTTCTGTGCGTACAGACGCGATTCCCTTGTCTCTTGCGAACACAGGGAACTCTGTGCATCCAAATCTACAGGCTAAGGACGCGTCTGCATATGTTTTGGTGAACAATCGAGTGTGCGTGTTCTGACAGCTGCCTCTATGCAGACGTCTCCACAGAGCCACTTCTGAATGCCCCGCAGCCCAGGACTGAATGGATACACTAACAAGTGCACCGGTGTGAGCAACCACATATGCAGAAGGACGTCTTTCATCTCACAGAAGCACGAACGTCTTGGCGTTCAAGCACATGGCAGAAACAAGGTGTGAACAGATGAGCTGCTGCTATTTTCTCCGTTCGGCATGCTTCGTTGTAGCTCTCTTGCCGGTCGCCGGCTTAGCGGCTTGCTTTGCGCGACTAGGACTGGGGAGTGAAGGAGATAGCGCCGGAAACCTTGCCTTTTGCCTTCTTCGGCGCTGGAACCTGGTTGCTGCGCCTTCTCTTTGTCCATGTGCACACACACGATTCCTCAGCGAAAACCATTCAGAAACCTTACCTCGAGCACCCAGGGATGTTCACCCAGCACCACGTGCACGCACACGCAGCTAGAGAAAAGCACCTACCTTTTCACACACTGATGCCTAAGCAAACGCGTGGCCACACACACGCACACATCCGCAAGCGCGCCTACTCCCATCTATTGAGGGAAAGACGGACGAGCAACGTCCTGACAGGCTTGAGGGGAAAAACGTCCGTTGATGGTTGGCGTACTGCACGCCCGCCTACGGGGCTGCAGGGGAATCCACATTTGGAAGGTACCTGAAGATGTGTGCCTGTTCTTGGAGCTCCGCTAGTAGGGTAGCAAAGACACTCGTAGGCAGTACTGAATGCTGCTCCGTGCTACTTCTCCTCCGCTGGCAAATGCTTCACAGTCGCCCGAGGAAAGACGTTTAACAATCGATCTCCAAGAGGAACGAAACACATGATGCCATAAGGCGAAAGAATAGCAGGGCATCTCTTCACAAGCTTGTCCCTGATCTATAGCTGAGGGCAAACACTTGTGTGCTTGTGGGAGAGCCTGTGTCTTTCCTGGAAGCGTTTGGGAGTTTTGCTCAGACGCGTGTTTCCTCAAGTTCAAGAATCAAGATCTAGGATACCTGCAGACAGGTGCCTGTTTGTGTGGAGACAGTCTGTTTGAAACTGTGTTCCTCAGCGCCCGCTCTTTCTCCCCGTCGCTCCACACGCCTGGGAGTCCCTTTCTTTCTCTCCACAAGCACGTGTGTTGACTTCGTCGCACATGTGCATCTGCACAAGCGTTGAGCTCAGCAGAGTGTGTCTCTTGACACTTGATGTGCGTTGGCTGTGTCTGCGTGCTCCAGTGAAGAGAGAAACGGGAAATCATCTTGGTAGAGGCAACAAAGCAAAAGCGAGGCAGGATTGACATCTGCTCAACAGAGACGGATTCCCTGCGCTGACACAGTTCACAGTTACACGAGAAGCAATCTGAGCGGTCCATCGACCGGAGACGTGTTTCCCAAGAGGTCGTTTAGCGAGTGAACAGCAGTGTGCGCGACTTTCAGGAGTGTGCCTGGAAAGTGCCAGAATCACCAGAGCACCTGTGCAAAAGCTGCTGCCTCTGTGACCGCATTGAGGCACGTTCCCGTGTCTGCGAGTATATAGACGGCTCTTTCGCGTTCGCTCCGAGGGAAACGGTCCGCTATTGCTTCTGTGCGTACAGACGCGATTCCCTTGTCTCTTGCGAACACAGGGAACTCTGTGCATCCAAATCTACAGGCTAAGGACGCGTCTGCATATGTTTTGGTGAACAATCGAGTGTGCGTGTTCTGACAGCTGCCTCTATGCAGACGTCTCCACAGAGCCACTTCTGAATGCCCCGCAGCCCAGGACTGAATGGATACACTAACAAGTGCACCGGTGTGAGCAACCACATATGCAGAAGGACGTCTTTCATCTCACAGAAGCACGAACGTCTTGGCGTTCAAGCACATGGCAGAAACAAGGTGTGAACAGATGAGCTGCTGCTATTTTCTCCGTTCGGCATGCTTCGTTGTAGCTCTCTTGCCGGTCGCCGGCTTAGCGGCTTGCTTTGCGCGACTAGGACTGGGGAGTGAAGGAGATAGCGCCGGAAACCTTGCCTTTTGCCTTCTTCGGCGCTGGAACCTGGTTGCTGCGCCTTCTCTTTGTCCATGTGCACACACACGATTCCTCAGCGAAAACCATTCAGAAACCTTACCTCGAGCACCCAGGGATGTTCACCCAGCACCACGTGCACGCACACGCAGCTAGAGAAAAGCACCTACCTTTTCACACACTGATGCCTAAGCAAACGCGTGGCCACACACACGCACACATCCGCAAGCGCGCCTACTCCCATCTATTGAGGGAAAGACGGACGAGCAACGTCCTGACAGGCTTGAGGGGAAAAACGTCCGTTGATGGTTGGCGTACTGCACGCCCGCCTACGGGGCTGCAGGGGAATCCACATTTGGAAGGTACCTGAAGATGTGTGCCTGTTCTTGGAGCTCCGCTAGTAGGGTAGCAAAGACACTCGTAGGCAGTACTGAATGCTGCTCCGTGCTACTTCTCCTCCGCTGGCAAATGCTTCACAGTCGCCCGAGGAAAGACGTTTAACAATCGATCTCCAAGAGGAACGAAACACATGATGCCATAAGGCGAAAGAATAGCAGGGCATCTCTTCACAAGCTTGTCCCTGATCTATAGCTGAGGGCAAACACTTGTGTGCTTGTGGGAGAGCCTGTGTCTTTCCTGGAAGCGTTTGGGAGTTTTGCTCAGACGCGTGTTTCCTCAAGTTCAAGAATCAAGATCTAGGATACCTGCAGACAGGTGCCTGTTTGTGTGGAGACAGTCTGTTTGAAACTGTGTTCCTCAGCGCCCGCTCTTTCTCCCCGTCGCTCCACACGCCTGGGAGTCCCTTTCTTTCTCTCCACAAGCACGTGTGTTGACTTCGTCGCACATGTGCATCTGCACAAGCGTTGAGCTCAGCAGAGTGTGTCTCTTGACACTTGATGTGCGTTGGCTGTGTCTGCGTGCTCCAGTGAAGAGAGAAACGGGAAATCATCTTGGTAGAGGCAACAAAGCAAAAGCGAGGCAGGATTGACATCTGCTCAACAGAGACGGATTCCCTGCGCTGACACAGTTCACAGTTACACGAGAAGCAATCTGAGCGGTCCATCGACCGGAGACGTGTTTCCCAAGAGGTCGTTTAGCGAGTGAACAGCAGTGTGCGCGACTTTCAGGAGTGTGCCTGGAAAGTGCCAGAATCACCAGAGCACCTGTGCAAAAGCTGCTGCCTCTGTGACCGCATTGAGGCACGTTCCCGTGTCTGCGAGTATATAGACGGCTCTTTCGCGTTCGCTCCGAGGGAAACGGTCCGCTATTGCTTCTGTGCGTACAGACGCGATTCCCTTGTCTCTTGCGAACACAGGGAACTCTGTGCATCCAAATCTACAGGCTAAGGACGCGTCTGCATATGTTTTGGTGAACAATCGAGTGTGCGTGTTCTGACAGCTGCCTCTATGCAGACGTCTCCACAGAGCCACTTCTGAATGCCCCGCAGCCCAGGACTGAATGGATACACTAACAAGTGCACCGGTGTGAGCAACCACATATGCAGAAGGACGTCTTTCATCTCACAGAAGCGCGAACGTCTTGGCGTTCAAGCACATGGCAGAAACAAGGTGTGAACAGATGAGCTGCTGCTATTTTCTCCGTTCGGCATGCTTCGTTGTAGCTCTCTTGCCGGTCGCCGGCTTAGCGGCTTGCTTTGCGCGACTAGGTCTGCGGAGAGAAGGAGATAGCGCCGGAAACCTTGCCTTTTGCCTTCTTCGGCGCTGGAACCTGGTTGCTGCGCCTTCTCTTTGTCCATGTGCACACACACGATTCCTCAGCGAAAACCATGCAGAAACCTTACCTCGAGCACCCAGGGATGTGCACCCAGCACCACGTGCACGCACACGCAGCTAGAGAAAAGCACCTACCTTTTCACACACTGATGCCTAAGCAAACGCGTGGCCACACACACGCACACATCCGCAAGCGCGCCTACTCCCATCTATTGAGGGAAAGACGGACGAGCAACGTCCTGACAGGCTTGAGGGGAAAAACGTCCGTTGATGGTTGGCGTACTGCACGCCCGCCTACGGGGCTGCAGGGGAATCCACATTTGGAAGGTACCTGAAGATGTGTGCCTGTTCTTGGAGCTCCGCTAGTAGGGTAGCAAAGACACTCGTAGGCAGTACTGAATGCTGCTCCGTGCTACTTCTCCTCCGCTGGCAAATGCTTCACAGTCGCCCGAGGAAAGACGTTTAACAATCGATCTCCAAGAGAAACGAAACACATGATGCCATAAGGCGAAAGAATAGCAGGGCATCTCTTCACAAGCTTGTCCCTGATGTATAGCTGAAGGCAAACACTTGTGTGCTTGTGGGAGAGCCTGTGTCTTTCCTGGAAGCGTTTGGGAGTTTTGCTCAGACGCGTGTTTCCTCAAGTTCAAGAATCAAGATCTAGGATACCTGCAGACAGGTGCCTGTTTGTGTGGAGACAGTCTGTTTGAAACTGTGTTCCTCAGCGCCCGCTCTTTCTCCCCGTCGCTCCACACGCCTGGGAGTCCCTTTCTTTCTCTCCACAAGCACGTGTGTTGACTTCGTCGCACATGTGCATCTGCACAAGCGTTGAGTTCAGCAGAGTGTGTCTCTTGACACTTGATGTGCGTTGGCTGTGTCTGCGTGCTCCAGTGAAGAGAGAAACGGGAAATCATCTTGGTAGAGGCAACAAAGCAAAAGCGAGGCAGGATTGACATCTGCTCAACAGAGACGGATTCCCTGCGCTGACACAGTTCACAGTTACACGAGAAGCAATCTGAGCGCTCCATCGACCGGAGACGTGTTTCCCAAGAGGTCGTTTAGCGAGTGAACAGCAGTGTGCGCGACTTTCAGGAGTGTGCGTGGAAAGTGCCAGAATCACCAGAGCATCTGTGCAAAAGCTGCTGCCTCTGTGACCGCATTGAGGCACGTTCCCGTGTCTCCGAGTATATAGACGGCTCTTCCGCGTTCACTCCGAGGGAAACGGTCCGCTATTGCTTCTGTGCGTACAGACGCGATTCCCTTGTCTCTTGCGAACACAGGGAACTCTGTGCATCCAAATCTACAGGCTAAGGACGCGTCTGCATATGTTTTGGTGAACAATCGAGTGTGCGTGTTCTGACAGCTGCCTCTATGCAGACGTCTCCACAGAGCCACTTCTGAATGCCCCGCAGCCCAGGACTGAATGGATACACTAACAAGTGCACCGGTGTGAGCAAGCACATATGCAGAAGGACGTCTTTCATCTCACAGAAGCGCGAACGTCTTGGCGTTCAAGCACATGGCAGAAACAAGGTGTGAACAGATGCGCTGCTGCTATTTTCTCCGTTCGGCATGCTTCGTTGTAGCTCTCTTGCCGGTCGCCGGCTTAGCGGCTTGCTTTGCGCGACTAGGTCTGCGGAGAGAAGGAGATAGCGCCGGAAACCTTGCCTTTTGCCTTCTTCGGCGCTGGAACCTGGTTGCTGCGCCTTCTCTTTGTCCATGTGCACACACACGATTCCTCAGCGAAAACCATGCAGAAACCTTTCCACGAGCACCCAGGGATGTGCACCCAGCACCACGTGCACGCACACGCAGCTAGAGAAAAGCACCTACCTTTTCACACACTGATGCCTAAGCAAACGCGTGGCCACACACACGCACACATCCGCAAGCGCGCCTACTCCCATCTATTGAGGGAAAGACGGACGAGCAACGTCCTGACAGGCTTGAGGGGAAAAACGTCCGTTGATGGTTGGCGTACTGCACGCCCGCCTACGGGGCTGCAGGGGAATCCACATTTGGAAGGTACCTGAAGATGTGTGCCTGTTCTTGGAGCTCCGCTAGTAGGGTAGCAAAGACACTCGTAGGCAGTACTGAATGCTGCTCCGTGCTACTTCTCCTCCGCTGGCAAATGCTTCACAGTCGCCCGAGGAAAGACGTTTAACAATCGATCTCCAAGAGAAACGAAACACATGATGCCATAAGGCGAAAGAATAGCAGGGCATCTCTTCACAAGCTTGTCCCTGATGTATAGCTGAGGGCAAACACTTGTGTGCTTGTGGGAGAGCCTGTGTCTTTCCTGGAAGCGTTTGGGAGTTTTGCTCAGACGCGTGTTTCCTCAAGTTCAAGAATCAAGATCTAGGATACCTGCAGACAGGTGCCTGTTTGTGTGGAGACAGTCTGTTTGAAACTGTGTTCCTCAGCGCCCGCTCTTTCTCCCCGTCGCTCCACACGCCTGGGAGTCCCTTTCTTTCTCTCCACAAGCACGTGTGTTGACTTCGTCGCACATGTGCATCTGCACAAGCGTTGAGCTCAGCAGAGCGTGTCTCTTGACACTTGATGTGCGTTGGCTGTGTCTGCCTGCTCCAGTGAAGAGAGAAACGGGAAATCATCTTGGTAGAGGCAACAAAGCAAAAGCGAGGCAGGATTGACATCTGCTCAACAGAGACGGATTCCCTGCGCTGACACAGTTCACAGTTACACGAGAAGCAATCTGAGCGGTCCATCGACCGGAGACGTGTTTCCCAAGAGGTCGTTTAGCGAGTGAACAGCAGTGTGCGCGACTTTCAGGAGTGTGCCTGGAAAGTGCCAGAATCACC
Source organism: Patagioenas fasciata (assembly GCF_037038585.1). Lineage (NCBI taxonomy): Eukaryota > Metazoa > Chordata > Aves > Columbiformes > Columbidae > Patagioenas > Patagioenas fasciata. The sequence continues at coordinate 21,911,094 of NC_092524.1, forward strand.
AGAGCATCTGTGCAAAAGCTGCTGCCTCTGTGACCGCATTGAGGCACGTTCCCGTGTCTGCGAGTATATAGACGGCTCTTTCGCGTTCGCTCCGAGGGAAACGGTCCGCTATTGCTTCTGTGCGTACAGACGCGATTCCCTTGTCTCTTGCGAACACAGGGAACTCTGTGCATCCAAATCTACAGGCTAAGGACGCGTCTGCATATGTTTTGGTGAACAATCGAGTGTGCGTGTTCTGACAGCTGCCTCTATGCAGACGTCTCCACAGAGCCACTTCTGAATGCCCCGCAGCCCAGGACTGAATGGATACACTAACAAGTGCACCGGTGTGAGCAACCACATATGCAGAAGGACGTCTTTCATCTCACAGAAGCGCGAACGTCTTGGCGTTCAAGCACATGGCAGAAACAAGGTGTGAACAGATGCGCTGCTGCTATTTTCTCCGTTCGGCATGCTTCGTTGTAGCTCTCTTGCCGGTCGCCGGCTTAGCGGCTTGCTTTGCGCGACTAGGTCTGCGGAGAGAAGGAGATAGCGCCGGAAACCTTGCCTTTTGCCTTCTTCGGCGCTGGAACCTGGTTGCTGCGCCTTCTCTTTGTCCATGTGCACACACACGATTCCTCAGCGAAAACCATGCAGAAACCTTACCTCGAGCACCCAGGGATGTGCACCCAGCACCACGTGCACGCACACGCAGCTAGAGAAAAGCACCTACCTTTTCACACACTGATGCCTAAGCAAACGCGTGGCCACACACACGCACACATCCGCAAGCGCGCCTACTCCCATCTATTGAGGGAAAGACGGACGAGCAACGTCCTGACAGGCTTGAGGGGAAAAACGTCCGTTGATGGTTGGCGTACTGCACGCCCGCCTACGGGGCTGCAGGGGAATCCACATTTGGAAGGTACCTGAAGATGTGTGCCTGTTCTTGGAGCTCCGCTAGTAGGGTAGCAAAGACACTCGTAGGCAGTACTGAATGCTGCTCCGTGCTACTTCTCCTCCGCTGGCAAATGCTTCACAGTCGCCCGAGGAAAGACGTTTAACAATCGATCTCCAAGAGAAACGAAACACATGATGCCATAAGGCGAAAGAATAGCAGGGCATCTCTTCACAAGCTTGTCCCTGATGTATAGCTGAGGGCAAACACTTGTGTGCTTGTGGGAGAGCCTGTGTCTTTCCTGGAAGCGTTTGGGAGTTTTGCTCAGACGCGTGTTTCCTCAAGTTCAAGAATCAAGATCTAGGATACCTGCAGACAGGTGCCTGTTTGTGTGGAGACAGTCTGTTTGAAACTGTGTTCCTCAGCGCCCGCTCTTTCTCCCCGTCGCTCCACACGCCTGGGAGTCCCTTTCTTTCTCTCCACAAGCACGTGTGTTGACTTCGTCGCACATGTGCATCTGCACAAGCGTTGAGCTCAGCAGAGCGTGTCTCTTGACACTTGATGTGCGTTGGCTGTGTCTGCCTGCTCCAGTGAAGAGAGAAACGGGAAATCATCTTGGTAGAGGCAACAAAGCAAAAGCGAGGCAGGATTGACATCTGCTCAACAGAGACGGATTCCCTGCGCTGACACAGTTCACAGTTACACGAGAAGCAATCTGAGCGGTCCATCGACCGGAGACGTGTTTCCCAAGAGGTCGTTTAGCGAGTGAACAGCAGTGTGCGCGACTTTCAGGAGTGTGCCTGGAAAGTGCCAGAATCACCAGAGCATCTGTGCAAAAGCTGCTGCCTCTGTGACCGCATTGAGGCACGTTCCCGTGTCTGCGAGTATATAGACGGCTCTTTCGCGTTCGCTCCGAGGGAAACGGTCCGCTATTGCTTCTGTGCGTACAGACGCGATTCCCTTGTCTCTTGCGAACACAGGGAACTCTGTGCATCCAAATCTACAGGCTAAGGACGCGTCTGCATATGTTTTGGTGAACAATCGAGTGTGCGTGTTCTGACAGCTGCCTCTATGCAGACGTCTCCACAGAGCCACTTCTGAATGCCCCGCAGCCCAGGACTGAATGGATACACTAACAAGTGCACCGGTGTGAGCAAGCACATATGCAGAAGGACGTCTTTCATCTCACAGAAGCGCGAACGTCTTGGCGTTCAAGCACATGGCAGAAACAAGGTGTGAACAGATGAGCTGCTGCTATTTTCTCCGTTCGGCATGCTTCGTTGTAGCTCTCTTGCCGGTCGCCGGCTTAGCGGCTTGCTTTGCGCGACTAGGTCTGCGGAGAGAAGGAGATAGCGCCGGAAACCTTGCCTTTTGCCTTCTTCGGCGCTGGAACCTGGTTGCTGCGCCTTCTCTTTGTCCATGTGCACACACACGATTCCTCAGCGAAAACCATGCAGAAACCTTACCTCGAGCACCCAGGGATGTGCACCCAGCACCACGTGCACGCACACGCAGCTAGAGAAAAGCACCTACCTTTTCACACACTGATGCCTAAGCAAACGCGTGGCCACACACACGCACACATCCGCAAGCGCGCCTACTCCCATCTATTGAGGGAAAGACGGACGAGCAACGTCCTGACAGGCTTGAGGGGAAAAACGTCCGTTGATGGTTGGCGTACTGCACGCCCGCCTACGGGGCTGCAGGGGAATCCACATTTGGAAGGTACCTGAAGATGTGTGCCTGTTCTTGGAGCTCCGCTAGTAGGGTAGCAAAGACACTCGTAGGCAGTACTGAATGCTGCTCCGTGCTACTTCTCCTCCGCTGGCAAATGCTTCACAGTCGCCCGAGGAAAGACGTTTAACAATCGATCTCCAAGAGAAACGAAACACATGATGCCATAAGGCGAAAGAATAGCAGGGCATCTCTTCACAAGCTTGTCCCTGATGTATAGCTGAAGGCAAACACTTGTGTGCTTGTCGGAGAGCCTGTGTCTTTCCTGGAAGCGTTTGGGAGTTTTGCTCAGACGCGTGTTTCCTCAAGTTCAAGAATCAAGATCTAGGATACCTGCAGACAGGTGCCTGTTTGTGTGGAGACAGTCTGTTTGAAACTGTGTTCCTCAGCGCCCGCTCTTTCTCCCCGTCGCTCCACACGCCTGGGAGTCCCTTTCTTTCTCTCCACAAGCACGTGTGTTGACTTCGTCGCACATGTGCATCTGCACAAGCGTTGAGTTCAGCAGAGTGTGTCTCTTGACACTTGATGTGCGTTGGCTGTGTCTGCGTGCTCCAGTGAAGAGAGAAACGGGAAATCATCTTGGTAGAGGCAACAAAGCAAAAGCGAGGCAGGATTGACATCTGCTCAACAGAGACGGATTCCCTGCGCTGACACAGTTCACAGTTACACGAGAAGCAATCTGAGCGCTCCATCGACCGGAGACGTGTTTCCCAAGAGGTCGTTTAGCGAGTGAACAGCAGTGTGCGCGACTTTCAGGAGTGTGCCTGGAAAGTGCCAGAATCACCAGAGCATCTGTGCAAAAGCTGCTGCCTCTGTGACCGCATTGAGGCACGTTCCCGTGTCTCCGAGTATATAGACGGCTCTTCCGCGTTCACTCCGAGGGAAACGGTCCGCTATTGCTTCTGTGCGTACAGACGCGATTCCCTTGTCTCTTGCGAACACAGGGAACTCTGTGCATCCAAATCTACAGGCTAAGGACGCGTCTGCATATGTTTTGGTGAACAATCGAGTGTGCGTGTTCTGACAGCTGCCTCTATGCAGACGTCTCCACAGAGCCACTTCTGAATGCCCCGCAGCCCAGGACTGAATGGATACACTAACAAGTGCACCGGTGTGAGCAACCACATATGCAGAAGGACGTCTTTCATCTCACAGAAGCGCGAACGTCTTGGCGTTCAAGCACATGGCAGAAACAAGGTGTGAACAGATGCGCTGCTGCTATTTTCTCCGTTCGGCATGCTTCGTTGTAGCTCTCTTGCCGGTCGCCGGCTTAGCGGCTTGCTTTGCGCGACTAGGTCTGCGGAGAGAAGGAGATAGCGCCGGAAACCTTGCCTTTTGCCTTCTTCGGCGCTGGAACCTGGTTGCTGCGCCTTCTCTTTGTCCATGTGCACACACACGATTCCTCAGCGAAAACCATGCAGAAACCTTACCTCGAGCACCCAGGGATGTGCACCCAGCACCACGTGCACGCACACGCAGCTAGAGAAAAGCACCTACCTTTTCACACACTGATGCCTAAGCAAACGCGTGGCCACACACACGCACACATCCGCAAGCGCGCCTACTCCCATCTATTGAGGGAAAGACGGACGAGCAACGTCCTGACAGGCTTGAGGGGAAAAACGTCCGTTGATGGTTGGCGTACTGCACGCCCGCCTACGGGGCTGCAGGGGAATCCACATTTGGAAGGTACCTGAAGATGTGTGCCTGTTCTTGGAGCTCCGCTAGTAGGGTAGCAAAGACACTCGTAGGCAGTACTGAATGCTGCTCCGTGCTACTTCTCCTCCGCTGGCAAATGCTTCACAGTCGCCCGAGGAAAGACGTTTAACAATCGATCTCCAAGAGAAACGAAACACATGATGCCATAAGGCGAAAGAATAGCAGGGCATCTCTTCACAAGCTTGTCCCTGATCTATAGCTGAGGGCAAACACTTGTGTGCTTGTGGGAGAGCCTGTGTCTTTCCTGGAAGCGTTTGGGAGTTTTGCTCAGACGCGTGTTTCCTCAAGTTCAAGAATCAAGATCTAGGATACCTGCAGACAGGTGCCTGTTTGTGTGGAGACAGTCTGTTTGAAACTGTGTTCCTCAGCGCCCGCTCTTTCTCCCCGTCGCTCCACACGCCTGGGAGTCCCTTTCTTTCTCTCCACAAGCACGTGTGTTGACTTCGTCGCACATGTGCATCTGCACAAGCGTTGAGCTCAGCAGAGCGTGTCTCTTGACACTTGATGTGCGTTGGCTGTGTCTGCCTGCTCCAGTGAAGAGAGAAACGGGAAATCATCTTGGTAGAGGCAACAAAGCAAAAGCGAGGCAGGATTGACATCTGCTCAACAGAGACGGATTCCCTGCGCTGACACAGTTCACAGTTACACGAGAAGCAATCTGAGCGGTCCATCGACCGGAGACGTGTTTCCCAAGAGGTCGTTTAGCGAGTGAACAGCAGTGTGCGCGACTTTCAGGAGTGTGCCTGGAAAGTGCCAGAATCACCAGAGCATCTGTGCAAAAGCTGCTGCCTCTGTGACCGCATTGAGGCACGTTCCCGTGTCTCCGAGTATATAGACGGCTCTTCCGCGTTCACTCCGAGGGAAACGGTCCGCTATTGCTTCTGTGCGTACAGACGCGATTCCCTTGTCTCTTGCGAACACAGGGAACTCTGTGCATCCAAATCTACAGGCTAAGGACGCGTCTGCATATGTTTTGGTGAACAATCGAGTGTGCGTGTTCTGACAGCTGCCTCTATGCAGACGTCTCCACAGAGCCACTTCTGAATGCCCCGCAGCCCAGGACTGAATGGATACACTAACAAGTGCACCGGTGTGAGCAACCACATATGCAGAAGGACGTCTTTCATCTCACAGAAGCGCGAACATCTTGGCGTTCAAGCACATGGCAGAAACAAGGTGTGAACAGATGCGCTGCTGCTATTTTCTCCGTTCGGCATGCTTCGTTGTAGCTCTCTTGCCGGTCGCCGGCTTAGCGGCTTGCTTTGCGCGACTAGGTCTGCGGAGAGAAGGAGATAGCGCCGGAAACCTTGCCTTTTGCCTTCTTCGGCGCTGGAACCTGGTTGCTGCGCCTTCTCTTTGTCCATGTGCACACACACGATTCCTCAGCGAAAACCATGCAGAAACCTTACCTCGAGCACCCAGGGATGTGCACCCAGCACCACGTGCACGCACACGCAGCTAGAGAAAAGCACCTACCTTTTCACACACTGATGCCTAAGCAAACGCGTGGCCACACACACGCACACATCCGCAAGCGCGCCTACTCCCATCTATTGAGGGAAAGATGGACGAGCAACGTCCTGACAGGCTTGAGGGGAAAAACGTCCGTTGATGGTTGGCGTACTGCACGCCCGCCTACGGGGCTGCAGGGGAATCCACATTTGGAAGGTACCTGAAGATGTGTGCCTGTTCTTGGAGCTCCGCTAGTAGGGTAGCAAAGACACTCGTAGGCAGTACTGAATGCTGCTCCGTGCTACTTCTCCTCCGCTGGCAAATGCTTCACAGTCGCCCGAGGAAAGACGTTTAACAATCGATCTCCAAGAGAAACGAAACACATGATGCCATAAGGCGAAAGAATAGCAGGGCATCTCTTCACAAGCTTGTCCCTGATCTATAGCTGAGGGCAAACACTTGTGTGCTTGTGGGAGAGCCTGTGTCTTTCCTGGAAGCGTTTGGGAGTTTTGCTCAGACGCGTGTTTCCTCAAGTTCAAGAATCAAGATCTAGGATACCTGCAGACAGGTGCCTGTTTGTGTGGAGACAGTCTGTTTGAAACTGTGTTCCTCAGCGCCCGCTCTTTCTCCCCGTCGCTCCACACGCCTGGGAGTCCCTTTCTTTCTCTCCACAAGCACGTGTGTTGACTTCGTCGCACATGTGCATCTGCACAAGCGTTGAGCTCAGCAGAGCGTGTCTCTTGACACTTGATGTGCGTTGGCTGTGTCTGCCTGCTCCAGTGAAGAGAGAAACGGGAAATCATCTTGGTAGAGGCAACAAAGCAAAAGCGAGGCAGGATTGACATCTGCTCAACAGAGACGGATTCCCTGCGCTGACACAGTTCACAGTTACACGAGAAGCAATCTGAGCGGTCCATCGACCGGAGACGTGTTTCCCAAGAGGTCGTTTAGCGAGTGAACAGCAGTGTGCGCGACTTTCAGGAGTGTGCCTGGAAAGTGCCAGAATCACCAGAGCATCTGTGCAAAAGCTGCTGCCTCTGTGACCGCATTGAGGCACGTTCCCGTGTCTCCGAGTATATAGACGGCTCTTCCGCGTTCACTCCGAGGGAAACGGTCCGCTATTGCTTCTGTGCGTACAGACGCGATTCCCTTGTCTCTTGCGAACACAGGGAACTCTGTGCATCCAAATCTACAGGCTAAGGACGCGTCTGCATATGTTTTGGTGAACAATCGAGTGTGCGTGTTCTGACAGCTGCCTCTATGCAGACGTCTCCACAGAGCCACTTCTGAATGCCCCGCAGCCCAGGACTGAATGGATACACTAACAAGTGCACCGGTGTGAGCAACCACATATGCAGAAGGACGTCTTTCATCTCACAGAAGCGCGAACATCTTGGCGTTCAAGCACATGGCAGAAACAAGGTGTGAACAGATGCGCTGCTGCTATTTTCTCCGTTCGGCATGCTTCGTTGTAGCTCTCTTGCCGGTCGCCGGCTTAGCGGCTTGCTTTGCGCGACTAGGTCTGCGGAGAGAAGGAGATAGCGCCGGAAACCTTGCCTTTTGCCTTCTTCGGCGCTGGAACCTGGTTGCTGCGCCTTCTCTTTGTCCATGTGCACACACACGATTCCTCAGCGAAAACCATGCAGAAACCTTACCTCGAGCACCCAGGGATGTGCACCCAGCACCACGTGCACGCACACGCAGCTAGAGAAAAGCACCTACCTTTTCACACACTGATGCCTAAGCAAACGCGTGGCCACACACACGCACACATCCGCAAGCGCGCCTACTCCCATCTATTGAGGGAAAGATGGACGAGCAACGTCCTGACAGGCTTGAGGGGAAAAACGTCCGTTGATGGTTGGCGTACTGCACGCCCGCCTACGGGGCTGCAGGGGAATCCACATTTGGAAGGTACCTGAAGATGTGTGCCTGTTCTTGGAGCTCCGCTAGTAGGGTAGCAAAGACACTCGTAGGCAGTACTGAATGCTGCTCCGTGCTACTTCTCCTCCGCTGGCAAATGCTTCACAGTCGCCCGAGGAAAGACGTTTAACAATCGATCTCCAAGAGAAACGAAACACATGATGCCATAAGGCGAAAGAATAGCAGGGCATCTCTTCACAAGCTTGTCCCTGATCTATAGCTGAGGGCAAACACTTGTGTGCTTGTGGGAGAGCCTGTGTCTTTCCTGGAAGCGTTTGGGAGTTTTGCTCAGACGCGTGTTTCCTCAAGTTCAAGAATCAAGATCTAGGATACCTGCAGACAGGTGCCTGTTTGTGTGGAGACAGTCTGTTTGAAACTGTGTTCCTCAGCGCCCGCTCTTTCTCCCCGTCGCTCCACACGCCTGGGAGTCCCTTTCTTTCTCTCCACAAGCACGTGTGTTGACTTCGTCGCACATGTGCATCTGCACAAGCGTTGAGCTCAGCAGAGTGTGTCTCTTGACACTTGATGTGCGTTGGCTGTGTCTGCGTGCTCCAGTGAAGAGAGAAACGGGAAATCATCTTGGTAGAGGCAACAAAGCAAAAGCGAGGCAGGATTGACATCTGCTCAACAGAGACGGATTCCCTGCGCTGACACAGTTCACAGTTACACGAGAAGCAATCTGAGCGGTCCATCGACCGGAGACGTGTTTCCCAAGAGGTCGTTTAGCGAGTGAACAGCAGTGTGCGCGACTTTCAGGAGTGTGCCTGGAAAGTGCCAGAATCACCAGAGCATCTGTGCAAAAGCTGCTGCCTCTGTGACCGCATTGAGGCACGTTCCCGTGTCTCCGAGTATATAGACGGCTCTTCCGCGTTCACTCCGAGGGAAACGGTCCGCTATTGCTTCTGTGCGTACAGACGCGATTCCCTTGTCTCTTGCGAACACAGGGAACTCTGTGCATCCAAATCTACAGGCTAAGGACGCGTCTGCATATGTTTTGGTGAACAATCGAGTGTGCGTGTTCTGACAGCTGCCTCTATGCAGACGTCTCCACAGAGCCACTTCTGAATGCCCCGCAGCCCAGGACTGAATGGATACACTAACAAGTGCACCGGTGTGAGCAACCACATATGCAGAAGGACGTCTTTCATCTCACAGAAGCGCGAACGTCTTGGCGTTCAAGCACATGGCAGAAACAAGGTGTGAACAGATGCGCTGCTGCTATTTTCTCCGTTCGGCATGCTTCGTTGTAGCTCTCTTGCCGGTCGCCGGCTTAGCGGCTTGCTTTGCGCGACTAGGTCTGCGGAGAGAAGGAGATAGCGCCGGAAACCTTGCCTTTTGCCTTCTTCGGCGCTGGAACCTGGTTGCTGCGCCTTCTCTTTGTCCATGTGCACACACACGATTCCTCAGCGAAAACCATGCAGAAACCTTACCTCGAGCACCCAGGGATGTGCACCCAGCACCACGTGCACGCACACGCAGCTAGAGAAAAGCACCTACCTTTTCACACACTGATGCCTAAGCAAACGCGTGGCCACACACACGCACACATCCGCAAGCGCGCCTACTCCCATCTATTGAGGGAAAGACGGACGAGCAACGTCCTGACAGGCTTGAGGGGAAAAACGTCCGTTGATGGTTGGCGTACTGCACGCCCGCCTACGGGGCTGCAGGGGAATCCACATTTGGAAGGTACCTGAAGATGTGTGCCTGTTCTTGGAGCTCCGCTAGTAGGGTAGCAAAGACACTCGTAGGCAGTACTGAATGCTGCTCCGTGCTACTTCTCCTCCGCTGGCAAATGCTTCACAGTCGCCCGAGGAAAGACGTTTAACAATCGATCTCCAAGAGAAACGAAACACATGATGCCATAAGGCGAAAGAATAGCAGGGCATCTCTTCACAAGCTTGTCCCTGATGTATAGCTGAGGGCAAACACTTGTGTGCTTGTGGGAGAGCCTGTGTCTTTCCTGGAAGCGTTTGGGAGTTTTGCTCAGACGCGTGTTTCCTCAAGTTCAAGAATCAAGATCTAGGATACCTGCAGACACGTGCCTGTTTGTGTGGAGACAGTCTGTTTGAAACTGTGTTCCTCAGCGCCCGCTCTTTCTCCCCGTCGCTCCACACGCCTGGGAGTCCCTTTCTTTCTCTCCACAAGCACGTGTGTTGACTTCGTCGCACATGTGCATCTGCACAAGCGTTGAGCTCAGCAGAGCGTGTCTCTTGACACTTGATGTGCGTTGGCTGTGTCTGCCTGCTCCAGTGAAGAGAGAAACGGGAAATCATCTTGGTAGAGGCAACAAAGCAAAAGCGAGGCAGGATTGACATCTGCTCAACAGAGACGGATTCCCTGCGCTGACACAGTTCACAGTTACACGAGAAGCAATCTGAGCGGTCCATCGACCGGAGACGTGTTTCCCAAGAGGTCGTTTAGCGAGTGAACAGCAGTGTGCGCGACTTTCAGGAGTGTGCCTGGAAAGTGCCAGAATCACCAGAGCATCTGTGCAAAAGCTGCTGCCTCTGTGACCGCATTGAGGCACGTTCCCGTGTCTCCGAGTATATAGACGGCTCTTCCGCGTTCGCTCCGAGGGAAACGGTCCGCTATTGCTTCTGTGCGTACAGACGCGATTCCCTTGTCTCTTGCGAACACAGGGAACTCTGTGCATCCAAATCTACAGGCTAAGGACGCGTCTGCATATGTTTTGGTGAACAATCGAGTGTGCGTGTTCTGACAGCTGCCTCTATGCAGACGTCTCCACAGAGCCACTTCTGAATGCCCCGCAGCCCAGGACTGAATGGATACACTAACAAGTGCACCGGTGTGAGCAACCACATATGCAGAAGGACGTCTTTCATCTCACAGAAGCGCGAACATCTTGGCGTTCAAGCACATGGCAGAAACAAGGTGTGAACAGATGCGCTGCTGCTATTTTCTCCGTTCGGCATGCTTCGTTGTAGCTCTCTTGCCGGTCGCCGGCTTAGCGGCTTGCATTGCGCGACTAGGTCTGCGGAGAGAAGGAGATAGCGCCGGAAACCTTGCCTTTTGCCTTCTTCGGCGCTGGAACCTGGTTGCTGCGCCTTCTCTTTGTCCATGTGCACACACACGATTCCTCAGCGAAAACCATGCAGAAACCTTACCTCGAGCACCCAGGGATGTGCACCCAGCACCACGTGCACGCACACGCAGCTAGAGAAAAGCACCTACCTTGTCACACACTGATGCCTAAGCAAACGCGTGGCCACACACACGCACACATCCGCAAGCGCGCCTACTCCCATCTATTGAGGGAAAGATGGACGAGCAACGTCCTGACAGGCTTGAGGGGAAAAACGTCCGTTGATGGTTGGCGTACTGCACGCCCGCCTACGGGGCTGCAGGGGAATCCACATTTGGAAGGTACCTGAAGATGTGTGCCTGTTCTTGGAGCTCCGCTAGTAGGGTAGCAAAGACACTCGTAGGCAGTACTGAATGCTGCTCCGTGCTACTTCTCCTCCGCTGGCAAATGCTTCACAGTCGCCCGAGGAAAGACGTTTAACAATCGATCTCCAAGAGAAACGAAACACATGATGCCATAAGGCGAAAGAATAGCAGGGCATCTCTTCACAAGCTTGTCCCTGATCTATAGCTGAGGGCAAACACTTGTGTGCTTGTGGGAGAGCCTGTGTCTTTCCTGGAAGCGTTTGGGAGTTTTGCTCAGACGCGTGTTTCCTCAAGTTCAAGAATCAAGATCTAGGATACCTGCAGACACGTGCCTGTTTGTGTGGAGACAGTCTGTTTGAAACTGTGTTCCTCAGCGCCCGCTCTTTCTCCCCGTCGCTCCACACGCCTGGGAGTCCCTTTCTTTCTCTCCACAAGCACGTGTGTTGACTTCGTCGCACATGTGCATCTGCACAAGCGTTGAGCTCAGCAGAGTGTGTCTCTTGACACTTGATGTGCGTTGGCTGTGTCTGCGTGCTCCAGTGAAGAGAGAAACGGGAAATCATCTTGGTAGAGGCAACAAAGCAAAAGCGAGGCAGGATTGACATCTGCTCAACAGAGACGGATTCCCTGCGCTGACACAGTTCACAGTTACACGAGAAGCAATCTGAGCGCTCCATCGACCGGAGACGTGTTTCCCAAGAGGTCGTTTAGCGAGTGAACAGCAGTGTGCGCGACTTTCAGGAGTGTGCCTGGAAAGTGCCAGAATCACCAGAGCATCTGTGCAAAAGCTGCTGCCTCTGTGACCGCATTGAGGCACGTTCCCGTGTCTCCGAGTATATAGACGGCTCTTCCGCGTTCACTCCGAGGGAAACGGTCCGCTATTGCTTCTGTGCGTACAGACGCGATTCCCTTGTCTCTTGCGAACACAGGGAACTCTGTGCATCCAAATCTACAGGCTAAGGACGCGTCTGCATATGTTTTGGTGAACAATCGAGTGTGCGTGTTCTGACAGCTGCCTCTATGCAGACGTCTCCACAGAGCCACTTCTGAATGCCCCGCAGCCCAGGACTGAATGGATACACTAACAAGTGCACCGGTGTGAGCAACCACATATGCAGAAGGACGTCTTTCATCTCACAGAAGCGCGAACGTCTTGGCGTTCAAGCACATGGCAGAAACAAGGTGTGAACAGATGCGCTGCTGCTATTTTCTCCGTTCGGCATGCTTCGTTGTAGCTCTCTTGCCGGTCGCCGGCTTAGCGGCTTGCTTTGCGCGACTAGGTCTGCGGAGAGAAGGAGATAGCGCCGGAAACCTTGCCTTTTGCCTTCTTCGGCGCTGGAACCTGGTTGCTGCGCCTTCTCTTTGTCCATGTGCACACACACGATTCCTCAGCGAAAACCATGCAGAAACCTTACCTCGAGCACCCAGGGATGTGCACCCAGCACCACGTGCACGCACACGCAGCTAGAGAAAAGCACCTACCTTTTCACACACTGATGCCTAAGCAAACGCGTGGCCACACACACGCACACATCCGCAAGCGCGCCTACTCCCATCTATTGAGGGAAAGACGGACGAGCAACGTCCTGACAGGCTTGAGGGGAAAAACGTCCGTTGATGGTTGGCGTACTGCACGCCCGCCTACGGGGCTGCAGGGGAATCCACATTTGGAAGGTACCTGAAGATGTGTGCCTGTTCTTGGAGCTCCGCTAGTAGGGTAGCAAAGACACTCGTAGGCAGTACTGAATGCTGCTCCGTGCTACTTCTCCTCCGCTGGCAAATGCTTCACAGTCGCCCGAGGAAAGACGTTTAACAATCGATCTCCAAGAGAAACGAAACACATGATGCCATAAGGCGAAAGAATAGCAGGGCATCTCTTCACAAGCTTGTCCCTGATGTATAGCTGAGGGCAAACACTTGTGTGCTTGTGGGAGAGCCTGTGTCTTTCCTGGAAGCGTTTGGGAGTTTTGCTCAGACGCGTGTTTCCTCAAGTTCAAGAATCAAGATCTAGGATACCTGCAGACACGTGCCTGTTTGTGTGGAGACAGTCTGTTTGAAACTGTGTTCCTCAGCGCCCGCTCTTTCTCCCCGTCGCTCCACACGCCTGGGAGTCCCTTTCTTTCTCTCCACAAGCACGTGTGTTGACTTCGTCGCACATGTGCATCTGCACAAGCGTTGAGCTCAGCAGAGCGTGTCTCTTGACACTTGATGTGCGTTGGCTGTGTCTGCCTGCTCCAGTGAAGAGAGAAACGGGAAATCATCTTGGTAGAGGCAACAAAGCAAAAGCGAGGCAGGATTGACATCTGCTCAACAGAGACGGATTCCCTGCGCTGACACAGTTCACAGTTACACGAGAAGCAATCTGAGCGGTCCATCGACCGGAGACGTGTTTCCCAAGAGGTCGTTTAGCGAGTGAACAGCAGTGTGCGCGACTTTCAGGAGTGTGCCTGGAAAGTGCCAGAATCACCAGAGCATCTGTGCAAAAGCTGCTGCCTCTGTGACCGCATTGAGGCACGTTCCCGTGTCTCCGAGTATATAGACGGCTCTTCCGCGTTCGCTCCGAGGGAAACGGTCCGCTATTGCTTCTGTGCGTACAGACGCGATTCCCTTGTCTCTTGCGAACACAGGGAACTCTGTGCATCCAAATCTACAGGCTAAGGACGCGTCTGCATATGTTTTGGTGAACAATCGAGTGTGCGTGTTCTGACAGCTGCCTCTATGCAGACGTCTCCACAGAGCCACTTCTGAATGCCCCGCAGCCCAGGACTGAATGGATACACTAACAAGTGCACCGGTGTGAGCAACCACATATGCAGAAGGACGTCTTTCATCTCACAGAAGCGCGAACATCTTGGCGTTCAAGCACATGGCAGAAACAAGGTGTGAACAGATGCGCTGCTGCTATTTTCTCCGTTCGGCATGCTTCGTTGTAGCTCTCTTGCCGGTCGCCGGCTTAGCGGCTTGCATTGCGCGACTAGGTCTGCGGAGAGAAGGAGATAGCGCCGGAAACCTTGCCTTTTGCCTTCTTCGGCGCTGGAACCTGGTTGCTGCGCCTTCTCTTTGTCCATGTGCACACACACGATTCCTCAGCGAAAACCATGCAGAAACCTTACCTCGAGCACCCAGGGATGTGCACCCAGCACCACGTGCACGCACACGCAGCTAGAGAAAAGCACCTACCTTGTCACACACTGATGCCTAAGCAAACGCGTGGCCACACACACGCACACATCCGCAAGCGCGCCTACTCCCATCTATTGAGGGAAAGATGGACGAGCAACGTCCTGACAGGCTTGAGGGGAAAAACGTCCGTTGATGGTTGGCGTACTGCACGCCCGCCTACGGGGCTGCAGGGGAATCCACATTTGGAAGGTACCTGAAGATGTGTGCCTGTTCTTGGAGCTCCGCTAGTAGGGTAGCAAAGACACTCGTAGGCAGTACTGAATGCTGCTCCGTGCTACTTCTCCTCCGCTGGCAAATGCTTCACAGTCGCCCGAGGAAAGACGTTTAACAATCGATCTCCAAGAGAAACGAAACACATGATGCCATAAGGCGAAAGAATAGCAGGGCATCTCTTCACAAGCTTGTCCCTGATCTATAGCTGAGGGCAAACACTTGTGTGCTTGTGGGAGAGCCTGTGTCTTTCCTGGAAGCGTTTGGGAGTTTTGCTCAGACGCGTGTTTCCTCAAGTTCAAGAATCAAGATCTAGGATACCTGCAGACAGGTGCCTGTTTGTGTGGAGACAGTCTGTTTGAAACTGTGTTCCTCAGCGCCCGCTCTTTCTCCCCGTCGCTCCACACGCCTGGGAGTCCCTTTCTTTCTCTCCACAAGCACGTGTGTTGACTTCGTCGCACATGTGCATCTGCACAAGCGTTGAGCTCAGCAGAGTGTGTCTCTTGACACTTGATGTGCGTTGGCTGTGTCTGCGTGCTCCAGTGAAGAGAGAAACGGGAAATCATCTTGGTAGAGGCAACAAAGCAAAAGCGAGGCAGGATTGACATCTGCTCAACAGAGACGGATTCCCTGCGCTGACACAGTTCACAGTTACACGAGAAGCAATCTGAGCGGTCCATCGACCGGAGACGTGTTTCCCAAGAGGTCGTTTAGCGAGTGAACAGCAGTGTGCGCGACTTTCAGGAGTGTGCCTGGAAAGTGCCAGAATCACCAGAGCATCTGTGCAAAAGCTGCTGCCTCTGTGACCGCATTGAGGCACGTTCCCGTGTCTGCGAGTATATAGACGGCTCTTTCGCGTTCGCTCCGAGGGAAACGGTCCGCTATTGCTTCTGTGCGTACAGACGCGATTCCCTTGTCTCTTGCGAACACAGGGAACTCTGTGCATCCAAATCTACAGGCTAAGGACGCGTCTGCATATGTTTTGGTGAACAATCGAGTGTGCGTGTTCTGACAGCTGCCTCTATGCAGACGTCTCCACAGAGCCACTTCTGAATGCCCCGCAGCCCAGGACTGAATGGATACACTAACAAGTGCACCGGTGTGAGAAACCACATATGCAGAAGGACGTCTTTCATCTCACAGAAGCGCGAACGTCTTGGCGTTCAAGCACATGGCAGAAACAAGGTGTGAACAGATGAGCTGCTGCTATTTTCTCCGTTCGGCATGCTTCGTTGTAGCTCTCTTGCCGGTCGCCGGCTTAGCGGCTTGCTTTGCGCGACTAGGACTGGGGAGTGAAGGAGATAGCGCCGGAAACCTTGCCTTTTGCCTTCTTCGGCGCTGGAACCTGGTTGCTGCGCCTTCTCTTTGTCCATGTGCACACACACGATTCCTCAGCGAAAACCATGCAGAAACCTTACCTCGAGCACCCAGGGATGTGCACCCAGCACCACGTGCACGCACACGCAGCTAGAGAAAAGCACCTACCTTTTCACACACTGATGCCTAAGCAAACGCGTGGCCACACACACGCACACATCCGCAAGCGCGCCTACTCCCATCTATTGAGGGAAAGACGGACGAGCAACGTCCTGACAGGCTTGAGGGGAAAAACGTCCGTTGATGGTTGGCGTACTGCACGCCCGCCTACGGGGCTGCAGGGGAATCCACATTTGGAAGGTACCTGAAGATGTGTGCCTGTTCTTGGAGCTCCGCTAGTAGGGTAGCAAAGACACTCGTAGGCAGTACTGAATGCTGCTCCGTGCTACTTCTCCTCCGCTGGCAAATGCTTCACAGTCGCCCGAGGAAAGACGTTTAACAATCGATCTCCAAGAGGAACGAAACACATGATGCCATAAGGCGAAAGAATAGCAGGGCATCTCTTCACAAGCTTGTCCCTGATCTATAGCTGAGGGCAAACACTTGTGTGCTTGTGGGAGAGCCTGTGTCTTTCCTGGAAGCGTTTGGGAGTTTTGCTCAGACGCGTGTTTCCTCAAGTTCAAGAATCAAGATCTAGGATACCTGCAGACAGGTGCCTGTTTGTGTGGAGACAGTCTGTTTGAAACTGTGTTCCTCAGCGCCCGCTCTTTCTCCCCGTCGCTCCACACGCCTGGGAGTCCCTTTCTTTCTCTCCACAAGCACGTGTGTTGACTTCGTCGCACATGTGCATCTGCACAAGCGTTGAGCTCAGCAGAGTGTGTCTCTTGACACTTGATGTGCGTTGGCTGTGTCTGCGTGCTCCAGTGAAGAGAGAAACGGGAAATCATCTTGGTAGAGGCAACAAAGCAAAAGCGAGGCAGGATTGACATCTGCTCAACAGAGACGGATTCCCTGCGCTGACACAGTTCACAGTTACACGAGAAGCAATCTGAGCGGTCCATCGACCGGAGACGTGTTTCCCAAGAGGTCGTTTAGCGAGTGAACAGCAGTGTGCGCGACTTTCAGGAGTGTGCCTGGAAAGTGCCAGAATCACCAGAGCATCTGTGCCAAAGCTGCTGCCTCTGTGACCGCATTGAGGCACGTTCCCGTGTCTGCGAGTATATAGACGGCTCTTTCGCGTTCGCTCCGAGGGAAACGGTCCGCTATTGCTTCTGTGCGTACAGACGCGATTCCCTTGTCTCTTGCGAACACAGGGAACTCTGTGCATCCAAATCTACAGGCTAAGGACGCGTCTGCATATGTTTTGGTGAACAATCGAGTGTGCGTGTTCTGACAGCTGCCTCTATGCAGACGTCTCCACAGAGCCACTTCTGAATGCCCCGCAGCCCAGGACTGAATGGATACACTAACAAGTGCACCGGTGTGAGCAACCACATATGCAGAAGGACGTCTCTCATCTCACAGAAGCGCGAACGTCTTGGCGTTCAAGCACATGGCAGAAACAAGGTGTGAACAGATGCGCTGCTGCTATTTTCTCCGTTCAGCATGCTTCGTTGTAGCTCTCTTGCCGGTCGCCGGCTTAGCGGCTTGCTTTGCGCGACTAGGACTGGGGAGTGAAGGAGATAGCGCCGGAAACCTTGCCTTTTGCCTTCTTCGGCGCTGGAACCTGGTTGCTGCGCCTTCTCTTTGTCCATGTGCACACACACGATTCCTCAGCGAAAACCATGCAGAAACCTTACCTCGAGCACCCAGGGATGTGCACCCAGCACCACGTGCACGCACACGCAGCTAGAGAAAAGCACCTACCTTTTCACACACTGATGCCTAAGCAAACGCGTGGCCACACACACGCACACATCCGCAAGCGCGCCTACTCCCATCTATTGAGGGAAAGACGGACGAGCAACGTCCTGACAGGCTTGAGGGGAAAAACGTCCGTTGATGGTTGGCGTACTGCACGCCCGCCTACGGGGCTGCAGGGGAATCCACATTTGGAAGGTACCTGAAGATGTGTGCCTGTTCTTGGAGCTCCGCTAGTAGGGTAGCAAAGACACTCGTAGGCAGTACTGAATGCTGCTCCGTGCTACTTCTCCTCCGGTGGCAAATGCTTCACAGTCGCCCGAGGAAAGACGTTTAACAATCGATCTCCAAGAGAAACGAAACACATGATGCCATAAGGCGAAAGAATAGCAGGGCATCTCTTCACAAGCTTGTCCCTGATCTATAGCTGAGGGCAAACACTTGTGTGCTTGTGGGAGAGCCTGTGTCTTTCCTGGAAGCATTTGGGAGTTTTGCTCAGACGCGTGTTTCCTCAAGTTCAAGAATCAAGATCTAGGATACCTGCAGACAGGTGCCTGTTTGTGTGGAGACAGTCTGTTTGAAACTGTGTTCCTCAGCGCCCGCTCTTTCTCCCCGTCGCTCCACACGCCTGGGAGTCCCTTTCTTTCTCTCCACAAGCACGTGTGTTGACTTCGTCGCACATGTGCATCTGCACAAGCGTTGAGCTCAGCAGAGTGTGTCTCTTGACACTTGATGTGCGTTGGCTGTGTCTGCGTGCTCCAGTGAAGAGAGAAACGGGAAATCATCTTGGTAGAAGCAACAAAGCAAAAGCGAGGCAGGATTGACATCTGCTCAACAGAGACGGATTCCCTGCGCTGACACAGTTCACAGTTACACGAGAAGCAATCTGAGCGGTCCATCGACCGGAGACGTGTTTCCCAAGAGGTCGTTTAGCGAGTGAACAGCAGTGTGCGCGACTTTCAGGAGTGTGCCTGGAAAGTGCCAGAATCACCAGAGCATCTGTGCAAAAGCTGCTGCCTCTGTGACCGCATTGAGGCACGTTCCCGTGTCTGAGAGTATATAGACGGCTCTTTCGCGTTCGCTCCGAGGGAAACGGTCCGCTATTGCTTCTGTGCGTACAGACGCGATTCCCTTGTCTCTTGCGAACACAGGGAACTCTGTGCATCCAAATCTACAGGCTAAGGACGCGTCTGCATATGTTTTGGTGAACAATCGAGTGTGCGTGTTCTGACAGCTGCCTCTATGCAGACGTCTCCACAGAGCCACTTCTGAATGCCCCGCAGCCCAGGACTGAATGGATACACTAACAAGTGCACCGGTGTGAGCAACCACATATGCAGAAGCACGTCTTTCATCTCACAGAAGCGCGAACGTCTTGGCGTTCAAGCACATGGCAGAAACAAGGTGTGAACAGATGAGCTGCTGCTATTTTCTCCGTTCGGCATGCTTCGTTGTAGCTCTCTTGCCGGTCGCCGGCTTAGCGGCTTGCTTTGCGCGACTAGGACTGGGGAGTGAAGGAGATAGCGCCGGAAACCTTGCCTTTTGCCTTCTTCGGCGCTGGAACCTGGTTGCTGCGCCTTCTCTTTGTCCATGTGCACACACACGATTCCTCAGCGAAAACCATGCAGAAACCTTACCTCGAGCACCCAGGGATGTGCACCCAGCACCACGTGCACGCACACGCAGCTAGAGAAAAGCACCTACCTTTTCACACACTGATGCCTAAGCAAACGCGTGGCCACACACACGCACACATCCGCAAGCGCGCCTACTCCCATCTATTGAGGGAAAGACGGACGAGCAACG
This sequence comes from Patagioenas fasciata, assembly GCF_037038585.1. Lineage (NCBI taxonomy): Eukaryota > Metazoa > Chordata > Aves > Columbiformes > Columbidae > Patagioenas > Patagioenas fasciata. Next base: position 21,930,586 of record NC_092524.1, read on the forward strand.
TCCTGACAGGCTTGAGGGGAAAAACGTCCGTTGATGGTTGGCGTACTGCACGCCCGCCTACGGGGCTGCAGGGGAATCCACATTTGGAAGGTACCTGAAGATGTGTGCCTGTTCTTGGAGCTCCGCTAGTAGGGTAGCAAAGACACTCGTAGGCAGTACTGAATGCTGCTCCGTGCTACTTCTCCTCCGCTGGCAAATGCTTCACAGTCGCCCGAGGAAAGACGTTTAACAATCCATCTCCAAGAGAAACGAAACACATGATGCCATAAGGCGAAAGAATAGCAGGGCATCTCTTCACAAGCTTGTCCCTGATCTATAGCTGAGGGCAAACACTTGTGTGCTTGTGGGATAGCCTGTGTCTTTCCTGGAAGCGTTTGGGAGTTTTGCTCAGACGCGTGTTTCCTCAAGTTCAAGAATCAAGATCTAGGATACCTGCAGACACGTGCCTGTTTGTGTGGAGACAGTCTGTTTGAAACTGTGTTCCTCAGCGCCCGCTCTTTCTCCCCGTCGCTCCACACGCCTGGGAGTCCCTTTCTTTCTCTCCACAAGCACGTGTGTTGACTTCGTCGCACATGTGCATCTGCACAAGCGTTGAGCTCAGCAGAGTGTGTCTCTTGACACTTGATGTGCGTTGGCTGTGTCTGCGTGCTCCAGTGAAGAGAGAAACGGGAAATCATCTTGGTAGAGGCAACAAAGCAAAAGCGAGGCAGGATTGACATCTGCTCAACAGAGACGGATTCCCTGCGCTGACACAGTTCACAGTTACACGAGAAGCAATCTGAGCGGTCCATCGACCGGAGACGTGTTTCCCAAGAGGTCGTTTAGCGAGTGAACAGCAGTGTGCGCGACTTTCAGGAGTGTGCCTGGAAAGTGCCAGAATCACCAGAGCATCTGTGCAAAAGCTGCTGCCTCTGTGACCGCATTGAGGCACGTTCCCGTGTCTCCGAGTACATAGACGGCTCTTCCGCGTTCACTCCGAGGGAAACGGTCCGCTATTGCTTCTGTGCGTACAGACGCGATTCCCTTGTATCTTGCGAACACAGGGAACTCTGTGCATCCAAATCTACAGGCTAAGGACGCGTCTGCATATGTTTTGGTGAACAATCGAGTGTGCGTGTTCTGACAGCTGCCTCTATGCAGACGTCTCCACAGAGCCACTTCTGAATGCCCCGCAGCCCAGGACTGAATGGATACACTAACAAGTGCACCGGTGTGAGCAACCACATATGCAGAAGGACGTCTTTCATCTCACAGAAGCACGAACGTCTTGGCGTTCAAGCACATGGCAGAAACAAGGTGTGAACAGATGCGCTGCTGCTATTTTCTCCGTTCGGCATGCTTCGTTGTAGCTCTCTTGCCGGTCGCCGGCTTAGCGGCTTGCTTTGCGCGACTAGGACTGGGGAGTGAAGGAGATAGCGCCGGAAACCTTGCCTTTTGCCTTCTTCGGCGCTGGAACCTGGTTGCTGCGCCTTCTCTTTGTCCATGTGCACACACACGATTCCTCAGCGAAAACCATGCAGAAACCTTTCCACGAGCACCCAGGGATGTGCACCCAGCACCACGTGCACGCACACGCAGCTAGAGAAAAGCACCTACCTTTTCACACACTGATGCCTAAGCAAACGCGTGGCCACACACACGCACACATCCGCAAGCGCGCCTACTCCCATCTATTGAGGGAAAGACGGACGAGCAACGTCCTGACAGGCTTGAGGGGAAAAACGTCCGTTGATGGTTGGCGTACTGCACGCCCGCCTACGGGGCTGCAGGGGAATCCACATTTGGAAGGTACCTGAAGATGTGTGCCTGTTCTTGGAGCTCCGCTAGTAGGGTAGCAAAGACACTCGTAGGCAGTACTGAATGCTGCTCCGTGCTACTTCTCCTCCGCTGGCAAATGCTTCACAGTCGCCCGAGGAAAGACGTTTAACAATCGATCTCCAAGAGAAACGAAACACATGATGCCATAAGGCGAAAGAATAGCAGGGCATCTCTTCACAAGCTTGTCCCTGATCTATAGCTGAGGGCAAACACTTGTGTGCTTGTGGGAGAGCCTGTGTCTTTCCTGGAAGCGTTTGGGAGTTTTGCTCAGACGCGTGTTTCCTCAAGTTCAAGAATCAAGATCTAGGATACCTGCAGACACGTGCCTGTTTGTGTGGAGACAGTCTGTTTGAAACTGTGTTCCTCAGCGCCCGCTCTTTCTCCCCGTCGCTCCACACGCCTGGGAGTCCCTTTCTTTCTCTCCACAAGCACGTGTGTTGACTTCGTCGCACATGTGCATCTGCACAAGCGTTGAGCTCAGCAGAGTGTGTCTCTTGACACTTGATGTGCGTTGGCTGTGTCTGCGTGCTCCAGTGAAGAGAGAAACGGGAAATCATCTTGGTAGAGGCAACAAAGCAAAAGCGAGGCAGGATTGACATCTGCTCAACAGAGACGGATTCCCTGCGCTGACACAGTTCACAGTTACACGAGAAGCAATCTGAGCGGTCCATCGACCGGAGACGTGTTTCCCAAGAGGTCGTTTAGCGAGTGAACAGCAGTGTGCGCGACTTTCAGGAGTGTGCCTGGAAAGTGCCAGAATCACCAGAGCACCTGTGCAAAAGCTGCTGCCTCTGTGACCGCATTGAGGCACGTTCCCGTGTCTGCGAGTATATAGACGGCTCTTTCGCGTTCGCTCCGAGGGAAACGGTCCGCTATTGCTTCTGTGCGTACAGACGCGATTCCCTTGTCTCTTGCGAACACAGGGAACTCTGTGCATCCAAATCTACAGGCTAAGGACGCGTCTGCATATGTTTTGGTGAACAATCGAGTGTGCGTGTTCTGACAGCTGCCTCTATGCAGACGTCTCCACAGAGCCACTTCTGAATGCCCCGCAGCCCAGGACTGAATGGATACACTAACAAGTGCACCGGTGTGAGCAACCACATATGCAGAAGGACGTCTTTCATCTCACAGAAGCGCGAACGTCTTGGCGTTCAAGCACATGGCAGAAACAAGGTGTGAACAGATGAGCTGCTGCTATTTTCTCCGTTCGGCATGCTTCGTTGTAGCTCTCTTGCCGGTCGCCGGCTTAGCGGCTTGCTTTGCGCGACTAGGACTGGGGAGTGAAGGAGATAGCGCCGGAAACCTTGCCTTTTGCCTTCTTCGGCGCTGGAACCTGGTTGCTGCGCCTTCTCTTTGTCCATGTGCACACACACGATTCCTCAGCGAAAACCATGCAGAAACCTTACCTCGAGCACCCAGGGATGTGCACCCAGCACCACGTGCACGCACACGCAGCTAGAGAAAAGCACCTACCTTTTCACACACTGATGCCTAAGCAAACGCGTGGCCACACACACGCACACATCCGCAAGCGCGCCTACTCCCATCTATTGAGGGAAAGACGGACGAGCAACGTCCTGACAGGCTTGAGGGGAAAAACGTCCGTTGATGGTTGGCGTACTGCACGCCCGCCTACGGGGCTGCAGGGGAATCCACATTTGGAAGGTACCTGAAGATGTGTGCCTGTTCTTGGAGCTCCGCTAGTAGGGTAGCAAAGACACTCGTAGGCAGTACTGAATGCTGCTCCGTGCTACTTCTCCTCCGCTGGCAAATGCTTCACAGTCGCCCGAGGAAAGACGTTTAACAATCGATCTCCAAGAGAAACGAAACACATGATGCCATAAGGCGAAAGAATAGCAGGGCATCTCTTCACAAGCTTGTCCCTGATCTATAGCTGAGGGCAAACACTTGTGTGCTTGTGGGAGAGCCTGTGTCTTTCCTGGAAGCGTTTGGGAGTTTTGCTCAGACGCGTGTTTCCTCAAGTTCAAGAATCAAGATCTAGGATACCTGCAGACAGGTGCCTGTTTGTGTGGAGACAGTCTGTTTGAAACTGTGTTCCTCAGCGCCCGCTCTTTCTCCCCGTCGCTCCACACGCCTGGGAGTCCCTTTCTTTCTCTCCACAAGCACGTGTGTTGACTTCGTCGCACATGTGCATCTGCACAAGCGTTGAGCTCAGCAGAGTGTGTCTCTTGACACTTGATGTGCGTTGGCTGTGTCTGCGTGCTCCAGTGAAGAGAGAAACGGGAAATCATCTTGGTAGAGGCAACAAAGCAAAAGCGAGGCAGGATTGACATCTGCTCAACAGAGACGGATTCCCTGCGCTGACACAGTTCACAGTTACACGAGAAGCAATCTGAGCGGTCCATCGACCGGAGACGTGTTTCCCAAGAGGTCGTTTAGCGAGTGAACAGCAGTGTGCGCGACTTTCAGGAGTGTGCCTGGAAAGTGCCAGAATCACCAGAGCATCTGTGCAAAAGCTGCTGCCTCTGTGACCGCATTGAGGCACGTTCCCGTGTCTCCGAGTACATAGACGGCTCTTCCGCGTTCACTCCGAGGGAAACGGTCCGCTATTGCTTCTGTGCGTACAGACGCGATTCCCTTGTCTCTTGCGAACACAGGGAACTCTGTGCATCCAAATCTACAGGCTAAGGACGCGTCTGCATATGTTTTGGTGAACAATCGAGTGTGCGTGTTCTGACAGCTGCCTCTATGCAGACGTCTCCACAGAGCCACTTCTGAATGCCCCGCAGCCCAGGACTGAATGGATACACTAACAAGTGCACCGGTGTGAGCAACCACATATGCAGAAGGACGTCTCTCATCTCACAGAAGCGCGAACGTCTTGGCGTTCAAGCACATGGCAGAAACAAGGTGTGAACAGATGCGCTGCTGCTATTTTCTCCGTTCGGCATGCTTCGTTGTAGCTCTCTTGCCGGTCGCCGGCTTAGCGGCTTGCTTTGCGCGACTAGGACTGGGGAGTGAAGGAGATAGCGCCGGAAACCTTGCCTTTTGCCTTCTTCGGCGCTGGAACCTGGTTGCTGCGCCTTCTCTTTGTCCATGTGCACACACACGATTCCTCAGCGAAAACCATGCAGAAACCTTACCTCGAGCACCCAGGGATGTGCACCCAGCACCACGTGCACGCACACGCAGCTAGAGAAAAGCACCTACCTTTTCACACACTGATGCCTAAGCAAACGCGTGGCCACACACACGCACACATCCGCAAGCGCGCCTACTCCCATCTATTGAGGGAAAGACGGACGAGCAACGTCCTGACAGGCTTGAGGGGAAAAACGTCCGTTGATGGTTGGCGTACTGCACGCCCGCCTACGGGGCTGCAGGGGAATCCACATTTGGAAGGTACCTGAAGATGTGTGCCTGTTCTTGGAGCTCCGCTAGTAGGGTAGCAAAGACACTCGTAGGCAGTACTGAATGCTGCTCCGTGCTACTTCTCCTCCGGTGGCAAATGCTTCACAGTCGCCCGAGGAAAGACGTTTAACAATCGATCTCCAAGAGAAACGAAACACATGATGCCATAAGGCGAAAGAATAGCAGGGCATCTCTTCACAAGCTTGTCCCTGATCTATAGCTGAGGGCAAACACTTGTGTGCTTGTGGGAGAGCCTGTGTCTTTCCTGGAAGCATTTGGGAGTTTTGCTCAGACGCGTGTTTCCTCAAGTTCAAGAATCAAGATCTAGGATACCTGCAGACAGGTGCCTGTTTGTGTGGAGACAGTCTGTTTGAAACTGTGTTCCTCAGCGCCCGCTCTTTCTCCCCGTCGCTCCACACGCCTGGGAGTCCCTTTCTTTCTCTCCACAAGCACGTGTGTTGACTTCGTCGCACATGTGCATCTGCACAAGCGTTGAGCTCAGCAGAGTGTGTCTCTTGACACTTGATGTGCGTTGGCTGTGTCTGCGTGCTCCAGTGAAGAGAGAAACGGGAAATCATCTTGGTAGAAGCAACAAAGCAAAAGCGAGGCAGGATTGACATCTGCTCAACAGAGACGGATTCCCTGCGCTGACACAGTTCACAGTTACACGAGAAGCAATCTGAGCGGTCCATCGACCGGAGACGTGTTTCCCAAGAGGTCGTTTAGCGAGTGAACAGCAGTGTGCGCGACTTTCAGGAGTGTGCCTGGAAAGTGCCAGAATCACCAGAGCATCTGTGCAAAAGCTGCTGCCTCTGTGACCGCATTGAGGCACGTTCCCTTGTCTGCGAGTATATAGACGGCTCTTTCGCGTTCGCTCCGAGGGAAACGGTCCGCTATTGCTTCTGTGCGTACAGACGCGATTCCCTTGTCTCTTGCGAACACAGGGAACTCTGTGCATCCAAATCTACAGGCTAAGGACGCGTCTGCATATGTTTTGGTGAACAATCGAGTGTGCGTGTTCTGACAGCTGCCTCTATGCAGACGTCTCCACAGAGCCACTTCTGAATGCCCCGCAGCCCAGGACTGAATGGATACACTAACAAGTGCACCGGTGTGAGCAACCACATATGCAGAAGGACGTCTTTCATCTCACAGAAGCGCGAACGTCTTGGCGTTCAAGCACATGGCAGAAACAAGGTGTGAACAGATGAGCTGCTGCTATTTTCTCCCTTCGGCATGCTTCGTTGTAGCTCTCTTGCCGGTCGCCGGCTTAGCGGCTTGCTTTGCGCGACTAGGACTGGGGAGTGAAGGAGATAGCGCCGGAAACCTTGCCTTTTGCCTTCTTCGGCGCTGGAACCTGGTTGCTGCGCCTTCTCTTTGTCCATGTGCACACACACGATTCCTCAGCGAAAACCATGCAGAAACCTTACCTCGAGCACCCAGGGATGTGCACCCAGCACCACGTGCACGCACACGCAGCTAGAGAAAAGCACCTACCTTTTCACACACTGATGCCTAAGCAAACGCGTGGCCACACACACGCACACATCCGCAAGCGCGCCTACTCCCATCTATTGAGGGAAAGACGGACGAGCAACGTCCTGACAGGCTTGAGGGGAAAAACGTCCGTTGATGGTTGGCGTACTGCACGCCCGCCTACGGGGCTGCAGGGGAATCCACATTTGGAAGGTACCTGAAGATGTGTGCCTGTTCTTGGAGCTCCGCTAGTAGGGTAGCAAAGACACTCGTAGGCAGTACTGAATGCTGCTCCGTGCTACTTCTCCTCCGCTGGCAAATGCTTCACAGTCGCCCGAGGAAAGACGTTTAACAATCGATCTCCAAGAGAAACGAAACACATGATGCCATAAGGCGAAAGAATAGCAGGGCATCTCTTCACAAGCTTGTCCCTGATCTATAGCTGAGGGCAAACACTTGTGTGCTTGTGGGAGAGCCTGTGTCTTTCCTGGAAGCGTTTGGGAGTTTTGCTCAGACGCGTGTTTCCTCAAGTTCAAGAATCAAGATCTAGGATACCTGCAGACAGGTGCCTGTTTGTGTGGAGACAGTCTGTTTGAAACTGTGTTCCTCAGCGCCCGCTCTTTCTCCCCGTCGCTCCACACGCCTGGGAGTCCCTTTCTTTCTCTCCACAAGCACGTGTGTTGACTTCGTCGCACATGTGCATCTGCACAAGCGTTGAGCTCAGCAGAGTGTGTCTCTTGACACTTGATGTGCGTTGGCTGTGTCTGCGTGCTCCAGTGAAGAGAGAAACGGGAAATCATCTTGGTAGAGGCAACAAAGCAAAAGCGAGGCAGGATTGACATCTGCTCAACAGAGACGGATTCCCTGCGCTGACACAGTTCACAGTTACACGAGAAGCAATCTGAGCGGTCCATCGACCGGAGACGTGTTTCCCAAGAGGTCGTTTAGCGAGTGAACAGCAGTGTGCGCGACTTTCAGGAGTGTGCCTGGAAAGTGCCAGAATCACCAGAGCATCTGTGCAAAAGCTGCTGCCTCTGTGACCGCATTGAGGCACGTTCCCGTGTCTCCGAGTACATAGACGGCTCTTCCGCGTTCACTCCGAGGGAAACGGTCCGCTATTGCTTCTGTGCGTACAGACGCGATTCCCTTGTATCTTGCGAACACAGGGAACTCTGTGCATCCAAATCTACAGGCTAAGGACGCGTCTGCATATGTTTTGGTGAACAATCGAGTGTGCGTGTTCTGACAGCTGCCTCTATGCAGACGTCTCCACAGAGCCACTTCTGAATGCCCCGCAGCCCAGGACTGAATGGATACACTAACAAGTGCACCGGTGTGAGCAACCACATATGCAGAAGGACGTCTTTCATCTCACAGAAGCACGAACGTCTTGGCGTTCAAGCACATGGCAGAAACAAGGTGTGAACAGATGCGCTGCTGCTATTTTCTCCGTTCGGCATGCTTCGTTGTAGCTCTCTTGCCGGTCGCCGGCTTAGCGGCTTGCTTTGCGCGACTAGGACTGGGGAGTGAAGGAGATAGCGCCGGAAACCTTGCCTTTTGCCTTCTTCGGCGCTGGAACCTGGTTGCTGCGCCTTCTCTTTGTCCATGTGCACACACACGATTCCTCAGCGAAAACCATGCAGAAACCTTTCCACGAGCACCCAGGGATGTGCACCCAGCACCACGTGCACGCACACGCAGCTAGAGAAAAGCACCTACCTTTTCACACACTGATGCCTAAGCAAACGCGTGGCCACACACACGCACACATCCGCAAGCGCGCCTACTCCCATCTATTGAGGGAAAGACGGACGAGCAACGTCCTGACAGGCTTGAGGGGAAAAACGTCCGTTGATGGTTGGCGTACTGCACGCCCGCCTACGGGGCTGCAGGGGAATCCACATTTGGAAGGTACCTGAAGATGTGTGCCTGTTCTTGGAGCTCCGCTAGTAGGGTAGCAAAGACACTCGTAGGCAGTACTGAATGCTGCTCCGTGCTACTTCTCCTCCGCTGGCAAATGCTTCACAGTCGCCCGAGGAAAGACGTTTAACAATCGATCTCCAAGAGAAACGAAACACATGATGCCATAAGGCGAAAGAATAGCAGGGCATCTCTTCACAAGCTTGTCCCTGATCTATAGCTGAGGGCAAACACTTGTGTGCTTGTGGGAGAGCCTGTGTCTTTCCTGGAAGCGTTTGGGAGTTTTGCTCAGACGCGTGTTTCCTCAAGTTCAAGAATCAAGATCTAGGATACCTGCAGACACGTGCCTGTTTGTGTGGAGACAGTCTGTTTGAAACTGTGTTCCTCAGCGCCCGCTCTTTCTCCCCGTCGCTCCACACGCCTGGGAGTCCCTTTCTTTCTCTCCACAAGCACGTGTGTTGACTTCGTCGCACATGTGCATCTGCACAAGCGTTGAGCTCAGCAGAGTGTGTCTCTTGACACTTGATGTGCGTTGGCTGTGTCTGCCTGCTCCAGTGAAGAGAGAAACGGGAAATCATCTTGGTAGAGGCAACAAAGCAAAAGCGAGGCAGGATTGACATCTGCTCAACAGAGACGGATTCCCTGCGCTGACACAGTTCACAGTTACACGAGAAGCAATCTGAGCGGTCCATCGACCGGAGACGTGTTTCCCAAGAGGTCGTTTAGCGAGTGAACAGCAGTGTGCGCGACTTTCAGGAGTGTGCGTGGAAAGTGCCAGAATCACCAGAGCATCTGTGCAAAAGCTGCTGCCTCTGTGACCGCATTGAGGCACGTTCCCGTGTCTGCGAGTATATAGACGGCTCTTTCGCGTTCGCTCCGAGGGAAACGGTCCGCTATTGCTTCTGTGCGTACAGACGCGATTCCCTTGTCTCTTGCGAACACAGGGAACTCTGTGCATCCAAATCTACAGGCTAAGGACGCGTCTGCATATGTTTTGGTGAACAATCGAGTGTGCGTGTTCTGACAGCTGCCTCTATGCAGACGTCTCCACAGAGCCACTTCTGAATGCCCCGCAGCCCAGGACTGAATGGATACACTAACAAGTGCACCGGTGTGAGCAACCACATATGCAGAAGGACGTCTTTCATCTCACAGAAGCGCGAACGTCTTGGCGTTCAAGCACATGGCAGAAACAAGGTGTGAACAGATGAGCTGCTGCTATTTTCTCCGTTCGGCATGCTTCGTTGTAGCTCTCTTGCCGGTCGCCGGCTTAGCGGCTTGCTTTGCGCGACTAGGACTGGGGAGTGAAGGAGATAGCGCCGGAAACCTTGCCTTTTGCCTTCTTCGGCGCTGGAACCTGGTTGCTGCGCCTTCTCTTTGTCCATGTGCACACACACGATTCCTCAGCGAAAACCATGCAGAAACCTTACCTCGAGCACCCAGGGATGTGCACCCAGCACCACGTGCACGCACACGCAGCTAGAGAAAAGCACCTACCTTTTCACACACTGATGCCTAAGCAAACGCGTGGCCACACACACGCACACATCCGCAAGCGCGCCTACTCCCATCTATTGAGGGAAAGACGGACGAGCAACGTCCTGACAGGCTTGAGGGGAAAAACGTCCGTTGATGGTTGGCGTACTGCACGCCCGCCTACGGGGCTGCAGGGGAATCCACATTTGGAAGGTACCTGAAGATGTGTGCCTGTTCTTGGAGCTCCGCTAGTAGGGTAGCAAAGACACTCGTAGGCAGTACTGAATGCTGCTCCGTGCTACTTCTCCTCCGCTGGCAAATGCTTCACAGTCGCCCGAGGAAAGACGTTTAACAATCGATCTCCAAGAGAAACGAAACACATGATGCCATAAGGCGAAAGAATAGCAGGGCATCTCTTCACAAGCTTGTCCCTGATCTATAGCTGAGGGCAAACACTTGTGTGCTTGTGGGAGAGCCTGTGTCTTTCCTGGAAGCGTTTGGGAGTTTTGCTCAGACGCGTGTTTCCTCAAGTTCAAGAATCAAGATCTAGGATACCTGCAGACAGGTGCCTGTTTGTGTGGAGACAGTCTGTTTGAAACTGTGTTCCTCAGCGCCCGCTCTTTCTCCCCGTCGCTCCACACGCCTGGGAGTCCCTTTCTTTCTCTCCACAAGCACGTGTGTTGACTTCGTCGCACATGTGCATCTGCACAAGCGTTGAGCTCAGCAGAGTGTGTCTCTTGACACTTGATGTGCGTTGGCTGTGTCTGCGTGCTCCAGTGAAGAGAGAAACGGGAAATCATCTTGGTAGAGGCAACAAAGCAAAAGCGAGGCAGGATTGACATCTGCTCAACAGAGACGGATTCCCTGCGCTGACACAGTTCACAGTTACACGAGAAGCAATCTGAGCGGTCCATCGACCGGAGACGTGTTTCCCAAGAGGTCGTTTAGCGAGTGAACAGCAGTGTGCGCGACTTTCAGGAGTGTGCCTGGAAAGTGCCAGAATCACCAGAGCATCTGTGCAAAAGCTGCTGCCTCTGTGACCGCATTGAGGCACGTTCCCGTGTCTGCGAGTATATAGACGGCTCTTTCGCGTTCGCTCCGAGGGAAACGGTCCGCTATTGCTTCTGTGCGTACAGACGCGATTCCCTTGTCTCTTGCGAACACAGGGAACTCTGTGCATCCAAATCTACAGGCTAAGGACGCGTCTGCATATGTTTTGGTGAACAATCGAGTGTGCGTGTTCTGACAGCTGCCTCTATGCAGACGTCTCCACAGAGCCACTTCTGAATGCCCCGCAGCCCAGGACTGAATGGATACACTAACAAGTGCACCGGTGTGAGCAACCACATATGCAGAAGGACGTCTTTCATCTCACAGAAGCGCGAACGTCTTGGCGTTCAAGCACATGGCAGAAACAAGGTGTGAACAGATGAGCTGCTGCTATTTTCTCCGTTCGGCATGCTTCGTTGTAGCTCTCTTGCCGGTCGCCGGCTTAGCGGCTTGCTTTGCGCGACTAGGACTGGGGAGTGAAGGAGATAGCGCCGGAAACCTTGCCTTTTGCCTTCTTCGGCGCTGGAACCTGGTTGCTGCGCCTTCTCTTTGTCCATGTGCACACACACGATTCCTCAGCGAAAACCATTCAGAAACCTTACCTCGAGCACCCAGGGATGTGCACCCAGCACCACGTGCACGCACACGCAGCTAGAGAAAAGCACCTACCTTTTCACACACTGATGCCTAAGCAAACGCGTGGCCACACACACGCACACATCCGCAAGCGCGCCTACTCCCATCTATTGAGGGAAAGACGGACGAGCAACGTCCTGACAGGCTTGAGGGGAAAAACGTCCGTTGATGGTTGGCGTACTGCACGCCCGCCTACGGGGCTGCAGGGGAATCCACATTTGGAAGGTACCTGAAGATGTGTGCCTGTTCTTGGAGCTCCGCTAGTAGGGTAGCAAAGACACTCGTAGGCAGTACTGAATGCTGCTCCGTGCTACTTCTCCTCCGCTGGCAAATGCTTCACAGTCGCCCGAGGAGAGACGTTTAACAATCGATCTCCAAGAGAAACGAAACACATGATGCCATAAGGCGAAAGAATAGCAGGGCATCTCTTCACAAGCTTGTCCCTGATCTATAGTTGAGGGCAAACACTTGTGTGCTTGTGGGAGAGCCTGTGTCTTTCCTGGAAGCGTTTGGGAGTTTTGCTCAGACGCGTGTTTCCTCAAGTTCAAGAATCAAGATCTAGGATACCTGCAGACAGGTGCCTGTTTGTGTGGAGACAGTCTGTTTGAAACTGTGTTCCTCAGCGCCCGCTCTTTCTCCCCGTCGCTCCACACGCCTGGGAGTCCCTTTCTTTCTCTCCACAAGCACGTGTGTTGACTTCGTCGCACATGTGCATCTGCACAAGCGTTGAGCTCAGCAGAGTGTGTCTCTTGACACTTGATGTGCGTTGGCTGTGTCTGCCTGCTCCAGTGAAGAGAGAAACGGGAAATCATCTTGGTAGAGGCAACAAAGCAAAAGCGAGGCAGGATTGACATCTGCTCAACAGAGACGGATTCCCTGCGCTGACACAGTTCACAGTTACACGAGAAGCAATCTGAGCGGTCCATCGACCGGAGACGTGTTTCCCAAGAGGTCGTTTAGCGAGTGAACAGCAGTGTGCGCGACTTTCAGGAGTGTGCCTGGAAAGTGCCAGAATCACCAGAGCATCTGTGCAAAAGCTGCTGCCTCTGTGACCGCATTGAGGCACGTTCCCGTGTCTGCGAGTATATAGACGGCTCTTTCGCGTTCGCTCCGAGGGAAACGGTCCGCTATTGCTTCTGTGCGTACAGACGCGATTCCCTTGTCTCTTGCGAACACAGGGAACTCTGTGCATCCAAATCTACAGGCTAAGGACGCGTCTGCATATGTTTTGGTGAACAATCGAGTGTGCGTGTTCTGACAGCTGCCTCTATGCAGACGTCTCCACAGAGCCACTTCTGAATGCCCCGCAGCCCAGGACTGAATGGATACACTAACAAGTGCACCGGTGTGAGCAACCACATATGCAGAAGGACGTCTTTCATCTCACAGAAGCGCGAACGTCTTGGCGTTCAAGCACATGGCAGAAACAAGGTGTGAACAGATGAGCTGCTGCTATTTTCTCCGTTCGGCATGCTTCGTTGTAGCTCTCTTGCCGGTCGCCGGCTTAGCGGCTTGCTTTGCGCGACTAGGACTGGGGAGTGAAGGAGATAGCGCCGGAAACCTTGCCTTTTGCCTTCTTCGGCGCTGGAACCTGGTTGCTGCGCCTTCTCTTTGTCCATGTGCACACACACGATTCCTCAGCGAAAACCATTCAGAAACCTTACCTCGAGCACCCAGGGATGTGCACCCAGCACCACGTGCACGCACACGCAGCTAGAGAAAAGCACCTACCTTTTCACACACTGATGCCTAAGCAAACGCGTGGCCACACACACGCACACATCCGCAAGCGCGCCTACTCCCATCTATTGAGGGAAAGACGGACGAGCAACGTCCTGACAGGCTTGAGGGGAAAAACGTCCGTTGATGGTTGGCGTACTGCACGCCCGCCTACGGGGCTGCAGGGGAATCCACATTTGGAAGGTACCTGAAGATGTGTGCCTGTTCTTGGAGCTCCGCTAGTAGGGTAGCAAAGACACTCGTAGGCAGTACTGAATGCTGCTCCGTGCTACTTCTCCTCCGCTGGCAAATGCTTCACAGTCGCCCGAGGAAAGACGTTTAACAATCGATCTCCAAGAGAAACGAAACACATGATGCCATAAGGCGAAAGAATAGCAGGGCATCTCTTCACAAGCTTGTCCCTGATCTATAGCTGAGGGCAAACACTTGTGTGCTTGTGGGAGAGCCTGTGTCTTTCCTGGAAGCGTTTGGGAGTTTTGCTCAGACGCGTGTTTCCTCAAGTTCAAGAATCAAGATCTAGGATACCTGCAGACAGGTGCCTGTTTGTGTGGAGACAGTCTGTTTGAAACTGTGTTCCTCAGCGCCCGCTCTTTCTCCCCGTCGCTCCACACGCCTGGGAGTCCCTTTCTTTCTCTCCACAAGCACGTGTGTTGACTTCGTCGCACATGTGCATCTGCACAAGCGTTGAGCTCAGCAGAGTGTGTCTCTTGACACTTGATGTGCGTTGGCTGTGTCTGCGTGCTCCAGTGAAGAGAGAAACGGGAAATCATCTTGGTAGAGGCAACAAAGCAAAAGCGAGGCAGGATTGACATCTGCTCAACAGAGACGGATTCCCTGCGCTGACACAGTTCACAGTTACACGAGAAGCAATCTGAGCGGTCCATCGACCGGAGACGTGTTTCCCAAGAGGTCGTTTAGCGAGTGAACAGCAGTGTGCGCGACTTTCAGGAGTGTGCGTGGAAAGTGCCAGAATCACCAGAGCATCTGTGCAAAAGCTGCTGCCTCTGTGACCGCATTGAGGCACGTTCCCGTGTCTGCGAGTATATAGACGGCTCTTTCGCGTTCGCTCCGAGGGAAACGGTCCGCTATTGCTTCTGTGCGTACAGACGCGATTCCCTTGTCTCTTGCGAACACAGGGAACTCTGTGCATCCAAATCTACAGGCTAAGGACGCGTCTGCATATGTTTTGGTGAACAATCGAGTGTGCGTGTTCTGACAGCTGCCTCTATGCAGACGTCTCCACAGAGCCACTTCTGAATGCCCCGCAGCCCAGGACTGAATGGATACACTAACAAGTGCACCGGTGTGAGCAACCACATATGCAGAAGGACGTCTTTCATCTCACAGAAGCACGAACGTCTTGGCGTTCAAGCACATGGCAGAAACAAGGTGTGAACAGATGCGCTGCTGCTATTTTCTCCGTTCGGCATGCTTCGTTGTAGCTCTCTTGCCGGTCGCCGGCTTAGCGGCTTGCTTTGCGCGACTAGGACTGGGGAGTGAAGGAGATAGCGCCGGAAACCTTGCCTTTTGCCTTCTTCGGCGCTGGAACCTGGTTGCTGCGCCTTCTCTTTGTCCATGTGCACACACACGATTCCTCAGCGAAAACCATGCAGAAACCTTACCTCGAGCACCCAGGGATGTGCACCCAGCACCACGTGCACGCACACGCAGCTAGAGAAAAGCACCTACCTTTTCACACACTGATGCCTAAGCAAACGCGTGGCCACACACACGCACACATCCGCAAGCGCGCCTACTCCCATCTATTGAGGGAAAGACGGACGAGCAACGTCCTGACAGGCTTGAGGGGAAAAACGTCCGTTGATGGTTGGCGTACTGCACGCCCGCCTACGGGGCTGCAGGGGAATCCACATTTGGAAGGTACCTGAAGATGTGTGCCTGTTCTTGGAGCTCCGCTAGTAGGGTAGCAAAGACACTCGTAGGCAGTACTGAATGCTGCTCCGTGCTACTTCTCCTCCGCTGGCAAATGCTTCACAGTCGCCCGAGGAAAGACGTTTAACAATCGATCTCCAAGAGAAACGAAACACATGATGCCATAAGGCGAAAGAATAGCAGGGCATCTCTTCACAAGCTTGTCCCTGATCTATAGCTGAGGGCAAACACTTGTGTGCTTGTGGGAGAGCCTGTGTCTTTCCTGGAAGCGTTTGGGAGTTTTGCTCAGACGCGTGTTTCCTCAAGTTCAAGAATCAAGATCTAGGATACCTGCAGACACGTGCCTGTTTGTGTGGAGACAGTCTGTTTGAAACTGTGTTCCTCAGCGCCCGCTCTTTCTCCCCGTCGCTCCACACGCCTGGGAGTCCCTTTCTTTCTCTCCACAAGCACGTGTGTTGACTTCGTCGCACATGTGCATCTGCACAAGCGTTGAGCTCAGCAGAGTGTGTCTCTTGACACTTGATGTGCGTTGGCTGTGTCTGCGTGCTCCAGTGAAGAGAGAAACGGGAAATCATCTTGGTAGAGGCAACAAAGCAAAAGCGAGGCAGGATTGACATCTGCTCAACAGAGACGGATTCCCTGCGCTGACACAGTTCACAGTTACACGAGAAGCAATCTGAGCGGTCCATCGACCGGAGACGTGTTTCCCAAGAGGTCGTTTAGCGAGTGAACAGCAGTGTGCGCGACTTTCAGGAGTGTGCGTGGAAAGTGCCAGAATCACCAGAGCATCTGTGCAAAAGCTGCTGCCTCTGTGACCGCATTGAGGCACGTTCCCGTGTCTGCGAGTATATAGACGGCTCTTTCGCGTTCGCTCCGAGGGAAACGGTCCGCTATTGCTTCTGTGCGTACAGACGCGATTCCCTTGTCTCTTGCGAACACAGGGAACTCTGTGCATCCAAATCTACAGGCTAAGGACGCGTCTGCATATGTTTTGGTGAACAATCGAGTGTGCGTGTTCTGACAGCTGCCTCTATGCAGACGTCTCCACAGAGCCACTTCTGAATGCCCCGCAGCCCAGGACTGAATGGATACACTAACAAGTGCACCGGTGTGAGCAACCACATATGCAGAAGGACGTCTTTCATCT
This sequence comes from Patagioenas fasciata, assembly GCF_037038585.1. Lineage (NCBI taxonomy): Eukaryota > Metazoa > Chordata > Aves > Columbiformes > Columbidae > Patagioenas > Patagioenas fasciata. Next base: position 21,947,117 of record NC_092524.1, read on the forward strand.
CACAGAAGCGCGAACGTCTTGGCGTTCAAGCACATGGCAGAAACAAGGTGTGAACAGATGCGCTGCTGCTATTTTCTCCCTTCGGCATGCTTCGTTGTAGCTCTCTTGCCGGTCGCCGGCTTAGCGGCTTGCTTTGCGCGACTAGGACTGGGGAGTGAAGGAGATAGCGCCGGAAACCTTGCCTTTTGCCTTCTTCGGCGCTGGAACCTGGTTGCTGCGCCTTCTCTTTGTCCATGTGCACACACACGATTCCTCAGCGAAAACCATGCAGAAACCTTACCTCGAGCACCCAGGGATGTGCACCCAGCACCACGTGCACGCACACGCAGCTAGAGAAAAGCACCTACCTTTTCACACACTGATGCCTAAGCAAACGCGTGGCCACACACACGCACACATCCGCAAGCGCGCCTACTCCCATCTATTGAGGGAAAGACGGACGAGCAACGTCCTGACAGGCTTGAGGGGAAAAACGTCCGTTGATGGTTGGCGTACTGCACGCCCGCCTACGGGGCTGCAGGGGAATCCACATTTGGAAGGTACCTGAAGATGTGTGCCTGTTCTTGGAGCTCCGCTAGTAGGGTAGCAAAGACACTCGTAGGCAGTACTGAATGCTGCTCCGTGCTACTTCTCCTCCGCTGGCAAATGCTTCACAGTCGCCCGAGGAAAGACGTTTAACAATCGATCTCCAAGAGAAACGAAACACATGATGCCATAAGGCGAAAGAATAGCAGGGCATCTCTTCACAAGCTTGTCCCTGATCTATAGCTGAGGGCAAACACTTGTGTGCTTGTGGGAGAGCCTGTGTCTTTCCTGGAAGCGTTTGGGAGTTTTGCTCAGACGCGTGTTTCCTCAAGTTCAAGAATCAAGATCTAGGATACCTGCAGACAGGTGCCTGTTTGTGTGGAGACAGTCTGTTTGAAACTGTGTTCCTCAGCGCCCGCTCTTTCTCCCCGTCGCTCCACACGCCTGGGAGTCCCTTTCTTTCTCTCCACAAGCACGTGTGTTGACTTCGTCGCACATGTGCATCTGCACAAGCGTTGAGCTCAGCAGAGTGTGTCTCTTGACACTTGATGTGCGTTGGCTGTGTCTGCGTGCTCCAGTGAAGAGAGAAACGGGAAATCATCTTGGTAGAGGCAACAAAGCAAAAGCGAGGCAGGATTGACATCTGCTCAACAGAGACGGATTCCCTGCGCTGACACAGTTCACAGTTACACGAGAAGCAATCTGAGCGGTCCATCGACCGGAGACGTGTTTCCCAAGAGGTCGTTTAGCGAGTGAACAGCAGTGTGCGCGACTTTCAGGAGTGTGCGTGGAAAGTGCCAGAATCACCAGAGCATCTGTGCAAAAGCTGCTGCCTCTGTGACCGCATTGAGGCACGTTCCCGTGTCTGCGAGTATATAGACGGCTCTTTCGCGTTCGCTCCGAGGGAAACGGTCCGCTATTGCTTCTGTGCGTACAGACGCGATTCCCTTGTCTCTTGCGAACACAGGGAACTCTGTGCATCCAAATCTACAGGCTAAGGACGCGTCTGCATATGTTTTGGTGAACAATCGAGTGTGCGTGTTCTGACAGCTGCCTCTATGCAGACGTCTCCACAGAGCCACTTCTGAATGCCCCGCAGCCCAGGACTGAATGGATACACTAACAAGTGCACCGGTGTGAGCAACCACATATGCAGAAGGACGTCTTTCATCTCACAGAAGCACGAACGTCTTGGCGTTCAAGCACATGGCAGAAACAAGGTGTGAACAGATGCGCTGCTGCTATTTTCTCCCTTCGGCATGCTTCGTTGTAGCTCTCTTGCCGGTCGCCGGCTTAGCGGCTTGCTTTGCGCGACTAGGACTGGGGAGTGAAGGAGATAGCGCCGGAAACCTTGCCTTTTGCCTTCTTCGGCGCTGGAACCTGGTTGCTGCGCCTTCTCTTTGTCCATGTGCACACACACGATTCCTCAGCGAAAACCATGCAGAAACCTTACCTCGAGCACCCAGGGATGTGCACCCAGCACCACGTGCACGCACACGCAGCTAGAGAAAAGCACCTACCTTTTCACACACTGATGCCTAAGCAAACGCGTGGCCACACACACGCACACATCCGCAAGCGCGCCTACTCCCATCTATTGAGGGAAAGACGGACGAGCAACGTCCTGACAGGCTTGAGGGGAAAAACGTCCGTTGATGGTTGGCGTACTGCACGCCCGCCTACGGGGCTGCAGGGGAATCCACATTTGGAAGGTACCTGAAGATGTGTGCCTGTTCTTGGAGCTCCGCTAGTAGGGTAGCAAAGACACTCGTAGGCAGTACTGAATGCTGCTCCGTGCTACTTCTCCTCCGCTGGCAAATGCTTCACAGTCGCCCGAGGAAAGACGTTTAACAATCGATCTCCAAGAGAAACGAAACACATGATGCCATAAGGCGAAAGAATAGCAGGGCATCTCTTCACAAGCTTGTCCCTGATCTATAGCTGAGGGCAAACACTTGTGTGCTTGTGGGAGAGCCTGTGTCTTTCCTGGAAGCGTTTGGGAGTTTTGCTCAGACGCGTGTTTCCTCAAGTTCAAGAATCAAGATCTAGGATACCTGCAGACACGTGCCTGTTTGTGTGGAGACAGTCTGTTTGAAACTGTGTTCCTCAGCGCCCGCTCTTTCTCCCCGTCGCTCCACACGCCTGGGAGTCCCTTTCTTTCTCTCCACAAGCACGTGTGTTGACTTCGTCGCACATGTGCATCTGCACAAGCGTTGAGCTCAGCAGAGTGTGTCTCTTGACACTTGATGTGCGTTGGCTGTGTCTGCGTGCTCCAGTGAAGAGAGAAACGGGAAATCATCTTGGTAGAGGCAACAAAGCAAAAGCGAGGCAGGATTGACATCTGCTCAACAGAGACGGATTCCCTGCGCTGACACAGTTCACAGTTACACGAGAAGCAATCTGAGCGGTCCATCGACCGGAGACGTGTTTCCCAAGAGGTCGTTTAGCGAGTGAACAGCAGTGTGCGCGACTTTCAGGAGTGTGCGTGGAAAGTGCCAGAATCACCAGAGCATCTGTGCAAAAGCTGCTGCCTCTGTGACCGCATTGAGGCACGTTCCCGTGTCTGCGAGTATATAGACGGCTCTTTCGCGTTCGCTCCGAGGGAAACGGTCCGCTATTGCTTCTGTGCGTACAGACGCGATTCCCTTGTCTCTTGCGAACACAGGGAACTCTGTGCATCCAAATCTACAGGCTAAGGACGCGTCTGCATATGTTTTGGTGAACAATCGAGTGTGCGTGTTCTGACAGCTGCCTCTATGCAGACGTCTCCACAGAGCCACTTCTGAATGCCCCGCAGCCCAGGACTGAATGGATACACTAACAAGTGCACCGGTGTGAGCAACCACATATGCAGAAGGACGTCTTTCATCTCACAGAAGCGCGAACGTCTTGGCGTTCAAGCACATGGCAGAAACAAGGTGTGAACAGATGCGCTGCTGCTATTTTCTCCCTTCGGCATGCTTCGTTGTAGCTCTCTTGCCGGTCGCCGGCTTAGCGGCTTGCTTTGCGCGACTAGGACTGGGGAGTGAAGGAGATAGCGCCGGAAACCTTGCCTTTTGCCTTCTTCGGCGCTGGAACCTGGTTGCTGCGCCTTCTCTTTGTCCATGTGCACACACACGATTCCTCAGCGAAAACCATGCAGAAACCTTACCTCGAGCACCCAGGGATGTGCACCCAGCACCACGTGCACGCACACGCAGCTAGAGAAAAGCACCTACCTTTTCACACACTGATGCCTAAGCAAACGCGTGGCCACACACACGCACACATCCGCAAGCGCGCCTACTCCCATCTATTGAGGGAAAGACGGACGAGCAACGTCCTGACAGGCTTGAGGGGAAAAACGTCCGTTGATGGTTGGCGTACTGCACGCCCGCCTACGGGGCTGCAGGGGAATCCACATTTGGAAGGTACCTGAAGATGTGTGCCTGTTCTTGGAGCTCCGCTAGTAGGGTAGCAAAGACACTCGTAGGCAGTACTGAATGCTGCTCCGTGCTACTTCTCCTCCGCTGGCAAATGCTTCACAGTCGCCCGAGGAAAGACGTTTAACAATCGATCTCCAAGAGAAACGAAACACATGATGCCATAAGGCGAAAGAATAGCAGGGCATCTCTTCACAAGCTTGTCCCTGATCTATAGCTGAGGGCAAACACTTGTGTGCTTGTGGGAGAGCCTGTGTCTTTCCTGGAAGCGTTTGGGAGTTTTGCTCAGACGCGTGTTTCCTCAAGTTCAAGAATCAAGATCTAGGATACCTGCAGACAGGTGCCTGTTTGTGTGGAGACAGTCTGTTTGAAACTGTGTTCCTCAGCGCCCGCTCTTTCTCCCCGTCGCTCCACACGCCTGGGAGTCCCTTTCTTTCTCTCCACAAGCACGTGTGTTGACTTCGTCGCACATGTGCATCTGCACAAGCGTTGAGCTCAGCAGAGTGTGTCTCTTGACACTTGATGTGCGTTGGCTGTGTCTGCGTGCTCCAGTGAAGAGAGAAACGGGAAATCATCTTGGTAGAGGCAACAAAGCAAAAGCGAGGCAGGATTGACATCTGCTCAACAGAGACGGATTCCCTGCGCTGACACAGTTCACAGTTACACGAGAAGCAATCTGAGCGGTCCATCGACCGGAGACGTGTTTCCCAAGAGGTCGTTTAGCGAGTGAACAGCAGTGTGCGCGACTTTCAGGAGTGTGCGTGGAAAGTGCCAGAATCACCAGAGCATCTGTGCAAAAGCTGCTGCCTCTGTGACCGCATTGAGGCACGTTCCCGTGTCTGCGAGTATATAGACGGCTCTTTCGCGTTCGCTCCGAGGGAAACGGTCCGCTATTGCTTCTGTGCGTACAGACGCGATTCCCTTGTCTCTTGCGAACACAGGGAACTCTGTGCATCCAAATCTACAGGCTAAGGACGCGTCTGCATATGTTTTGGTGAACAATCGAGTGTGCGTGTTCTGACAGCTGCCTCTATGCAGACGTCTCCACAGAGCCACTTCTGAATGCCCCGCAGCCCAGGACTGAATGGATACACTAACAAGTGCACCGGTGTGAGCAACCACATATGCAGAAGGACGTCTTTCATCTCACAGAAGCACGAACGTCTTGGCGTTCAAGCACATGGCAGAAACAAGGTGTGAACAGATGCGCTGCTGCTATTTTCTCCGTTCGGCATGCTTCGTTGTAGCTCTCTTGCCGGTCGCCGGCTTAGCGGCTTGCTTTGCGCGACTAGGACTGGGGAGTGAAGGAGATAGCGCCGGAAACCTTGCCTTTTGCCTTCTTCGGCGCTGGAACCTGGTTGCTGCGCCTTCTCTTTGTCCATGTGCACACACACGATTCCTCAGCGAAAACCATGCAGAAACCTTACCTCGAGCACCCAGGGATGTGCACCCAGCACCACGTGCACGCACACGCAGCTAGAGAAAAGCACCTACCTTTTCACACACTGATGCCTAAGCAAACGCGTGGCCACACACACGCACACATCCGCAAGCGCGCCTACTCCCATCTATTGAGGGAAAGACGGACGAGCAACGTCCTGACAGGCTTGAGGGGAAAAACGTCCGTTGATGGTTGGCGTACTGCACGCCCGCCTACGGGGCTGCAGGGGAATCCACATTTGGAAGGTACCTGAAGATGTGTGCCTGTTCTTGGAGCTCCGCTAGTAGGGTAGCAAAGACACTCGTAGGCAGTACTGAATGCTGCTCCGTGCTACTTCTCCTCCGCTGGCAAATGCTTCACAGTCGCCCGAGGAAAGACGTTTAACAATCGATCTCCAAGAGAAACGAAACACATGATGCCATAAGGCGAAAGAATAGCAGGGCATCTCTTCACAAGCTTGTCCCTGATCTATAGCTGAGGGCAAACACTTGTGTGCTTGTGGGAGAGCCTGTGTCTTTCCTGGAAGCGTTTGGGAGTTTTGCTCAGACGCGTGTTTCCTCAAGTTCAAGAATCAAGATCTAGGATACCTGCAGACACGTGCCTGTTTGTGTGGAGACAGTCTGTTTGAAACTGTGTTCCTCAGCGCCCGCTCTTTCTCCCCGTCGCTCCACACGCCTGGGAGTCCCTTTCTTTCTCTCCACAAGCACGTGTGTTGACTTCGTCGCACATGTGCATCTGCACAAGCGTTGAGCTCAGCAGAGTGTGTCTCTTGACACTTGATGTGCGTTGGCTGTGTCTGCGTGCTCCAGTGAAGAGAGAAACGGGAAATCATCTTGGTAGAGGCAACAAAGCAAAAGCGAGGCAGGATTGACATCTGCTCAACAGAGACGGATTCCCTGCGCTGACACAGTTCACAGTTACACGAGAAGCAATCTGAGCGGTCCATCGACCGGAGACGTGTTTCCCAAGAGGTCGTTTAGCGAGTGAACAGCAGTGTGCGCGACTTTCAGGAGTGTGCGTGGAAAGTGCCAGAATCACCAGAGCATCTGTGCAAAAGCTGCTGCCTCTGTGACCGCATTGAGGCACGTTCCCGTGTCTGCGAGTATATAGACGGCTCTTTCGCGTTCGCTCCGAGGGAAACGGTCCGCTATTGCTTCTGTGCGTACAGACGCGATTCCCTTGTCTCTTGCGAACACAGGGAACTCTGTGCATCCAAATCTACAGGCTAAGGACGCGTCTGCATATGTTTTGGTGAACAATCGAGTGTGCGTGTTCTGACAGCTGCCTCTATGCAGACGTCTCCACAGAGCCACTTCTGAATGCCCCGCAGCCCAGGACTGAATGGATACACTAACAAGTGCACCGGTGTGAGCAACCACATATGCAGAAGGACGTCTTTCATCTCACAGAAGCGCGAACGTCTTGGCGTTCAAGCACATGGCAGAAACAAGGTGTGAACAGATGCGCTGCTGCTATTTTCTCCCTTCGGCATGCTTCGTTGTAGCTCTCTTGCCGGTCGCCGGCTTAGCGGCTTGCTTTGCGCGACTAGGACTGGGGAGTGAAGGAGATAGCGCCGGAAACCTTGCCTTTTGCCTTCTTCGGCGCTGGAACCTGGTTGCTGCGCCTTCTCTTTGTCCATGTGCACACACACGATTCCTCAGCGAAAACCATTCAGAAACCTTACCTCGAGCACCCAGGGATGTGCACCCAGCACCACGTGCACGCACACGCAGCTAGAGAAAAGCACCTACCTTTTCACACACTGATGCCTAAGCAAACGCGTGGCCACACACACGCACACATCCGCAAGCGCGCCTACTCCCATCTATTGAGGGAAAGACGGACGAGCAACGTCCTGACAGGCTTGAGGGGAAAAACGTCCGTTGATGGTTGGCGTACTGCACGCCCGCCTACGGGGCTGCAGGGGAATCCACATTTGGAAGGTACCTGAAGATGTGTGCCTGTTCTTGGAGCTCCGCTAGTAGGGTAGCAAAGACACTCGTAGGCAGTACTGAATGCTGCTCCGTGCTACTTCTCCTCCGCTGGCAAATGCTTCACAGTCGCCCGAGGAGAGACGTTTAACAATCGATCTCCAAGAGAAACGAAACACATGATGCCATAAGGCGAAAGAATAGCAGGGCATCTCTTCACAAGCTTGTCCCTGATCTATAGTTGAGGGCAAACACTTGTGTGCTTGTGGGAGAGCCTGTGTCTTTCCTGGAAGCGTTTGGGAGTTTTGCTCAGACGCGTGTTTCCTCAAGTTCAAGAATCAAGATCTAGGATACCTGCAGACAGGTGCCTGTTTGTGTGGAGACAGTCTGTTTGAAACTGTGTTCCTCAGCGCCCGCTCTTTCTCCCCGTCGCTCCACACGCCTGGGAGTCCCTTTCTTTCTCTCCACAAGCACGTGTGTTGACTTCGTCGCACATGTGCATCTGCACAAGCGTTGAGCTCAGCAGAGTGTGTCTCTTGACACTTGATGTGCGTTGGCTGTGTCTGCGTGCTCCAGTGAAGAGAGAAACGGGAAATCATCTTGGTAGAGGCAACAAAGCAAAAGCGAGGCAGGATTGACATCTGCTCAACAGAGACGGATTCCCTGCGCTGACACAGTTCACAGTTACACGAGAAGCAATCTGAGCGGTCCATCGACCGGAGACGTGTTTCCCAAGAGGTCGTTTAGCGAGTGAACAGCAGTGTGCGCGACTTTCAGGAGTGTGCCTGGAAAGTGCCAGAATCACCAGAGCATCTGTGCAAAAGCTGCTGCCTCTGTGACCGCATTGAGGCACGTTCCCGTGTCTGCGAGTATATAGACGGCTCTTTCGCGTTCGCTCCGAGGGAAACGGTCCGCTATTGCTTCTGTGCGTACAGACGCGATTCCCTTGTCTCTTGCGAACACAGGGAACTCTGTGCATCCAAATCTACAGGCTAAGGACGCGTCTGCATATGTTTTGGTGAACAATCGAGTGTGCGTGTTCTGACAGCTGCCTCTATGCAGACGTCTCCACAGAGCCACTTCTGAATGCCCCGCAGCCCAGGACTGAATGGATACACTAACAAGTGCACCGGTGTGAGCAACCACATATGCAGAAGGACGTCTTTCATCTCACAGAAGCGCGAACGTCTTGGCGTTCAAGCACATGGCAGAAACAAGGTGTGAACAGATGAGCTGCTGCTATTTTCTCCGTTCGGCATGCTTCGTTGTAGCTCTCTTGCCGGTCGCCGGCTTAGCGGCTTGCTTTGCGCGACTAGGACTGGGGAGTGAAGGAGATAGCGCCGGAAACCTTGCCTTTTGCCTTCTTCGGCGCTGGAACCTGGTTGCTGCGCCTTCTCTTTGTCCATGTGCACACACACGATTCCTCAGCGAAAACCATTCAGAAACCTTACCTCGAGCACCCAGGGATGTGCACCCAGCACCACGTGCACGCACACGCAGCTAGAGAAAAGCACCTACCTTTTCACACACTGATGCCTAAGCAAACGCGTGGCCACACACACGCACACATCCGCAAGCGCGCCTACTCCCATCTATTGAGGGAAAGACGGACGAGCAACGTCCTGACAGGCTTGAGGGGAAAAACGTCCGTTGATGGTTGGCGTACTGCACGCCCGCCTACGGGGCTGCAGGGGAATCCACATTTGGAAGGTACCTGAAGATGTGTGCCTGTTCTTGGAGCTCCGCTAGTAGGGTAGCAAAGACACTCGTAGGCAGTACTGAATGCTGCTCCGTGCTACTTCTCCTCCGCTGGCAAATGCTTCACAGTCGCCCGAGGAAAGACGTTTAACAATCGATCTCCAAGAGAAACGAAACACATGATGCCATAAGGCGAAAGAATAGCAGGGCATCTCTTCACAAGCTTGTCCCTGATCTATAGCTGAGGGCAAACACTTGTGTGCTTGTGGGAGAGCCTGTGTCTTTCCTGGAAGCGTTTGGGAGTTTTGCTCAGACGCGTGTTTCCTCAAGTTCAAGAATCAAGATCTAGGATACCTGCAGACAGGTGCCTGTTTGTGTGGAGACAGTCTGTTTGAAACTGTGTTCCTCAGCGCCCGCTCTTTCTCCCCGTCGCTCCACACGCCTGGGAGTCCCTTTCTTTCTCTCCACAAGCACGTGTGTTGACTTCGTCGCACATGTGCATCTGCACAAGCGTTGAGCTCAGCAGAGTGTGTCTCTTGACACTTGATGTGCGTTGGCTGTGTCTGCGTGCTCCAGTGAAGAGAGAAACGGGAAATCATCTTGGTAGAGGCAACAAAGCAAAAGCGAGGCAGGATTGACATCTGCTCAACAGAGACGGATTCCCTGCGCTGACACAGTTCACAGTTACACGAGAAGCAATCTGAGCGGTCCATCGACCGGAGACGTGTTTCCCAAGAGGTCGTTTAGCGAGTGAACAGCAGTGTGCGCGACTTTCAGGAGTGTGCGTGGAAAGTGCCAGAATCACCAGAGCATCTGTGCAAAAGCTGCTGCCTCTGTGACCGCATTGAGGCACGTTCCCGTGTCTGCGAGTATATAGACGGCTCTTTCGCGTTCGCTCCGAGGGAAACGGTCCGCTATTGCTTCTGTGCGTACAGACGCGATTCCCTTGTCTCTTGCGAACACAGGGAACTCTGTGCATCCAAATCTACAGGCTAAGGACGCGTCTGCATATGTTTTGGTGAACAATCGAGTGTGCGTGTTCTGACAGCTGCCTCTATGCAGACGTCTCCACAGAGCCACTTCTGAATGCCCCGCAGCCCAGGACTGAATGGATACACTAACAAGTGCACCGGTGTGAGCAACCACATATGCAGAAGGACGTCTTTCATCTCACAGAAGCACGAACGTCTTGGCGTTCAAGCACATGGCAGAAACAAGGTGTGAACAGATGCGCTGCTGCTATTTTCTCCGTTCGGCATGCTTCGTTGTAGCTCTCTTGCCGGTCGCCGGCTTAGCGGCTTGCTTTGCGCGACTAGGACTGGGGAGTGAAGGAGATAGCGCCGGAAACCTTGCCTTTTGCCTTCTTCGGCGCTGGAACCTGGTTGCTGCGCCTTCTCTTTGTCCATGTGCACACACACGATTCCTCAGCGAAAACCATGCAGAAACCTTACCTCGAGCACCCAGGGATGTGCACCCAGCACCACGTGCACGCACACGCAGCTAGAGAAAAGCACCTACCTTTTCACACACTGATGCCTAAGCAAACGCGTGGCCACACACACGCACACATCCGCAAGCGCGCCTACTCCCATCTATTGAGGGAAAGACGGACGAGCAACGTCCTGACAGGCTTGAGGGGAAAAACGTCCGTTGATGGTTGGCGTACTGCACGCCCGCCTACGGGGCTGCAGGGGAATCCACATTTGGAAGGTACCTGAAGATGTGTGCCTGTTCTTGGAGCTCCGCTAGTAGGGTAGCAAAGACACTCGTAGGCAGTACTGAATGCTGCTCCGTGCTACTTCTCCTCCGCTGGCAAATGCTTCACAGTCGCCCGAGGAAAGACGTTTAACAATCGATCTCCAAGAGAAACGAAACACATGATGCCATAAGGCGAAAGAATAGCAGGGCATCTCTTCACAAGCTTGTCCCTGATCTATAGCTGAGGGCAAACACTTGTGTGCTTGTGGGAGAGCCTGTGTCTTTCCTGGAAGCGTTTGGGAGTTTTGCTCAGACGCGTGTTTCCTCAAGTTCAAGAATCAAGATCTAGGATACCTGCAGACACGTGCCTGTTTGTGTGGAGACAGTCTGTTTGAAACTGTGTTCCTCAGCGCCCGCTCTTTCTCCCCGTCGCTCCACACGCCTGGGAGTCCCTTTCTTTCTCTCCACAAGCACGTGTGTTGACTTCGTCGCACATGTGCATCTGCACAAGCGTTGAGCTCAGCAGAGTGTGTCTCTTGACACTTGATGTGCGTTGGCTGTGTCTGCGTGCTCCAGTGAAGAGAGAAACGGGAAATCATCTTGGTAGAGGCAACAAAGCAAAAGCGAGGCAGGATTGACATCTGCTCAACAGAGACGGATTCCCTGCGCTGACACAGTTCACAGTTACACGAGAAGCAATCTGAGCGGTCCATCGACCGGAGACGTGTTTCCCAAGAGGTCGTTTAGCGAGTGAACAGCAGTGTGCGCGACTTTCAGGAGTGTGCGTGGAAAGTGCCAGAATCACCAGAGCATCTGTGCAAAAGCTGCTGCCTCTGTGACCGCATTGAGGCACGTTCCCGTGTCTGCGAGTATATAGACGGCTCTTTCGCGTTCGCTCCGAGGGAAACGGTCCGCTATTGCTTCTGTGCGTACAGACGCGATTCCCTTGTCTCTTGCGAACACAGGGAACTCTGTGCATCCAAATCTACAGGCTAAGGACGCGTCTGCATATGTTTTGGTGAACAATCGAGTGTGCGTGTTCTGACAGCTGCCTCTATGCAGACGTCTCCACAGAGCCACTTCTGAATGCCCCGCAGCCCAGGACTGAATGGATACACTAACAAGTGCACCGGTGTGAGCAACCACATATGCAGAAGGACGTCTTTCATCTCACAGAAGCGCGAACGTCTTGGCGTTCAAGCACATGGCAGAAACAAGGTGTGAACAGATGCGCTGCTGCTATTTTCTCCCTTCGGCATGCTTCGTTGTAGCTCTCTTGCCGGTCGCCGGCTTAGCGGCTTGCTTTGCGCGACTAGGACTGGGGAGTGAAGGAGATAGCGCCGGAAACCTTGCCTTTTGCCTTCTTCGGCGCTGGAACCTGGTTGCTGCGCCTTCTCTTTGTCCATGTGCACACACACGATTCCTCAGCGAAAACCATGCAGAAACCTTACCTCGAGCACCCAGGGATGTGCACCCAGCACCACGTGCACGCACACGCAGCTAGAGAAAAGCACCTACCTTTTCACACACTGATGCCTAAGCAAACGCGTGGCCACACACACGCACACATCCGCAAGCGCGCCTACTCCCATCTATTGAGGGAAAGACGGACGAGCAACGTCCTGACAGGCTTGAGGGGAAAAACGTCCGTTGATGGTTGGCGTACTGCACGCCCGCCTACGGGGCTGCAGGGGAATCCACATTTGGAAGGTACCTGAAGATGTGTGCCTGTTCTTGGAGCTCCGCTAGTAGGGTAGCAAAGACACTCGTAGGCAGTACTGAATGCTGCTCCGTGCTACTTCTCCTCCGCTGGCAAATGCTTCACAGTCGCCCGAGGAAAGACGTTTAACAATCGATCTCCAAGAGAAACGAAACACATGATGCCATAAGGCGAAAGAATAGCAGGGCATCTCTTCACAAGCTTGTCCCTGATCTATAGCTGAGGGCAAACACTTGTGTGCTTGTGGGAGAGCCTGTGTCTTTCCTGGAAGCGTTTGGGAGTTTTGCTCAGACGCGTGTTTCCTCAAGTTCAAGAATCAAGATCTAGGATACCTGCAGACAGGTGCCTGTTTGTGTGGAGACAGTCTGTTTGAAACTGTGTTCCTCAGCGCCCGCTCTTTCTCCCCGTCGCTCCACACGCCTGGGAGTCCCTTTCTTTCTCTCCACAAGCACGTGTGTTGACTTCGTCGCACATGTGCATCTGCACAAGCGTTGAGCTCAGCAGAGTGTGTCTCTTGACACTTGATGTGCGTTGGCTGTGTCTGCGTGCTCCAGTGAAGAGAGAAACGGGAAATCATCTTGGTAGAGGCAACAAAGCAAAAGCGAGGCAGGATTGACATCTGCTCAACAGAGACGGATTCCCTGCGCTGACACAGTTCACAGTTACACGAGAAGCAATCTGAGCGGTCCATCGACCGGAGACGTGTTTCCCAAGAGGTCGTTTAGCGAGTGAACAGCAGTGTGCGCGACTTTCAGGAGTGTGCGTGGAAAGTGCCAGAATCACCAGAGCATCTGTGCAAAAGCTGCTGCCTCTGTGACCGCATTGAGGCACGTTCCCGTGTCTGCGAGTATATAGACGGCTCTTTCGCGTTCGCTCCGAGGGAAACGGTCCGCTATTGCTTCTGTGCGTACAGACGCGATTCCCTTGTCTCTTGCGAACACAGGGAACTCTGTGCATCCAAATCTACAGGCTAAGGACGCGTCTGCATATGTTTTGGTGAACAATCGAGTGTGCGTGTTCTGACAGCTGCCTCTATGCAGACGTCTCCACAGAGCCACTTCTGAATGCCCCGCAGCCCAGGACTGAATGGATACACTAACAAGTGCACCGGTGTGAGCAACCACATATGCAGAAGGACGTCTTTCATCTCACAGAAGCGCGAACGTCTTGGCGTTCAAGCACATGGCAGAAACAAGGTGTGAACAGATGCGCTGCTGCTATTTTCTCCCTTCGGCATGCTTCGTTGTAGCTCTCTTGCCGGTCGCCGGCTTAGCGGCTTGCTTTGCGCGACTAGGACTGGGGAGTGAAGGAGATAGCGCCGGAAACCTTGCCTTTTGCCTTCTTCGGCGCTGGAACCTGGTTGCTGCGCCTTCTCTTTGTCCATGTGCACACACACGATTCCTCAGCGAAAACCATGCAGAAACCTTACCTCGAGCACCCAGGGATGTGCACCCAGCACCACGTGCACGCACACGCAGCTAGAGAAAAGCACCTACCTTTTCACACACTGATGCCTAAGCAAACGCGTGGCCACACACACGCACACATCCGCAAGCGCGCCTACTCCCATCTATTGAGGGAAAGACGGACGAGCAACGTCCTGACAGGCTTGAGGGGAAAAACGTCCGTTGATGGTTGGCGTACTGCACGCCCGCCTACGGGGCTGCAGGGGAATCCACATTTGGAAGGTACCTGAAGATGTGTGCCTGTTCTTGGAGCTCCGCTAGTAGGGTAGCAAAGACACTCGTAGGCAGTACTGAATGCTGCTCCGTGCTACTTCTCCTCCGCTGGCAAATGCTTCACAGTCGCCCGAGGAAAGACGTTTAACAATCGATCTCCAAGAGAAACGAAACACATGATGCCATAAGGCGAAAGAATAGCAGGGCATCTCTTCACAAGCTTGTCCCTGATCTATAGCTGAGGGCAAACACTTGTGTGCTTGTGGGAGAGCCTGTGTCTTTCCTGGAAGCGTTTGGGAGTTTTGCTCAGACGCGTGTTTCCTCAAGTTCAAGAATCAAGATCTAGGATACCTGCAGACAGGTGCCTGTTTGTGTGGAGACAGTCTGTTTGAAACTGTGTTCCTCAGCGCCCGCTCTTTCTCCCCGTCGCTCCACACGCCTGGGAGTCCCTTTCTTTCTCTCCACAAGCACGTGTGTTGACTTCGTCGCACATGTGCATCTGCACAAGCGTTGAGCTCAGCAGAGTGTGTCTCTTGACACTTGATGTGCGTTGGCTGTGTCTGCGTGCTCCAGTGAAGAGAGAAACGGGAAATCATCTTGGTAGAGGCAACAAAGCAAAAGCGAGGCAGGATTGACATCTGCTCAACAGAGACGGATTCCCTGCGCTGACACAGTTCACAGTTACACGAGAAGCAATCTGAGCGGTCCATCGACCGGAGACGTGTTTCCCAAGAGGTCGTTTAGCGAGTGAACAGCAGTGTGCGCGACTTTCAGGAGTGTGCGTGGAAAGTGCCAGAATCACCAGAGCATCTGTGCAAAAGCTGCTGCCTCTGTGACCGCATTGAGGCACGTTCCCGTGTCTGCGAGTATATAGACGGCTCTTTCGCGTTCGCTCCGAGGGAAACGGTCCGCTATTGCTTCTGTGCGTACAGACGCGATTCCCTTGTCTCTTGCGAACACAGGGAACTCTGTGCATCCAAATCTACAGGCTAAGGACGCGTCTGCATATGTTTTGGTGAACAATCGAGTGTGCGTGTTCTGACAGCTGCCTCTATGCAGACGTCTCCACAGAGCCACTTCTGAATGCCCCGCAGCCCAGGACTGAATGGATACACTAACAAGTGCACCGGTGTGAGCAACCACATATGCAGAAGGACGTCTTTCATCTCACAGAAGCACGAACGTCTTGGCGTTCAAGCACATGGCAGAAACAAGGTGTGAACAGATGCGCTGCTGCTATTTTCTCCGTTCGGCATGCTTCGTTGTAGCTCTCTTGCCGGTCGCCGGCTTAGCGGCTTGCTTTGCGCGACTAGGACTGGGGAGTGAAGGAGATAGCGCCGGAAACCTTGCCTTTTGCCTTCTTCGGCGCTGGAACCTGGTTGCTGCGCCTTCTCTTTGTCCATGTGCACACACACGATTCCTCAGCGAAAACCATGCAGAAACCTTACCTCGAGCACCCAGGGATGTGCACCCAGCACCACGTGCACGCACACGCAGCTAGAGAAAAGCACCTACCTTTTCACACACTGATGCCTAAGCAAACGCGTGGCCACACACACGCACACATCCGCAAGCGCGCCTACTCCCATCTATTGAGGGAAAGACGGACGAGCAACGTCCTGACAGGCTTGAGGGGAAAAACGTCCGTTGATGGTTGGCGTACTGCACGCCCGCCTACGGGGCTGCAGGGGAATCCACATTTGGAAGGTACCTGAAGATGTGTGCCTGTTCTTGGAGCTCCGCTAGTAGGGTAGCAAAGACACTCGTAGGCAGTACTGAATGCTGCTCCGTGCTACTTCTCCTCCGCTGGCAAATGCTTCACAGTCGCCCGAGGAAAGACGTTTAACAATCGATCTCCAAGAGAAACGAAACACATGATGCCATAAGGCGAAAGAATAGCAGGGCATCTCTTCACAAGCTTGTCCCTGATCTATAGCTGAGGGCAAACACTTGTGTGCTTGTGGGAGAGCCTGTGTCTTTCCTGGAAGCGTTTGGGAGTTTTGCTCAGACGCGTGTTTCCTCAAGTTCAAGAATCAAGATCTAGGATACCTGCAGACACGTGCCTGTTTGTGTGGAGACAGTCTGTTTGAAACTGTGTTCCTCAGCGCCCGCTCTTTCTCCCCGTCGCTCCACACGCCTGGGAGTCCCTTTCTTTCTCTCCACAAGCACGTGTGTTGACTTCGTCGCACATGTGCATCTGCACAAGCGTTGAGCTCAGCAGAGTGTGTCTCTTGACACTTGATGTGCGTTGGCTGTGTCTGCGTGCTCCAGTGAAGAGAGAAACGGGAAATCATCTTGGTAGAGGCAACAAAGCAAAAGCGAGGCAGGATTGACATCTGCTCAACAGAGACGGATTCCCTGCGCTGACACAGTTCACAGTTACACGAGAAGCAATCTGAGCGGTCCATCGACCGGAGACGTGTTTCCCAAGAGGTCGTTTAGCGAGTGAACAGCAGTGTGCGCGACTTTCAGGAGTGTGCGTGGAAAGTGCCAGAATCACCAGAGCATCTGTGCAAAAGCTGCTGCCTCTGTGACCGCATTGAGGCACGTTCCCGTGTCTGCGAGTATATAGACGGCTCTTTCGCGTTCGCTCCGAGGGAAACGGTCCGCTATTGCTTCTGTGCGTACAGACGCGATTCCCTTGTCTCTTGCGAACACAGGGAACTCTGTGCATCCAAATCTACAGGCTAAGGACGCGTCTGCATATGTTTTGGTGAACAATCGAGTGTGCGTGTTCTGACAGCTGCCTCTATGCAGACGTCTCCACAGAGCCACTTCTGAATGCCCCGCAGCCCAGGACTGAATGGATACACTAACAAGTGCACCGGTGTGAGCAACCACATATGCAGAAGGACGTCTTTCATCTCACAGAAGCGCGAACGTCTTGGCGTTCAAGCACATGGCAGAAACAAGGTGTGAACAGATGCGCTGCTGCTATTTTCTCCCTTCGGCATGCTTCGTTGTAGCTCTCTTGCCGGTCGCCGGCTTAGCGGCTTGCTTTGCGCGACTAGGACTGGGGAGTGAAGGAGATAGCGCCGGAAACCTTGCCTTTTGCCTTCTTCGGCGCTGGAACCTGGTTGCTGCGCCTTCTCTTTGTCCATGTGCACACACACGATTCCTCAGCGAAAACCATGCAGAAACCTTACCTCGAGCACCCAGGGATGTGCACCCAGCACCACGTGCACGCACACGCAGCTAGAGAAAAGCACCTACCTTTTCACACACTGATGCCTAAGCAAACGCGTGGCCACACACACGCACACATCCGCAAGCGCGCCTACTCCCATCTATTGAGGGAAAGACGGACGAGCAACGTCCTGACAGGCTTGAGGGGAAAAACGTCCGTTGATGGTTGGCGTACTGCACGCCCGCCTACGGGGCTGCAGGGGAATCCACATTTGGAAGGTACCTGAAGATGTGTGCCTGTTCTTGGAGCTCCGCTAGTAGGGTAGCAAAGACACTCGTAGGCAGTACTGAATGCTGCTCCGTGCTACTTCTCCTCCGCTGGCAAATGCTTCACAGTCGCCCGAGGAAAGACGTTTAACAATCGATCTCCAAGAGAAACGAAACACATGATGCCATAAGGCGAAAGAATAGCAGGGCATCTCTTCACAAGCTTGTCCCTGATCTATAGCTGAGGGCAAACACTTGTGTGCTTGTGGGAGAGCCTGTGTCTTTCCTGGAAGCGTTTGGGAGTTTTGCTCAGACGCGTGTTTCCTCAAGTTCAAGAATCAAGATCTAGGATACCTGCAGACAGGTGCCTGTTTGTGTGGAGACAGTCTGTTTGAAACTGTGTTCCTCAGCGCCCGCTCTTTCTCCCCGTCGCTCCACACGCCTGGGAGTCCCTTTCTTTCTCTCCACAAGCACGTGTGTTGACTTCGTCGCACATGTGCATCTGCACAAGCGTTGAGCTCAGCAGAGTGTGTCTCTTGACACTTGATGTGCGTTGGCTGTGTCTGCGTGCTCCAGTGAAGAGAGAAACGGGAAATCATCTTGGTAGAGGCAACAAAGCAAAAGCGAGGCAGGATTGACATCTGCTCAACAGAGACGGATTCCCTGCGCTGACACAGTTCACAGTTACACGAGAAGCAATCTGAGCGGTCCATCGACCGGAGACGTGTTTCCCAAGAGGTCGTTTAGCGAGTGAACAGCAGTGTGCGCGACTTTCAGGAGTGTGCCTGGAAAGTGCCAGAATCACCAGAGCATCTGTGCAAAAGCTGCTGCCTCTGTGACCGCATTGAGGCACGTTCCCGTGTCTGCGAGTATATAGACGGCTCTTTCGCGTTCGCTCCGAGGGAAACGGTCCGCTATTGCTTCTGTGCGTACAGACGCGATTCCCTTGTCTCTTGCGAACACAGGGAACTCTGTGCATCCAAATCTACAGGCTAAGGACGCGTCTGCATATGTTTTGGTGAACAATCGAGTGTGCGTGTTCTGACAGCTGCCTCTATGCAGACGTCTCCACAGAGCCACTTCTGAATGCCCCGCAGCCCAGGACTGAATGGATACACTAACAAGTGCACCGGTGTGAGCAACCACATATGCAGAAGGACGTCTTTCATCTCACAGAAGCGCGAACGTCTTGGCGTTCAAGCACATGGCAGAAACAAGGTGTGAACAGATGCGCTGCTGCTATTTTCTCCCTTCGGCATGCTTCGTTGTAGCTCTCTTGCCGGTCGCCGGCTTAGCGGCTTGCTTTGCGCGACTAGGACTGGGGAGTGAAGGAGATAGCGCCGGAAACCTTGCCTTTTGCCTTCTTCGGCGCTGGAACCTGGTTGCTGCGCCTTCTCTTTGTCCATGTGCACACACACGATTCCTCAGCGAAAACCATGCAGAAACCTTTCCACGAGCACCCAGGGATGTGCACCCAGCACCACGTGCACGCACACGCAGCTAGAGAAAAGCACCTACCTTTTCACACACTGATGCCTAAGCAAACGCGTGGCCACACACACGCACACATCCGCAAGCGCGCCTACTCCCATCTATTGAGGGAAAGACGGACGAGCAACGTCCTGACAGGCTTGAGGGGAAAAACGTCCGTTGATGGTTGGCGTACTGCACGCCCGCCTACGGGGCTGCAGGGGAATCCACATTTGGAAGGTACCTGAAGATGTGTGCCTGTTCTTGGAGCTCCGCTAGTAGGGTAGCAAAGACACTCGTAGGCAGTACTGAATGCTGCTCCGTGCTACTTCTCCTCCGCTGGCAAATGCTTCACAGTCGCCCGAGGAAAGACGTTTAACAATCGATCTCCAAGAGAAACGAAACACATGATGCCATAAGGCGAAAGAATAGCAGGGCATCTCTTCACAAGCTTGTCCCTGATCTATAGTTGAGGGCAAACACTTGTGTGCTTGTGGGAGAGCCTGTGTCTTTCCTGGAGGCGTTTGGGAGTTTTGCTCAGACGCGTGTTTCCTCAAGTTTCAAGAATCAAGATCTAGGATACCTGCAGACAGGTGCCTGTTTGTGTGGAGACAGTCTGTTTGAAACTGTGTTCCTCAGCGCCCGCTCTTTCTCCCCGTCGCTCCACACGCCTGGGAGTCCCTTTCTTTCTCTCCACAAGCACGTGTGTTGACTTCGTCGCACATGTGCATCTGCACAAGCGTTGAGCTCAGCAGAGCGTGTCTCTTGACACTTGATGTGCGTTGGCTGTGTCTGCGTGCTCCAGTGAAGAGAGAAACGGGAAATCATCTTGGTAGAGGCAACAAAGCAAAAGCGAGGCAGGATTGACATCTGCTCAACAGAGACGGATTCCCTGCGCTGACACAGTTCACAGTTACACGAGAAGCAATCTGAGCGGTCCATCGACCGGAGACGTGTTTCCCAAGAGGTCGTTTAGCGAGTGAACAGCAGTGTGCGCGACTTTCAGGAGTGTGCCTGGAAAGTGCCAGAATCACCAGAGCATCTGTGCAAAAGCTGCTGCCTCTGTGACCGCATTGAGGCACGTTCCCGTGTCTGCGAGTATATAGACGGCTCTTTCGCGTTCGCTCCGAGGGAAACGGTCCGCTATTGCTTCTGTGCGTACAGACGCGATTCCCTTGTCTCTTGCGAACACAGGGAACTCTGTGCATCCAAATCTACAGGCTAAGGACGCGTCTGCATATGTTTTGGTGAACAATCGAGTGTGCGTGTTCTGACAGCTGCCTCTATGCAGACGTCTCCACAGAGCCACTTCTGAATGCCCCGCAGCCCAGGACTGAATGGATACACTAACAAGTGCACCGGTGTGAGCAACCACATATGCAGAAGGACGTCTTTCATCTCACAGAAGCGCGAACGTCTTGGCGTTCAAGCACATGGCAGAAACAAGGTGTGAACAGATGCGCTGCTGCTATTTTCTCCCTTCGGCATGCTTCGTTGTAGCTCTCTTGCCGGTCGCCGGCTTAGCGGCTTGCTTTGCGCGACTAGGACTGGGGAGTGAAGGAGATAGCGCCGGAAACCTTGCCTTTTGCCTTCTTCGGCGCTGGAACCTGGTTGCTGCGCCTTCTCTTTGTCCATGTGCACACACACGATTCCTCAGCGAAAACCATGCAGAAACCTTTCCACGAGCACCCAGGGATGTGCACCCAGCACCACGTGCACGCACACGCAGCTAGAGAAAAGCACCTACCTTTTCACACACTGATGCCTAAGCAAACGCGTGGCCACACACACGCACACATCCGCAAGCGCGCCTACTCCCATCTATTGAGGGAAAGACGGACGAGCAACGTCCTGACAGGCTTGAGGGGAAAAACGTCCGTTGATGGTTGGCGTACTGCACGCCCGCCTACGGGGCTGCAGGGGAATCCACATTTGGAAGGTACCTGAAGATGTGTGCCTGTTCTTGGAGCTCCGCTAGTAGGGTAGCAAAGACACTCGTAGGCAGTACTGAATGCTGCTCCGTGCTACTTCTCCTCCGCTGGCAAATGCTTCACAGTCGCCCGAGGAAAGACGTTTAACAATCGATCTCCAAGAGAAACGAAACACATGATGCCATAAGGCGAAAGAATAGCAGGGCATCTCTTCACAAGCTTGTCCCTGATCTATAGCTGAGGGCAAACACTTGTGTGCTTGTGGGAGAGCCTGTGTCTTTCCTGGAAGCGTTTGGGAGTTTTGCTCAGACGCGTGTTTCCTCAAGTTCAAGAATCAAGATCTAGGATACCTGCAGACAGGTGCCTGTTTGTGTGGAGACAGTCTGTTTGAAACTGTGTTCCTCAGCGCCCGCTCTTTCTCCCCGTCGCTCCACACGCCTGGGAGTCCCTTTCTTTCTCTCCACAAGCACGTGTGTTGACTTCGTCGCACATGTGCATCTGCACAAGCGTTGAGCTCAGCAGAGTGTGTCTCTTGACACTTGATGTGCGTTGGCTGTGTCTGCGTGCTCCAGTGAAGAGAGAAACGGGAAATCATCTTGGTAGAGGCAACAAAGCAAAAGCGAGGCAGGATTGACATCTGCTCAACAGAGACGGATTCCCTGCGCTGACACAGTTCACAGTTACACGAGAAGCAATCTGAGCGGTCCATCGACCGGAGACGTGTTTCCCAAGAGGTCGTTTAGCGAGTGAACAGCAGTGTGCGCGACTTTCAGGAGTGTGCCTGGAAAGTGCCAGAATCACCAGAGCATCTGTGCAAAAGCTGCTGCCTCTGTGACCGCATTGAGGCACGTTCCCGTGTCTGCGAGTATATAGACGGCTCTTTCGCGTTCGCTCCGAGGGAAACGGTCCGCTATTGCTTCTGTGCGTACAGACGCGATTCCCTTGTCTCTTGCGAACACAGGGAACTCTGTGCATCCAAATCTACAGGCTAAGGACGCGTCTGCATATGTTTTGGTGAACAATCGAGTGTGCGTGTTCTGACAGCTGCCTCTATGCAGACGTCTCCACAGAGCCACTTCTGAATGCCCCGCAGCCCAGGACTGAATGGATACACTAACAAGTGCACCGGTGTGAGCAACCACATATGCAGAAGGACGTCTTTCATCTCACAGAAGCGCGAACGTCTTGGCGTTCAAGCACATGGCAGAAACAAGGTGTGAACAGATGCGCTGCTGCTATTTTCTCCCTTCGGCATGCTTCGTTGTAGCTCTCTTGCCGGTCGCCGGCTTAGCGGCTTGCTTTGCGCGACTAGGACTGGGGAGTGAAGGAGATAGCGCCGGAAACCTTGCCTTTTGCCTTCTTCGGCGCTGGAACCTGGTTGCTGCGCCTTCTCTTTGTCCATGTGCACACACACGATTCCTCAGCGAAAACCATGCAGAAACCTTTCCACGAGCACCCAGGGATGTGCACCCAGCACCACGTGCACGCACACGCAGCTAGAGAAAAGCACCTACCTTTTCACACACTGATGCCTAAGCAAACGCGTGGCCACACACACGCACACATCCGCAAGCGCGCCTACTCCCATCTATTGAGGGAAAGACGGACGAGCAACGTCCTGACAGGCTTGAGGGGAAAAACGTCCGTTGATGGTTGGCGTACTGCACGCCCGCCTACGGGGCTGCAGGGGAATCCACATTTGGAAGGTACCTGAAGATGTGTGCCTGTTCTTGGAGCTCCGCTAGTAGGGTAGCAAAGACACTCGTAGGCAGTACTGAATGCTGCTCCGTGCTACTTCTCCTCCGCTGGCAAATGCTTCACAGTCGCCCGAGGAAAGACGTTTAACAATCGATCTCCAAGAGAAACGAAACACATGATGCCATAAGGCGAAAGAATAGCAGGGCATCTCTTCACAAGCTTGTCCCTGATCTATAGTTGAGGGCAAACACTTGTGTGCTTGTGGGAGAGCCTGTGTCTTTCCTGGAGGCGTTTGGGAGTTTTGCTCAGACGCGTGTTTCCTCAAGTTTCAAGAATCAAGATCTAGGATACCTGCAGACAGGTGCCTGTTTGTGTGGAGACAGTCTGTTTGAAACTGTGTTCCTCAGCGCCCGCTCTTTCTCCCCGTCGCTCCACACGCCTGGGAGTCCCTTTCTTTCTCTCCACAAGCACGTGTGTTGACTTCGTCGCACATGTGCATCTGCACAAGCGTTGAGCTCAGCAGAGCGTGTCTCTTGACACTTGATGTGCGTTGGCTGTGTCTGCGTGCTCCAGTGAAGAGAGAAACGGGAAATCATCTTGGTAGAGGCAACAAAGCAAAAGCGAGGCAGGATTGACATCTGCTCAACAGAGACGGATTCCCTGCGCTGACACAGTTCACAGTTACACGAGAAGCAATCTGAGCGGTCCATCGACCGGAGACGTGTTTCCCAAGAGGTCGTTTAGCGAGTGAACAGCAGTGTGCGCGACTTTCAGGAGTGTGCCTGGAAAGTGCCAGAATCACCAGAGCATCTGTGCAAAAGCTGCTGCCTCTGTGACCGCATTGAGGCACGTTCCCGTGTCTGCGAGTATATAGACGGCTCTTTCGCGTTCGCTCCGAGGGAAACGGTCCGCTATTGCTTCTGTGCGTACAGACGCGATTCCCTTGTCTCTTGCGAACACAGGGAACTCTGTGCATCCAAATCTACAGGCTAAGGACGCGTCTGCATATGTTTTGGTGAACAATCGAGTGTGCGTGTTCTGACAGCTGCCTCTATGCAGACGTCTCCACAGAGCCACTTCTGAATGCCCCGCAGCCCAGGACTGAATGGATACACTAACAAGTGCACCGGTGTGAGCAACCACATATGCAGAAGGACGTCTTTCATCTCACAGAAGCGCGAACGTCTTGGCGTTCAAGCACATGGCAGAAACAAGGTGTGAACAGATGCGCTGCTGCTATTTTCTCCCTTCGGCATGCTTCGTTGTAGCTCTCTTGCCGGTCGCCGGCTTAGCGGCTTGCTTTGCGCGACTAGGACTGGGGAGTGAAGGAGATAGCGCCGGAAACCTTGCCTTTTGCCTTCTTCGGCGCTGGAACCTGGTTGCTGCGCCTTCTCTTTGTCCATGTGCACACACACGATTCCTCAGCGAAAACCATGCAGAAACCTTTCCACGAGCACCCAGGGATGTGCACCCAGCACCACGTGCACGCACACGCAGCTAGAGAAAAGCACCTACCTTTTCACACACTGATGCCTAAGCAAACGCGTGGCCACACACACGCACACATCCGCAAGCGCGCCTACTCCCATCTATTGAGGGAAAGACGGACGAGCAACGTCCTGACAGGCTTGAGGGGAAAAACGTCCGTTGATGGTTGGCGTACTGCACGCCCGCCTACGGGGCTGCAGGGGAATCCACATTTGGAAGGTACCTGAAGATGTGTGCCTGTTCTTGGAGCTCCGCTAGTAGGGTAGCAAAGACACTCGTAGGCAGTACTGAATGCTGCTCCGTGCTACTTCTCCTCCGCTGGCAAATGCTTCACAGTCGCCCGAGGAAAGACGTTTAACAATCGATCTCCAAGAGAAACGAAACACATGATGCCATAAGGCGAAAGAATAGCAGGGCATCTCTTCACAAGCTTGTCCCTGATCTATAGTTGAGGGCAAACACTTGTGTGCTTGTGGGAGAGCCTGTGTCTTTCCTGGAGGCGTTTGGGAGTTTTGCTCAGACGCGTGTTTCCTCAAGTTTCAAGAATCAAGATCTAGGATACCTGCAGACAGGTGCCTGTTTGTGTGGAGACAGTCTGTTTGAAACTGTGTTCCTCAGCGCCCGCTCTTTCTCCCCGTCGCTCCACACGCCTGGGAGTCCCTTTCTTTCTCTCCACAAGCACGTGTGTTGACTTCGTCGCACATGTGCATCTGCACAAGCGTTGAGCTCAGCAGAGCGTGTCTCTTGACACTTGATGTGCGTTGGCTGTGTCTGCGTGCTCCAGTGAAGAGAGAAACGGGAAATCATCTTGGTAGAGGCAACAAAGCAAAAGCGAGGCAGGATTGACATCTGCTCAACAGAGACGGATTCCCTGCGCTGACACAGTTCACAGTTACACGAGAAGCAATCTGAGCGGTCCATCGACCGGAGACGTGTTTCCCAAGAGGTCGTTTAGCGAGTGAACAGCAGTGTGCGCGACTTTCAGGAGTGTGCCTGGAAAGTGCCAGAATCACCAGAGCATCTGTGCAAAAGCTGCTGCCTCTGTGACCGCATTGAGGCACGTTCCCGTGTCTGCGAGTATATAGACGGCTCTTTCGCGTTCGCTCCGAGGGAAACGGTCCGCTATTGCTTCTGTGCGTACAGACGCGATTCCCTTGTCTCTTGCGAACACAGGGAACTCTGTGCATCCAAATCTACAGGCTAAGGACGCGTCTGCATATGTTTTGGTGAACAATCGAGTGTGCGTGTTCTGACAGCTGCCTCTATGCAGACGTCTCCACAGAGCCACTTCTGAATGCCCCGCAGCCCAGGACTGAATGGATACACTAACAAGTGCACCGGTGTGAGCAACCACATATGCAGAAGGACGTCTCTCATCTCACAGAAGCGCGAACATCTTGGCGTTCAAGCACATGGCAGAAACAAGGTGTGAACAGATGCGCTGCTGCTATTTTCTCCGTTATGCATGCTTCGTTGTAGCTCTCTTGCAGGTCGCCGGCTTAGCGGCTTGCTTTGCGCGACTAGGACTGGGGAGTGAAGGAGATAGCGCCGGAAACCTTGCCTTTTGCCTTCTTCGGCGCTGGAACCTGGTTGCTGCGCCTTCTCTTTGTCCATGTGCACACACACGATTCCTCAGCGAAAACCATGCAGAAACCTTTCCACGAGCACCCAGGGATGTGCACCCAGCACCACGTGCACGCACACGCAGCTAGAGAAAAGCACCTACCTTTTCACACACTGATGCCTAAGCAAACGCGTGGCCACACACACGCACACATCCGCAAGCGCGCCTACTCCCATCTATTGAGGGAAAGACGGACGAGCAACGTCCTGACAGGCTTGAGGGGAAAAACGTCCGTTGATGGTTGGCGTACTGCACGCCCGCCTACGGGGCTGCAGGGGAATCCACATTTGGAAGGTACCTGAAGATGTGTGCCTGTTCTTGGAGCTCCGCTAGTAGGGTAGCAAAGACACTCGTAGGCAGTACTGAATGCTGCTCCGTGCTACTTCTCCTCCGCTGGCAAATGCTTCACAGTCGCCCGAGGAGAGACGTTTAACAATCGATCTCCAAGAGAAACGAAACACATGATGCCATAAGGCGAAAGAATAGCAGGGCATCTCTTCACAAGCTTGTCCCTGATCTATAGTTGAGGGCAAACACTTGTGTGCTTGTGGGAGAGCCTGTGTCTTTCCTGGAAGCGTTTGGGAGTTTTGCTCAGACGCGTGTTTCCTCAAGTTCAAGAATCAAGATCTAGGATACCTGCAGACAGGTGCCTGTTTGTGTGGAGACAGTCTGTTTGAAACTGTGTTCCTCAGCGCCCGCTCTTTCTCCCCGTCGCTCCACACGCCTGGGAGTCCCTTTCTTTCTCTCCACAAGCACGTGTGTTGACTTCGTCGCACATGTGCATCTGCACAAGCGTTGAGCTCAGCAGAGTGTGTCTCTTGACACTTGATGTGCGTTGGCTGTGTCTGCGTGCTCCAGTGAAGAGAGAAACGGGAAATCATCTTGGTAGAGGCAACAAAGCAAAAGCGAGGCAGGATTGACATCTGCTCAACAGAGACGGATTCCCTGCGCTGACACAGTTCACAGTTACACGAGAAGCAATCTGAGCGGTCCATCGACCGGAGACGTGTTTCCCAAGAGGTCGTTTAGCGAGTGAACAGCAGTGTGCGCGACTTTCAGGAGTGTGCCTGGAAAGTGCCAGAATCACCAGAGCATCTGTGCAAAAGCTGCTGCC
The DNA here is from genome assembly GCF_037038585.1 of Patagioenas fasciata. NCBI lineage: Eukaryota > Metazoa > Chordata > Aves > Columbiformes > Columbidae > Patagioenas > Patagioenas fasciata. The sequence continues at coordinate 21,973,949 of NC_092524.1, forward strand.
TCTGTGACCGCATTGAGGCACGTTCCCGTGTCTGCGAGTATATAGACGGCTCTTTCGCGTTCGCTCCGAGGGAAACGGTCCGCTATTGCTTCTGTGCGTACAGACGCGATTCCCTTGTCTCTTGCGAACACAGGGAACTCTGTGCATCCAAATCTACAGGCTAAGGACGCGTCTGCATATGTTTTGGTGAACAATCGAGTGTGCGTGTTCTGACAGCTGCCTCTATGCAGACGTCTCCACAGAGCCACTTCTGAATGCCCCGCAGCCCAGGACTGAATGGATACACTAACAAGTGCACCGGTGTGAGCAACCACATATGCAGAAGGACGTCTTTCATCTCACAGAAGCGCGAACGTCTTGGCGTTCAAGCACATGGCAGAAACAAGGTGTGAACAGATGAGCTGCTGCTATTTTCTCCGTTCGGCATGCTTCGTTGTAGCTCTCTTGCCGGTCGCCGGCTTAGCGGCTTGCTTTGCGCGACTAGGACTGGGGAGTGAAGGAGATAGCGCCGGAAACCTTGCCTTTTGCCTTCTTCGGCGCTGGAACCTGGTTGCTGCGCCTTCTCTTTGTCCATGTGCACACACACGATTCCTCAGCGAAAACCATTCAGAAACCTTACCTCGAGCACCCAGGGATGTGCACCCAGCACCACGTGCACGCACACGCAGCTAGAGAAAAGCACCTACCTTTTCACACACTGATGCCTAAGCAAACGCGTGGCCACACACACGCACACATCCGCAAGCGCGCCTACTCCCATCTATTGAGGGAAAGACGGACGAGCAACGTCCTGACAGGCTTGAGGGGAAAAACGTCCGTTGATGGTTGGCGTACTGCACGCCCGCCTACGGGGCTGCAGGGGAATCCACATTTGGAAGGTACCTGAAGATGTGTGCCTGTTCTTGGAGCTCCGCTAGTAGGGTAGCAAAGACACTCGTAGGCAGTACTGAATGCTGCTCCGTGCTACTTCTCCTCCGCTGGCAAATGCTTCACAGTCGCCCGAGGAAAGACGTTTAACAATCGATCTCCAAGAGAAACGAAACACATGATGCCATAAGGCGAAAGAATAGCAGGGCATCTCTTCACAAGCTTGTCCCTGATCTATAGCTGAGGGCAAACACTTGTGTGCTTGTGGGAGAGCCTGTGTCTTTCCTGGAAGCGTTTGGGAGTTTTGCTCAGACGCGTGTTTCCTCAAGTTCAAGAATCAAGATCTAGGATACCTGCAGACAGGTGCCTGTTTGTGTGGAGACAGTCTGTTTGAAACTGTGTTCCTCAGCGCCCGCTCTTTCTCCCCGTCGCTCCACACGCCTGGGAGTCCCTTTCTTTCTCTCCACAAGCACGTGTGTTGACTTCGTCGCACATGTGCATCTGCACAAGCGTTGAGCTCAGCAGAGTGTGTCTCTTGACACTTGATGTGCGTTGGCTGTGTCTGCGTGCTCCAGTGAAGAGAGAAACGGGAAATCATCTTGGTAGAGGCAACAAAGCAAAAGCGAGGCAGGATTGACATCTGCTCAACAGAGACGGATTCCCTGCGCTGACACAGTTCACAGTTACACGAGAAGCAATCTGAGCGGTCCATCGACCGGAGACGTGTTTCCCAAGAGGTCGTTTAGCGAGTGAACAGCAGTGTGCGCGACTTTCAGGAGTGTGCGTGGAAAGTGCCAGAATCACCAGAGCATCTGTGCAAAAGCTGCTGCCTCTGTGACCGCATTGAGGCACGTTCCCGTGTCTGCGAGTATATAGACGGCTCTTTCGCGTTCGCTCCGAGGGAAACGGTCCGCTATTGCTTCTGTGCGTACAGACGCGATTCCCTTGTCTCTTGCGAACACAGGGAACTCTGTGCATCCAAATCTACAGGCTAAGGACGCGTCTGCATATGTTTTGGTGAACAATCGAGTGTGCGTGTTCTGACAGCTGCCTCTATGCAGACGTCTCCACAGAGCCACTTCTGAATGCCCCGCAGCCCAGGACTGAATGGATACACTAACAAGTGCACCGGTGTGAGCAACCACATATGCAGAAGGACGTCTTTCATCTCACAGAAGCACGAACGTCTTGGCGTTCAAGCACATGGCAGAAACAAGGTGTGAACAGATGCGCTGCTGCTATTTTCTCCGTTCGGCATGCTTCGTTGTAGCTCTCTTGCCGGTCGCCGGCTTAGCGGCTTGCTTTGCGCGACTAGGACTGGGGAGTGAAGGAGATAGCGCCGGAAACCTTGCCTTTTGCCTTCTTCGGCGCTGGAACCTGGTTGCTGCGCCTTCTCTTTGTCCATGTGCACACACACGATTCCTCAGCGAAAACCATGCAGAAACCTTACCTCGAGCACCCAGGGATGTGCACCCAGCACCACGTGCACGCACACGCAGCTAGAGAAAAGCACCTACCTTTTCACACACTGATGCCTAAGCAAACGCGTGGCCACACACACGCACACATCCGCAAGCGCGCCTACTCCCATCTATTGAGGGAAAGACGGACGAGCAACGTCCTGACAGGCTTGAGGGGAAAAACGTCCGTTGATGGTTGGCGTACTGCACGCCCGCCTACGGGGCTGCAGGGGAATCCACATTTGGAAGGTACCTGAAGATGTGTGCCTGTTCTTGGAGCTCCGCTAGTAGGGTAGCAAAGACACTCGTAGGCAGTACTGAATGCTGCTCCGTGCTACTTCTCCTCCGCTGGCAAATGCTTCACAGTCGCCCGAGGAAAGACGTTTAACAATCGATCTCCAAGAGAAACGAAACACATGATGCCATAAGGCGAAAGAATAGCAGGGCATCTCTTCACAAGCTTGTCCCTGATCTATAGCTGAGGGCAAACACTTGTGTGCTTGTGGGAGAGCCTGTGTCTTTCCTGGAAGCGTTTGGGAGTTTTGCTCAGACGCGTGTTTCCTCAAGTTCAAGAATCAAGATCTAGGATACCTGCAGACACGTGCCTGTTTGTGTGGAGACAGTCTGTTTGAAACTGTGTTCCTCAGCGCCCGCTCTTTCTCCCCGTCGCTCCACACGCCTGGGAGTCCCTTTCTTTCTCTCCACAAGCACGTGTGTTGACTTCGTCGCACATGTGCATCTGCACAAGCGTTGAGCTCAGCAGAGTGTGTCTCTTGACACTTGATGTGCGTTGGCTGTGTCTGCGTGCTCCAGTGAAGAGAGAAACGGGAAATCATCTTGGTAGAGGCAACAAAGCAAAAGCGAGGCAGGATTGACATCTGCTCAACAGAGACGGATTCCCTGCGCTGACACAGTTCACAGTTACACGAGAAGCAATCTGAGCGGTCCATCGACCGGAGACGTGTTTCCCAAGAGGTCGTTTAGCGAGTGAACAGCAGTGTGCGCGACTTTCAGGAGTGTGCGTGGAAAGTGCCAGAATCACCAGAGCATCTGTGCAAAAGCTGCTGCCTCTGTGACCGCATTGAGGCACGTTCCCGTGTCTGCGAGTATATAGACGGCTCTTTCGCGTTCGCTCCGAGGGAAACGGTCCGCTATTGCTTCTGTGCGTACAGACGCGATTCCCTTGTCTCTTGCGAACACAGGGAACTCTGTGCATCCAAATCTACAGGCTAAGGACGCGTCTGCATATGTTTTGGTGAACAATCGAGTGTGCGTGTTCTGACAGCTGCCTCTATGCAGACGTCTCCACAGAGCCACTTCTGAATGCCCCGCAGCCCAGGACTGAATGGATACACTAACAAGTGCACCGGTGTGAGCAACCACATATGCAGAAGGACGTCTTTCATCTCACAGAAGCGCGAACGTCTTGGCGTTCAAGCACATGGCAGAAACAAGGTGTGAACAGATGCGCTGCTGCTATTTTCTCCCTTCGGCATGCTTCGTTGTAGCTCTCTTGCCGGTCGCCGGCTTAGCGGCTTGCTTTGCGCGACTAGGACTGGGGAGTGAAGGAGATAGCGCCGGAAACCTTGCCTTTTGCCTTCTTCGGCGCTGGAACCTGGTTGCTGCGCCTTCTCTTTGTCCATGTGCACACACACGATTCCTCAGCGAAAACCATGCAGAAACCTTACCTCGAGCACCCAGGGATGTGCACCCAGCACCACGTGCACGCACACGCAGCTAGAGAAAAGCACCTACCTTTTCACACACTGATGCCTAAGCAAACGCGTGGCCACACACACGCACACATCCGCAAGCGCGCCTACTCCCATCTATTGAGGGAAAGACGGACGAGCAACGTCCTGACAGGCTTGAGGGGAAAAACGTCCGTTGATGGTTGGCGTACTGCACGCCCGCCTACGGGGCTGCAGGGGAATCCACATTTGGAAGGTACCTGAAGATGTGTGCCTGTTCTTGGAGCTCCGCTAGTAGGGTAGCAAAGACACTCGTAGGCAGTACTGAATGCTGCTCCGTGCTACTTCTCCTCCGCTGGCAAATGCTTCACAGTGGCCCGAGGAAAGACGTTTAACAATCGATCTCCAAGAGAAACGAAACACATGATGCCATAAGGCGAAAGAATAGCAGGGCATCTCTTCACAAGCTTGTCCCTGATCTATAGCTGAGGGCAAACACTTGTGTGCTTGTGGGAGAGCCTGTGTCTTTCCTGGAAGCGTTTGGGAGTTTTGCTCAGACGCGTGTTTCCTCAAGTTCAAGAATCAAGATCTAGGATACCTGCAGACAGGTGCCTGTTTGTGTGGAGACAGTCTGTTTGAAACTGTGTTCCTCAGCGCCCGCTCTTTCTCCCCGTCGCTCCACACGCCTGGGAGTCCCTTTCTTTCTCTCCACAAGCACGTGTGTTGACTTCGTCGCACATGTGCATCTGCACAAGCGTTGAGCTCAGCAGAGTGTGTCTCTTGACACTTGATGTGCGTTGGCTGTGTCTGCGTGCTCCAGTGAAGAGAGAAACGGGAAATCATCTTGGTAGAGGCAACAAAGCAAAAGCGAGGCAGGATTGACATCTGCTCAACAGAGACGGATTCCCTGCGCTGACACAGTTCACAGTTACACGAGAAGCAATCTGAGCGGTCCATCGACCGGAGACGTGTTTCCCAAGAGGTCGTTTAGCGAGTGAACAGCAGTGTGCGCGACTTTCAGGAGTGTGCGTGGAAAGTGCCAGAATCACCAGAGCATCTGTGCAAAAGCTGCTGCCTCTGTGACCGCATTGAGGCACGTTCCCGTGTCTGCGAGTATATAGACGGCTCTTTCGCGTTCGCTCCGAGGGAAACGGTCCGCTATTGCTTCTGTGCGTACAGACGCGATTCCCTTGTCTCTTGCGAACACAGGGAACTCTGTGCATCCAAATCTACAGGCTAAGGACGCGTCTGCATATGTTTTGGTGAACAATCGAGTGTGCGTGTTCTGACAGCTGCCTCTATGCAGACGTCTCCACAGAGCCACTTCTGAATGCCCCGCAGCCCAGGACTGAATGGATACACTAACAAGTGCACCGGTGTGAGCAACCACATATGCAGAAGGACGTCTTTCATCTCACAGAAGCGCGAACGTCTTGGCGTTCAAGCACATGGCAGAAACAAGGTGTGAACAGATGCGCTGCTGCTATTTTCTCCCTTCGGCATGCTTCGTTGTAGCTCTCTTGCCGGTCGCCGGCTTAGCGGCTTGCTTTGCGCGACTAGGACTGGGGAGTGAAGGAGATAGCGCCGGAAACCTTGCCTTTTGCCTTCTTCGGCGCTGGAACCTGGTTGCTGCGCCTTCTCTTTGTCCATGTGCACACACACGATTCCTCAGCGAAAACCATGCAGAAACCTTTCCACGAGCACCCAGGGATGTGCACCCAGCACCACGTGCACGCACACGCAGCTAGAGAAAAGCACCTACCTTTTCACACACTGATGCCTAAGCAAACGCGTGGCCACACACACGCACACATCCGCAAGCGCGCCTACTCCCATCTATTGAGGGAAAGACGGACGAGCAACGTCCTGACAGGCTTGAGGGGAAAAACGTCCGTTGATGGTTGGCGTACTGCACGCCCGCCTACGGGGCTGCAGGGGAATCCACATTTGGAAGGTACCTGAAGATGTGTGCCTGTTCTTGGAGCTCCGCTAGTAGGGTAGCAAAGACACTCGTAGGCAGTACTGAATGCTGCTCCGTGCTACTTCTCCTCCGCTGGCAAATGCTTCACAGTCGCCCGAGGAAAGACGTTTAACAATCGATCTCCAAGAGAAACGAAACACATGATGCCATAAGGCGAAAGAATAGCAGGGCATCTCTTCACAAGCTTGTCCCTGATCTATAGTTGAGGGCAAACACTTGTGTGCTTGTGGGAGAGCCTGTGTCTTTCCTGGAGGCGTTTGGGAGTTTTGCTCAGACGCGTGTTTCCTCAAGTTTCAAGAATCAAGATCTAGGATACCTGCAGACAGGTGCCTGTTTGTGTGGAGACAGTCTGTTTGAAACTGTGTTCCTCAGCGCCCGCTCTTTCTCCCCGTCGCTCCACACGCCTGGGAGTCCCTTTCTTTCTCTCCACAAGCACGTGTGTTGACTTCGTCGCACATGTGCATCTGCACAAGCGTTGAGCTCAGCAGAGCGTGTCTCTTGACACTTGATGTGCGTTGGCTGTGTCTGCGTGCTCCAGTGAAGAGAGAAACGGGAAATCATCTTGGTAGAGGCAACAAAGCAAAAGCGAGGCAGGATTGACATCTGCTCAACAGAGACGGATTCCCTGCGCTGACACAGTTCACAGTTACACGAGAAGCAATCTGAGCGGTCCATCGACCGGAGACGTGTTTCCCAAGAGGTCGTTTAGCGAGTGAACAGCAGTGTGCGCGACTTTCAGGAGTGTGCCTGGAAAGTGCCAGAATCACCAGAGCATCTGTGCAAAAGCTGCTGCCTCTGTGACCGCATTGAGGCACGTTCCCGTGTCTGCGAGTATATAGACGGCTCTTTCGCGTTCGCTCCGAGGGAAACGGTCCGCTATTGCTTCTGTGCGTACAGACGCGATTCCCTTGTCTCTTGCGAACACAGGGAACTCTGTGCATCCAAATCTACAGGCTAAGGACGCGTCTGCATATGTTTTGGTGAACAATCGAGTGTGCGTGTTCTGACAGCTGCCTCTATGCAGACGTCTCCACAGAGCCACTTCTGAATGCCCCGCAGCCCAGGACTGAATGGATACACTAACAAGTGCACCGGTGTGAGCAACCACATATGCAGAAGGACGTCTTTCATCTCACAGAAGCGCGAACGTCTTGGCGTTCAAGCACATGGCAGAAACAAGGTGTGAACAGATGAGCTGCTGCTATTTTCTCCGTTCGGCATGCTTCGTTGTAGCTCTCTTGCCGGTCGCCGGCTTAGCGGCTTGCTTTGCGCGACTAGGACTGGGGAGTGAAGGAGATAGCGCCGGAAACCTTGCCTTTTGCCTTCTTCGGCGCTGGAACCTGGTTGCTGCGCCTTCTCTTTGTCCATGTGCACACACACGATTCCTCAGCGAAAACCATGCAGAAACCTTTCCACGAGCACCCAGGGATGTGCACCCAGCACCACGTGCACGCACACGCAGCTAGAGAAAAGCACCTACCTTTTCACACACTGATGCCTAAGCAAACGCGTGGCCACACACACGCACACATCCGCAAGCGCGCCTACTCCCATCTATTGAGGGAAAGACGGACGAGCAACGTCCTGACAGGCTTGAGGGGAAAAACGTCCGTTGATGGTTGGCGTACTGCACGCCCGCCTACGGGGCTGCAGGGGAATCCACATTTGGAAGGTACCTGAAGATGTGTGCCTGTTCTTGGAGCTCCGCTAGTAGGGTAGCAAAGACACTCGTAGGCAGTACTGAATGCTGCTCCGTGCTACTTCTCCTCCGCTGGCAAATGCTTCACAGTCGCCCGAGGAAAGACGTTTAACAATCGATCTCCAAGAGAAACGAAACACATGATGCCATAAGGCGAAAGAATAGCAGGGCATCTCTTCACAAGCTTGTCCCTGATCTATAGCTGAGGGCAAACACTTGTGTGCTTGTGGGAGAGCCTGTGTCTTTCCTGGAAGCGTTTGGGAGTTTTGCTCAGACGCGTGTTTCCTCAAGTTCAAGAATCAAGATCTAGGATACCTGCAGACAGGTGCCTGTTTGTGTGGAGACAGTCTGCTTGAAACTGTGTTCCTCAGCGCCCGCTCTTTCTCCCCGTCGCTCCACACGCCTGGGAGTCCCTTTCTTTCTCTCCACAAGCACGTGTGTTGACTTCGTCGCACATGTGCATCTGCACAAGCGTTGAGCTCAGCAGAGTGTGTCTCTTGACACTTGATGTGCGTTGGCTGTGTCTGCGTGCTCCAGTGAAGAGAGAAACGGGAAATCATCTTGGTAGAGGCAACAAAGCAAAAGCGAGGCAGGATTGACATCTGCTCAACAGAGACGGATTCCCTGCGCTGACACAGTTCACAGTTACACGAGAAGCAATCTGAGCGGTCCATCGACCGGAGACGTGTTTCCCAAGAGGTCGTTTAGCGAGTGAACAGCAGTGTGCGCGACTTTCAGGAGTGTGCGTGGAAAGTGCCAGAATCACCAGAGCATCTGTGCAAAAGCTGCTGCCTCTGTGACCGCATTGAGGCACGTTCCCGTGTCTGCGAGTATATAGACGGCTCTTTCGCGTTCGCTCCGAGGGAAACGGTCCGCTATTGCTTCTGTGCGTACAGACGCGATTCCCTTGTCTCTTGCGAACACAGGGAACTCTGTGCATCCAAATCTACCGGCTAAGGACGCGTCTGCATATGTTTTGGTGAACAATCGAGTGTGCGTGTTCTGACAGCTGCCTCTATGCAGACGTCTCCACAGAGCCACTTCTGAATGCCCCGCAGCCCAGGACTGAATGGATACACTAACAAGTGCACCGGTGTGAGCAACCACATATGCAGAAGGACGTCTTTCATCTCACAGAAGCGCGAACGTCTTGGCGTTCAAGCACATGGCAGAAACAAGGTGTGAACAGATGAGCTGCTGCTATTTTCTCCGTTCGGCATGCTTCGTTGTAGCTCTCTTGCCGGTCGCCGGCTTAGCGGCTTGCTTTGCGCGACTAGGACTGGGGAGTGAAGGAGATAGCGCCGGAAACCTTGCCTTTTGCCTTCTTCGGCGCTGGAACCTGGTTGCTGCGCCTTCTCTTTGTCCATGTGCACACACACGATTCCTCAGCGAAAACCATGCAGAAACCTTACCTCGAGCACCCAGGGATGTGCACCCAGCACCACGTGCACGCACACGCAGCTAGAGAAAAGCACCTACCTTTTCACACACTGATGCCTAAGCAAACGCGTGGCCACACACACGCACACATCCGCAAGCGCGCCTACTCCCATCTATTGAGGGAAAGACGGACGAGCAACGTCCTGACAGGCTTGAGGGGAAAAACGTCCGTTGATGGTTGGCGTACTGCACGCCCGCCTACGGGGCTGCAGGGGAATCCACATTTGGAAGGTACCTGAAGATGTGTGCCTGTTCTTGGAGCTCCGCTAGTAGGGTAGCAAAGACACTCGTAGGCAGTACTGAATGCTGCTCCGTGCTACTTCTCCTCCGCTGGCAAATGCTTCACAGTCGCCCGAGGAAAGACGTTTAACAATCGATCTCCAAGAGAAACGAAACACATGATGCCATAAGGCGAAAGAATAGCAGGGCATCTCTTCACAAGCTTGTCCCTGATCTATAGCTGAGGGCAAACACTTGTGTGCTTGTGGGAGAGCCTGTGTCTTTCCTGGAAGCGTTTGGGAGTTTTGCTCAGACGCGTGTTTCCTCAAGTTCAAGAATCAAGATCTAGGATACCTGCAGACAGGTGCCTGTTTGTGTGGAGACAGTCTGTTTGAAACTGTGTTCCTCAGCGCCCGCTCTTTCTCCCCGTCGCTCCACACGCCTGGGAGTCCCTTTCTTTCTCTCCACAAGCACGTGTGTTGACTTCGTCGCACATGTGCATCTGCACAAGCGTTGAGCTCAGCAGAGTGTGTCTCTTGACACTTGATGTGCGTTGGCTGTGTCTGCGTGCTCCAGTGAAGAGAGAAACGGGAAATCATCTTGGTAGAGGCAACAAAGCAAAAGCGAGGCAGGATTGACATCTGCTCAACAGAGACGGATTCCCTGCGCTGACACAGTTCACAGTTACACGAGAAGCAATCTGAGCGGTCCATCGACCGGAGACGTGTTTCCCAAGAGGTCGTTTAGCGAGTGAACAGCAGTGTGCGCGACTTTCAGGAGTGTGCGTGGAAAGTGCCAGAATCACCAGAGCATCTGTGCAAAAGCTGCTGCCTCTGTGACCGCATTGAGGCACGTTCCCGTGTCTGCGAGTATATAGACGGCTCTTTCGCGTTCGCTCCGAGGGAAACGGTCCGCTATTGCTTCTGTGCGTACAGACGCGATTCCCTTGTCTCTTGCGAACACAGGGAACTCTGTGCATCCAAATCTACAGGCTAAGGACGCGTCTGCATATGTTTTGGTGAACAATCGAGTGTGCGTGTTCTGACAGCTGCCTCTATGCAGACGTCTCCACAGAGCCACTTCTGAATGCCCCGCAGCCCAGGACTGAATGGATACACTAACAAGTGCACCGGTGTGAGCAACCACATATGCAGAAGGACGTCTTTCATCTCACAGAAGCACGAACGTCTTGGCGTTCAAGCACATGGCAGAAACAAGGTGTGAACAGATGCGCTGCTGCTATTTTCTCCGTTCGGCATGCTTCGTTGTAGCTCTCTTGCCGGTCGCCGGCTTAGCGGCTTGCTTTGCGCGACTAGGACTGGGGAGTGAAGGAGATAGCGCCGGAAACCTTGCCTTTTGCCTTCTTCGGCGCTGGAACCTGGTTGCTGCGCCTTCTCTTTGTCCATGTGCACACACACGATTCCTCAGCGAAAACCATGCAGAAACCTTACCTCGAGCACCCAGGGATGTGCACTCAGCACCACGTGCACGCACACGCAGCTAGAGAAAAGCACCTACCTTTTCACACACTGATGCCTAAGCAAACGCGTGGCCACACACACGCACACATCCGCAAGCGCGCCTACTCCCATCTATTGAGGGAAAGACGGACGAGCAACGTCCTGACAGGCTTGAGGGGAAAAACGTCCGTTGATGGTTGGCGTACTGCACGCCCGCCTACGGGGCTGCAGGGGAATCCACATTTGGAAGGTACCTGAAGATGTGTGCCTGTTCTTGGAGCTCCGCTAGTAGGGTAGCAAAGACACTCGTAGGCAGTACTGAATGCTGCTCCGTGCTACTTCTCCTCCGCTGGCAAATGCTTCACAGTCGCCCGAGGAAAGACGTTTAACAATCGATCTCCAAGAGAAACGAAACACATGATGCCATAAGGCGAAAGAATAGCAGGGCATCTCTTCACAAGCTTGTCCCTGATCTATAGCTGAGGGCAAACACTTGTGTGCTTGTGGGAGAGCCTGTGTCTTTCCTGGAAGCGTTTGGGAGTTTTGCTCAGACGCGTGTTTCCTCAAGTTCAAGAATCAAGATCTAGGATACCTGCAGACAGGTGCCTGTTTGTGTGGAGACAGTCTGCTTGAAACTGTGTTCCTCAGCGCCCGCTCTTTCTCCCCGTCGCTCCACACGCCTGGGAGTCCCTTTCTTTCTCTCCACAAGCACGTGTGTTGACTTCGTCGCACATGTGCATCTGCACAAGCGTTGAGCTCAGCAGAGTGTGTCTCTTGACACTTGATGTGCGTTGGCTGTGTCTGCGTGCTCCAGTGAAGAGAGAAACGGGAAATCATCTTGGTAGAGGCAACAAAGCAAAAGCGAGGCAGGATTGACATCTGCTCAACAGAGACGGATTCCCTGCGCTGACACAGTTCACAGTTACACGAGAAGCAATCTGAGCGGTCCATCGACCGGAGACGTGTTTCCCAAGAGGTCGTTTAGCGAGTGAACAGCAGTGTGCGCGACTTTCAGGAGTGTGCGTGGAAAGTGCCAGAATCACCAGAGCATCTGTGCAAAAGCTGCTGCCTCTGTGACCGCATTGAGGCACGTTCCCGTGTCTGCGAGTATATAGACGGCTCTTTCGCGTTCGCTCCGAGGGAAACGGTCCGCTATTGCTTCTGTGCGTACAGACGCGATTCCCTTGTCTCTTGCGAACACAGGGAACTCTGTGCATCCAAATCTACCGGCTAAGGACGCGTCTGCATATGTTTTGGTGAACAATCGAGTGTGCGTGTTCTGACAGCTGCCTCTATGCAGACGTCTCCACAGAGCCACTTCTGAATGCCCCGCAGCCCAGGACTGAATGGATACACTAACAAGTGCACCGGTGTGAGCAACCACATATGCAGAAGGACGTCTTTCATCTCACAGAAGCGCGAACGTCTTGGCGTTCAAGCACATGGCAGAAACAAGGTGTGAACAGATGAGCTGCTGCTATTTTCTCCGTTCGGCATGCTTCGTTGTAGCTCTCTTGCCGGTCGCCGGCTTAGCGGCTTGCTTTGCGCGACTAGGACTGGGGAGTGAAGGAGATAGCGCCGGAAACCTTGCCTTTTGCCTTCTTCGGCGCTGGAACCTGGTTGCTGCGCCTTCTCTTTGTCCATGTGCACACACACGATTCCTCAGCGAAAACCATTCAGAAACCTTACCTCGAGCACCCAGGGATGTGCACCCAGCACCACGTGCACGCACACGCAGCTAGAGAAAAGCACCTACCTTTTCACACACTGATGCCTAAGCAAACGCGTGGCCACACACACGCACACATCCGCAAGCGCGCCTACTCCCATCTATTGAGGGAAAGACGGACGAGCAACGTCCTGACAGGCTTGAGGGGAAAAACGTCCGTTGATGGTTGGCGTACTGCACGCCCGCCTACGGGGCTGCAGGGGAATCCACATTTGGAAGGTACCTGAAGATGTGTGCCTGTTCTTGGAGCTCCGCTAGTAGGGTAGCAAAGACACTCGTAGGCAGTACTGAATGCTGCTCCGTGCTACTTCTCCTCCGCTGGCAAATGCTTCACAGTCGCCCGAGGAAAGACGTTTAACAATCGATCTCCAAGAGAAACGAAACACATGATGCCATAAGGCGAAAGAATAGCAGGGCATCTCTTCACAAGCTTGTCCCTGATCTATAGCTGAGGGCAAACACTTGTGTGCTTGTGGGAGAGCCTGTGTCTTTCCTGGAAGCGTTTGGGAGTTTTGCTCAGACGCGTGTTTCCTCAAGTTCAAGAATCAAGATCTAGGATACCTGCAGACAGGTGCCTGTTTGTGTGGAGACAGTCTGTTTGAAACTGTGTTCCTCAGCGCCCGCTCTTTCTCCCCGTCGCTCCACACGCCTGGGAGTCCCTTTCTTTCTCTCCACAAGCACGTGTGTTGACTTCGTCGCACATGTGCATCTGCACAAGCGTTGAGCTCAGCAGAGTGTGTCTCTTGACACTTGATGTGCGTTGGCTGTGTCTGCGTGCTCCAGTGAAGAGAGAAACGGGAAATCATCTTGGTAGAGGCAACAAAGCAAAAGCGAGGCAGGATTGACATCTGCTCAACAGAGACGGATTCCCTGCGCTGACACAGTTCACAGTTACACGAGAAGCAATCTGAGCGGTCCATCGACCGGAGACGTGTTTCCCAAGAGGTCGTTTAGCGAGTGAACAGCAGTGTGCGCGACTTTCAGGAGTGTGCGTGGAAAGTGCCAGAATCACCAGAGCATCTGTGCAAAAGCTGCTGCCTCTGTGACCGCATTGAGGCACGTTCCCGTGTCTGCGAGTATATAGACGGCTCTTTCGCGTTCGCTCCGAGGGAAACGGTCCGCTATTGCTTCTGTGCGTACAGACGCGATTCCCTTGTCTCTTGCGAACACAGGGAACTCTGTGCATCCAAATCTACAGGCTAAGGACGCGTCTGCATATGTTTTGGTGAACAATCGAGTGTGCGTGTTCTGACAGCTGCCTCTATGCAGACGTCTCCACAGAGCCACTTCTGAATGCCCCGCAGCCCAGGACTGAATGGATACACTAACAAGTGCACCGGTGTGAGCAACCACATATGCAGAAGGACGTCTTTCATCTCACAGAAGCACGAACGTCTTGGCGTTCAAGCACATGGCAGAAACAAGGTGTGAACAGATGCGCTGCTGCTATTTTCTCCGTTCGGCATGCTTCGTTGTAGCTCTCTTGCCGGTCGCCGGCTTAGCGGCTTGCTTTGCGCGACTAGGACTGGGGAGTGAAGGAGATAGCGCCGGAAACCTTGCCTTTTGCCTTCTTCGGCGCTGGAACCTGGTTGCTGCGCCTTCTCTTTGTCCATGTGCACACACACGATTCCTCAGCGAAAACCATGCAGAAACCTTACCTCGAGCACCCAGGGATGTGCACCCAGCACCACGTGCACGCACACGCAGCTAGAGAAAAGCACCTACCTTTTCACACACTGATGCCTAAGCAAACGCGTGGCCACACACACGCACACATCCGCAAGCGCGCCTACTCCCATCTATTGAGGGAAAGACGGACGAGCAACGTCCTGACAGGCTTGAGGGGAAAAACGTCCGTTGATGGTTGGCGTACTGCACGCCCGCCTACGGGGCTGCAGGGGAATCCACATTTGGAAGGTACCTGAAGATGTGTGCCTGTTCTTGGAGCTCCGCTAGTAGGGTAGCAAAGACACTCGTAGGCAGTACTGAATGCTGCTCCGTGCTACTTCTCCTCCGCTGGCAAATGCTTCACAGTCGCCCGAGGAAAGACGTTTAACAATCGATCTCCAAGAGAAACGAAACACATGATGCCATAAGGCGAAAGAATAGCAGGGCATCTCTTCACAAGCTTGTCCCTGATCTATAGCTGAGGGCAAACACTTGTGTGCTTGTGGGAGAGCCTGTGTCTTTCCTGGAAGCGTTTGGGAGTTTTGCTCAGACGCGTGTTTCCTCAAGTTCAAGAATCAAGATCTAGGATACCTGCAGACACGTGCCTGTTTGTGTGGAGACAGTCTGTTTGAAACTGTGTTCCTCAGCGCCCGCTCTTTCTCCCCGTCGCTCCACACGCCTGGGAGTCCCTTTCTTTCTCTCCACAAGCACGTGTGTTGACTTCGTCGCACATGTGCATCTGCACAAGCGTTGAGCTCAGCAGAGTGTGTCTCTTGACACTTGATGTGCGTTGGCTGTGTCTGCGTGCTCCAGTGAAGAGAGAAACGGGAAATCATCTTGGTAGAGGCAACAAAGCAAAAGCGAGGCAGGATTGACATCTGCTCAACAGAGACGGATTCCCTGCGCTGACACAGTTCACAGTTACACGAGAAGCAATCTGAGCGGTCCATCGACCGGAGACGTGTTTCCCAAGAGGTCGTTTAGCGAGTGAACAGCAGTGTGCGCGACTTTCAGGAGTGTGCGTGGAAAGTGCCAGAATCACCAGAGCATCTGTGCAAAAGCTGCTGCCTCTGTGACCGCATTGAGGCACGTTCCCGTGTCTGCGAGTATATAGACGGCTCTTTCGCGTTCGCTCCGAGGGAAACGGTCCGCTATTGCTTCTGTGCGTACAGACGCGATTCCCTTGTCTCTTGCGAACACAGGGAACTCTGTGCATCCAAATCTACCGGCTAAGGACGCGTCTGCATATGTTTTGGTGAACAATCGAGTGTGCGTGTTCTGACAGCTGCCTCTATGCAGACGTCTCCACAGAGCCACTTCTGAATGCCCCGCAGCCCAGGACTGAATGGATACACTAACAAGTGCACCGGTGTGAGCAACCACATATGCAGAAGGACGTCTTTCATCTCACAGAAGCGCGAACGTCTTGGCGTTCAAGCACATGGCAGAAACAAGGTGTGAACAGATGAGCTGCTGCTATTTTCTCCGTTCGGCATGCTTCGTTGTAGCTCTCTTGCCGGTCGCCGGCTTAGCGGCTTGCTTTGCGCGACTAGGACTGGGGAGTGAAGGAGATAGCGCCGGAAACCTTGCCTTTTGCCTTCTTCGGCGCTGGAACCTGGTTGCTGCGCCTTCTCTTTGTCCATGTGCACACACACGATTCCTCAGCGAAAACCATTCAGAAACCTTACCTCGAGCACCCAGGGATGTGCACCCAGCACCACGTGCACGCACACGCAGCTAGAGAAAAGCACCTACCTTTTCACACACTGATGCCTAAGCAAACGCGTGGCCACACACACGCACACATCCGCAAAGCGCGCCTACTCCCATCTATTGAGGGAAAGACGGACGAGCAACGTCCTGACAGGCTTGAGGGGAAAAACGTCCGTTGATGGTTGGCGTACTGCACGCCCGCCTACGGGGCTGCAGGGGAATCCACATTTGGAAGGTACCTGAAGATGTGTGCCTGTTCTTGGAGCTCCGCTAGTAGGGTAGCAAAGACACTCGTAGGCAGTACTGAATGCTGCTCCGTGCTACTTCTCCTCCGCTGGCAAATGCTTCACAGTCGCCCGAGGAAAGACGTTTAACAATCGATCTCCAAGAGAAACGAAACACATGATGCCATAAGGCGAAAGAATAGCAGGGCATCTCTTCACAAGCTTGTCCCTGATCTATAGCTGAGGGCAAACACTTGTGTGCTTGTGGGAGAGCCTGTGTCTTTCCTGGAAGCGTTTGGGAGTTTTGCTCAGACGCGTGTTTCCTCAAGTTCAAGAATCAAGATCTAGGATACCTGCAGACAGGTGCCTGTTTGTGTGGAGACAGTCTGTTTGAAACTGTGTTCCTCAGCGCCCGCTCTTTCTCCCCGTCGCTCCACACGCCTGGGAGTCCCTTTCTTTCTCTCCACAAGCACGTGTGTTGACTTCGTCGCACATGTGCATCTGCACAAGCGTTGAGCTCAGCAGAGTGTGTCTCTTGACACTTGATGTGCGTTGGCTGTGTCTGCGTGCTCCAGTGAAGAGAGAAACGGGAAATCATCTTGGTAGAGGCAACAAAGCAAAAGCGAGGCAGGATTGACATCTGCTCAACAGAGACGGATTCCCTGCGCTGACACAGTTCACAGTTACACGAGAAGCAATCTGAGCGGTCCATCGACCGGAGACGTGTTTCCCAAGAGGTCGTTTAGCGAGTGAACAGCAGTGTGCGCGACTTTCAGGAGTGTGCGTGGAAAGTGCCAGAATCACCAGAGCATCTGTGCAAAAGCTGCTGCCTCTGTGACCGCATTGAGGCACGTTCCCGTGTCTGCGAGTATATAGACGGCTCTTTCGCGTTCGCTCCGAGGGAAACGGTCCGCTATTGCTTCTGTGCGTACAGACGCGATTCCCTTGTCTCTTGCGAACACAGGGAACTCTGTGCATCCAAATCTACAGGCTAAGGACGCGTCTGCATATGTTTTGGTGAACAATCGAGTGTGCGTGTTCTGACAGCTGCCTCTATGCAGACGTCTCCACAGAGCCACTTCTGAATGCCCCGCAGCCCAGGACTGAATGGATACACTAACAAGTGCACCGGTGTGAGCAACCACATATGCAGAAGGACGTCTTTCATCTCACAGAAGCACGAACGTCTTGGCGTTCAAGCACATGGCAGAAACAAGGTGTGAACAGATGCGCTGCTGCTATTTTCTCCGTTCGGCATGCTTCGTTGTAGCTCTCTTGCCGGTCGCCGGCTTAGCGGCTTGCTTTGCGCGACTAGGACTGGGGAGTGAAGGAGATAGCGCCGGAAACCTTGCCTTTTGCCTTCTTCGGCGCTGGAACCTGGTTGCTGCGCCTTCTCTTTGTCCATGTGCACACACACGATTCCTCAGCGAAAACCATGCAGAAACCTTACCTCGAGCACCCAGGGATGTGCACCCAGCACCACGTGCACGCACACGCAGCTAGAGAAAAGCACCTACCTTTTCACACACTGATGCCTAAGCAAACGCGTGGCCACACACACGCACACATCCGCAAGCGCGCCTACTCCCATCTATTGAGGGAAAGACGGACGAGCAACGTCCTGACAGGCTTGAGGGGAAAAACGTCCGTTGATGGTTGGCGTACTGCACGCCCGCCTACGGGGCTGCAGGGGAATCCACATTTGGAAGGTACCTGAAGATGTGTGCCTGTTCTTGGAGCTCCGCTAGTAGGGTAGCAAAGACACTCGTAGGCAGTACTGAATGCTGCTCCGTGCTACTTCTCCTCCGCTGGCAAATGCTTCACAGTCGCCCGAGGAAAGACGTTTAACAATCGATCTCCAAGAGAAACGAAACACATGATGCCATAAGGCGAAAGAATAGCAGGGCATCTCTTCACAAGCTTGTCCCTGATCTATAGCTGAGGGCAAACACTTGTGTGCTTGTGGGAGAGCCTGTGTCTTTCCTGGAAGCGTTTGGGAGTTTTGCTCAGACGCGTGTTTCCTCAAGTTCAAGAATCAAGATCTAGGATACCTGCAGACAGGTGCCTGTTTGTGTGGAGACAGTCTGCTTGAAACTGTGTTCCTCAGCGCCCGCTCTTTCTCCCCGTCGCTCCACACGCCTGGGAGTCCCTTTCTTTCTCTCCACAAGCACGTGTGTTGACTTCGTCGCACATGTGCATCTGCACAAGCGTTGAGCTCAGCAGAGTGTGTCTCTTGACACTTGATGTGCGTTGGCTGTGTCTGCGTGCTCCAGTGAAGAGAGAAACGGGAAATCATCTTGGTAGAGGCAACAAAGCAAAAGCGAGGCAGGATTGACATCTGCTCAACAGAGACGGATTCCCTGCGCTGACACAGTTCACAGTTACACGAGAAGCAATCTGAGCGGTCCATCGACCGGAGACGTGTTTCCCAAGAGGTCGTTTAGCGAGTGAACAGCAGTGTGCGCGACTTTCAGGAGTGTGCGTGGAAAGTGCCAGAATCACCAGAGCATCTGTGCAAAAGCTGCTGCCTCTGTGACCGCATTGAGGCACGTTCCCGTGTCTGCGAGTATATAGACGGCTCTTTCGCGTTCGCTCCGAGGGAAACGGTCCGCTATTGCTTCTGTGCGTACAGACGCGATTCCCTTGTCTCTTGCGAACACAGGGAACTCTGTGCATCCAAATCTACCGGCTAAGGACGCGTCTGCATATGTTTTGGTGAACAATCGAGTGTGCGTGTTCTGACAGCTGCCTCTATGCAGACGTCTCCACAGAGCCACTTCTGAATGCCCCGCAGCCCAGGACTGAATGGATACACTAACAAGTGCACCGGTGTGAGCAACCACATATGCAGAAGGACGTCTTTCATCTCACAGAAGCGCGAACGTCTTGGCGTTCAAGCACATGGCAGAAACAAGGTGTGAACAGATGAGCTGCTGCTATTTTCTCCGTTCGGCATGCTTCGTTGTAGCTCTCTTGCCGGTCGCCGGCTTAGCGGCTTGCTTTGCGCGACTAGGACTGGGGAGTGAAGGAGATAGCGCCGGAAACCTTGCCTTTTGCCTTCTTCGGCGCTGGAACCTGGTTGCTGCGCCTTCTCTTTGTCCATGTGCACACACACGATTCCTCAGCGAAAACCATTCAGAAACCTTACCTCGAGCACCCAGGGATGTGCACCCAGCACCACGTGCACGCACACGCAGCTAGAGAAAAGCACCTACCTTTTCACACACTGATGCCTAAGCAAACGCGTGGCCACACACACGCACACATCCGCAAGCGCGCCTACTCCCATCTATTGAGGGAAAGACGGACGAGCAACGTCCTGACAGGCTTGAGGGGAAAAACGTCCGTTGATGGTTGGCGTACTGCACGCCCGCCTACGGGGCTGCAGGGGAATCCACATTTGGAAGGTACCTGAAGATGTGTGCCTGTTCTTGGAGCTCCGCTAGTAGGGTAGCAAAGACACTCGTAGGCAGTACTGAATGCTGCTCCGTGCTACTTCTCCTCCGCTGGCAAATGCTTCACAGTCGCCCGAGGAAAGACGTTTAACAATCGATCTCCAAGAGAAACGAAACACATGATGCCATAAGGCGAAAGAATAGCAGGGCATCTCTTCACAAGCTTGTCCCTGATCTATAGCTGAGGGCAAACACTTGTGTGCTTGTGGGAGAGCCTGTGTCTTTCCTGGAAGCGTTTGGGAGTTTTGCTCAGACGCGTGTTTCCTCAAGTTCAAGAATCAAGATCTAGGATACCTGCAGACAGGTGCCTGTTTGTGTGGAGACAGTCTGTTTGAAACTGTGTTCCTCAGCGCCCGCTCTTTCTCCCCGTCGCTCCACACGCCTGGGAGTCCCTTTCTTTCTCTCCACAAGCACGTGTGTTGACTTCGTCGCACATGTGCATCTGCACAAGCGTTGAGCTCAGCAGAGTGTGTCTCTTGACACTTGATGTGCGTTGGCTGTGTCTGCGTGCTCCAGTGAAGAGAGAAACGGGAAATCATCTTGGTAGAGGCAACAAAGCAAAAGCGAGGCAGGATTGACATCTGCTCAACAGAGACGGATTCCCTGCGCTGACACAGTTCACAGTTACACGAGAAGCAATCTGAGCGGTCCATCGACCGGAGACGTGTTTCCCAAGAGGTCGTTTAGCGAGTGAACAGCAGTGTGCGCGACTTTCAGGAGTGTGCGTGGAAAGTGCCAGAATCACCAGAGCATCTGTGCAAAAGCTGCTGCCTCTGTGACCGCATTGAGGCACGTTCCCGTGTCTGCGAGTATATAGACGGCTCTTTCGCGTTCGCTCCGAGGGAAACGGTCCGCTATTGCTTCTGTGCGTACAGACGCGATTCCCTTGTCTCTTGCGAACACAGGGAACTCTGTGCATCCAAATCTACAGGCTAAGGACGCGTCTGCATATGTTTTGGTGAACAATCGAGTGTGCGTGTTCTGACAGCTGCCTCTATGCAGACGTCTCCACAGAGCCACTTCTGAATGCCCCGCAGCCCAGGACTGAATGGATACACTAACAAGTGCACCGGTGTGAGCAACCACATATGCAGAAGGACGTCTTTCATCTCACAGAAGCACGAACGTCTTGGCGTTCAAGCACATGGCAGAAACAAGGTGTGAACAGATGCGCTGCTGCTATTTTCTCCGTTCGGCATGCTTCGTTGTAGCTCTCTTGCCGGTCGCCGGCTTAGCGGCTTGCTTTGCGCGACTAGGACTGGGGAGTGAAGGAGATAGCGCCGGAAACCTTGCCTTTTGCCTTCTTCGGCGCTGGAACCTGGTTGCTGCGCCTTCTCTTTGTCCATGTGCACACACACGATTCCTCAGCGAAAACCATGCAGAAACCTTACCTCGAGCACCCAGGGATGTGCACCCAGCACCACGTGCACGCACACGCAGCTAGAGAAAAGCACCTACCTTTTCACACACTGATGCCTAAGCAAACGCGTGGCCACACACACGCACACATCCGCAAGCGCGCCTACTCCCATCTATTGAGGGAAAGACGGACGAGCAACGTCCTGACAGGCTTGAGGGGAAAAACGTCCGTTGATGGTTGGCGTACTGCACGCCCGCCTACGGGGCTGCAGGGGAATCCACATTTGGAAGGTACCTGAAGATGTGTGCCTGTTCTTGGAGCTCCGCTAGTAGGGTAGCAAAGACACTCGTAGGCAGTACTGAATGCTGCTCCGTGCTACTTCTCCTCCGCTGGCAAATGCTTCACAGTCGCCCGAGGAAAGACGTTTAACAATCGATCTCCAAGAGAAACGAAACACATGATGCCATAAGGCGAAAGAATAGCAGGGCATCTCTTCACAAGCTTGTCCCTGATCTATAGCTGAGGGCAAACACTTGTGTGCTTGTGGGAGAGCCTGTGTCTTTCCTGGAAGCGTTTGGGAGTTTTGCTCAGACGCGTGTTTCCTCAAGTTCAAGAATCAAGATCTAGGATACCTGCAGACACGTGCCTGTTTGTGTGGAGACAGTCTGTTTGAAACTGTGTTCCTCAGCGCCCGCTCTTTCTCCCCGTCGCTCCACACGCCTGGGAGTCCCTTTCTTTCTCTCCACAAGCACGTGTGTTGACTTCGTCGCACATGTGCATCTGCACAAGCGTTGAGCTCAGCAGAGTGTGTCTCTTGACACTTGATGTGCGTTGGCTGTGTCTGCGTGCTCCAGTGAAGAGAGAAACGGGAAATCATCTTGGTAGAGGCAACAAAGCAAAAGCGAGGCAGGATTGACATCTGCTCAACAGAGACGGATTCCCTGCGCTGACACAGTTCACAGTTACACGAGAAGCAATCTGAGCGGTCCATCGACCGGAGACGTGTTTCCCAAGAGGTCGTTTAGCGAGTGAACAGCAGTGTGCGCGACTTTCAGGAGTGTGCCTGGAAAGTGCCAGAATCACCAGAGCATCTGTGCAAAAGCTGCTGCCTCTGTGACCGCATTGAGGCACGTTCCCGTGTCTGCGAGTATATAGACGGCTCTTTCGCGTTCGCTCCGAGGGAAACGGTCCGCTATTGCTTCTGTGCGTACAGACGCGATTCCCTTGTCTCTTGCGAACACAGGGAACTCTGTGCATCCAAATCTACAGGCTAAGGACGCGTCTGCATATGTTTTGGTGAACAATCGAGTGTGCGTGTTCTGACAGCTGCCTCTATGCAGACGTCTCCACAGAGCCACTTCTGAATGCCCCGCAGCCCAGGACTGAATGGATACACTAACAAGTGCACCGGTGTGAGCAACCACATATGCAGAAGGACGTCTTTCATCTCACAGAAGCGCGAACGTCTTGGCGTTCAAGCACATGGCAGAAACAAGGTGTGAACAGATGCGCTGCTGCTATTTTCTCCGTTCGGCATGCTTCGTTGTAGCTCTCTTGCCGGTCGCCGGCTTAGCGGCTTGCTTTGCGCGACTAGGACTGGGGAGTGAAGGAGATAGCGCCGGAAACCTTGCCTTTTGCCTTCTTCGGCGCTGGAACCTGGTTGCTGCGCCTTCTCTTTGTCCATGTGCACACACACGATTCCTCAGCGAAAACCATGCAGAAACCTTACCTCGAGCACCCAGGGATGTGCACCCAGCACCACGTGCACGCACACGCAGCTAGAGAAAAGCACCTACCTTTTCACACACTGATGCCTAAGCAAACGCGTGGCCACACACACGCACACATCCGCAAGCGCGCCTACTCCCATCTATTGAGGGAAAGACGGACGAGCAACGTCCTGACAGGCTTGAGGGGAAAAACGTCCGTTGATGGTTGGCGTACTGCACGCCCGCCTACGGGGCTGCAGGGGAATCCACATTTGGAAGGTACCTGAAGATGTGTGCCTGTTCTTGGAGCTCCGCTAGTAGGGTAGCAAAGACACTCGTAGGCAGTACTGAATGCTGCTCCGTGCTACTTCTCCTCCGCTGGCAAATGCTTCACAGTCGCCCGAGGAAAGACGTTTAACAATCGATCTCCAAGAGAAACGAAACACATGATGCCATAAGGCGAAAGAATAGCAGGGCATCTCTTCACAAGCTTGTCCCTGATCTATAGCTGAGGGCAAACACTTGTGTGCTTGTGGGAGAGCCTGTGTCTTTCCTGGAAGCGTTTGGGAGTTTTGCTCAGACGCGTGTTTCCTCAAGTTCAAGAATCAAGATCTAGGATACCTGCAGACACGTGCCTGTTTGTGTGGAGACAGTCTGTTTGAAACTGTGTTCCTCAGCGCCCGCTCTTTCTCCCCGTCGCTCCACACGCCTGGGAGTCCCTTTCTTTCTCTCCACAAGCACGTGTGTTGACTTCGTCGCACATGTGCATCTGCACAAGCGTTGAGCTCAGCAGAGTGTGTCTCTTGACACTTGATGTGCGTTGGCTGTGTCTGCGTGCTCCAGTGAAGAGAGAAACGGGAAATCATCTTGGTAGAGGCAACAAAGCAAAAGCGAGGCAGGATTGACATCTGCTCAACAGAGACGGATTCCCTGCGCTGACACAGTTCACAGTTACACGAGAAGCAATCTGAGCGGTCCATCGACCGGAGACGTGTTTCCCAAGAGGTCGTTTAGCGAGTGAACAGCAGTGTGCGCGACTTTCAGGAGTGTGCGTGGAAAGTGCCAGAATCACCAGAGCATCTGTGCAAAAGCTGCTGCCTCTGTGACCGCATTGAGGCACGTTCCCGTGTCTGCGAGTATATAGACGGCTCTTTCGCGTTCGCTCCGAGGGAAACGGTCCGCTATTGCTTCTGTGCGTACAGACGCGATTCCCTTGTCTCTTGCGAACACAGGGAACTCTGTGCATCCAAATCTACAGGCTAAGGACGCGTCTGCATATGTTTTGGTGAACAATCGAGTGTGCGTGTTCTGACAGCTGCCTCTATGCAGACGTCTCCACAGAGCCACTTCTGAATGCCCCGCAGCCCAGGACTGAATGGATACACTAACAAGTGCACCGGTGTGAGCAACCACATATGCAGAAGGACGTCTTTCATCTCACAGAAGCGCGAACGTCTTGGCGTTCAAGCACATGGCAGAAACAAGGTGTGAACAGATGCGCTGCTGCTATTTTCTCCCTTCGGCATGCTTCGTTGTAGCTCTCTTGCCGGTCGCCGGCTTAGCGGCTTGCTTTGCGCGACTAGGACTGGGGAGTGAAGGAGATAGCGCCGGAAACCTTGCCTTTTGCCTTCTTCGGCGCTGGAACCTGGTTGCTGCGCCTTCTCTTTGTCCATGTGCACACACACGATTCCTCAGCGAAAACCATGCAGAAACCTTTCCACGAGCACCCAGGGATGTGCACCCAGCACCACGTGCACGCACACGCAGCTAGAGAAAAGCACCTACCTTTTCACACACTGATGCCTAAGCAAACGCGTGGCCACACACACGCACACATCCGCAAGCGCGCCTACTCCCATCTATTGAGGGAAAGACGGACGAGCAACGTCCTGACAGGCTTGAGGGGAAAAACGTCCGTTGATGGTTGGCGTACTGCACGCCCGCCTACGGGGCTGCAGGGGAATCCACATTTGGAAGGTACCTGAAGATGTGTGCCTGTTCTTGGAGCTCCGCTAGTAGGGTAGCAAAGACACTCGTAGGCAGTACTGAATGCTGCTCCGTGCTACTTCTCCTCCGCTGGCAAATGCTTCACAGTCGCCCGAGGAAAGACGTTTAACAATCGATCTCCAAGAGAAACGAAACACATGATGCCATAAGGCGAAAGAATAGCAGGGCATCTCTTCACAAGCTTGTCCCTGATCTATAGCTGAGGGCAAACACTTGTGTGCTTGTGGGAGAGCCTGTGTCTTTCCTGGAAGCGTTTGGGAGTTTTGCTCAGACGCGTGTTTCCTCAAGTTCAAGAATCAAGATCTAGGATACCTGCAGACACGTGCCTGTTTGTGTGGAGACAGTCTGTTTGAAACTGTGTTCCTCAGCGCCCGCTCTTTCTCCCCGTCGCTCCACACGCCTGGGAGTCCCTTTCTTTCTCTCCACAAGCACGTGTGTTGACTTCGTCGCACATGTGCATCTGCACAAGCGTTGAGCTCAGCAGAGTGTGTCTCTTGACACTTGATGTGCGTTGGCTGTGTCTGCGTGCTCCAGTGAAGAGAGAAACGGGAAATCATCTTGGTAGAGGCAACAAAGCAAAAGCGAGGCAGGATTGACATCTGCTCAACAGAGACGGATTCCCTGCGCTGACACAGTTCACAGTTACACGAGAAGCAATCTGAGCGGTCCATCGACCGGAGACGTGTTTCCCAAGAGGTCGTTTAGCGAGTGAACAGCAGTGTGCGCGACTTTCAGGAGTGTGCGTGGAAAGTGCCAGAATCACCAGAGCATCTGTGCAAAAGCTGCTGCCTCTGTGACCGCATTGAGGCACGTTCCCGTGTCTGCGAGTATATAGACGGCTCTTTCGCGTTCGCTCCGAGGGAAACGGTCCGCTATTGCTTCTGTGCGTACAGACGCGATTCCCTTGTCTCTTGCGAACACAGGGAACTCTGTGCATCCAAATCTACAGGCTAAGGACGCGTCTGCATATGTTTTGGTGAACAATCGAGTGTGCGTGTTCTGACAGCTGCCTCTATGCAGACGTCTCCACAGAGCCACTTCTGAATGCCCCGCAGCCCAGGACTGAATGGATACACTAACAAGTGCACCGGTGTGAGCAACCACATATGCAGAAGGACGTCTTTCATCTCACAGAAGCGCGAACGTCTTGGCGTTCAAGCACATGGCAGAAACAAGGTGTGAACAGATGCGCTGCTGCTATTTTCTCCCTTCGGCATGCTTCGTTGTAGCTCTCTTGCCGGTCGCCGGCTTAGCGGCTTGCTTTGCGCGACTAGGACTGGGGAGTGAAGGAGATAGCGCCGGAAACCTTGCCTTTTGCCTTCTTCGGCGCTGGAACCTGGTTGCTGCGCCTTCTCTTTGTCCATGTGCACACACACGATTCCTCAGCGAAAACCATGCAGAAACCTTTCCACGAGCACCCAGGGATGTGCACCCAGCACCACGTGCACGCACACGCAGCTAGAGAAAAGCACCTACCTTTTCACACACTGATGCCTAAGCAAACGCGTGGCCACACACACGCACACATCCGCAAGCGCGCCTACTCCCATCTATTGAGGGAAAGACGGACGAGCAACGTCCTGACAGGCTTGAGGGGAAAAACGTCCGTTGATGGTTGGCGTACTGCACGCCCGCCTACGGGGCTGCAGGGGAATCCACATTTGGAAGGTACCTGAAGATGTGTGCCTGTTCTTGGAGCTCCGCTAGTAGGGTAGCAAAGACACTCGTAGGCAGTACTGAATGCTGCTCCGTGCTACTTCTCCTCCGCTGGCAAATGCTTCACAGTCGCCCGAGGAAAGACGTTTAACAATCGATCTCCAAGAGAAACGAAACACATGATGCCATAAGGCGAAAGAATAGCAGGGCATCTCTTCACAAGCTTGTCCCTGATCTATAGTTGAGGGCAAACACTTGTGTGCTTGTGGGAGAGCCTGTGTCTTTCCTGGAGGCGTTTGGGAGTTTTGCTCAGACGCGTGTTTCCTCAAGTTTCAAGAATCAAGATCTAGGATACCTGCAGACAGGTGCCTGTTTGTGTGGAGACAGTCTGTTTGAAACTGTGTTCCTCAGCGCCCGCTCTTTCTCCCCGTCGCTCCACACGCCTGGGAGTCCCTTTCTTTCTCTCCACAAGCACGTGTGTTGACTTCGTCGCACATGTGCATCTGCACAAGCGTTGAGCTCAGCAGAGCGTGTCTCTTGACACTTGATGTGCGTTGGCTGTGTCTGCGTGCTCCAGTGAAGAGAGAAACGGGAAATCATCTTGGTAGAGGCAACAAAGCAAAAGCGAGGCAGGATTGACATCTGCTCAACAGAGACGGATTCCCTGCGCTGACACAGTTCACAGTTACACGAGAAGCAATCTGAGCGGTCCATCGACCGGAGACGTGTTTCCCAAGAGGTCGTTTAGCGAGTGAACAGCAGTGTGCGCGACTTTCAGGAGTGTGCCTGGAAAGTGCCAGAATCACCAGAGCATCTGTGCAAAAGCTGCTGCCTCTGTGACCGCATTGAGGCACGTTCCCGTGTCTGCGAGTATATAGACGGCTCTTTCGCGTTCGCTCCGAGGGAAACGGTCCGCTATTGCTTCTGTGCGTACAGACGCGATTCCCTTGTCTCTTGCGAACACAGGGAACTCTGTGCATCCAAATCTACAGGCTAAGGACGCGTCTGCATATGTTTTGGTGAACAATCGAGTGTGCGTGTTCTGACAGCTGCCTCTATGCAGACGTCTCCACAGAGCCACTTCTGAATGCCCCGCAGCCCAGGACTGAATGGATACACTAACAAGTGCACCGGTGTGAGCAACCACATATGCAGAAGGACGTCTTTCATCTCACAGAAGCGCGAACGTCTTGGCGTTCAAGCACATGGCAGAAACAAGGTGTGAACAGATGAGCTGCTGCTATTTTCTCCGTTCGGCATGCTTCGTTGTAGCTCTCTTGCCGGTCGCCGGCTTAGCGGCTTGCTTTGCGCGACTAGGACTGGGGAGTGAAGGAGATAGCGCCGGAAACCTTGCCTTTTGCCTTCTTCGGCGCTGGAACCTGGTTGCTGCGCCTTCTCTTTGTCCATGTGCACACACACGATTCCTCAGCGAAAACCATGCAGAAACCTTTCCACGAGCACCCAGGGATGTGCACCCAGCACCACGTGCACGCACACGCAGCTAGAGAAAAGCACCTACCTTTTCACACACTGATGCCTAAGCAAACGCGTGGCCACACACACGCACACATCCGCAAGCGCGCCTACTCCCATCTATTGAGGGAAAGACGGACGAGCAACGTCCTGACAGGCTTGAGGGGAAAAACGTCCGTTGATGGTTGGCGTACTGCACGCCCGCCTACGGGGCTGCAGGGGAATCCACATTTGGAAGGTACCTGAAGATGTGTGCCTGTTCTTGGAGCTCCGCTAGTAGGGTAGCAAAGACACTCGTAGGCAGTACTGAATGCTGCTCCGTGCTACTTCTCCTCCGCTGGCAAATGCTTCACAGTCGCCCGAGGAAAGACGTTTAACAATCGATCTCCAAGAGAAACGAAACACATGATGCCATAAGGCGAAAGAATAGCAGGGCATCTCTTCACAAGCTTGTCCCTGATCTATAGCTGAGGGCAAACACTTGTGTGCTTGTGGGAGAGCCTGTGTCTTTCCTGGAAGCGTTTGGGAGTTTTGCTCAGACGCGTGTTTCCTCAAGTTCAAGAATCAAGATCTAGGATACCTGCAGACAGGTGCCTGTTTGTGTGGAGACAGTCTGCTTGAAACTGTGTTCCTCAGCGCCCGCTCTTTCTCCCCGTCGCTCCACACGCCTGGGAGTCCCTTTCTTTCTCTCCACAAGCACGTGTGTTGACTTCGTCGCACATGTGCATCTGCACAAGCGTTGAGCTCAGCAGAGTGTGTCTCTTGACACTTGATGTGCGTTGGCTGTGTCTGCGTGCTCCAGTGAAGAGAGAAACGGGAAATCATCTTGGTAGAGGCAACAAAGCAAAAGCGAGGCAGGATTGACATCTGCTCAACAGAGACGGATTCCCTGCGCTGACACAGTTCACAGTTACACGAGAAGCAATCTGAGCGGTCCATCGACCGGAGACGTGTTTCCCAAGAGGTCGTTTAGCGAGTGAACAGCAGTGTGCGCGACTTTCAGGAGTGTGCGTGGAAAGTGCCAGAATCACCAGAGCATCTGTGCAAAAGCTGCTGCCTCTGTGACCGCATTGAGGCACGTTCCCGTGTCTGCGAGTATATAGACGGCTCTTTCGCGTTCGCTCCGAGGGAAACGGTCCGCTATTGCTTCTGTGCGTACAGACGCGATTCCCTTGTCTCTTGCGAACACAGGGAACTCTGTGCATCCAAATCTACCGGCTAAGGACGCGTCTGCATATGTTTTGGTGAACAATCGAGTGTGCGTGTTCTGACAGCTGCCTCTATGCAGACGTCTCCACAGAGCCACTTCTGAATGCCCCGCAGCCCAGGACTGAATGGATACACTAACAAGTGCACCGGTGTGAGCAACCACATATGCAGAAGGACGTCTTTCATCTCACAGAAGCGCGAACGTCTTGGCGTTCAAGCACATGGCAGAAACAAGGTGTGAACAGATGCGCTGCTGCTATTTTCTCCCTTCGGCATGCTTCGTTGTAGCTCTCTTGCCGGTCGCCGGCTTAGCGGCTTGCTTTGCGCGACTAGGACTGGGGAGTGAAGGAGATAGCGCCGGAAACCTTGCCTTTTGCCTTCTTCGGCGCTGGAACCTGGTTGCTGCGCCTTCTCTTTGTCCATGTGCACACACACGATTCCTCAGCGAAAACCATGCAGAAACCTTTCCACGAGCACCCAGGGATGTGCACCCAGCACCACGTGCACGCACACGCAGCTAGAGAAAAGCACCTACCTTTTCACACACTGATGCCTAAGCAAACGCGTGGCCACACACACGCACACATCCGCAAGCGCGCCTACTCCCATCTATTGAGGGAAAGACGGACGAGCAACGTCCTGACAGGCTTGAGGGGAAAAACGTCCGTTGATGGTTGGCGTACTGCACGCCCGCCTACGGGGCTGCAGGGGAATCCACATTTGGAAGGTACCTGAAGATGTGTGCCTGTTCTTGGAGCTCCGCTAGTAGGGTAGCAAAGACACTCGTAGGCAGTACTGAATGCTGCTCCGTGCTACTTCTCCTCCGCTGGCAAATGCTTCACAGTCGCCCGAGGAAAGACGTTTAACAATCGATCTCCAAGAGAAACGAAACACATGATGCCATAAGGCGAAAGAATAGCAGGGCATCTCTTCACAAGCTTGTCCCTGATCTATAGTTGAGGGCAAACACTTGTGTGCTTGTGGGAGAGCCTGTGTCTTTCCTGGAGGCGTTTGGGAGTTTTGCTCAGACGCGTGTTTCCTCAAGTTTCAAGAATCAAGATCTAGGATACCTGCAGACAGGTGCCTGTTTGTGTGGAGACAGTCTGTTTGAAACTGTGTTCCTCAGCGCCCGCTCTTTCTCCCCGTCGCTCCACACGCCTGGGAGTCCCTTTCTTTCTCTCCACAAGCACGTGTGTTGACTTCGTCGCACATGTGCATCTGCACAAGCGTTGAGCTCAGCAGAGCGTGTCTCTTGACACTTGATGTGCGTTGGCTGTGTCTGCGTGCTCCAGTGAAGAGAGAAACGGGAAATCATCTTGGTAGAGGCAACAAAGCAAAAGCGAGGCAGGATTGACATCTGCTCAACAGAGACGGATTCCCTGCGCTGACACAGTTCACAGTTACACGAGAAGCAATCTGAGCGGTCCATCGACCGGAGACGTGTTTCCCAAGAGGTCGTTTAGCGAGTGAACAGCAGTGTGCGCGACTTTCAGGAGTGTGCCTGGAAAGTGCCAGAATCACCAGAGCATCTGTGCAAAAGCTGCTGCCTCTGTGACCGCATTGAGGCACGTTCCCGTGTCTGCGAGTATATAGACGGCTCTTTCGCGTTCGCTCCGAGGGAAACGGTCCGCTATTGCTTCTGTGCGTACAGACGCGATTCCCTTGTCTCTTGCGAACACAGGGAACTCTGTGCATCCAAATCTACAGGCTAAGGACGCGTCTGCATATGTTTTGGTGAACAATCGAGTGTGCGTGTTCTGACAGCTGCCTCTATGCAGACGTCTCCACAGAGCCACTTCTGAATGCCCCGCAGCCCAGGACTGAATGGATACACTAACAAGTGCACCGGTGTGAGCAACCACATATGCAGAAGGACGTCTTTCATCTCACAGAAGCGCGAACGTCTTGGCGTTCAAGCACATGGCAGAAACAAGGTGTGAACAGATGAGCTGCTGCTATTTTCTCCGTTCGGCATGCTTCGTTGTAGCTCTCTTGCCGGTCGCCGGCTTAGCGGCTTGCTTTGCGCGACTAGGACTGGGGAGTGAAGGAGATAGCGCCGGAAACCTTGCCTTTTGCCTTCTTCGGCGCTGGAACCTGGTTGCTGCGCCTTCTCTTTGTCCATGTGCACACACACGATTCCTCAGCGAAAACCATGCAGAAACCTTTCCACGAGCACCCAGGGATGTGCACCCAGCACCACGTGCACGCACACGCAGCTAGAGAAAAGCACCTACCTTTTCACACACTGATGCCTAAGCAAACGCGTGGCCACACACACGCACACATCCGCAAGCGCGCCTACTCCCATCTATTGAGGGAAAGACGGACGAGCAACGTCCTGACAGGCTTGAGGGGAAAAACGTCCGTTGATGGTTGGCGTACTGCACGCCCGCCTACGGGGCTGCAGGGGAATCCACATTTGGAAGGTACCTGAAGATGTGTGCCTGTTCTTGGAGCTCCGCTAGTAGGGTAGCAAAGACACTCGTAGGCAGTACTGAATGCTGCTCCGTGCTACTTCTCCTCCGCTGGCAAATGCTTCACAGTCGCCCGAGGAAAGACGTTTAACAATCGATCTCCAAGAGAAACGAAACACATGATGCCATAAGGCGAAAGAATAGCAGGGCATCTCTTCACAAGCTTGTCCCTGATCTATAGCTGAGGGCAAACACTTGTGTGCTTGTGGGAGAGCCTGTGTCTTTCCTGGAAGCGTTTGGGAGTTTTGCTCAGACGCGTGTTTCCTCAAGTTCAAGAATCAAGATCTAGGATACCTGCAGACAGGTGCCTGTTTGTGTGGAGACAGTCTGCTTGAAACTGTGTTCCTCAGCGCCCGCTCTTTCTCCCCGTCGCTCCACACGCCTGGGAGTCCCTTTCTTTCTCTCCACAAGCACGTGTGTTGACTTCGTCGCACATGTGCATCTGCACAAGCGTTGAGCTCAGCAGAGTGTGTCTCTTGACACTTGATGTGCGTTGGCTGTGTCTGCGTGCTCCAGTGAAGAGAGAAACGGGAAATCATCTTGGTAGAGGCAACAAAGCAAAAGCGAGGCAGGATTGACATCTGCTCAACAGAGACGGATTCCCTGCGCTGACACAGTTCACAGTTACACGAGAAGCAATCTGAGCGGTCCATCGACCGGAGACGTGTTTCCCAAGAGGTCGTTTAGCGAGTGAACAGCAGTGTGCGCGACTTTCAGGAGTGTGCGTGGAAAGTGCCAGAATCACCAGAGCATCTGTGCAAAAGCTGCTGCCTCTGTGACCGCATTGAGGCACGTTCCCGTGTCTGCGAGTATATAGACGGCTCTTTCGCGTTCGCTCCGAGGGAAACGGTCCGCTATTGCTTCTGTGCGTACAGACGCGATTCCCTTGTCTCTTGCGAACACAGGGAACTCTGTGCATCCAAATCTACCGGCTAAGGACGCGTCTGCATATGTTTTGGTGAACAATCGAGTGTGCGTGTTCTGACAGCTGCCTCTATGCAGACGTCTCCACAGAGCCACTTCTGAATGCCCCGCAGCCCAGGACTGAATGGATACACTAACAAGTGCACCGGTGTGAGCAACCACATATGCAGAAGGACGTCTTTCATCTCACAGAAGCGCGAACGTCTTGGCGTTCAAGCACATGGCAGAAACAAGGTGTGAACAGATGAGCTGCTGCTATTTTCTCCGTTCGGCATGCTTCGTTGTAGCTCTCTTGCCGGTCGCCGGCTTAGCGGCTTGCTTTGCGCGACTAGGACTGGGGAGTGAAGGAGATAGCGCCGGAAACCTTGCCTTTTGCCTTCTTCGGCGCTGGAACCTGGTTGCTGCGCCTTCTCTTTGTCCATGTGCACACACACGATTCCTCAGCGAAAACCATGCAGAAACCTTTCCACGAGCACCCAGGGATGTGCACCCAGCACCACGTGCACGCACACGCAGCTAGAGAAAAGCACCTACCTTTTCACACACTGATGCCTAAGCAAACGCGTGGCCACACACACGCACACATCCGCAAGCGCGCCTACTCCCATCTATTGAGGGAAAGACGGACGAGCAACGTCCTGACAGGCTTGAGGGGAAAAACGTCTGTTGATGGTTGGCGTACTGCACGCCCGCCTACGGGGCTGCAGGGGAATCCACATTTGGAAGGTACCTGAAGATGTGTGCCTGTTCTTGGAGCTCCGCTAGTAGGGTAGCAAAGACACTCGTAGGCAGTACTGAATGCTGCTCCGTGCTACTTCTCCTCCGCTGGCAAATGCTTCACAGTCGCCCGAGGAAAGACGTTTAACAATCGATCTCCAAGAGAAACGAAACACATGATGCCATAAGGCGAAAGAATAGCAGGGCATCTCTTCACAAGCTTGTCCCTGATCTATAGCTGAGGGCAAACACTTGTGTGCTTGTGGGAGAGCCTGTGTCTTTCCTGGAAGCGTTTGGGAGTTTTGCTCAGACGCGTGTTTCCTCAAGTTCAAGAATCAAGATCTAGGATACCTGCAGACAGGTGCCTGTTTGTGTGGAGACAGTCTGTTTGAAACTGTGTTCCTCAGCGCCCGCTCTTTCTCCCCGTCGCTCCACACGCCTGGGAGTCCCTTTCTTTCTCTCCACAAGCACGTGTGTTGACTTCGTCGCACATGTGCATCTGCACAAGCGTTGAGCTCAGCAGAGCGTGTCTCTTGACACTTGATGTGCGTTGGCTGTGTCTGCGTGCTCCAGTGAAGAGAGAAACGGGAAATCATCTTGGTAGAGGCAACAAAGCAAAAGCGAGGCAGGATTGACATCTGCTCAACAGAGACGGATTCCCTGCGCTGACACAGTTCACAGTTACACGAGAAGCAATCTGAGCGGTCCATCGACCGGAGACGTGTTTCCCAAGAGGTCGTTTAGCGAGTGAACAGCAGTGTGCGCGACTTTCAGGAGTGTGCGTGGAAAGTGCCAGAATCACCAGAGCATCTGTGCAAAAGCTGCTGCCTCTGTGACCGCATTGAGGCACGTTCCCGTGTCTGCGAGTATATAGACGGCTCTTTCGCGTTCGCTCCGAGGGAAACGGTCCGCTATTGCTTCTGTGCGTACAGACGCGATTCCCTTGTCTCTTGCGAACACAGGGAACTCTGTGCATCCAAATCTACAGGCTAAGGACGCGTCTGCATATGTTTTGGTGAACAATCGAGTGTGCGTGTTCTGACAGCTGCCTCTATGCAGACGTCTCCACAGAGCCACTTCTGAATGCCCCGCAGCCCAGGACTGAATGGATACACTAACAAGTGCACCGGTGTGAGCAACCACATATGCAGAAGGACGTCTTTCATCTCACAGAAGCGCGAACGTCTTGGCGTTCAAGCACATGGCAGAAACAAGGTGTGAACAGATGCGCTGCTGCTATTTTCTCCCTTCGGCATGCTTCGTTGTAGCTCTCTTGCCGGTCGCCGGCTTAGCGGCTTGCTTTGCGCGACTAGGACTGGGGAGTGAAGGAGATAGCGCCGGAAACCTTGCCTTTTGCCTTCTTCGGCGCTGGAACCTGGTTGCTGCGCCTTCTCTTTGTCCATGTGCACACACACGATTCCTCAGCGAAAACCATGCAGAAACCTTTCCACGAGCACCCAGGGATGTGCACCCAGCACCACGTGCACGCACACGCAGCTAGAGAAAAGCACCTACCTTTTCACACACTGATGCCTAAGCAAACGCGTGGCCACACACACGCACACATCCGCAAGCGCGCCTACTCCCATCTATTGAGGGAAAGACGGACGAGCAACGTCCTGACAGGCTTGAGGGGAAAAACGTCCGTTGATGGTTGGCGTACTGCACGCCCGCCTACGGGGCTGCAGGGGAATCCACATTTGGAAGGTACCTGAAGATGTGTGCCTGTTCTTGGAGCTCCGCTAGTAGGGTAGCAAAGACACTCGTAGGCAGTACTGAATGCTGCTCCGTGCTACTTCTCCTCCGCTGGCAAATGCTTCACAGTCGCCCGAGGAAAGACGTTTAACAATCGATCTCCAAGAGAAACGAAACACATGATGCCATAAGGCGAAAGAATAGCAGGGCATCTCTTCACAAGCTTGTCCCTGATCTATAGTTGAGGGCAAACACTTGTGTGCTTGTGGGAGAGCCTGTGTCTTTCCTGGAGGCGTTTGGGAGTTTTGCTCAGACGCGTGTTTCCTCAAGTTTCAAGAATCAAGATCTAGGATACCTGCAGACAGGTGCCTGTTTGTGTGGAGACAGTCTGTTTGAAACTGTGTTCCTCAGCGCCCGCTCTTTCTCCCCGTCGCTCCACACGCCTGGGAGTCCCTTTCTTTCTCTCCACAAGCACGTGTGTTGACTTCGTCGCACATGTGCATCTGCACAAGCGTTGAGCTCAGCAGAGCGTGTCTCTTGACACTTGATGTGCGTTGGCTGTGTCTGCGTGCTCCAGTGAAGAGAGAAACGGGAAATCATCTTGGTAGAGGCAACAAAGCAAAAGCGAGGCAGGATTGACATCTGCTCAACAGAGACGGATTCCCTGCGCTGACACAGTTCACAGTTACACGAGAAGCAATCTGAGCGGTCCATCGACCGGAGACGTGTTTCCCAAGAGGTCGTTTAGCGAGTGAACAGCAGTGTGCGCGACTTTCAGGAGTGTGCCTGGAAAGTGCCAGAATCACCAGAGCATCTGTGCAAAAGCTGCTGCCTCTGTGACCGCATTGAGGCACGTTCCCGTGTCTGCGAGTATATAGACGGCTCTTTCGCGTTCGCTCCGAGGGAAACGGTCCGCTATTGCTTCTGTGCGTACAGACGCGATTCCCTTGTCTCTTGCGAACACAGGGAACTCTGTGCATCCAAATCTACAGGCTAAGGACGCGTCTGCATATGTTTTGGTGAACAATCGAGTGTGCGTGTTCTGACAGCTGCCTCTATGCAGACGTCTCCACAGAGCCACTTCTGAATGCCCCGCAGCCCAGGACTGAATGGATACACTAACAAGTGCACCGGTGTGAGCAACCACATATGCAGAAGGACGTCTTTCATCTCACAGAAGCGCGAACGTCTTGGCGTTCAAGCACATGGCAGAAACAAGGTGTGAACAGATGAGCTGCTGCTATTTTCTCCGTTCGGCATGCTTCGTTGTAGCTCTCTTGCCGGTCGCCGGCTTAGCGGCTTGCTTTGCGCGACTAGGACTGGGGAGTGAAGGAGATAGCGCCGGAAACCTTGCCTTTTGCCTTCTTCGGCGCTGGAACCTGGTTGCTGCGCCTTCTCTTTGTCCATGTGCACACACACGATTCCTCAGCGAAAACCATGCAGAAACCTTTCCACGAGCACCCAGGGATGTGCACCCAGCACCACGTGCACGCACACGCAGCTAGAGAAAAGCACCTACCTTTTCACACACTGATGCCTAAGCAAACGCGTGGCCACACACACGCACACATCCGCAAGCGCGCCTACTCCCATCTATTGAGGGAAAGACGGACGAGCAACGTCCTGACAGGCTTGAGGGGAAAAACGTCCGTTGATGGTTGGCGTACTGCACGCCCGCCTACGGGGCTGCAGGGGAATCCACATTTGGAAGGTACCTGAAGATGTGTGCCTGTTCTTGGAGCTCCGCTAGTAGGGTAGCAAAGACACTCGTAGGCAGTACTGAATGCTGCTCCGTGCTACTTCTCCTCCGCTGGCAAATGCTTCACAGTCGCCCGAGGAAAGACGTTTAACAATCGATCTCCAAGAGAAACGAAACACATGATGCCATAAGGCGAAAGAATAGCAGGGCATCTCTTCACAAGCTTGTCCCTGATCTATAGCTGAGGGCAAACACTTGTGTGCTTGTGGGAGAGCCTGTGTCTTTCCTGGAAGCGTTTGGGAGTTTTGCTCAGACGCGTGTTTCCTCAAGTTCAAGAATCAAGATCTAGGATACCTGCAGACAGGTGCCTGTTTGTGTGGAGACAGTCTGCTTGAAACTGTGTTCCTCAGCGCCCGCTCTTTCTCCCCGTCGCTCCACACGCCTGGGAGTCCCTTTCTTTCTCTCCACAAGCACGTGTGTTGACTTCGTCGCACATGTGCATCTGCACAAGCGTTGAGCTCAGCAGAGTGTGTCTCTTGACACTTGATGTGCGTTGGCTGTGTCTGCGTGCTCCAGTGAAGAGAGAAACGGGAAATCATCTTGGTAGAGGCAACAAAGCAAAAGCGAGGCAGGATTGACATCTGCTCAACAGAGACGGATTCCCTGCGCTGACACAGTTCACAGTTACACGAGAAGCAATCTGAGCGGTCCATCGACCGGAGACGTGTTTCCCAAGAGGTCGTTTAGCGAGTGAACAGCAGTGTGCGCGACTTTCAGGAGTGTGCGTGGAAAGTGCCAGAATCACCAGAGCATCTGTGCAAAAGCTGCTGCCTCTGTGACCGCATTGAGGCACGTTCCCGTGTCTGCGAGTATATAGACGGCTCTTTCGCGTTCGCTCCGAGGGAAACGGTCCGCTATTGCTTCTGTGCGTACAGACGCGATTCCCTTGTCTCTTGCGAACACAGGGAACTCTGTGCATCCAAATCTACCGGCTAAGGACGCGTCTGCATATGTTTTGGTGAACAATCGAGTGTGCGTGTTCTGACAGCTGCCTCTATGCAGACGTCTCCACAGAGCCACTTCTGAATGCCCCGCAGCCCAGGACTGAATGGATACACTAACAAGTGCACCGGTGTGAGCAACCACATATGCAGAAGGACGTCTTTCATCTCACAGAAGCGCGAACGTCTTGGCGTTCAAGCACATGGCAGAAACAAGGTGTGAACAGATGCGCTGCTGCTATTTTCTCCCTTCGGCATGCTTCGTTGTAGCTCTCTTGCCGGTCGCCGGCTTAGCGGCTTGCTTTGCGCGACTAGGACTGGGGAGTGAAGGAGATAGCGCCGGAAACCTTGCCTTTTGCCTTCTTCGGCGCTGGAACCTGGTTGCTGCGCCTTCTCTTTGTCCATGTGCACACACACGATTCCTCAGCGAAAACCATGCAGAAACCTTTCCACGAGCACCCAGGGATGTGCACCCAGCACCACGTGCACGCACACGCAGCTAGAGAAAAGCACCTACCTTTTCACACACTGATGCCTAAGCAAACGCGTGGCCACACACACGCACACATCCGCAAGCGCGCCTACTCCCATCTATTGAGGGAAAGACGGACGAGCAACGTCCTGACAGGCTTGAGGGGAAAAACGTCCGTTGATGGTTGGCGTACTGCACGCCCGCCTACGGGGCTGCAGGGGAATCCACATTTGGAAGGTACCTGAAGATGTGTGCCTGTTCTTGGAGCTCCGCTAGTAGGGTAGCAAAGACACTCGTAGGCAGTACTGAATGCTGCTCCGTGCTACTTCTCCTCCGCTGGCAAATGCTTCACAGTCGCCCGAGGAAAGACGTTTAACAATCGATCTCCAAGAGAAACGAAACACATGATGCCATAAGGCGAAAGAATAGCAGGGCATCTCTTCACAAGCTTGTCCCTGATCTATAGTTGAGGGCAAACACTTGTGTGCTTGTGGGAGAGCCTGTGTCTTTCCTGGAGGCGTTTGGGAGTTTTGCTCAGACGCGTGTTTCCTCAAGTTTCAAGAATCAAGATCTAGGATACCTGCAGACAGGTGCCTGTTTGTGTGGAGACAGTCTGTTTGAAACTGTGTTCCTCAGCGCCCGCTCTTTCTCCCCGTCGCTCCACACGCCTGGGAGTCCCTTTCTTTCTCTCCACAAGCACGTGTGTTGACTTCGTCGCACATGTGCATCTGCACAAGCGTTGAGCTCAGCAGAGCGTGTCTCTTGACACTTGATGTGCGTTGGCTGTGTCTGCGTGCTCCAGTGAAGAGAGAAACGGGAAATCATCTTGGTAGAGGCAACAAAGCAAAAGCGAGGCAGGATTGACATCTGCTCAACAGAGACGGATTCCCTGCGCTGACACAGTTCACAGTTACACGAGAAGCAATCTGAGCGGTCCATCGACCGGAGACGTGTTTCCCAAGAGGTCGTTTAGCGAGTGAACAGCAGTGTGCGCGACTTTCAGGAGTGTGCCTGGAAAGTGCCAGAATCACCAGAGCATCTGTGCAAAAGCTGCTGCCTCTGTGACCGCATTGAGGCACGTTCCCGTGTCTGCGAGTATATAGACGGCTCTTTCGCGTTCGCTCCGAGGGAAACGGTCCGCTATTGCTTCTGTGCGTACAGACGCGATTCCCTTGTCTCTTGCGAACACAGGGAACTCTGTGCATCCAAATCTACCGGCTAAGGACGCGTCTGCATATGTTTTGGTGAACAATCGAGTGTGCGTGTTCTGACAGCTGCCTCTATGCAGACGTCTCCACAGAGCCACTTCTGAATGCCCCGCAGCCCAGGACTGAATGGATACACTAACAAGTGCACCGGTGTGAGCAACCACATATGCAGAAGGACGTCTTTCATCTCACAGAAGCGCGAACGTCTTGGCGTTCAAGCACATGGCAGAAACAAGGTGTGAACAGATGAGCTGCTGCTATTTTCTCCGTTCGGCATGCTTCGTTGTAGCTCTCTTGCCGGTCGCCGGCTTAGCGGCTTGCTTTGCGCGACTAGGACTGGGGAGTGAAGGAGATAGCGCCGGAAACCTTGCCTTTTGCCTTCTTCGGCGCTGGAACCTGGTTGCTGCGCCTTCTCTTTGTCCATGTGCACACACACGATTCCTCAGCGAAAACCATGCAGAAACCTTTCCACGAGCACCCAGGGATGTGCACCCAGCACCACGTGCACGCACACGCAGCTAGAGAAAAGCACCTACCTTTTCACACACTGATGCCTAAGCAAACGCGTGGCCACACACACGCACACATCCGCAAGCGCGCCTACTCCCATCTATTGAGGGAAAGACGGACGAGCAACGTCCTGACAGGCTTGAGGGGAAAAACGTCTGTTGATGGTTGGCGTACTGCACGCCCGCCTACGGGGCTGCAGGGGAATCCACATTTGGAAGGTACCTGAAGATGTGTGCCTGTTCTTGGAGCTCCGCTAGTAGGGTAGCAAAGACACTCGTAGGCAGTACTGAATGCTGCTCCGTGCTACTTCTCCTCCGCTGGCAAATGCTTCACAGTCGCCCGAGGAAAGACGTTTAACAATCGATCTCCAAGAGAAACGAAACACATGATGCCATAAGGCGAAAGAATAGCAGGGCATCTCTTCACAAGCTTGTCCCTGATCTATAGCTGAGGGCAAACACTTGTGTGCTTGTGGGAGAGCCTGTGTCTTTCCTGGAAGCGTTTGGGAGTTTTGCTCAGACGCGTGTTTCCTCAAGTTCAAGAATCAAGATCTAGGATACCTGCAGACAGGTGCCTGTTTGTGTGGAGACAGTCTGTTTGAAACTGTGTTCCTCAGCGCCCGCTCTTTCTCCCCGTCGCTCCACACGCCTGGGAGTCCCTTTCTTTCTCTCCACAAGCACGTGTGTTGACTTCGTCGCACATGTGCATCTGCACAAGCGTTGAGCTCAGCAGAGCGTGTCTCTTGACACTTGATGTGCGTTGGCTGTGTCTGCGTGCTCCAGTGAAGAGAGAAACGGGAAATCATCTTGGTAGAGGCAACAAAGCAAAAGCGAGGCAGGATTGACATCTGCTCAACAGAGACGGATTCCCTGCGCTGACACAGTTCACAGTTACACGAGAAGCAATCTGAGCGGTCCATCGACCGGAGACGTGTTTCCCAAGAGGTCGTTTAGCGAGTGAACAGCAGTGTGCGCGACTTTCAGGAGTGTGCCTGGAAAGTGCCAGAATCACCAGAGCATCTGTGCAAAAGCTGCTGCCTCTGTGACCGCATTGAGGCACGTTCCCGTGTCTGCGAGTATATAGACGGCTCTTTCGCGTTCGCTCCGAGGGAAACGGTCCGCTATTGCTTCTGTGCGTACAGACGCGATTCCCTTGTCTCTTGCGAACACAGGGAACTCTGTGCATCCAAATCTACAGGCTAAGGACGCGTCTGCATATGTTTTGGTGAACAATCGAGTGTGCGTGTTCTGACAGCTGCCTCTATGCAGACGTCTCCACAGAGCCACTTCTGAATGCCCCGCAGCCCAGGACTGAATGGATACACTAACAAGTGCACCGGTGTGAGCAACCACATATGCAGAAGGACGTCTTTCATCTCACAGAAGCGCGAACGTCTTGGCGTTCAAGCACATGGCAGAAACAAGGTGTGAACAGATGAGCTGCTGCTATTTTCTCCGTTCGGCATGCTTCGTTGTAGCTCTCTTGCCGGTCGCCGGCTTAGCGGCTTGCTTTGCGCGACTAGGACTGGGGAGTGAAGGAGATAGCGCCGGAAACCTTGCCTTTTGCCTTCTTCGGCGCTGGAACCTGGTTGCTGCGCCTTCTCTTTGTCCATGTGCACACACACGATTCCTCAGCGAAAACCATGCAGAAACCTTTCCACGAGCACCCAGGGATGTGCACCCAGCACCACGTGCACGCACACGCAGCTAGAGAAAAGCACCTACCTTTTCACACACTGATGCCTAAGCAAACGCGTGGCCACACACACGCACACATCCGCAAGCGCGCCTACTCCCATCTATTGAGGGAAAGACGGACGAGCA
Source organism: Patagioenas fasciata (assembly GCF_037038585.1). Taxonomy (NCBI): domain Eukaryota; kingdom Metazoa; phylum Chordata; class Aves; order Columbiformes; family Columbidae; genus Patagioenas; species Patagioenas fasciata. The sequence continues at coordinate 22,015,492 of NC_092524.1, forward strand.
ACGTCCTGACAGGCTTGAGGGGAAAAACGTCCGTTGATGGTTGGCGTACTGCACGCCCGCCTACGGGGCTGCAGGGGAATCCACATTTGGAAGGTACCTGAAGATGTGTGCCTGTTCTTGGAGCTCCGCTAGTAGGGTAGCAAAGACACTCGTAGGCAGTACTGAATGCTGCTCCGTGCTACTTCTCCTCCGCTGGCAAATGCTTCACAGTCGCCCGAGAAAAGACGTTTAACAATCGATCTCCAAGAGAAACGAAACACATGATGCCATAAGGCGAAAGAATAGCAGGGCATCTCTTCACAAGCTTGTCCCTGATGTATAGCTGAAGGCAAACACTTGTGTGCTTGTGGGAGAGCCTGTGTCTTTCCTGGAAGCGTTTGGGAGTTTTGCTCAGACGCGTGTTTCCTCAAGTTCAAGAATCAAGATCTAGGATACCTGCAGACAGGTGCCTGTTTGTGTGGAGACAGTCTGTTTGAAACTGTGTTCCTCAGCGCCCGCTCTTTCTCCCCGTCGCTCCACACGCCTGGGAGTCCCTTTCTTTCTCTCCACAAGCAAGTGTGTTGACTTCGTCGCACATGTGCATCTGCACAAGCGTTGAGCTCAGCAGAGTGTGTCTCTTGACACTTGATGTGCGTTGGCTGTGTCTGCGTGCTCCAGTGAAGAGAGAAACGGGAAATCATCTTGGTAGAGGCAACAAAGCAAAAGCGAGGCAGGATTGACATCTGCTCAACAGAGACGGATTCCCTGCGCTGACACAGTTCACAGTTACACGAGAAGCAATCTGAGCGGTCCATCGACCGGAGACGTGTTTCCCAAGAGGTCGTTTAGCGAGTGAACAGCAGTGTGCGCGACTTTCAGGAGTGTGCGTGGAAAGTGCCAGAATCACCAGAGCATCTGTGCAAAAGCTGCTGCCTCTGTGACCGCATTGAGGCACGTTCCCGTGTCTGCGAGTATATAGACGGCTCTTTCGCGTTCACTCCGAGGGAAACGGTCCGCTATTGCTTCTGTGCGTACAGACGCGATTCCCTTGTCTCTTGCGAACACAGGGAACTCTGTGCATCCAAATCTACAGGCTAAGGACGCGTCTGCATATGTTTTGGTGAACAATCGAGTGTGCGTGTTCTGACAGCTGCCTCTATGCAGACGTCTCCACAGAGCCACTTCTGAATGCCCCGCAGCCCAGGACTGAATGGATACACTAACAAGTGCACCGGTGTGAGCAACCACATATGCAGAAGGACGTCTTTCATCTCACAGAAGCGCGAACGTCTTGGCGTTCAAGCACATGGCAGAAACAAGGTGTGAACAGATGAGCTGCTGCTATTTTCTCCGTTCGGCATGCTTCGTTGTAGCTCTCTTGCCGGTCGCCGGCTTAGCGGCTTGCTTTGCGCCACTAGGACTGGGGAGTGAAGGAGATAGCGCCGGAAACCTTGCCTTTTGCCTTCTTCGGCGCTGGAACCTGGTTGCTGCGCCTTCTCTTTGTCCATGTGCACACACACGATTCCTCAGCGAAAACCATGCAGAAACCTTTCCACGAGCACCCAGGGATGTGCACCCAGCACCACGTGCACGCACACGCAGCTAGAGAAAAGCACCTACCTTTTCACACACTGATGCCTAAGCAAACGCGTGGCCACACACACGCACACATCCGCAAGCGCGCCTACTCCCATCTATTGAGGGAAAGACGGACGAGCAACGTCCTGACAGGCTTGAGGGGAAAAACGTCCGTTGATGGTTGGCGTACTGCACGCCCGCCTACGGGGCTGCAGGGGAATCCACATTTGGAAGGTACCTGAAGATGTGTGCCTGTTCTTGGAGCTCCGCTAGTAGGGTAGCAAAGACACTCGTAGGCAGTACTGAATGCTGCTCCGTGCTACTTCTCCTCCGCTGGCAAATGCTTCACAGTCGCCCGAGGAAAGAAGTTTAACAATCGATCTCCAAGAGAAACGAAACACATGATGCCATAAGGCGAAAGAATGGCAGGGCATCTCTTCACAAGCTTGTCCCTGATCTATAGCTGAGGGCAAACACTTGTGTGCTTGTGGGAGAGCCTGTGTCTTTCCTGGAAGCGTTTGGGAGTTTTGCTCAGACGCGTGTTTCCTCAAGTTCAAGAATCAAGATCTAGGATACCTGCAGACAGGTGCCTGTTTGTGTGGAGACAGTCTGTTTGAAACTGTGTTCCTCAGCGCCCGCTCTTTCTCCCCGTCGCTCCACACGCCTGGGAGTCCCTTTCTTTCTCTCCACAAGCACGTGTGTTGACTTCGTCGCACATGTGCATCTGCACAAGCGTTGAGCTCAGCAGAGCGTGTCTCTTGACACTTGATGTGCGTTGGCTGTGTCTGCGTGCTCCAGTGAAGAGAGAAACGGGAAATCATCTTGGTAGAGGCAACAAAGCAAAAGCGAGGCAGGATTGACATCTGCTCAACAGAGACGGATTCCCTGCGCTGACACAGTTCACAGTTACACGAGAAGCAATCTGAGCGGTCCATCGACCGGAGACGTGTTTCCCAAGAGGTCGTTTAGCGAGTGAACAGCAGTGTGCGCGACTTTCAGGAGTGTGCCTGGAAAGTGCCAGAATCACCAGAGCATCTGTGCAAAAGCTGCTGCCTCTGTGACCGCATTGAGGCACGTTCCCGTGTCTGCGAGTATATAGACGGCTCTTTCGCGTTCGCTCCGAGGGAAACGGTCCGCTATTGCTTCTGTGCGTACAGACGCGATTCCCTTGTCTCTTGCGAACACAGGGAACTCTGTGCATCCAAATCTACCGGCTAAGGACGCGTCTGCATATGTTTTGGTGAACAATCGAGTGTGCGTGTTCTGACAGCTGCCTCTATGCAGACGTCTCCACAGAGCCACTTCTGAATGCCCCGCAGCCCAGGACTGAATGGATACACTAACAAGTGCACCGGTGTGAGCAACCACATATGCAGAAGGACGTCTTTCATCTCACAGAAGCGCGAACGTCTTGGCGTTCAAGCACATGGCAGAAACAAGGTGTGAACAGATGAGCTGCTGCTATTTTCTCCGTTCGGCATGCTCTCTTGCCGGTCGCCGGCTTAGCGGCTTGCTTTGCGCGACTAGGTCTGGGGAGTGAAGGAGATAGCGCCGGAAACCTTGCCTTTTGCCTTCTTCGGCGCTGGAAACTGGTTGCTGCGCCTTCTCTTTGTCCATGTGCACACACACGATTCCTCAGCGAAAACCATGCAGAAACCTTACCTCGAGCACCCAGGGATGTGCACCCAGCACCACGTGCACGCACACGCAGCTAGAGAAAAGCACCTACCTTTTCACACACTGATGCCTAAGCAAACGCGTGGCCACACACACGCACACATCCGCAAGCGCGCCTACTCCCATCTATTGAGGGAAAGACGGACGAGCAACGTCCTGACAGGCTTGAGGGGAAAAACGTCCGTTGATGGTTGGCGTACTGCACGCCCGCCTACGGGGCTGCAGGGGAATCCACATTTGGAAGGTACCTGAAGATGTGTGCCTGTTCTTGGAGCTCCGCTAGTAGGGTAGCAAAGACACTCGTAGGCAGTACTGAATGCTGCTCCGTGCTACTTCTCCTCCGCTGGCAAATGCTTCACAGTCGCCCGAGGAAAGACGTTTAACAATCGATCTCCAAGAGAAACGAAACACATGATGCCATAAGGCGAAAGAATAGCAGGGCATCTCTTCACAAGCTTGTCCCTGATCTATAGCTGAGGGCAAACACTTGTGTGCTTGTGGGAGAGCCTGTGTCTTTCCTGGAAGCGTTTGGGAGTTTTGCTCAGACGCGTGTTTCCTCAAGTTCAAGAATCAAGATCTAGGATACCTGCAGACAGGTGCCTGTTTGTGTGGAGACAGTCTGTTTGAAACTGTGTTCCTCAGCGCCCGCTCTTTCTCCCCGTCGCTCCACACGCCTGGGAGTCCCTTTCTTTCTCTCCACAAGCACGTGTGTTGACTTCGTCGCACATGTGCATCTGCACAAGCGTTGAGCTCAGCAGAGTGTGTCTCTTGACACTTGATGTGCGTTGGCTGTGTCTGCGTGCTCCAGTGAAGAGAGAAACGGGAAATCATCTTGGTAGAGGCAACAAAGCAAAAGCGAGGCAGGATTGACATCTGCTCAACAGAGACGGATTCCCTGCGCTGACACAGTTCACAGTTACACGAGAAGCAATCTGAGCGGTCCATCGACCGGAGACGTGTTTCCCAAGAGGTCGTTTAGCGAGTGAACAGCAGTGTGCGCGACTTTCAGGAGTGTGCCTGGAAAGTGCCAGAATCACCAGAGCACCTGTGCAAAAGCTGCTGCCTCTGTGACCGCATTGAGGCACGTTCCCGTGTCTCCGAGTATATAGACGGCTCTTTCGCGTTCGCTCCGAGGGAAACGGTCCGCTATTGCTTCTGTGCGTACAGACGCGATTCCCTTGTCTCTTGCGAACACAGGGAACTCTGTGCATCCAAATCTACAGGCTAAGGACGCGTCTGCATATGTTTTGGTGAACAATCGAGTGTGCGTGTTCTGACAGCTGCCTCTATGCAGACGTCTCCACAGAGCCACTTCTGAATGCCCCGCAGCCCAGGACTGAATGGATACACTAACAAGTGCACCGGTGTGAGCAACCACATATGCAGAAGGACGTCTTTCATCTCACAGAAGCGCGAACGTCTTGGCGTTCAAGCACATGGCAGAAACAAGGTGTGAACAGATGAGCTGCTGCTATTTTCTCCGTTCGGCATGCTTCGTTGTAGCTCTCTTGCCGGTCGCCGGCTTAGCGGCTTGCTTTGCGCGACTAGGACTGGGGAGTGAAGGAGATAGCGCCGGAAACCTTGCCTTTTTCCTTCTTCGGCGCTGGAACCTGGTTGCTGCGCCTTCTCTTTGTCCATGTGCACACACACGATTCCTCAGCGAAAACCATGCAGAAACCTTACCTCGAGCACCCAGGGATGTGCACCCAGCACCACGTGCACGCACACGCAGCTAGAGAAAAGCACCTACCTTTTCACACACTGATGCCTAAGCAAACGCGTGGCCACACACACGCACACATCCGCAAGCGCGCCTACTCCCATCTATTGAGGGAAAGACGGACGAGCAACGTCCTGACAGGCTTGAGGGGAAAAACGTCCGTTGATGGTTGGCGTACTGCACGCCCGCCTACGGGGCTGCAGGGGAATCCACATTTGGAAGGTACCTGAAGATGTGTGCCTGTTCTTGGAGCTCCGCTAGTAGGGTAGCAAAGACACTCGTAGGCAGTACTGAATGCTGCTCCGTGCTACTTCTCCTCCGCTGGCAAATGCTTCACAGTCGCCCGAGGAAAGACGTTTAACAATCGATCTCCAAGAGAAACGAAACACATGATGCCATAAGGCGAAAGAATAGCAGGGCATCTCTTCACAAGCTTGTCCCTGATCTATAGCTGAGGGCAAACACTTGTGTGCTTGTGGGAGAGCCTGTGTCTTTCCTGGAAGCGTTTGGGAGTTTTGCTCAGACGCGTGTTTCCTCAAGTTCAAGAATCAAGATCTAGGATACCTGCAGACAGGTGCCTGTTTGTGTGGAGACAGTCTGTTTGAAACTGTGTTCCTCAGCGCCCGCTCTTTCTCCCCGTCGCTCCACACGCCTGGGAGTCCCTTTCTTTCTCTCCACAAGCACGTGTGTTGACTTCGTCGCACATGTGCATCTGCACAAGCGTTGAGCTCAGCAGAGTGTGTCTCTTGACACTTGATGTGCGTTGGCTGTGTCTGCGTGCTCCAGTGAAGAGAGAAACGGGAAATCATCTTGGTAGAGGCAACAAAGCAAAAGCGAGGCAGGATTGACATCTGCTCAACAGAGACGGATTCCCTGCGCTGACACAGTTCACAGTTACACGAGAAGCAATCTGAGCGGTCCATCGACCGGAGACGTGTTTCCCAAGAGGTCGTTTAGCGAGTGAACAGCAGTGTGCGCGACTTTCAGGAGTGTGCCTGGAAAGTGCCAGAATCACCAGAGCACCTGTGCAAAAGCTGCTGCCTCTGTGACCGCATTGAGGCACGTTCCCGTGTCTCCGAGTATATAGACGGCTCTTTCGCGTTCGCTCCGAGGGAAACGGTCCGCTATTGCTTCTGTGCGTACAGACGCGATTCCCTTGTCTCTTGCGAACACAGGGAACTCTGTGCATCCAAATCTACAGGCTAAGGACGCGTCTGCATATGTTTTGGTGAACAATCGAGTGTGCGTGTTCTGACAGCTGCCTCTATGCAGACGTCTCCACAGAGCCACTTCTGAATGCCCCGCAGCCCAGGACTGAATGGATACACTAACAAGTGCACCGGTGTGAGCAACCACATATGCAGAAGGACGTCTTTCATCTCACAGAAGCGCGAACGTCTTGGCGTTCAAGCACATGGCAGAAACAAGGTGTGAACAGATGCGCTGCTGCTATTTTCTCCGTTCGGCATGCTTCGTTGTAGCTCTCTTGCCGGTCGCCGGCTTAGCGGCTTGCTTTGCGCGACTAGGACTGGGGAGTGAAGGAGATAGCGCCGGAAACCTTGCCTTTTGCCTTCTTCGGCGCTGGAACCTGGTTGCTGCGCCTTCTCTTTGTCCATGTGCACACACACGATTCCTCAGCGAAAACCATGCAGAAACCTTACCTCGAGCACCCAGGGATGTGCACCCAGCACCACGTGCACGCACACGCAGCTAGAGAAAAGCACCTACCTTTTCACACACTGATGCCTAAGCAAACGCGTGGCCACACACACGCACACATCCGCAAGCGCGCCTACTCCCATCTATTGAGGGAAAGACGGACGAGCAACGTCCTGACAGGCTTGAGGGGAAAAACGTCCGTTGATGGTTGGCGTACTGCACGCCCGCCTACGGGGCTGCAGGGGAATCCACATTTGGAAGGTACCTGAAGATGTGTGCCTGTTCTTGGAGCTCCGCTAGTAGGGTAGCAAAGACACTCGTAGGCAGTACTGAATGCTGCTCCGTGCTACTTCTCCTCCGCTGGCAAATGCTTCACAGTCGCCCGAGGAAAGACGTTTAACAATCGATCTCCAAGAGAAACGAAACACATGATGCCATAAGGCGAAAGAATAGCAGGGCATCTCTTCACAAGCTTGTCCCTGATCTATAGCTGAGGGCAAACACTTGTGTGCTTGTGGGAGAGCCTGTGTCTTTCCTGGAAGCGTTTGGGAGTTTTGCTCAGACGCGTGTTTCCTCAAGTTCAAGAATCAAGATCTAGGATACCTGCAGACAGGTGCCTGTTTGTGTGGAGACAGTCTGTTTGAAACTGTGTTCCTCAGCGCCCGCTCTTTCTCCCCGTCGCTCCACACGCCTGGGAGTCCCTTTCTTTCTCTCCACAAGCACGTGTGTTGACTTCGTCGCACATGTGCATCTGCACAAGCGTTGAGCTCAGCAGAGTGTGTCTCTTGACACTTGATGTGCGTTGGCTGTGTCTGCGTGCTCCAGTGAAGAGAGAAACGGGAAATCATCTTGGTAGAGGCAACAAAGCAAAAGCGAGGCAGGATTGACATCTGCTCAACAGAGACGGATTCCCTGCGCTGACACAGTTCACAGTTACACGAGAAGCAATCTGAGCGGTCCATCGACCGGAGACGTGTTTCCCAAGAGGTCGTTTAGCGAGTGAACAGCAGTGTGCGCGACTTTCAGGAGTGTGCCTGGAAAGTGCCAGAATCACCAGAGCACCTGTGCAAAAGCTGCTGCCTCTGTGACCGCATTGAGGCACGTTCCCGTGTCTCCGAGTACATAGACGGCTCTTTCGCGTTCACTCCGAGGGAAACGGTCCGCTATTGCTTCTGTGCGTACAGACGCGATTCCCTTGTCTCTTGCGAACACAGGGAACTCTGTGCATCCAAATCTACCGGCTAAGGACGCGTCTGCATATGTTTTGGTGAACAATCGAGTGTGCGTGTTCTGACAGCTGCCTCTATGCAGACGTCTCCACAGAGCCACTTCTGAATGCCCCGCAGCCCAGGACTGAATGGATACACTAACAAGTGCACCGGTGTGAGCAACCACATATGCAGAAGGACGTCTTTCATCTCACAGAAGCGCGAACGTCTTGGCGTTCAAGCACATGGCAGAAACAAGGTGTGAACAGATGAGCTGCTGCTATTTTCTCCGTTCGGCATGCTCTCTTGCCGGTCGCCGGCTTAGCGGCTTGCTTTGCGCGACTAGGTCTGGGGAGTGAAGGAGATAGCGCCGGAAACCTTGCCTTTTGCCTTCTTCGGCGCTGGAAACTGGTTGCTGCGCCTTCTCTTTGTCCATGTGCACACACACGATTCCTCAGCGAAAACCATGCAGAAACCTTACCTCGAGCACCCAGGGATGTGCACCCAGCACCACGTGCACGCACACGCAGCTAGAGAAAAGCACCTACCTTTTCACACACTGATGCCTAAGCAAACGCGTGGCCACACACACGCACACATCCGCAAGCGCGCCTACTCCCATCTATTGAGGGAAAGACGGACGAGCAACGTCCTGACAGGCTTGAGGGGAAAAACGTCCGTTGATGGTTGGCGTACTGCACGCCCGCCTACGGGGCTGCAGGGGAATCCACATTTGGAAGGTACCTGAAGATGTGTGCCTGTTCTTGGAGCTCCGCTAGTAGGGTAGCAAAGACACTCGTAGGCAGTACTGAATGCTGCTCCGTGCTACTTCTCCTCCGCTGGCAAATGCTTCACAGTCGCCCGAGGAAAGACGTTTAACAATCGATCTCCAAGAGAAACGAAACACATGATGCCATAAGGCGAAAGAATAGCAGGGCATCTCTTCACAAGCTTGTCCCTGATCTATAGCTGAGGGCAAACACTTGTGTGCTTGTGGGAGAGCCTGTGTCTTTCCTGGAAGCGTTTGGGAGTTTTGCTCAGACGCGTGTTTCCTCAAGTTCAAGAATCAAGATCTAGGATACCTGCAGACAGGTGCCTGTTTGTGTGGAGACAGTCTGTTTGAAACTGTGTTCCTCAGCGCCCGCTCTTTCTCCCCGTCGCTCCACACGCCTGGGAGTCCCTTTCTTTCTCTCCACAAGCACGTGTGTTGACTTCGTCGCACATGTGCATCTGCACAAGCGTTGAGCTCAGCAGAGTGTGTCTCTTGACACTTGATGTGCGTTGGCTGTGTCTGCGTGCTCCAGTGAAGAGAGAAACGGGAAATCATCTTGGTAGAGGCAACAAAGCAAAAGCGAGGCAGGATTGACATCTGCTCAACAGAGACGGATTCCCTGCGCTGACACAGTTCACAGTTACACGAGAAGCAATCTGAGCGGTCCATCGACCGGAGACGTGTTTCCCAAGAGGTCGTTTAGCGAGTGAACAGCAGTGTGCGCGACTTTCAGGAGTGTGCCTGGAAAGTGCCAGAATCACCAGAGCACCTGTGCAAAAGCTGCTGCCTCTGTGACCGCATTGAGGCACGTTCCCGTGTCTCCGAGTATATAGACGGCTCTTTCGCGTTCGCTCCGAGGGAAACGGTCCGCTATTGCTTCTGTGCGTACAGACGCGATTCCCTTGTCTCTTGCGAACACAGGGAACTCTGTGCATCCAAATCTACAGGCTAAGGACGCGTCTGCATATGTTTTGGTGAACAATCGAGTGTGCGTGTTCTGACAGCTGCCTCTATGCAGACGTCTCCACAGAGGCACTTCTGAATGCCCCGCAGCCCAGGACTGAATGGATACACTAACAAGTGCACCGGTGTGAGCAACCACATATGCAGAAGGACGTCTTTCATCTCACAGAAGCGCGAACGTCTTGGCGTTCAAGCACATGGCAGAAACAAGGTGTGAACAGATGAGCTGCTGCTATTTTCTCCGTTCGGCATGCTCTCTTGCCGGTCGCCGGCTTAGCGGCTTGCTTTGCGCGACTAGGTCTGGGGAGTGAAGGAGATAGCGCCGGAAACCTTGCCTTTTGCCTTCTTCGGCGCTGGAACCTGGTTGCTGCGCCTTCTCTTTGTCCATGTGCACACACACGATTCCTCAGCGAAAACCATGCAGAAACCTTACCTCGAGCACCCAGGGATGTGCACCCAGCACCACGTGCACGCACACGCAGCTAGAGAAAAGCACCTACCTTTTCACACACTGATGCCTAAGCAAACGCGTGGCCACACACACGCACACATCCGCAAGCGCGCCTACTCCCATCTATTGAGGGAAAGACGGACGAGCAACGTCCTGACAGGCTTGAGGGGAAAAACGTCCGTTGATGGTTGGCGTACTGCACGCCCGCCTACGGGGCTGCAGGGGAATCCACATTTGGAAGGTACCTGAAGATGTGTGCCTGTTCTTGGAGCTCCGCTAGTAGGGTAGCAAAGACACTCGTAGGCAGTACTGAATGCTGCTCCGTGCTACTTCTCCTCCGCTGGCAAATGCTTCACAGTCGCCCGAGGAAAGACGTTTAACAATCGATCTCCAAGAGAAACGAAACACATGATGCCATAAGGCGAAAGAATAGCAGGGCATCTCTTCACAAGCTTGTCCCTGATCTATAGCTGAGGGCAAACACTTGTGTGCTTGTGGGAGAGCCTGTGTCTTTCCTGGAAGCGTTTGGGAGTTTTGCTCAGACGCGTGTTTCCTCAAGTTCAAGAATCAAGATCTAGGATACCTGCAGACAGGTGCCTGTTTGTGTGGAGACAGTCTGTTTGAAACTGTGTTCCTCAGCGCCCGCTCTTTCTCCCCGTCGCTCCACACGCCTGGGAGTCCCTTTCTTTCTCTCCACAAGCACGTGTGTTGACTTCGTCGCACATGTGCATCTGCACAAGCGTTGAGCTCAGCAGAGCGTGTCTCTTGACACTTGATGTGCGTTGGCTGTGTCTGCGTGCTCCAGTGAAGAGAGAAACGGGAAATCATCTTGGTAGAGGCAACAAAGCAAAAGCGAGGCAGGATTGACATCTGCTCAACAGAGACGGATTCCCTGCGCTGACACAGTTCACAGTTACACGAGAAGCAATCTGAGCGGTCCATCGACCGGAGACGTGTTTCCCAAGAGGTCGTTTAGCGAGTGAACAGCAGTGTGCGCGACTTTCAGGAGTGTGCCTGGAAAGTGCCAGAATCACCAGAGCACCTGTGCAAAAGCTGCTGCCTCTGTGACCGCATTGAGGCACGTTCCCGTGTCTCCGAGTATATAGACGGCTCTTTCGCGTTCGCTCCGAGGGAAACGGTCCGCTATTGCTTCTGTGCGTACAGACGCGATTCCCTTGTCTCTTGCGAACACAGGGAACTCTGTGCATCCAAATCTACAGGCTAAGGACGCGTCTGCATATGTTTTGGTGAACAATCGAGTGTGCGTGTTCTGACAGCTGCCTCTATGCAGACGTCTCCACAGAGCCACTTCTGAATGCCCCGCAGCCCAGGACTGAATGGATACACTAACAAGTGCACCGGTGTGAGCAACCACATATGCAGAAGGACGTCTTTCATCTCACAGAAGCGCGAACGTCTTGGCGTTCAAGCACATGGCAGAAACAAGGTGTGAACAGATGCGCTGCTGCTATTTTCTCCGTTCGGCATGCTTCGTTGTAGCTCTCTTGCCGGTCGCCGGCTTAGCGGCTTGCTTTGCGCGACTAGGTCTGGGGAGTGAAGGAGATAGCGCCGGAAACCTTGCCTTTTGCCTTCTTCGGCGCTGGAACCTGGTTGCTGCGCCTTCTCTTTGTCCATGTGCACACACACGATTCCTCAGCGAAAACCATGCAGAAACCTTACCTCGAGCACCCAGGGATGTGCACCCAGCACCACGTGCACGCACACGCAGCTAGAGAAAAGCACCTACCTTTTCACACACTGATGCCTAAGCAAACGCGTGGCCACACACACGCACACATCCGCAAGCGCGCCTACTCCCATCTATTGAGGGAAAGACGGACGAGCAACGTCCTGACAGGCTTGAGGGGAAAAACGTCCGTTGATGGTTGGCGTACTGCACGCCCGCCTACGGGGCTGCAGGGGAATCCACATTTGGAAGGTACCTGAAGATGTGTGCCTGTTCTTGGAGCTCCGCTAGTAGGGTAGCAAAGACACTCGTAGGCAGTACTGAATGCTGCTCCGTGCTACTTCTCCTCCGCTGGCAAATGCTTCACAGTCGCCCGAGGAAAGACGTTTAACAATCGATCTCCAAGAGAAACGAAACACATGATGCCATAAGGCGAAAGAATAGCAGGGCATCTCTTCACAAGCTTGTCCCTGATCTATAGCTGAGGGCAAACACTTGTGTGCTTGTGGGAGAGCCTGTGTCTTTCCTGGAAGCGTTTGGGAGTTTTGCTCAGACGCGTGTTTCCTCAAGTTCAAGAATCAAGATCTAGGATACCTGCAGACAGGTGCCTGTTTGTGTGGAGACAGTCTGTTTGAAACTGTGTTCCTCAGCGCCCGCTCTTTCTCCCCGTCGCTCCACACGCCTGGGAGTCCCTTTCTTTCTCTCCACAAGCACGTGTGTTGACTTCGTCGCACATGTGCATCTGCACAAGCGTTGAGCTCAGCAGAGCGTGTCTCTTGACACTTGATGTGCGTTGGCTGTGTCTGCGTGCTCCAGTGAAGAGAGAAACGGGAAATCATCTTGGTAGAGGCAACAAAGCAAAAGCGAGGCAGGATTGACATCTGCTCAACAGAGACGGATTCCCTGCGCTGACACAGTTCACAGTTACACGAGAAGCAATCTGAGCGGTCCATCGACCGGAGACGTGTTTCCCAAGAGGTCGTTTAGCGAGTGAACAGCAGTGTGCGCGACTTTCAGGAGTGTGCCTGGAAAGTGCCAGAATCACCAGAGCACCTGTGCAAAAGCTGCTGCCTCTGTGACCGCATTGAGGCACGTTCCCGTGTCTCCGAGTATATAGACGGCTCTTTCGCGTTCGCTCCGAGGGAAACGGTCCGCTATTGCTTCTGTGCGTACAGACGCGATTCCCTTGTCTCTTGCGAACACAGGGAACTCTGTGCATCCAAATCTACAGGCTAAGGACGCGTCTGCATATGTTTTGGTGAACAATCGAGTGTGCGTGTTCTGACAGCTGCCTCTATGCAGACGTCTCCACAGAGCCACTTCTGAATGCCCCGCAGCCCAGGACTGAATGGATACACTAACAAGTGCACCGGTGTGAGCAACCACATATGCAGAAGGACGTCTTTCATCTCACAGAAGCGCGAACGTCTTGGCGTTCAAGCACATGGCAGAAACAAGGTGTGAACAGATGCGCTGCTGCTATTTTCTCCGTTCGGCATGCTTCGTTGTAGCTCTCTTGCCGGTCGCCGGCTTAGCGGCTTGCTTTGCGCGACTAGGTCTGGGGAGTGAAGGAGATAGCGCCGGAAACCTTGCCTTTTGCCTTCTTCGGCGCTGGAACCTGGTTGCTGCGCCTTCTCTTTGTCCATGTGCACACACACGATTCCTCAGCGAAAACCATGCAGAAACCTTACCTCGAGCACCCAGGGATGTGCACCCAGCACCACGTGCACGCACACGCAGCTAGAGAAAAGCACCTACCTTTTCACACACTGATGCCTAAGCAAACGCGTGGCCACACACACGCACACATCCGCAAGCGCGCCTACTCCCATCTATTGAGGGAAAGACGGACGAGCAACGTCCTGACAGGCTTGAGGGGAAAAACGTCCGTTGATGGTTGGCGTACTGCACGCCCGCCTACGGGGCTGCAGGGGAATCCACATTTGGAAGGTACCTGAAGATGTGTGCCTGTTCTTGGAGCTCCGCTAGTAGGGTAGCAAAGACACTCGTAGGCAGTACTGAATGCTGCCCCGTGCTACTTCTCCTCCGCTGGCAAATGCTTCACAGTCGCCCGAGGAAAGACGTTTAACAATCGATCTCCAAGAGAAACGAAACACATGATGCCATAAGGCGAAAGAATTACAGGGCATCTCTTCACAAGCTTGTCCCTGATCTATAGCTGAGGGCAAACACTTGTGTGCTTGTGGGAGAGCCTGTGTCTTTCCTGGAAGCGTTTGGGAGTTTTGCTCAGACGCGTGTTTCCTCAAGTTCAAGAATCAAGATCTAGGATACCTGCAGACAGGTGCCTGTTTGTGTGGAGACAGTCTGTTTGAAACTGTGTTCCTCAGCGCCCGCTCTTTCTCCCCGTCGCTCCACACGCCTGGGAGTCCCTTTCTTTCTCTCCACAAGCACGTGTGTTTACTTCGTCGCACATGTGCATCTGCACAAGCGTTGAGCTCAGCAGAGCGTGTCTCTTGACACTTGATGTGCGTTGGCTGTGTCTGCGTGCTCCAGTGAAGAGAGAAACGGGAAATCATCTTGGTAGAGGCAACAAAGCAAAAGCGAGGCAGGATTGACATCTGCTCAACAGAGACGGATTCCCTGCGCTGACACAGTTCACAGTTACACGAGAAGCAATCTGAGCGGTCCATCGTCCGGAGACGTGTTTCCCAAGAGGTCGTTTAGCGAGTGAACAGCAGTGTGCGCGACTTTCAGGAGTGTGCCTGGAAAGTGCCAGAATCACCAGAGCACCTGTGCAAAAGCTGCTGCCTCTGTGACCGCATTGAGGCACGTTCCCGTGTCTCCGAGTACATAGACGGCTCTTTCGCGTTCACTCCGAGGGAAACGGTCCGCTATTGCTTCTGTGCGTACAGACGCGATTCCCTTGTCTCTTGCGAACACAGGGAACTCTGTGCATCCAAATCTACCGGCTAAGGACGCGTCTGCATATGTTTTGGTGAACAATCGAGTGTGCGTGTTCTGACAGCTGCCTCTATGCAGACGTCTCCACAGAGCCACTTCTGAATGCCCCGCAGCCCAGGACTGAATGGATACACTAACAAGTGCACCGGTGTGAGCAACCACATATGCAGAAGGACGTCTTTCATCTCACAGAAGCGCGAACGTCTTGGCGTTCAAGCACATGGCAGAAACAAGGTGTGAACAGATGAGCTGCTGCTATTTTCTCCGTTCGGCATGCTTCGTTGTAGCTCTCTTGCCGGTCGCCGGCTTAGCGGCTTGCTTTGCGCCACTAGGACTGGGGAGTGAAGGAGATAGCGCCGGAAACCTTGCCTTTTGCCTTCTTCGGCGCTGGAACCTGGTTGCTGCGCCTTCTCTTTGTCCATGTGCACACACACGATTCCTCAGCGAAAACCATGCAGAAACCTTACCTCGAGCACCCAGGGATGTGCACCCAGCACCACGTGCACGCACACGCAGCTAGAGAAAAGCACCTACCTTTTCACACACTGATGCCTAAGCAAACGCGTGGCCACACACACGCACACATCCGCAAGCGCGCCTACTCCCATCTATTGAGGGAAAGACGGACGAGCAACGTCCTGACAGGCTTGAGGGGAAAAACGTCCGTTGATGGTTGGCGTACTGCACGCCCGCCTACGGGGCTGCAGGGGAATCCACATTTGGAAGGTACCTGAAGATGTGTGCCTGTTCTTGGAGCTCCGCTAGTAGGGTAGCAAAGACACTCGTAGGCAGTACTGAATGCTGCTCCGTGCTACTTCTCCTCCGCTGGCAAATGCTTCACAGTCGCCCGAGGAAAGACGTTTAACAATCGATCTCCAAGAGAAACGAAACACATGATGCCATAAGGCGAAAGAATAGCAGGGCATCTCTTCACAAGCTTGTCCCTGATCTATAGCTGAGGGCAAACACTTGTGTGCTTGTGGGAGAGCCTGTGTCTTTCCTGGAAGCGTTTGGGAGTTTTGCTCAGACGCGTGTTTCCTCAAGTTCAAGAATCAAGATCTAGGATACCTGCAGACAGGTGCCTGTTTGTGTGGAGACAGTCTGTTTGAAACTGTGTTCCTCAGCGCCCGCTCTTTCTCCCCGTCGCTCCACACGCCTGGGAGTCCCTTTCTTTCTCTCCACAAACACGTGTGTTGACTTCGTCGCACATGTGCATCTGCACAAGCGTTGAGCTCAGCAGAGTGTGTCTCTTGACACTTGATGTGCGTTGGCTGTGTCTGCGTGCTCCAGTGAAGAGAGAAACGGGAAATCATCTTGGTAGAGGCAACAAAGCAAAAGCGAGGCAGGATTGACATCTGCTCAACAGAGACGGATTCCCTGCGCTGACACAGTTCACAGTTACACGAGAGCAATCTGAGCGGTCCATCGACCGGAGACGTGTTTCCCAAGAGGTCGTTTAGCGAGTGAACAGCAGTGTGCGCGACTTTCAGGAGTGTGCGTGGAAAGTGCCAGAATCACCAGAGCATCTGTGCAAAAGCTGCTGCCTCTGTGACCGCATTGAGGCACGTTCCCGTGTCTGCGAGTATATAGACGGCTCTTTCGCATTCGCTCCGAGGGAAACGGTCCGCTATTGCTTCTGTGCGTACAGACGCGATTCCCTTGTCTCTTGCGAACACAGGGAACTCTGTGCATCCAAATCTACCGGCTAAGGACGCGTCTGCATATGTTTTGGTGAACAATCGAGTGTGCGTGTTCTGACAGCTGCCTCTATGCAGACGTCTCCACAGAGCCACTTCTGAATGCCCCGCAGCCCAGGACTGAATGGATACACTAACAAGTGCACCGGTGTGAGCAACCACATATGCAGAAGGACGTCTTTCATCTCACAGAAGCGCGAACGTCTTGGCGTTCAAGCACATGGCAGAAACAAGGTGTGAACAGATGAGCTGCTGCTATTTTCTCCGATCGGCATGCTTCGTTGTAGCTCTCTTGCCGGTCGCCGGCTTAGCGGCTTGCTTTGCGCGACTAGGACTGGGGAGTGAAGGAGATAGCGCCGGAAACCTTGCCTTTTGCCTTCTTCGGCGCTGGAACCTGGTTGCTGCGCCTTCTCTTTGTCCATGTGCACACACACGATTCCTCAGCGAAAACCATGCAGAAACCTTACCTCGAGCACCCAGGGATGTGCACCCAGCACCACGTGCACGCACACGCAGCTAGAGAAAAGCACCTACCTTTTCACACACTGATGCCTAAGCAAACGCGTGGCCACACACACGCACACATCCGCAAGCGCGCCTACTCCCATCTATTGAGGGAAAGACGGACGAGCAACGTCCTGACAGGCTTGAGGGGAAAAACGTCCGTTGATGGTTGGCGTACTGCACGCCCGCCTACGGGGCTGCAGGGGAATCCACATTTGGAAGGTACCTGAAGATGTGTGCCTGTTCTTGGAGCTCCGCTAGTAGGGTAGCAAAGACACTCGTAGGCAGTACTGAATGCTGCTCCGTGCTACTTCTCCTCCGCTGGCAAATGCTTCACAGTCGCCCGAGGAAAGACGTTTAACAATCGATCTCCAAGAGAAACGAAACACATGATGCCATAAGGCGAAAGAATAGCAGGGCATCTCTTCACAAGCTTGTCCCTGATCTATAGCTGAGGGCAAACACTTGTGTGCTTGTGGGAGAGCCTGTGTCTTTCCTGGAAGCGTTTGGGAGTTTTGCTCAGACGCGTGTTTCCTCAAGTTCAAGAATCAAGATCTAGGATACCTGCAGACAGGTGCCTGTTTGTGTGGAGACAGTCTGTTTGAAACTGTGTTCCTCAGCGCCCGCTCTTTCTCCCCGTCGCTCCACACGCCTGGGAGTCCCTTTCTTTCTCTCCACAAGCACGTGTGTTGACTTCGTCGCACATGTGCATCTGCACAAGCGTTGAGCTCAGCAGAGCGTGTCTCTTGACACTTGATGTGCGTTGGCTGTGTCTGCGTGCTCCAGTGAAGAGAGAAACGGGAAATCATCTTGGTAGAGGCAACAAAGCAAAAGCGAGGCAGGATTGACATCTGCTCAACAGAGACGGATTCCCTGCGCTGACACAGTTCACAGTTACACGAGAAGCAATCTGAGCGGTCCATCGACCGGAGACGTGTTTCCCAAGAGGTCGTTTAGCGAGTGAACAGCAGTGTGCGCGACTTTCAGGAGTGTGCGTGGAAAGTGCCAGAATCACCAGAGCATCTGTGCAAAAGCTGCTGCCTCTGTGACCGCATTGAGGCACGTTCCCGTGTCTGCGAGTATATAGACGGCTCTTTCGCATTCGCTCCGAGGGAAACGGTCCGCTATTGCTTATGTGCGTACAGACGCGATTCCCTTGTCTCTTGCGAACACAGGGAACTCTGTGCATCCAAATCTACAGGCTAAGGACGCGTCTGCATATGTTTTGGTGAACAATCGAGTGTGCGTGTTCTGACAGCTGCCTCTATGCAGACGTCTCCACAGAGCCACTTCTGAATGCCCCGCAGCCCAGGACTGAATGGATACACTAACAAGTGCACCGGTGTGAGCAACCACATATGCAGAAGGACGTCTTTCATCTCACAGAAGCGCGAACGTCTTGGCGTTCAAGCACATGGCAGAAACAAGGTGTGAACAGATGAGCTGCTGCTATTTTCTCCGTTCGGCATGCTCTCTTGCCGGTCGCCGGCTTAGCGGCTTGCTTTGCGCGACTAGGTCTGGGGAGTGAAGGAGATAGCGCCGGAAACCTTGCCTTTTGCCTTCTTCGGCGCTGGAACCTGGTTGCTGCGCCTTCTCTTTGTCCATGTGCACACACACGATTCCTCAGCGAAAACCATGCAGAAACCTTTCCACGAGCACCCAGGGATGTGCACCCAGCACCACGTGCACGCACACGCAGCTAGAGAAAAGCACCTACCTTTTCACACACTGATGCCTAAGCAAACGCGTGGCCACACACACGCACACATCCGCAAGCGCGCCTACTCCCATCTATTGAGGGAAAGACGGACGAGCAACGTCCTGACAGGCTTGAGGGGAAAAACGTCCGTTGATGGTTGGCGTACTGCACGCCCGCCTACGGGGCTGCAGGGGAATCCACATTTGGAAGGTACCTGAAGATGTGTGCCTGTTCTTGGAGCTCCGCTAGTAGGGTAGCAAAGACACTCGTAGGCAGTACTGAATGCTGCTCCGTGCTACTTCTCCTCCGCTGGCAAATGCTTCACAGTCGCCCGAGGAAAGACGTTTAACAATCGATCTCCAAGAGAAACGAAACACATGATGCCATAAGGCGAAAGAATAGCAGGGCATCTCTTCACAAGCTTGTCCCTGATCTATAGCTGAGGGCAAACACTTGTGTGCTTGTGGGAGAGCCTGTGTCTTTCCTGGAAGCGTTTGGGAGTTTTGCTCAGACGCGTGTTTCCTCAAGTTCAAGAATCAAGATCTAGGATACCTGCAGACAGGTGCCTGTTTGTGTGGAGACAGTCTGTTTGAAACTGTGTTCCTCAGCGCCCGCTCTTTCTCCCCGTCGCTCCACACGCCTGGGAGTCCCTTTCTTTCTCTCCACAAGCACGTGTGTTGACTTCGTCGCACATGTGCATCTGCACAAGCGTTGAGCTCAGCAGAGCGTGTCTCTTGACACTTGATGTGCGTTGGCTGTGTCTGCGTGCTCCAGTGAAGAGAGAAACGGGAAATCATCTTGGTAGAGGCAACAAAGCAAAAGCGAGGCAGGATTGACATCTGCTCAACAGAGACGGATTCCCTGCGCTGACACAGTTCACAGTTACACGAGAAGCAATCTGAGCGGTCCATCGACCGGAGACGTGTTTCCCAAGAGGTCGTTTAGCGAGTGAACAGCAGTGTGCGCGACTTTCAGGAGTGTGCCTGGAAAGTGCCAGAATCACCAGAGCACCTGTGCAAAAGCTGCTGCCTCTGTGACCGCATTGAGGCACGTTCCCGTGTCTCCGAGTACATAGACGGCTCTTTCGCGTTCGCTCCGAGGGAAACGGTCCGCTATTGCTTCTGTGCGTACAGACGCGATTCCCTTGTCTCTTGCGAACACAGGGAACTCTGTGCATCCAAATCTACCGGCTAAGGACGCGTCTGCATATGTTTTGGTGAACAATCGAGTGTGCGTGTTCTGACAGCTGCCTCTATGCAGACGTCTCCACAGAGCCACTTCTGAATGCCCCGCAGCCCAGGACTGAATGGATACACTAACAAGTGCACCGGTGTGAGCAACCACATATGCAGAAGGACGTCTTTCATCTCACAGAAGCGCGAACGTCTTGGCGTTCAAGCACATGGCAGAAACAAGGTGTGAACAGATGAGCTGCTGCTATTTTCTCCGTTCGGCATGCTTCGTTGTAGCTCTCTTGCCGGTCGCCGGCTTAGCGGCTTGCTTTGCGCGACTAGGACTGGGGAGTGAAGGAGATAGCGCCGGAAACCTTGCCTTTTGCCTTCTTCGGCGCTGGAACCTGGTTGCTGCGCCTTCTCTTTGTCCATGTGCACACACACGATTCCTCAGCGAAAACCATGCAGAAACCTTACCTCGAGCACCCAGGGATGTGCACCCAGCACCACGTGCACGCACACGCAGCTAGAGAAAAGCACCTACCTTTTCACACACTGATGCCTAAGCAAACGCGTGGCCACACACACGCACACATCCGCAAGCGCGCCTACTCCCATCTATTGAGGGAAAGACGGACGAGCAACGTCCTGACAGGCTTGAGGGGAAAAACGTCCGTTGATGGTTGGCGTACTGCACGCCCGCCTACGGGGCTGCAGGGGAATCCACATTTGGAAGGTACCTGAAGATGTGTGCCTGTTCTTGGAGCTCCGCTAGTAGGGTAGCAAAGACACTCGTAGGCAGTACTGAATGCTGCTCCGTGCTACTTCTCCTCCGCTGGCAAATGCTTCACAGTCGCCCGAGGAAAGACGTTTAACAATCGATCTCCAAGAGAAACGAAACACATGATGCCATAAGGCGAAAGAATAGCAGGGCATCTCTTCACAAGCTTGTCCCTGATGTATAGCTGAAGGCAAACACTTGTGTGCTTGTGGGAGAGCCTGTGTCTTTCCTGGAAGCGTTTGGGAGTTTTGCTCAGACGCGTGTTTCCTCAAGTTCAAGAATCAAGATCTAGGATACCTGCAGACAGGTGCCTGTTTGTGTGGAGACAGTCTGTTTGAAACTGTGTTCCTCAGCGCCCGCTCTTTCTCCCCGTCGCTCCACACGCCTGGGAGTCCCTTTCTTTCTCTCCACAAGCACGTGTGTTGACTTCGTCGCACATGTGCATCTGCACAAGCGTTGAGCTCAGCAGAGCGTGTCTCTTGACACTTGATGTGCGTTGGCTGTGTCTGCGTGCTCCAGTGAAGAGAGAAACGGGAAATCATCTTGGTAGAGGCAACAAAGCAAAAGCGAGGCAGGATTGACATCTGCTCAACAGAGACGGATTCCCTGCGCTGACACAGTTCACAGTTACACGAGAAGCAATCTGAGCGGTCCATCGACCGGAGACGTGTTTCCCAAGAGGTCGTTTAGCGAGTGAACAGCAGTGTGCGCGACTTTCAGGAGTGTGCCTGGAAAGTGCCAGAATCACCAGAGCACCTGTGCAAAAGCTGCTGCCTCTGTGACCGCATTGAGGCACGTTCCCGTGTCTCCGAGTACATAGACGGCTCTTTCGCGTTCACTCCGAGGGAAACGGTCCGCTATTGCTTCTGTGCGTACAGACGCGATTCCCTTGTCTCTTGCGAACACAGGGAACTCTGTGCATCCAAATCTACCGGCTAAGGACGCGTCTGCATATGTTTTGGTGAACAATCGAGTGTGCGTGTTCTGACAGCTGCCTCTATGCAGACGTCTCCACAGAGCCACTTCTGAATGCCCCGCAGCCCAGGACTGAATGGATACACTAACAAGTGCACCGGTGTGAGCAACCACATATGCAGAAGGACGTCTTTCATCTCACAGAAGCGCGAACGTCTTGGCGTTCAAGCACATGGCAGAAACAAGGTGTGAACAGATGAGCTGCTGCTATTTTCTCCGATCGGCATGCTTCGTTGTAGCTCTCTTGCCGGTCGCCGGCTTAGCGGCTTGCTTTGCGCGACTAGGACTGGGGAGTGAAGGAGATAGCGCCGGAAACCTTGCCTTTTGCCTTCTTCGGCGCTGGAACCTGGTTGCTGCGCCTTCTCTTTGTCCATGTGCACACACACGATTCCTCAGCGAAAACCATGCAGAAACCTTACCTCGAGCACCCAGGGATGTGCACCCAGCACCACGTGCACGCACACGCAGCTAGAGAAAAGCACCTACCTTTTCACACACTGATGCCTAAGCAAACGCGTGGCCACACACACGCACACATCCGCAAGCGCGCCTACTCCCATCTATTGAGGGAAAGACGGACGAGCAACGTCCTGACAGGCTTGAGGGGAAAAACGTCCGTTGATGGTTGGCGTACTGCACGCCCGCCTACGGGGCTGCAGGGGAATCCACATTTGGAAGGTACCTGAAGATGTGTGCCTGTTCTTGGAGCTCCGCTAGTAGGGTAGCAAAGACACTCGTAGGCAGTACTGAATGCTGCTCCGTGCTACTTCTCCTCCGCTGGCAAATGCTTCACAGTCGCCCGAGGAAAGACGTTTAACAATCGATCTCCAAGAGAAACGAAACACATGATGCCATAAGGCGAAAGAATAGCAGGGCATCTCTTCACAAGCTTGTCCCTGATCTATAGCTGAGGGCAAACACTTGTGTGCTTGTGGGAGAGCCTGTGTCTTTCCTGGAAGCGTTTGGGAGTTTTGCTCAGACGCGTGTTTCCTCAAGTTCAAGAATCAAGATCTAGGATACCTGCAGACAGGTGCCTGTTTGTGTGGAGACAGTCTGTTTGAAACTGTGTTCCTCAGCGCCCGCTCTTTCTCCCCGTCGCTCCACACGCCTGGGAGTCCCTTTCTTTCTCTCCACAAGCACGTGTGTTGACTTCGTCGCACATGTGCATCTGCACAAGCGTTGAGCTCAGCAGAGTGTGTCTCTTGACACTTGATGTGCGTTGGCTGTGTCTGCGTGCTCCAGTGAAGAGAGAAACGGGAAATCATCTTGGTAGAGGCAACAAAGCAAAAGCGAGGCAGGATTGACATCTGCTCAACAGAGACGGATTCCCTGCGCTGACACAGTTCACAGTTACACGAGAAGCAATCTGAGCGGTCCATCGACCGGAGACGTGTTTCCCAAGAGGTCGTTTAGCGAGTGAACAGCAGTGTGCGCGACTTTCAGGAGTGTGCCTGGAAAGTGCCAGAATCACCAGAGCACCTGTGCAAAAGCTGCTGCCTCTGTGACCGCATTGAGGCACGTTCCCGTGTCTCCGAGTATATAGACGGCTCTTTCGCGTTCGCTCCGAGGGAAACGGTCCGCTATTGCTTCTGTGCGTACAGACGCGATTCCCTTGTCTCTTGCGAACACAGGGAACTCTGTGCATCCAAATCTACAGGCTAAGGACGCGTCTGCATATGTTTTGGTGAACAATCGAGTGTGCGTGTTCTGACAGCTGCCTCTATGCAGACGTCTCCACAGAGCCACTTCTGAATGCCCCGCAGCCCAGGACTGAATGGATACACTAACAAGTGCACCGGTGTGAGCAACCACATATGCAGAAGGACGTCTTTCATCTCACAGAAGCGCGAACGTCTTGGCGTTCAAGCACATGGCAGAAACAAGGTGTGAACAGATGCGCTGCTGCTATTTTCTCCGTTCGGCATGCTTCGTTGTAGCTCTCTTGCCGGTCGCCGGCTTAGCGGCTTGCTTTGCGCGACTAGGACTGGGGAGTGAAGGAGATAGCGCCGGAAACCTTGCCTTTTGCCTTCTTCGGCGCTGGAACCTGGTTGCTGCGCCTTCTCTTTGTCCATGTGCACACACACGATTCCTCAGCGAAAACCATGCAGAAACCTTACCTCGAGCACCCAGGGATGTGCACCCAGCACCACGTGCACGCACACGCAGCTAGAGAAAAGCACCTACCTTTTCACACACTGATGCCTAAGCAAACGCGTGGCCACACACACGCACACATCCGCAAGCGCGCCTACTCCCATCTATTGAGGGAAAGACGGACGAGCAACGTCCTGACAGGCTTGAGGGGAAAAACGTCCGTTGATGGTTGGCGTACTGCACGCCCGCCTACGGGGCTGCAGGGGAATCCACATTTGGAAGGTACCTGAAGATGTGTGCCTGTTCTTGGAGCTCCGCTAGTAGGGTAGCAAAGACACTCGTAGGCAGTACTGAATGCTGCTCCGTGCTACTTCTCCTCCGCTGGCAAATGCTTCACAGTCGCCCGAGGAAAGACGTTTAACAATCGATCTCCAAGAGAAACGAAACACATGATGCCATAAGGCGAAAGAATTACAGGGCATCTCTTCACAAGCTTGTCCCTGATCTATAGCTGAGGGCAAACACTTGTGTGCTTGTGGGAGAGCCTGTGTCTTTCCTGGAAGCGTTTGGGAGTTTTGCTCAGACGCGTGTTTCCTCAAGTTCAAGAATCAAGATCTAGGTTACCTGCAGACAGGTGCCTGTTTGTGTGGAGACAGTCTGTTTGAAACTGTGTTCCTCAGCGCCCGCTCTTTCTCCCCGTCGCTCCACACGCCTGGGAGTCCCTTTCTTTCTCTCCACAAGCACGTGTGTTGACTTCGTCGCACATGTGCATCTGCACAAGCGTTGAGCTCAGCAGAGCGTGTCTCTTGACACTTGATGTGCGTTGGCTGTGTCTGCGTGCTCCAGTGAAGAGAGAAACGGGAAATCATCTTGGTAGAGGCAACAAAGCAAAAGCGAGGCAGGATTGACATCTGCTCAACAGAGACGGATTCCCTGCGCTGACACAGTTCACAGTTACACGAGAAGCAATCTGAGCGGTCCATCGACCGGAGACGTGTTTCCCAAGAGGTCGTTTAGCGAGTGAACAGCAGTGTGCGCGACTTTCAGGAGTGTGCCTGGAAAGTGCCAGAATCACCAGAGCACCTGTGCAAAAGCTGCTGCCTCTGTGACCGCATTGAGGCACGTTCCCGTGTCTCCGAGTACATAGACGGCTCTTTCGCGTTCGCTCCGAGGGAAACGGTCCGCTATTGCTTCTGTGCGTACAGACGCGATTCCCTTGTCTCTTGCGAACACAGGGAACTCTGTGCATCCAAATCTACCGGCTAAGGACGCGTCTGCATATGTTTTGGTGAACAATCGAGTGTGCGTGTTCTGACAGCTGCCTCTATGCAGACGTCTCCACAGAGCCACTTCTGAATGCCCCGCAGCCCAGGACTGAATGGATACACTAACAAGTGCACCGGTGTGAGCAACCACATATGCAGAAGGACGTCTTTCATCTCACAGAAGCGCGAACGTCTTGGCGTTCAAGCACATGGCAGAAACAAGGTGTGAACAGATGAGCTGCTGCTATTTTCTCCGTTCGGCATGCTTCGTTGTAGCTCTCTTGCCGGTCGCCGGCTTAGCGGCTTGCTTTGCGCGACTAGGACTGGGGAGTGAAGGAGATAGCGCCGGAAACCTTGCCTTTTGCCTTCTTCGGCGCTGGAACCTGGTTGCTGCGCCTTCTCTTTGTCCATGTGCACACACACGATTCCTCAGCGAAAACCATGCAGAAACCTTACCTCGAGCACCCAGGGATGTGCACCCAGCACCACGTGCACGCACACGCAGCTAGAGAAAAGCACCTACCTTTTCACACACTGATGCCTAAGCAAACGCGTGGCCACACACACGCACACATCCGCAAGCGCGCCTACTCCCATCTATTGAGGGAAAGACGGACGAGCAACGTCCTGACAGGCTTGAGGGGAAAAACGTCCGTTGATGGTTGGCGTACTGCACGCCCGCCTACGGGGCTGCAGGGGAATCCACATTTGGAAGGTACCTGAAGATGTGTGCCTGTTCTTGGAGCTCCGCTAGTAGGGTAGCAAAGACACTCGTAGGCAGTACTGAATGCTGCTCCGTGCTACTTCTCCTCCGCTGGCAAATGCTTCACAGTCGCCCGAGGAAAGACGTTTAACAATCGATCTCCAAGAGAAACGAAACACATGATGCCATAAGGCGAAAGAATAGCAGGGCATCTCTTCACAAGCTTGTCCCTGATGTATAGCTGAAGGCAAACACTTGTGTGCTTGTGGGAGAGCCTATGTCTTTCCTGGAAGCGTTTGGGAGTTTTGCTCAGACACGTGTTTCCTCAAGTTCAAGAATCAAGATCTAGGATACCTGCAGACAGGTGCCTGTTTGTGTGGAGACAGTCTGTTTGAAACTGTGTTCCTCAGCGCCCGCTCTTTCTCCCCGTCGCTCCACACGCCTGGGAGTCCCTTTCTTTCTCTCCACAAGCACGTGTGTTGACTTCGTCGCACATGTGCATCTGCACAAGCGTTGAGCTCAGCAGAGCGTGTCTCTTGACACTTGATGTGCGTTGGCTGTGTCTGCGTGCTCCAGTGAAGAGAGAAACGGGAAATCATCTTGGTAGAGGCAACAAAGCAAAAGCGAGGCAGGATTGACATCTGCTCAACAGAGACGGATTCCCTGCGCTGACACAGTTCACAGTTACACGAGAAGCAATCTGAGCGGTCCATCGACCGGAGACGTGTTTCCCAAGAGGTCGTTTAGCGAGTGAACAGCAGTGTGCGCGACTTTCAGGAGTGTGCCTGGAAAGTGCCAGAATCACCAGAGCACCTGTGCAAAAGCTGCTGCCTCTGTGACCGCATTGAGGCACGTTCCCGTGTCTCCGAGTACATAGACGGCTCTTTCGCGTTCACTCCGAGGGAAACGGTCCGCTATTGCTTCTGTGCGTACAGACGCGATTCCCTTGTCTCTTGCGAACACAGGGAACTCTGTGCATCCAAATCTACCGGCTAAGGACGCGTCTGCATATGTTTTGGTGAACAATCGAGTGTGCGTGTTCTGACAGCTGCCTCTATGCAGACGTCTCCACAGAGCCACTTCTGAATGCCCCGCAGCCCAGGACTGAATGGATACACTAACAAGTGCACCGGTGTGAGCAACCACATATGCAGAAGGACGTCTTTCATCTCACAGAAGCGCGAACGTCTTGGCGTTCAAGCACATGGCAGAAACAAGGTGTGAACAGATGAGCTGCTGCTATTTTCTCCGTTCGGCATGCTTCGTTGTAGCTCTCTTGCCGGTCGCCGGCTTAGCGGCTTGCTTTGCGCGACTAGGACTGGGGAGTGAAGGAGATAGCGCCGGAAACCTTGCCTTTTGCCTTCTTCGGCGCTGGAACCTGGTTGCTGCGCCTTCTCTTTGTCCATGTGCACACACACGATTCCTCAGCGAAAACCATGCAGAAACCTTACCTCGAGCACCCAGGGATGTGCACCCAGCACCACGTGCACGCACACGCAGCTAGAGAAAAGCACCTACCTTTTCACACACTGATGCCTAAGCAAACGCGTGGCCACACACACGCACACATCCGCAAGCGCGCCTACTCCCATCTATTGAGGGAAAGACGGACGAGCAACGTCCTGACAGGCTTGAGGGGAAAAACGTCCGTTGATGGTTGGCGTACTGCACGCCCGCCTACGGGGCTGCAGGGGAATCCACATTTGGAAGGTACCTGAAGATGTGTGCCTGTTCTTGGAGCTCCGCTAGTAGGGTAGCAAAGACACTCGTAGGCAGTACTGAATGCTGCTCCGTGCTACTTCTCCTCCGCTGGCAAATGCTTCACAGTCGCCCGAGGAAAGACGTTTAACAATCGATCTCCAAGAGAAACGAAACACATGATGCCATAAGGCGAAAGAATAGCAGGGCATCTCTTCACAAGCTTGTCCCTGATCTATAGCTGAAGGCAAACACTTGTGTGCTTGTGGGAGAGCCTGTGTCTTTCCTGGAAGCGTTTGGGAGTTTTGCTCAGACACGTGTTTCCTCAAGTTCAAGAATCAAGATCTAGGATACCTGCAGACAGGTGCCTGTTTGTGTGGAGACAGTCTGTTTGAAACTGTGTTCCTCAGCGCCCGCTCTTTCTCCCCGTCGCTCCACACGCCTGGGAGTCCCTTTCTTTCTCTCCACAAACACGTGTGTTGACTTCGTCGCACATGTGCATCTGCACAAGCGTTGAGCTCAGCAGAGTGTGTCTCTTGACACTTGATGTGCGTTGGCTGTGTCTGCGTGCTCCAGTGAAGAGAGAAACGGGAAATCATCTTGGTAGAGGCAACAAAGCAAAAGCGAGGCAGGATTGACATCTGCTCAACGGAGAGGGATTCCCTGCACTGACACAGTTCACAGTTACACGAGAAGCAATCTGAGCGGTCCATCGACCGGAGACGTGTTTCCCAAGAGGTCGTTTAGCGAGTGAACAGCAGTGTGCGCGACTTTCAGGAGTGTGCCTGGAAAGTGCCAGAATCACCAGAGCATCTGTGCAAAAGCTGCTGCCTCTGTGACCGCATTGAGGCACGTTCCCGTGTCTGCGAGTATATAGACGGCTCTTCCGCGTTCGCTCCGAGGGAAACGGTCCGCTATTGCTTCTGTGCGTACAGACGCGATTCCCTTGTCTCTTGCGAACACAGGGAACTCTGTGCATCCAAATCTACCGGCTAAGGACGCGTCTGCATATGTTTTGGTGAACAATCGAGTGTGCGTGTTCTGACAGCTGCCTCTATGCAGACGTCTCCACAGAGCCACTTCTGAATGCCCCGCAGCCCAGGACTGAATGGATACACTAACAAGTGCACCGGTGTGAGCAACCACATATGCAGAAGGACGTCTTTCATCTCACAGAAGCGCGAACGTCTTGGCGTTCAAGCACATGGCAGAAACAAGGTGTGAACAGATGAGCTGCTGCTATTTTCTCCGTTCGGCATGCTTCGTTGTAGCTCTCTTGCCGGTCGCCGGCTTAGCGGCTTGCTTTGCGCGACTAGGACTGGGGAGTGAAGGAGATAGCGCCGGAAACCTTGCCTTTTGCCTTCTTCGGCGCTGGAACCTGGTTGCTGCGCCTTCTCTTTGTCCATGTGCACACACACGATTCCTCAGCGAAAACCATGCAGAAACCTTACCTCGAGCACCCAGGGATGTGCACCCAGCACCACGTGCACGCACACGCAGCTAGAGAAAAGCACCTACCTTTTCACACACTGATGCCTAAGCAAACGCGTGGCCACACACACGCACACATCCGCAAGCGCGCCTACTCCCATCTATTGAGGGAAAGACGGACGAGCAACGTCCTGACAGGCTTGAGGGGAAAAACGTCCGTTGATGGTTGGCGTACTGCACGCCCGCCTACGGGGCTGCAGGGGAATCCACATTTGGAAGGTACCTGAAGATGTGTGCCTGTTCTTGGAGCTCCGCTAGTAGGGTAGCAAAGACACTCGTAGGCAGTACTGAATGCTGCTCCGTGCTACTTCTCCTCCGCTGGCAAATGCTTCACAGTCGCCCGAGGAAAGACGTTTAACAATCGATCTCCAAGAGAAACGAAACACATGATGCCATAAGGCGAAAGAATAGCAGGGCATCTCTTCACAAGCTTGTCCCTGATCTATAGCTGAAGGCAAACACTTGTGTGCTTGTGGGAGAGCCTGTGTCTTTCCTGGAAGCGTTTGGGAGTTTTGCTCAGACACGTGTTTCCTCAAGTTCAAGAATCAAGATCTAGGATACCTGCAGACAGGTGCCTGTTTGTGTGGAGACAGTCTGTTTGAAACTGTGTTCCTCAGCGCCCGCTCTTTCTCCCCGTCGCTCCACACGCCTGGGAGTCCCTTTCTTTCTCTCCACAAACACGTGTGTTGACTTCGTCGCACATGTGCATCTGCACAAGCGTTGAGCTCAGCAGAGTGTGTCTCTTGACACTTGATGTGCGTTGGCTGTGTCTGCGTGCTCAAGTGAAGAGAGAAACGGGAAATCATCTTGGTAGAGGCAACAAAGCAAAAGCGAGGCAGGATTGACATCTGCTCAACAGAGAGGGATTCCCTGCACTGACACAGTTCACAGTTACACGAGAAGCAATCTGAGCGGTCCATCGACCGGAGACGTGTTTCCCAAGAGGTCGTTTAGCGAGTGAACAGCAGTGTGCGCGACTTTCAGGAGTGTGCCTGGAAAGTGCCAGAATCACCAGAGCATCTGTGCAAAAGCTGCTGCCTCTGTGACCGCATTGAGGCACGTTCCCGTGTCTGCGAGTATATAGACGGCTCTTCCGCGTTCGCTCCGAGGGAAACGGTCCGCTATTGCTTCTGTGCGTACAGACGCGATTCCCTTGTCTCTTGCGAACACAGGGAACTCTGTGCATCCAAATCTACCGGCTAAGGACGCGTCTGCATATGTTTTGGTGAACAATCGAGTGTGCGTGTTCTGACAGCTGCCTCTATGCAGACGTCTCCACAGAGCCACTTCTGAATGCCCCGCAGCCCAGGACTGAATGGATACACTAACAAGTGCACCGGTGTGAGCAACCACATATGCAGAAGGACGTCTTTCATCTCACAGAAGCGCGAACGTCTTGGCGTTCAAGCACATGGCAGAAACAAGGTGTGAACAGATGAGCTGCTGCTATTTTCTCCGTTCGGCATGCTTCGTTGTAGCTCTCTTGCCGGTCGCCGGCTTAGCGGCTTGCTTTGCGCGACTAGGACTGGGGAGTGAAGGAGATAGCGCCGGAAACCTTGCCTTTTGCCTTCTTCGGCGCTGGAACCTGGTTGCTGCGCCTTCTCTTTGTCCATGTGCACACACACGATTCCTCAGCGAAAACCATGCAGAAACCTTACCTCGAGCACCCAGGGATGTGCACCCAGCACCACGTGCACGCACACGCAGCTAGAGAAAAGCACCTACCTTTTCACACACTGATGCCTAAGCAAACGCGTGGCCACACACACGCACACATCCGCAAGCGCGCCTACTCCCATCTATTGAGGGAAAGACGGACGAGCAACGTCCTGACAGGCTTGAGGGGAAAAACGTCCGTTGATGGTTGGCGTACTGCACGCCCGCCTACGGGGCTGCAGGGGAATCCACATTTGGAAGGTACCTGAAGATGTGTGCCTGTTCTTGGAGCTCCGCTAGTAGGGTAGCAAAGACACTCGTAGGCAGTACTGAATGCTGCTCCGTGCTACTTCTCCTCCGCTGGCAAATGCTTCACAGTCGCCCGAGGAAAGACGTTTAACAATCGATCTCCAAGAGAAACGAAACACATGATGCCATAAGGCGAAAGAATAGCAGGGCATCTCTTCACAAGCTTGTCCCTGATGTATAGCTGAGGGCAAACACTTGTGTGCTTGTGGGAGAGCCTGTGTCTTTCCTGGAAGCGTTTGGGAGTTTTGCTCAGACGCGTGTTTCCTCAAGTTCAAGAATCAAGATCTAGGATACCTGCAGACAGGTGCCTGTTTGTGTGGAGACAGTCTGTTTGAAACTGTGTTCCTCAGCGCCCGCTCTTTCTCCCCGTCGCTCCACACGCCTGGGAGTCCCTTTCTTTCTCTCCACAAGCACGTGTGTTGACTTCGTCGCACATGTGCATCTGCACAAGCGTTGAGCTCAGCAGAGCGTGTCTCTTGACACTTGATGTGCGTTGGCTGTGTCTGCGTGCTCCAGTGAAGAGAGAAACGGGAAATCATCTTGGTAGCGGCAACAAAGCAAAAGCGAGGCAGGATTGACATCTGCTCAACAGAGACGGATTCCCTGCGCTGACACAGTTCACAGTTACACGAGAAGCAATCTGAGCGGTCCATCGACCGGAGACGTGTTTCCCAAGAGGTCGTTTAGCGAGTGAACAGCAGTGTGCGCGACTTTCAGGAGTGTGCCTGGAAAGTGCCAGAATCACCAGAGCACCTGTGCAAAAGCTGCTGCCTCTGTGACCGCATTGAGGCACGTTCCCGTGTCTGCGAGTATATAGACGGCTCTTTCTCGTTCACTCCGAGGGAAACGGTCCGCTATTGCTTCTGTGCGTACAGACGCGATTCCCTTGTCTCTTGCGAACACAGGGAACTCTGTGCATGCAAATCTACCGGCTAAGGACGCGTCTGCATATGTTTTGGTGAACAATCGAGTGTGCGTGTTCTGACAGCTGCCTCTATGCAGACGTCTCCACAGAGCCACTTCTGAATGCCCCGCAGCCCAGGACTGAATGGATACACTAACAAGTGCACCGGTGTGAGCAACCACATATGCAGAAGGACGTCTTTCATCTCACAGAAGCGCGAACGTCTTGGCGTTCAAGCACATGGCAGAAACAAGGTGTGAACAGATGAGCTGCTGCTATTTTCTCCGTTCGGCATGCTTCGTTGTAGCTCTCTTGCCGGTCGCCGGCTTAGCGGCTTGCTTTGCGCGACTAGGACTGGGGAGTGAAGGAGATAGCGCCGGAAACCTTGCCTTTTGCCTTCTTCGGCGCTGGAACCTGGTTGCTGCGCCTTCTCTTTGTCCATGTGCACACACACGATTCCTCAGCGAAAACCATGCAGAAACCTTACCTCGAGCACCCAGGGATGTGCACCCAGCACCACGTGCACGCACACGCAGCAAGAGAAAAGCACCTACCTTTTCACACACTGATGCCTAAGCAAACGCGTGGCCACACACACGCACACATCCGCAAGCGCGCCTACTCCCATCTATTGAGGGAAAGACGGACGAGCAACGTCCTGACAGGCTTGAGGGGAAAAACGTCCGTTGATGGTTGGCGTACTGCACGCCCGCCTACGGGGCTGCAGGGGAATCCACATTTGGAAGGTACCTGAAGATGTGTGCCTGTTCTTGGAGCTCCGCTAGTAGGGTAGCAAAGACACTCGTAGGCAGTACTGAATGCTGCTCCGTGCTACTTCTCCTCCGCTGGCAAATGCTTCACAGTCGCCCGAGGAAAGACGTTTAACAATCGATCTCCAAGAGAAACGAAACACATGATGCCATAAGGCGAAAGAATTACAGGGCATCTCTTCACAAGCTTGTCCCTGATCTATAGCTGAGGGCAAACACTTGTGTGCTTGTGGGAGAGCCTGTGTCTTTCCTGGAAGCGTTTGGGAGTTTTGCTCAGACGCGTGTTTCCTCAAGTTCAAGAATCAAGATCTAGGTTACCTGCAGACAGGTGCCTGTTTGTGTGGAGACAGTCTGTTTGAAACTGTGTTCCTCAGCGCCCGCTCTTTCTCCCCGTCGCTCCACACGCCTGGGAGTCCCTTTCTTTCTCTCCACAAGCACGTGTGTTGACTTCGTCGCACATGTGCATCTGCACAAGCGTTGAGCTCAGCAGAGCGTGTCTCTTGACACTTGATGTGCGTTGGCTGTGTCTGCGTGCTCCAGTGAAGAGAGAAACGGGAAATCATCTTGGTAGAGGCAACAAAGCAAAAGCGAGGCAGGATTGACATCTGCTCAACAGAGACGGATTCCCTGCGCTGACACAGTTCACAGTTACACGAGAAGCAATCTGAGCGGTCCATCGACCGGAGACGTGTTTCCCAAGAGGTCGTTTAGCGAGTGAACAGCAGTGTGCGCGACTTTCAGGAGTGTGCCTGGAAAGTGCCAGAATCACCAGAGCACCTGTGCAAAAGCTGCTGCCTCTGTGACCGCATTGAGGCACGTTCCCGTGTCTCCGAGTACATAGACGGCTCTTTCGCGTTCACTCCGAGGGAAACGGTCCGCTATTGCTTCTGTGCGTACAGACGCGATTCCCTTGTCTCTTGCGAACACAGGGAACTCTGTGCATCCAAATCTACCGGCTAAGGACGCGTCTGCATATGTTTTGGTGAACAATCGAGTGTGCGTGTTCTGACAGCTGCCTCTATGCAGACGTCTCCACAGAGCCACTTCTGAATGCCCCGCAGCCCAGGACTGAATGGATACACTAACAAGTGCACCGGTGTGAGCAACCACATATGCAGAAGGACGTCTTTCATCTCACAGAAGCGCGAACGTCTTGGCGTTCAAGCACATGGCAGAAACAAGGTGTGAACAGATGAGCTGCTGCTATTTTCTCCGTTCGGCATGCTTCGTTGTAGCTCTCTTGCCGGTCGCCGGCTTAGCGGCTTGCTTTGCGCGACTAGGACTGGGGAGTGAAGGAGATAGCGCCGGAAACCTTGCCTTTTGCCTTCTTCGGCGCTGGAACCTGGTTGCTGCGCCTTCTCTTTGTCCATGTGCACACACACGATTCCTCAGCGAAAACCATGCAGAAACCTTACCTCGAGCACCCAGGGATGTGCACCCAGCACCACGTGCACGCACACGCAGCTAGAGAAAAGCACCTACCTTTTCACACACTGATGCCTAAGCAAACGCGTGGCCACACACACGCACACATCCGCAAGCGCGCCTACTCCCATCTATTGAGGGAAAGACGGACGAGCAACGTCCTGACAGGCTTGAGGGGAAAAACGTCCGTTGATGGTTGGCGTACTGCACGCCCGCCTACGGGGCTGCAGGGGAATCCACATTTGGAAGGTACCTGAAGATGTGTGCCTGTTCTTGGAGCTCCGCTAGTAGGGTAGCAAAGACACTCGTAGGCAGTACTGAATGCTGCTCCGTGCTACTTCTCCTCCGGTGGCAAATGCTTCACAGTCGCCCGAGGAAAGACGTTTAACAATCGATCTCCAAGAGAAACGAAACACATGATGCCATAAGGCGAAAGAACAGCAGGGCATCTCTTCACAAGCTTGTCCCTGATGTATAGCTGAGGGCAAACACTTGTGTGCTTGTGGGAGAGCCTGTGTCTTTCCTGGAAGCGTTTGGGAGTTTTGCTCAGACGCGTGTTTCCTCAAGTTCAAGAATCAAGATCTAGGATACCTGCAGACAGGTGCCTGTTTGTGTGGAGACAGTCTGTTTGAAACTGTGTTCCTCAGCGCCCGCTCTTTCTCCCCGTCGCTCCACACGCCTGGGAGTCCCTTTCTTTCTCTCCACAAGCACGTGTGTTGACTTCGTCGCACATGTGCATCTGCACAAGCGTTGAGCTCAGCAGAGCGTGTCTCTTGACACTTGATGTGCGTTGGCTGTGTCTGCGTGCTCCAGTGAAGAGAGAAACGGGAAATCATCTTGGTAGCGGCAACAAAGCAAAAGCGAGGCAGGATTGACATCTGCTCAACAGAGACGGATTCCCTGCGCTGACACAGTTCACAGTTACACGAGAAGCAATCTGAGCGGTCCATCGACCGGAGACGTGTTTCCCAAGAGGTCGTTTAGCGAGTGAACAGCAGTGTGCGCGACTTTCAGGAGTGTGCCTGGAAAGTGCCAGAATCACCAGAGCACCTGTGCAAAAGCTGCTGCCTCTGTGACCGCATTGAGGCACGTTCCCGTGTCTGCGAGTATATAGACGGCTCTTTCTCGTTCACTCCGAGGGAAACGGTCCGCTATTGCTTCTGTGCGTACAGACGCGATTCCCTTGTCTCTTGCGAACACAGGGAACTCTGTGCATGCAAATCTACCGGCTAAGGACGCGTCTGCATATGTTTTGGTGAACAATCGAGTGTGCGTGTTCTGACAGCTGCCTCTATGCAGACGTCTCCACAGAGCCACTTCTGAATGCCCCGCAGCCCAGGACTGAATGGATACACTAACAAGTGCACCGGTGTGAGCAACCACATATGCAGAAGGACGTCTTTCATCTCACAGAAGCGCGAACGTCTTGGCGTTCAAGCACATGGCAGAAACAAGGTGTGAACAGATGAGCTGCTGCTATTTTCTCCGTTCGGCATGCTTCGTTGTAGCTCTCTTGCCGGTCGCCGGCTTAGCGGCTTGCTTTGCGCGACTAGGACTGGGGAGTGAAGGAGATAGCGCCGGAAACCTTGCCTTTTGCCTTCTTCGGCGCTGGAACCTGGTTGCTGCGCCTTCTCTTTGTCCATGTGCACACACACGATTCCTCAGCGAAAACCATGCAGAAACCTTACCTCGAGCACCCAGGGATGTGCACCCAGCACCACGTGCACGCACACGCAGCAAGAGAAAAGCACCTACCTTTTCACACACTGATGCCTAAGCAAACGCGTGGCCACACACACGCACACATCCGCAAGCGCGCCTACTCCCATCTATTGAGGGAAAGACGGACGAGCAACGTCCTGACAGGCTTGAGGGGAAAAACGTCCGTTGATGGTTGGCGTACTGCACGCCCGCCTACGGGGCTGCAGGGGAATCCACATTTGGAAGGTACCTGAAGATGTGTGCCTGTTCTTGGAGCTCCGCTAGTAGGGTAGCAAAGACACTCGTAGGCAGTACTGAATGCTGCTCCGTGCTACTTCTCCTCCGCTGGCAAATGCTTCACAGTCGCCCGAGGAAAGACGTTTAACAATCGATCTCCAAGAGAAACGAAACACATGATGCCATAAGGCGAAAGAATTACAGGGCATCTCTTCACAAGCTTGTCCCTGATCTATAGCTGAGGGCAAACACTTGTGTGCTTGTGGGAGAGCCTGTGTCTTTCCTGGAAGCGTTTGGGAGTTTTGCTCAGACGCGTGTTTCCTCAAGTTCAAGAATCAAGATCTAGGTTACCTGCAGACAGGTGCCTGTTTGTGTGGAGACAGTCTGTTTGAAACTGTGTTCCTCAGCGCCCGCTCTTTCTCCCCGTCGCTCCACACGCCTGGGAGTCCCTTTCTTTCTCTCCACAAGCACGTGTGTTGACTTCGTCGCACATGTGCATCTGCACAAGCGTTGAGCTCAGCAGAGCGTGTCTCTTGACACTTGATGTGCGTTGGCTGTGTCTGCGTGCTCCAGTGAAGAGAGAAACGGGAAATCATCTTGGTAGAGGCAACAAAGCAAAAGCGAGGCAGGATTGACATCTGCTCAACAGAGACGGATTCCCTGCGCTGACACAGTTCACAGTTACACGAGAAGCAATCTGAGCGGTCCATCGACCGGAGACGTGTTTCCCAAGAGGTCGTTTAGCGAGTGAACAGCAGTGTGCGCGACTTTCAGGAGTGTGCCTGGAAAGTGCCAGAATCACCAGAGCACCTGTGCAAAAGCTGCTGCCTCTGTGACCGCATTGAGGCACGTTCCCGTGTCTCCGAGTACATAGACGGCTCTTTCGCGTTCACTCCGAGGGAAACGGTCCGCTATTGCTTCTGTGCGTACAGACGCGATTCCCTTGTCTCTTGCGAACACAGGGAACTCTGTGCATCCAAATCTACCGGCTAAGGACGCGTCTGCATATGTTTTGGTGAACAATCGAGTGTGCGTGTTCTGACAGCTGCCTCTATGCAGACGTCTCCACAGAGCCACTTCTGAATGCCCCGCAGCCCAGGACTGAATGGATACACTAACAAGTGCACCGGTGTGAGCAACCACATATGCAGAAGGACGTCTTTCATCTCACAGAAGCGCGAACGTCTTGGCGTTCAAGCACATGGCAGAAACAAGGTGTGAACAGATGAGCTGCTGCTATTTTCTCCGTTCGGCATGCTTCGTTGTAGCTCTCTTGCCGGTCGCCGGCTTAGCGGCTTGCTTTGCGCGACTAGGACTGGGGAGTGAAGGAGATAGCGCCGGAAACCTTGCCTTTTGCCTTCTTCGGCGCTGGAACCTGGTTGCTGCGCCTTCTCTTTGTCCATGTGCACACACACGATTCCTCAGCGAAAACCATGCAGAAACCTTACCTCGAGCACCCAGGGATGTGCACCCAGCACCACGTGCACGCACACGCAGCTAGAGAAAAGCACCTACCTTTTCACACACTGATGCCTAAGCAAACGCGTGGCCACACACACGCACACATCCGCAAGCGCGCCTACTCCCATCTATTGAGGGAAAGACGGACGAGCAACGTCCTGACAGGCTTGAGGGGAAAAACGTCCGTTGATGGTTGGCGTACTGCACGCCCGCCTACGGGGCTGCAGGGGAATCCACATTTGGAAGGTACCTGAAGATGTGTGCCTGTTCTTGGAGCTCCGCTAGTAGGGTAGCAAAGACACTCGTAGGCAGTACTGAATGCTGCTCCGTGCTACTTCTCCTCCGGTGGCAAATGCTTCACAGTCGCCCGAGGAAAGACGTTTAACAATCGATCTCCAAGAGAAACGAAACACATGATGCCATAAGGCGAAAGAACAGCAGGGCATCTCTTCACAAGCTTGTCCCTGATCTATAGCTGAGGGCAAACACTTGTGTGCTTGTGGGAGAGCCTGTGTCTTTCCTGGAAGCGTTTGGGAGTTTTGCTCAGACGCGTGTTTCCTCAAGTTCAAGAATCAAGATCTAGGATACCTGCAGACAGGTGCCTGTTTGTGTGGAGACAGTCTGTTTGAAACTGTGTTCCTCAGCGCCCGCTCTTTCTCCCCGTCGCTCCACACGCCTGGGAGTCCCTTTCTTTCTCTCCACAAGCACGTGTGTTGACTTCGTCGCACATGTGCATCTGCACAAGCGTTGAGCTCAGCAGAGCGTGTCTCTTGACACTTGATGTGCGTTGGCTGTGTCTGCGTGCTCCAGTGAAGAGAGAAACGGGAAATCATCTTGGTAGAGGCAACAAAGCAAAAGCGAGGCAGGATTGACATCTGCTCAACAGAGACGGATTCCCTGCGCTGACACAGTTCACAGTTACACGAGAAGCAATCTGAGCGGTCCATCGACCGGAGACGTGTTTCCCAAGAGGTCGTTTAGCGAGTGAACAGCAGTGTGCGCGACTTTCAGGAGTGTGCGTGGAAAGTGCCAGAATCACCAGAGCATCTGTGCAAAAGCTGCTGCCTCTGTGACCGCATTGAGGCACGTTCCCGTGTCTGCGAGTATATAGACGGCTCTTTCGCATTCGCTCCGAGGGAAACGGTCCGCTATTGCTTCTGTGCGTACAGACGCGATTCCCTTGTCTCTTGCGAACACAGGGAACTCTGTGCATCCAAATCTACCGGCTAAGGACGCGTCTGCATATGTTTTGGTGAACAATCGAGTGTGCGTGTTCTGACAGCTGCCTCTATGCAGACGTCTCCACAGAGCCACTTCTGAATGCCCCGCAGCCCAGGACTGAATGGATACACTAACAAGTGCACCGGTGTGAGCAACCACATATGCAGAAGGACGTCTTTCATCTCACAGAAGCGCGAACGTCTTGGCGTTCAAGCACATGGCAGAAACAAGGTGTGAACAGATGAGCTGCTGCTATTTTCTCCGATCGGCATGCTTCGTTGTAGCTCTCTTGCCGGTCGCCGGCTTAGCGGCTTGCTTTGCGCTACTAGGACTGGGGAGTGAAGGAGATAGCGCCGGAAACCTTGCCTTTTGCCTTCTTCGGCGCTGGAACCTGGTTGCTGCGCCTTCTCTTTGTCCATGTGCACACACACGATTCCTCAGCGAAAACCATGCAGAAACCTTACCTCGAGCACCCAGGGATGTGCACCCAGCACCACGTGCACGCACACGCAGCTAGAGAAAAGCACCTACCTTTTCACACACTGATGCCTAAGCAAACGCGTGGCCACACACACGCACACATCCGCAAGCGCGCCTACTCCCATCTATTGAGGGAAAGACGGACGAGCAACGTCCTGACAGGCTTGAGGGGAAAAACGTCCGTTGATGGTTGGCGTACTGCACGCCCGCCTACGGGGCTGCAGGGGAATCCACATTTGGAAGGTACCTGAAGATGTGTGCCTGTTCTTGGAGCTCCGCTAGTAGGGTAGCAAAGACACTCGTAGGCAGTACTGAATGCTGCTCCGTGCTACTTCTCCTCCGCTGGCAAATGCTTCACAGTCGCCCGAGGAAAGACGTTTAACAATCGATCTCCAAGAGAAACGAAACACATGATGCCATAAGGCGAAAGAATAGCAGGGCATCTCTTCACAAGCTTGTCCCTGATCTATAGCTGAGGGCAAACACTTGTGTGCTTGTGGGAGAGCCTGTGTCTTTCCTGGAAGCGTTTGGGAGTTTTGCTCAGACGCGTGTTTCCTCAAGTTCAAGAATCAAGATCTAGGATACCTGCAGACAGGTGCCTGTTTGTGTGGAGACAGTCTGTTTGAAACTGTGTTCCTCAGCGCCCGCTCTTTCTCCCCGTCGCTCCACACGCCTGGGAGTCCCTTTCTTTCTCTCCACAAGCACGTGTGTTGACTTCGTCGCACATGTGCATCTGCACAAGCGTTGAGCTCAGCAGAGCGTGTCTCTTGACACTTGATGTGCGTTGGCTGTGTCTGCGTGCTCCAGTGAAGAGAGAAACGGGAAATCATCTTGGTAGAGGCAACAAAGCAAAAGCGAGGCAGGATTGACATCTGCTCAACAGAGACGGATTCCCTGCGCTGACACAGTTCACAGTTACACGAGAAGCAATCTGAGCGGTCCATCGACCGGAGACGTGTTTCCCAAGAGGTCGTTTAGCGAGTGAACAGCAGTGTGCGCGACTTTCAGGAGTGTGCGTGGAAAGTGCCAGAATCACCAGAGCATCTGTGCAAAAGCTGCTGCCTCTGTGACCGCATTGAGGCACGTTCCCGTGTCTGCGAGTATATAGACGGCTCTTTCGCATTCGCTCCGAGGGAAACGGTCCGCTATTGCTTCTGTGCGTACAGACGCGATTCCCTTGTCTCTTGCGAACACAGGGAACTCTGTGCATCCAAATCTACCGGCTAAGGACGCGTCTGCATATGTTTTGGTGAACAATCGAGTGTGCGTGTTCTGACAGCTGCCTCTATGCAGACGTCTCCACAGAGCCACTTCTGAATGCCCCGCAGCCCAGGACTGAATGGATACACTAACAAGTGCACCGGTGTGAGCAACCACATATGCAGAAGGACGTCTTTCATCTCACAGAAGCGCGAACGTCTTGGCGTTCAAGCACATGGCAGAAACAAGGTGTGAACAGATGAGCTGCTGCTATTTTCTCCGATCGGCATGCTTCGTTGTAGCTCTCTTGCCGGTCGCCGGCTTAGCGGCTTGCTTTGCGCTACTAGGACTGGGGAGTGAAGGAGATAGCGCCGGAAACCTTGCCTTTTGCCTTCTTCGGCGCTGGAACCTGGTTGCTGCGCCTTCTCTTTGTCCATGTGCACACACACGATTCCTCAGCGAAAACCATGCAGAAACCTTACCTCGAGCACCCAGGGATGTGCACCCAGCACCACGTGCACGCACACGCAGCTAGAGAAAAGCACCTACCTTTTCACACACTGATGCCTAAGCAAACGCGTGGCCACACACACGCACACATCCGCAAGCGCGCCTACTCCCATCTATTGAGGGAAAGACGGACGAGCAACGTCCTGACAGGCTTGAGGGGAAAAACGTCCGTTGATGGTTGGCGTACTGCACGCCCGCCTACGGGGCTGCAGGGGAATCCACATTTGGAAGGTACCTGAAGATGTGTGCCTGTTCTTGGAGCTCCGCTAGTAGGGTAGCAAAGACACTCGTAGGCAGTACTGAATGCTGCTCCGTGCTACTTCTCCTCCGCTGGCAAATGCTTCACAGTCGCCCGAGGAAAGACGTTTAACAATCGATCTCCAAGAGAAACGAAACACATGATGCCATAAGGCGAAAGAATAGCAGGGCATCTCTTCACAAGCTTGTCCCTGATCTATAGCTGAGGGCAAACACTTGTGTGCTTGTGGGAGAGCCTGTGTCTTTCCTGGAAGCGTTTGGGAGTTTTGCTCAGACGCGTGTTTCCTCAAGTTCAAGAATCAAGATCTAGGATACCTGCAGACAGGTGCCTGTTTGTGTGGAGACAGTCTGTTTGAAACTGTGTTCCTCAGCGCCCGCTCTTTCTCCCCGTCGCTCCACACGCCTGGGAGTCCCTTTCTTTCTCTCCACAAGCACGTGTGTTGACTTCGTCGCACATGTGCATCTGCACAAGCGTTGAGCTCAGCAGAGCGTGTCTCTTGACACTTGATGTGCGTTGGCTGTGTCTGCGTGCTCCAGTGAAGAGAGAAACGGGAAATCATCTTGGTAGAGGCAACAAAGCAAAAGCGAGGCAGGATTGACATCTGCTCAACAGAGACGGATTCCCTGCGCTGACACAGTTCACAGTTACACGAGAAGCAATCTGAGCGGTCCATCGCCCGGAGACGTGTTTCCCAAGAGGTCGTTTAGCGAGTGAACAGCAGTGTGCGCGACTTTCAGGAGTGTGCGTGGAAAGTGCCAGAATCACCAGAGCATCTGTGCAAAAGCTGCTGCCTCTGTGACCGCATTGAGGCACGTTCCCGTGTCTGCGAGTATATAGACGGCTCTTTCGCATTCGCTCCGAGGGAAACGGTCCGCTATTGCTTCTGTGCGTACAGACGCGATTCCCTTGTCTCTTGCGAACACAGGGAACTCTGTGCATCCAAATCTACCGGCTAAGGACGCGTCTGCATATGTTTTGGTGAACAATCGAGTGTGCGTGTTCTGACAGCTGCCTCTATGCAGACGTCTCCACAGAGCCACTTCTGAATGCCCCGCAGCCCAGGACTGAATGGATACACTAACAAGTGCACCGGTGTGAGCAACCACATATGCAGAAGGACGTCTTTCATCTCACAGAAGCGCGAACGTCTTGGCGTTCAAGCACATGGCAGAAACAAGGTGTGAACAGATGAGCTGCTGCTATTTTCTCCGTTCGGCATGCTTCGTTGTAGCTCTCTTGCCGGTCGCCGGCTTAGCGGCTTGCTTTGCGCGACTAGGTCTGCGGAGAGAAGGAGATAGCGCCGGAAACCTTGCCTTTTGCCTTCTTCGGCGCTGGAACCTGGTTGCTG
This sequence comes from Patagioenas fasciata, assembly GCF_037038585.1. NCBI lineage: Eukaryota > Metazoa > Chordata > Aves > Columbiformes > Columbidae > Patagioenas > Patagioenas fasciata. The sequence continues at coordinate 22,057,668 of NC_092524.1, forward strand.
CGCCTTCTCTTTGTCCATGTGCACACACACGATTCCTCAGCGAAAACCATGCAGAAACCTTTCCACGAGCACCCAGGGATGTGCACCCAGCACCACGTGCACGCACACGCAGCTAGAGAAAAGCACCTACCTTTTCACACACTGATGCCTAAGCAAACGCGTGGCCACACACACGCACACATCCGCAAGCGCGCCTACTCCCATCTATTGAGGGAAAGACGGACGAGCAACGTCCTGACAGGCTTGAGGGGAAAAACGTCCGTTGACGGTTGGCGTACTGCACGCCCGCCTACGGGGCTGCAGGGGAATCCACATTTGGAAGGTACCTGAAGATGTGTGCCTGTTCTTGGAGCTCCGCTAGTAGGGTAGCAAAGACACTCGTAGGCAGTACTGAATGCTGCTCCGTGCTACTTCTCCTCCGCTGGCAAATGCTTCACAGTCGCCCGAGGAAAGACGTTTAACAATCGATCTCCAAGAGAAACGAAACACATGATGCCATAAGGCGAAAGAATGGCAGGGCATCTCTTCACAAGCTTGTCCCTGATCTATAGCTGAGGGCAAACACTTGTGTGCTTGTGGGAGAGCCTGTGTCTTTCCTGGAAGCGTTTGGGAGTTTTGCTCAGACGCGTGTTTCCTCAAGTTCAAGAATCAAGATCTAGGATACCTGCAGACAGGTGCCTGTTTGTGTGGAGACAGTCTGTTTGAAACTGTGTTCCTCAGCGCCCGCTCTTTCTCCCCGTCGCTCCACACGCCTGGGAGTCCCTTTCTTTCTCTCCACAAGCACGTGTGTTGACTTCGTCGCACATGTGCATCTGCACAAGCGTTGAGCTCAGCAGAGTGTGTCTCTTGACACTTGATGTGCGTTGGCTGTGTCTGCGTGCTCCAGTGAAGAGAGAAACGGGAAATCATCTTGGTAGAGGCAACAAAGCAAAAGCGAGGCAGGATTGACATCTGCTCAACAGAGACGGATTCCCTGCGCTGACACAGTTCACAGTTACACGAGAAGCAATCTGAGCGGTCCATCGACCGGAGACGTGTTTCCCAAGAGGTCGTTTAGCGAGTGAACAGCAGTGTGCGCGACTTTCAGGAGTGTGCGTGGAAAGTGCCAGAATCACCAGAGCATCTGTGCAAAAGCTGCTGCCTCTGTGACCGCATTGAGGCACGTTCCCGTGTCTGCGAGTATATAGACGGCTCTTTCGCGTTCGCTCCGAGGGAAACGGTCCGCTATTGCTTCTGTGCGTACAGACGCGATTCCCTTGTCTCTTGCGAACACAGGGAACTCTGTGCATCCAAATCTACCGGCTAAGGACGCGTCTGCATATGTTTTGGTGAACAATCGAGTGTGCGTGTTCTGACAGCTGCCTCTATGCAGACGTCTCCACAGAGCCACTTCTGAATGCCCCGCAGCCCAGGACTGAATGGATACACTAACAAGTGCACCGGTGTGAGCAACCACATATGCAGAAGGACGTCTTTCATCTCACAGAAGCGCGAACGTCTTGGCGTTCAAGCACATGGCAGAAACAAGGTGTGAACAGATGAGCTGCTGCTATTTTCTCCGTTCGGCATGCTTCGTTGTAGCTCTCTTGCCGGTCGCCGGCTTAGCGGCTTGCTTTGCGCGACTAGGACTGGGGAGTGAAGGAGATAGCGCCGGAAACCTTGCCTTTTGCCTTCTTCGGCGCTGGAACCTGGTTGCTGCGCCTTCTCTTTGTCCATGTGCACACACACGATTCCTCAGCGAAAACCATGCAGAAACCTTACCTCGAGCACCCAGGGATGTGCACCCAGCACCACGTGCACGCACACGCAGCTAGAGAAAAGCACCTACCTTTTCACACACTGATGCCTAAGCAAACGCGTGGCCACACACACGCACACATCCGCAAGCGCGCCTACTCCCATCTATTGAGGGAAAGACGGACGAGCAACGTCCTGACAGGCTTGAGGGGAAAAACGTCCGTTGATGGTTGGCGTACTGCACGCCCGCCTACGGGGCTGCAGGGGAATCCACATTTGGAAGGTACCTGAAGATGTGTGCCTGTTCTTGGAGCTCCGCTAGTAGGGTAGCAAAGACACTCGTAGGCAGTACTGAATGCTGCTCCGTGCTACTTCTCCTCCGCTGGCAAATGCTTCACAGTCGCCCGAGGAAAGACGTTTAACAATCGATCTCCAAGAGAAACGAAACACATGATGCCATAAGGCGAAAGAATAGCAGGGCATCTCTTCACAAGCTTGTCCCTGATCTATAGCTGAGGGCAAACACTTGTGTGCTTGTGGGAGAGCCTGTGTCTTTCCTGGAAGCGTTTGGGAGTTTTGCTCAGACGCGTGTTTCCTCAAGTTCAAGAATCAAGATCTAGGATACCTGCAGACAGGTGCCTGTTTGTGTGGAGACAGTCTGTTTGAAACTGTGTTCCTCAGCGCCCGCTCTTTCTCCCCGTCGCTCCACACGCCTGGGAGTCCCTTTCTTTCTCTCCACAAGCACGTGTGTTGACTTCGTCGCACATGTGCATCTGCACAAGCGTTGAGCTCAGCAGAGCGTGTCTCTTGACACTTGATGTGCGTTGGCTGTGTCTGCGTGCTCCAGTGAAGAGAGAAACGGGAAATCATCTTGGTAGAGGCAACAAAGCAAAAGCGAGGCAGGATTGACATCTGCTCAACAGAGACGGATTCCCTGCGCTGACACAGTTCACAGTTACACGAGAAGCAATCTGAGCGGTCCATCGACCGGAGACGTGTTTCCCAAGAGGTCGTTTAGCGAGTGAACAGCAGTGTGCGCGACTTTCAGGAGTGTGCGTGGAAAGTGCCAGAATCACCAGAGCATCTGTGCAAAAGCTGCTGCCTCTGTGACCGCATTGAGGCACGTTCCCGTGTCTGCGAGTATATAGACGGCTCTTTCGCGTTCGCTCCGAGGGAAACGGTCCGCTATTGCTTCTGTGCGTACAGACGCGATTCCCTTGTCTCTTGCGAACACAGGGAACTCTGTGCATCCAAATCTACCGGCTAAGGACGCGTCTGCATATGTTTTGGTGAACAATCGAGTGTGCGTGTTCTGACAGCTGCCTCTATGCAGACGTCTCCACAGAGCCACTTCTGAATGCCCCGCAGCCCAGGACTGAATGGATACACTAACAAGTGCACCGGTGTGAGCAACCACATATGCAGAAGGACGTCTTTCATCTCACAGAAGCGCGAACGTCTTGGCGTTCAAGCACATGGCAGAAACAAGGTGTGAACAGATGAGCTGCTGCTATTTTCTCCGTTCGGCATGCTTCGTTGTAGCTCTCTTGCCGGTCGCCGGCTTAGCGGCTTGCTTTGCGCGACTAGGTCTGCGGAGAGAAGGAGATAGCGCCGGAAACCTTGCCTTTTGCCTTCTTCGGCGCTGGAACCTGGTTGCTGCGCCTTCTCTTTGTCCATGTGCACACACACGATTCCTCAGCGAAAACCATGCAGAAACCTTTCCACGAGCACCCAGGGATGTGCACCCAGCACCACGTGCACGCACACGCAGCTAGAGAAAAGCACCTACCTTTTCACACACTGATGCCTAAGCAAACGCGTGGCCACACACACGCACACATCCGCAAGCGCGCCTACTCCCATCTATTGAGGGAAAGACGGACGAGCAACGTCCTGACAGGCTTGAGGGGAAAAACGTCCGTTGACGGTTGGCGTACTGCACGCCCGCCTACGGGGCTGCAGGGGAATCCACATTTGGAAGGTACCTGAAGATGTGTGCCTGTTCTTGGAGCTCCGCTAGTAGGGTAGCAAAGACACTCGTAGGCAGTACTGAATGCTGCTCCGTGCTACTTCTCCTCCGGTGGCAAATGCTTCACAGTCGCCCGAGGAAAGACGTTTAACAATCGATCTCCAAGAGAAACGAAACACATGATGCCATAAGGCGAAAGAATGGCAGGGCATCTCTTCACAAGCTTGTCCCTGATCTATAGCTGAGGGCAAACACTTGTGTGCTTGTGGGAGAGCCTGTGTCTTTCCTGGAAGCGTTTGGGAGTTTTGCTCAGACGCGTGTTTCCTCAAGTTCAAGAATCAAGATCTAGGATACCTGCAGACAGGTGCCTGTTTGTGTGGAGACAGTCTGTTTGAAACTGTGTTCCTCAGCGCCCGCTCTTTCTCCCCGTCGCTCCACACGCCTGGGAGTCCCTTTCTTTCTCTCCACAAGCACGTGTGTTGACTTCGTCGCACATGTGCATCTGCACAAGCGTTGAGCTCAGCAGAGTGTGTCTCTTGACACTTGATGTGCGTTGGCTGTGTCTGCGTGCTCCAGTGAAGAGAGAAACGGGAAATCATCTTGGTAGAGGCAACAAAGCAAAAGCGAGGCAGGATTGACATCTGCTCAACAGAGACGGATTCCCTGCGCTGACACAGTTCACAGTTACACGAGAAGCAATCTGAGCGGTCCATCGACCGGAGACGTGTTTCCCAAGAGGTCGTTTAGCGAGTGAACAGCAGTGTGCGCGACTTTCAGGAGTGTGCGTGGAAAGTGCCAGAATCACCAGAGCATCTGTGCAAAAGCTGCTGCCTCTGTGACCGCATTGAGGCACGTTCCCGTGTCTGCGAGTATATAGACGGCTCTTTCGCGTTCGCTCCGAGGGAAACGGTCCGCTATTGCTTCTGTGCGTACAGACGCGATTCCCTTGTCTCTTGCGAACACAGGGAACTCTGTGCATCCAAATCTACCGGCTAAGGACGCGTCTGCATATGTTTTGGTGAACAATCGAGTGTGCGTGTTCTGACAGCTGCCTCTATGCAGACGTCTCCACAGAGCCACTTCTGAATGCCCCGCAGCCCAGGACTGAATGGATACACTAACAAGTGCACCGGTGTGAGCAACCACATATGCAGAAGGACGTCTTTCATCTCACAGAAGCGCGAACGTCTTGGCGTTCAAGCACATGGCAGAAACAAGGTGTGAACAGATGAGCTGCTGCTATTTTCTCCGTTCGGCATGCTTCGTTGTAGCTCTCTTGCCGGTCGCCGGCTTAGCGGCTTGCTTTGCGCGACTAGGTCTGCGGAGAGAAGGAGATAGCGCCGGAAACCTTGCCTTTTGCCTTCTTCGGCGCTGGAACCTGGTTGCTGCGCCTTCTCTTTGTCCATGTGCACACACACGATTCCTCAGCGAAAACCATGCAGAAACCTTTCCACGAGCACCCAGGGATGTGCACCCAGCACCACGTGCACGCACACGCAGCTAGAGAAAAGCACCTACCTTTTCACACACTGATGCCTAAGCAAACGCGTGGCCACACACACGCACACATCCGCAAGCGCGCCTACTCCCATCTATTGAGGGAAAGACGGACGAGCAACGTCCTGACAGGCTTGAGGGGAAAAACGTCCGTTGACGGTTGGCGTACTGCACGCCCGCCTACGGGGCTGCAGGGGAATCCACATTTGGAAGGTACCTGAAGATGTGTGCCTGTTCTTGGAGCTCCGCTAGTAGGGTAGCAAAGACACTCGTAGGCAGTACTGAATGCTGCTCCGTGCTACTTCTCCTCCGGTGGCAAATGCTTCACAGTCGCCCGAGGAAAGACGTTTAACAATCGATCTCCAAGAGAAACGAAACACATGATGCCATAAGGCGAAAGAATGGCAGGGCATCTCTTCACAAGCTTGTCCCTGATCTATAGCTGAGGGCAAACACTTGTGTGCTTGTGGGAGAGCCTGTGTCTTTCCTGGAAGCGTTTGGGAGTTTTGCTCAGACGCGTGTTTCCTCAAGTTCAAGAATCAAGATCTAGGATACCTGCAGACAGGTGCCTGTTTGTGTGGAGACAGTCTGTTTGAAACTGTGTTCCTCAGCGCCCGCTCTTTCTCCCCGTCGCTCCACACGCCTGGGAGTCCCTTTCTTTCTCTCCACAAGCACGTGTGTTGACTTCGTCGCACATGTGCATCTGCACAAGCGTTGAGCTCAGCAGAGCGTGTCTCTTGACACTTGATGTGCGTTGGCTGTGTCTGCGTGCTCCAGTGAAGAGAGAAACGGGAAATCATCTTGGTAGAGGCAACAAAGCAAAAGCGAGGCAGGATTGACATCTGCTCAACAGAGACGGATTCCCTGCGCTGACACAGTTCACAGTTACACGAGAAGCAATCTGAGCGGTCCATCGACCGGAGACGTGTTTCCCAAGAGGTCGTTTAGCGAGTGAACAGCAGTGTGCGCGACTTTCAGGAGTGTGCGTGGAAAGTGCCAGAATCACCAGAGCATCTGTGCAAAAGCTGCTGCCTCTGTGACCGCATTGAGGCACGTTCCCGTGTCTGCGAGTATATAGACGGCTCTTTCGCGTTCGCTCCGAGGGAAACGGTCCGCTATTGCTTCTGTGCGTACAGACGCGATTCCCTTGTCTCTTGCGAACACAGGGAACTCTGTGCATCCAAATCTACCGGCTAAGGACGCGTCTGCATATGTTTTGGTGAACAATCGAGTGTGCGTGTTCTGACAGCTGCCTCTATGCAGACGTCTCCACAGAGCCACTTCTGAATGCCCCGCAGCCCAGGACTGAATGGATACACTAACAAGTGCACCGGTGTGAGCAACCACATATGCAGAAGGACGTCTTTCATCTCACAGAAGCGCGAACGTCTTGGCGTTCAAGCACATGGCAGAAACAAGGTGTGAACAGATGAGCTGCTGCTATTTTCTCCGTTCGGCATGCTTCGTTGTAGCTCTCTTGCCGGTCGCCGGCTTAGCGGCTTGCTTTGCGCGACTAGGACTGGGGAGTGAAGGAGATAGCGCCGGAAACCTTGCCTTTTGCCTTCTTCGGCGCTGGAACCTGGTTGCTGCGCCTTCTCTTTGTCCATGTGCACACACACGATTCCTCAGCGAAAACCATGCAGAAACCTTACCTCGAGCACCCAGGGATGTGCACCCAGCACCACGTGCACGCACACGCAGCTAGAGAAAAGCACCTACCTTTTCACACACTGATGCCTAAGCAAACGCGTGGCCACACACACGCACACATCCGCAAGCGCGCCTACTCCCATCTATTGAGGGAAAGACGGACGAGCAACGTCCTGACAGGCTTGAGGGGAAAAACGTCCGTTGATGGTTGGCGTACTGCACGCCCGCCTACGGGGCTGCAGGGGAATCCACATTTGGAAGGTACCTGAAGATGTGTGCCTGTTCTTGGAGCTCCGCTAGTAGGGTAGCAAAGACACTCGTAGGCAGTACTGAATGCTGCTCCGTGCTACTTCTCCTCCGCTGGCAAATGCTTCACAGTCGCCCGAGGAAAGACGTTTAACAATCGATCTCCAAGAGAAACGAAACACATGATGCCATAAGGCGAAAGAATAGCAGGGCATCTCTTCACAAGCTTGTCCCTGATCTATAGCTGAGGGCAAACACTTGTGTGCTTGTGGGAGAGCCTGTGTCTTTCCTGGAAGCGTTTGGGAGTTTTGCTCAGACGCGTGTTTCCTCAAGTTCAAGAATCAAGATCTAGGATACCTGCAGACAGGTGCCTGTTTGTGTGGAGACAGTCTGTTTGAAACTGTGTTCCTCAGCGCCCGCTCTTTCTCCCCGTCGCTCCACACGCCTGGGAGTCCCTTTCTTTCTCTCCACAAGCACGTGTGTTGACTTCGTCGCACATGTGCATCTGCACAAGCGTTGAGCTCAGCAGAGCGTGTCTCTTGACACTTGATGTGCGTTGGCTGTGTCTGCGTGCTCCAGTGAAGAGAGAAACGGGAAATCATCTTGGTAGAGGCAACAAAGCAAAAGCGAGGCAGGATTGACATCTGCTCAACAGAGACGGATTCCCTGCGCTGACACAGTTCACAGTTACACGAGAAGCAATCTGAGCGGTCCATCGACCGGAGACGTGTTTCCCAAGAGGTCGTTTAGCGAGTGAACAGCAGTGTGCGCGACTTTCAGGAGTGTGCGTGGAAAGTGCCAGAATCACCAGAGCATCTGTGCAAAAGCTGCTGCCTCTGTGACCGCATTGAGGCACGTTCCCGTGTCTGCGAGTATATAGACGGCTCTTCCGCGTTCGCTCCGAGGGAAACGGTCCGCTATTGCTTCTGTGCGTACAGACGCGATTCCCTTGTCTCTTGCGAACACAGGGAACTCTGTGCATCCAAATCTACCGGCTAAGGACGCGTCTGCATATGTTTTGGTGAACAATCGAGTGTGCGTGTTCTGACAGCTGCCTCTATGCAGACGTCTCCACAGAGCCACTTCTGAATGCCCCGCAGCCCAGGACTGAATGGATACACTAACAAGTGCACCGGTGTGAGCAACCACATATGCAGAAGGACGTCTTTCATCTCACAGAAGCGCGAACGTCTTGGCGTTCAAGCACATGGCAGAAACAAGGTGTGAACAGATGAGCTGCTGCTATTTTCTCCGTTCGGCATGCTTCGTTGTAGCTCTCTTGCCGGTCGCCGGCTTAGCGGCTTGCTTTGCGCGACTAGGTCTGCGGAGAGAAGGAGATAGCGCCGGAAACCTTGCCTTTTGCCTTCTTCGGCGCTGGAACCTGGTTGCTGCGCCTTCTCTTTGTCCATGTGCACACACACGATTCCTCAGCGAAAACCATGCAGAAACCTTTCCACGAGCACCCAGGGATGTGCACCCAGCACCACGTGCACGCACACGCAGCTAGAGAAAAGCACCTACCTTTTCACACACTGATGCCTAAGCAAACGCGTGGCCACACACACGCACACATCCGCAAGCGCGCCTACTCCCATCTATTGAGGGAAAGACGGACGAGCAACGTCCTGACAGGCTTGAGGGGAAAAACGTCCGTTGACGGTTGGCGTACTGCACGCCCGCCTACGGGGCTGCAGGGGAATCCACATTTGGAAGGTACCTGAAGATGTGTGCCTGTTCTTGGAGCTCCGCTAGTAGGGTAGCAAAGACACTCGTAGGCAGTACTGAATGCTGCTCCGTGCTACTTCTCCTCCGGTGGCAAATGCTTCACAGTCGCCCGAGGAAAGACGTTTAACAATCGATCTCCAAGAGAAACGAAACACATGATGCCATAAGGCGAAAGAATGGCAGGGCATCTCTTCACAAGCTTGTCCCTGATCTATAGCTGAGGGCAAACACTTGTGTGCTTGTGGGAGAGCCTGTGTCTTTCCTGGAAGCGTTTGGGAGTTTTGCTCAGACGCGTGTTTCCTCAAGTTCAAGAATCAAGATCTAGGATACCTGCAGACAGGTGCCTGTTTGTGTGGAGACAGTCTGTTTGAAACTGTGTTCCTCAGCGCCCGCTCTTTCTCCCCGTCGCTCCACACGCCTGGGAGTCCCTTTCTTTCTCTCCACAAACACGTGTGTTGACTTCGTCGCACATGTGCATCTGCACAAGCGTTGAGCTCAGCAGAGTGTGTCTCTTGACACTTGATGTGCGTTGGCTGTGTCTGCGTGCTCCAGTGAAGAGAGAAACGGGAAATCATCTTGGTAGAGGCAACAAAGCAAAAGCGAGGCAGGATTGACATCTGCTCAACAGAGACGGATTCCCTGCGCTGACACAGTTCACAGTTACACGAGAAGCAATCTGAGCGGTCCATCGACCGGAGACGTGTTTCCCAAGAGGTCGTTTAGCGAGTGAACAGCAGTGTGCGCGACTTTCAGGAGTGTGCGTGGAAAGTGCCAGAATCACCAGAGCATCTGTGCAAAAGCTGCTGCCTCTGTGACCGCATTGAGGCACGTTCCCGTGTCTGCGAGTATATAGACGGCTCTTTCGCGTTCGCTCCGAGGGAAACGGTCCGCTATTGCTTCTGTGCGTACAGACGCGATTCCCTTGTCTCTTGCGAACACAGGGAACTCTGTGCATCCAAATCTACCGGCTAAGGACGCGTCTGCATATGTTTTGGTGAACAATCGAGTGTGCGTGTTCTGACAGCTGCCTCTATGCAGACGTCTCCACAGAGCCACTTCTGAATGCCCCGCAGCCCAGGACTGAATGGATACACTAACAAGTGCACCGGTGTGAGCAACCACATATGCAGAAGGACGTCTTTCATCTCACAGAAGCGCGAACGTCTTGGCGTTCAAGCACATGGCAGAAACAAGGTGTGAACAGATGAGCTGCTGCTATTTTCTCCGTTCGGCATGCTTCGTTGTAGCTCTCTTGCCGGTCGCCGGCTTAGCGGCTTGCTTTGCGCGACTAGGACTGGGGAGTGAAGGAGATAGCGCCGGAAACCTTGCCTTTTGCCTTCTTCGGCGCTGGAACCTGGTTGCTGCGCCTTCTCTTTGTCCATGTGCACACACACGATTCCTCAGCGAAAACCATGCAGAAACCTTACCTCGAGCACCCAGGGATGTGCACCCAGCACCACGTGCACGCACACGCAGCTAGAGAAAAGCACCTACCTTTTCACACACTGATGCCTAAGCAAACGCGTGGCCACACACACGCACACATCCGCAAGCGCGCCTACTCCCATCTATTGAGGGAAAGACGGACGAGCAACGTCCTGACAGGCTTGAGGGGAAAAACGTCCGTTGATGGTTGGCGTACTGCACGCCCGCCTACGGGGCTGCAGGGGAATCCACATTTGGAAGGTACCTGAAGATGTGTGCCTGTTCTTGGAGCTCCGCTAGTAGGGTAGCAAAGACACTCGTAGGCAGTACTGAATGCTGCTCCGTGCTACTTCTCCTCCGCTGGCAAATGCTTCACAGTCGCCCGAGGAAAGACGTTTAACAATCGATCTCCAAGAGAAACGAAACACATGATGCCATAAGGCGAAAGAATAGCAGGGCATCTCTTCACAAGCTTGTCCCTGATCTATAGCTGAGGGCAAACACTTGTGTGCTTGTGGGAGAGCCTGTGTCTTTCCTGGAAGCGTTTGGGAGTTTTGCTCAGACGCGTGTTTCCTCAAGTTCAAGAATCAAGATCTAGGATACCTGCAGACAGGTGCCTGTTTGTGTGGAGACAGTCTGTTTGAAACTGTGTTCCTCAGCGCCCGCTCTTTCTCCCCGTCGCTCCACACGCCTGGGAGTCCCTTTCTTTCTCTCCACAAGCACGTGTGTTGACTTCGTCGCACATGTGCATCTGCACAAGCGTTGAGCTCAGCAGAGCGTGTCTCTTGACACTTGATGTGCGTTGGCTGTGTCTGCGTGCTCCAGTGAAGAGAGAAACGGGAAATCATCTTGGTAGAGGCAACAAAGCAAAAGCGAGGCAGGATTGACATCTGCTCAACAGAGACGGATTCCCTGCGCTGACACAGTTCACAGTTACACGAGAAGCAATCTGAGCGGTCCATCGACCGGAGACGTGTTTCCCAAGAGGTCGTTTAGCGAGTGAACAGCAGTGTGCGCGACTTTCAGGAGTGTGCGTGGAAAGTGCCAGAATCACCAGAGCATCTGTGCAAAAGCTGCTGCCTCTGTGACCGCATTGAGGCACGTTCCCGTGTCTGCGAGTATATAGACGGCTCTTTCGCGTTCGCTCCGAGGGAAACGGTCCGCTATTGCTTCTGTGCGTACAGACGCGATTCCCTTGTCTCTTGCGAACACAGGGAACTCTGTGCATCCAAATCTACCGGCTAAGGACGCGTCTGCATATGTTTTGGTGAACAATCGAGTGTGCGTGTTCTGACAGCTGCCTCTATGCAGACGTCTCCACAGAGCCACTTCTGAATGCCCCGCAGCCCAGGACTGAATGGATACACTAACAAGTGCACCGGTGTGAGCAACCACATATGCAGAAGGACGTCTTTCATCTCACAGAAGCGCGAACGTCTTGGCGTTCAAGCACATGGCAGAAACAAGGTGTGAACAGATGAGCTGCTGCTATTTTCTCCGTTCGGCATGCTTCGTTGTAGCTCTCTTGCCGGTCGCCGGCTTAGCGGCTTGCTTTGCGCGACTAGGACTGGGGAGTGAAGGAGATAGCGCCGGAAACCTTGCCTTTTGCCTTCTTCGGCGCTGGAACCTGGTTGCTGCGCCTTCTCTTTGTCCATGTGCACACACACGATTCCTCAGCGAAAACCATGCAGAAACCTTACCTCGAGCACCCAGGGATGTGCACCCAGCACCACGTGCACGCACACGCAGCTAGAGAAAAGCACCTACCTTTTCACACACTGATGCCTAAGCAAACGCGTGGCCACACACACGCACACATCCGCAAGCGCGCCTACTCCCATCTATTGAGGGAAAGACGGACGAGCAACGTCCTGACAGGCTTGAGGGGAAAAACGTCCGTTGATGGTTGGCGTACTGCACGCCCGCCTACGGGGCTGCAGGGGAATCCACATTTGGAAGGTACCTGAAGATGTGTGCCTGTTCTTGGAGCTCCGCTAGTAGGGTAGCAAAGACACTCGTAGGCAGTACTGAATGCTGCTCCGTGCTACTTCTCCTCCGCTGGCAAATGCTTCACAGTCGCCCGAGGAAAGACGTTTAACAATCGATCTCCAAGAGAAACGAAACACATGATGCCATAAGGCGAAAGAATAGCAGGGCATCTCTTCACAAGCTTGTCCCTGATCTATAGCTGAGGGCAAACACTTGTGTGCTTGTGGGAGAGCCTGTGTCTTTCCTGGAAGCGTTTGGGAGTTTTGCTCAGACGCGTGTTTCCTCAAGTTCAAGAATCAAGATCTAGGATACCTGCAGACAGGTGCCTGTTTGTGTGGAGACAGTCTGTTTGAAACTGTGTTCCTCAGCGCCCGCTCTTTCTCCCCGTCGCTCCACACGCCTGGGAGTCCCTTTCTTTCTCTCCACAAGCACGTGTGTTGACTTCGTCGCACATGTGCATCTGCACAAGCGTTGAGCTCAGCAGAGCGTGTCTCTTGACACTTGATGTGCGTTGGCTGTGTCTGCGTGCTCCAGTGAAGAGAGAAACGGGAAATCATCTTGGTAGAGGCAACAAAGCAAAAGCGAGGCAGGATTGACATCTGCTCAACAGAGACGGATTCCCTGCGCTGACACAGTTCACAGTTACACGAGAAGCAATCTGAGCGGTCCATCGACCGGAGACGTGTTTCCCAAGAGGTCGTTTAGCGAGTGAACAGCAGTGTGCGCGACTTTCAGGAGTGTGCGTGGAAAGTGCCAGAATCACCAGAGCATCTGTGCAAAAGCTGCTGCCTCTGTGACCGCATTGAGGCACGTTCCCGTGTCTGCGAGTATATAGACGGCTCTTCCGCGTTCGCTCCGAGGGAAACGGTCCGCTATTGCTTCTGTGCGTACAGACGCGATTCCCTTGTCTCTTGCGAACACAGGGAACTCTGTGCATCCAAATCTACCGGCTAAGGACGCGTCTGCATATGTTTTGGTGAACAATCGAGTGTGCGTGTTCTGACAGCTGCCTCTATGCAGACGTCTCCACAGAGCCACTTCTGAATGCCCCGCAGCCCAGGACTGAATGGATACACTAACAAGTGCACCGGTGTGAGCAACCACATATGCAGAAGGACGTCTTTCATCTCACAGAAGCGCGAACGTCTTGGCGTTCAAGCACATGGCAGAAACAAGGTGTGAACAGATGAGCTGCTGCTATTTTCTCCGTTCGGCATGCTTCGTTGTAGCTCTCTTGCCGGTCGCCGGCTTAGCGGCTTGCTTTGCGCGACTAGGACTGGGGAGTGAAGGAGATAGCGCCGGAAACCTTGCCTTTTGCCTTCTTCGGCGCTGGAACCTGGTTGCTGCGCCTTCTCTTTGTCCATGTGCACACACACGATTCCTCAGCGAAAACCATGCAGAAACCTTACCTCGAGCACCCAGGGATGTGCACCCAGCACCACGTGCACGCACACGCAGCTAGAGAAAAGCACCTACCTTTTCACACACTGATGCCTAAGCAAACGCGTGGCCACACACACGCACACATCCGCAAGCGCGCCTACTCCCATCTATTGAGGGAAAGACGGACGAGCAACGTCCTGACAGGCTTGAGGGGAAAAACGTCCGTTGATGGTTGGCGTACTGCACGCCCGCCTACGGGGCTGCAGGGGAATCCACATTTGGAAGGTACCTGAAGATGTGTGCCTGTTCTTGGAGCTCCGCTAGTAGGGTAGCAAAGACACTCGTAGGCAGTACTGAATGCTGCTCCGTGCTACTTCTCCTCCGCTGGCAAATGCTTCACAGTCGCCCGAGGAAAGACGTTTAACAATCGATCTCCAAGAGAAACGAAACACATGATGCCATAAGGCGAAAGAATAGCAGGGCATCTCTTCACAAGCTTGTCCCTGATCTATAGCTGAGGGCAAACACTTGTGTGCTTGTGGGAGAGCCTGTGTCTTTCCTGGAAGCGTTTGGGAGTTTTGCTCAGACGCGTGTTTCCTCAAGTTCAAGAATCAAGATCTAGGATACCTGCAGACAGGTGCCTGTTTGTGTGGAGACAGTCTGTTTGAAACTGTGTTCCTCAGCGCCCGCTCTTTCTCCCCGTCGCTCCACACGCCTGGGAGTCCCTTTCTTTCTCTCCACAAGCACGTGTGTTGACTTCGTCGCACATGTGCATCTGCACAAGCGTTGAGCTCAGCAGAGTGTGTCTCTTGACACTTGATGTGCGTTGGCTGTGTCTGCGTGCTCCAGTGAAGAGAGAAACGGGAAATCATCTTGGTAGAGGCAACAAAGCAAAAGCGAGGCAGCATTGACATCTGCTCAACAGAGACGGATTCCCTGCGCTGACACAGTTCACAGTTACACGAGAAGCAATCTGAGCGGTCCATCGACCGGAGACGTGTTTCCCAAGAGGTCGTTTAGCGAGTGAACAGCAGTGTGCGCGACTTTCAGGAGTGTGCGTGGAAAGTGCCAGAATCACCAGAGCATCTGTGCAAAAGCTGCTGCCTCTGTGACCGCATTGAGGCACGTTCCCGTGTCTGCGAGTATATAGACGGCTCTTTCGCATTCGCTCCGAGGGAAACGGTCCGCTATTGCTTCTGTGCGTACAGACGCGATTCCCTTGTCTCTTGCGAACACAGGGAACTCTGTGCATCCAAATCTACCGGCTAAGGACGCGTCTGCATATGTTTTGGTGAACAATCGAGTGTGCGTGTTCTGACAGCTGCCTCTATGCAGACGTCTCCACAGAGCCACTTCTGAATGCCCCGCAGCCCAGGACTGAATGGATACACTAACAAGTGCACCGGTGTGAGCAACCACATATGCAGAAGGACGTCTTTCATCTCACAGAAGCGCGAACGTCTTGGCGTTCAAGCACATGGCAGAAACAAGGTGTGAACAGATGAGCTGCTGCTATTTTCTCCGTTCGGCATGCTTCGTTGTAGCTCTCTTGCCGGTCGCCGGCTTAGCGGCTTGCTTTGCGCGACTAGGTCTGCGGAGAGAAGGAGATAGCGCCGGAAACCTTGCCTTTTGCCTTCTTCGGCGCTGGAACCTGGTTGCTGCGCCTTCTCTTTGTCCATGTGCACACACACGATTCCTCAGCGAAAACCATGCAGAAACCTTTCCACGAGCACCCAGGGATGTGCACCCAGCACCACGTGCACGCACACGCAGCTAGAGAAAAGCACCTACCTTTTCACACACTGATGCCTAAGCAAACGCGTGGCCACACACACGCACACATCCGCAAGCGCGCCTACTCCCATCTATTGAGGGAAAGACGGACGAGCAACGTCCTGACAGGCTTGAGGGGAAAAACGTCCGTTGATGGTTGGCGTACTGCACGCCCGCCTACGGGGCTGCAGGGGAATCCACATTTGGAAGGTACCTGAAGATGTGTGCCTGTTCTTGTAGCTCCGCTAGTAGGGTAGCAAAGACACTCGTAGGCAGTACTGAATGCTGCTCCGTGCTACTTCTCCTCCGCTGGCAAATGCTTCACAGTCGCCCGAGGAAAGAAGTTTAACAATCGATCTCCAAGAGAAACGAAACACATGATGCCATAAGGCGAAAGAATAGCAGGGCATCTCTTCACAAGCTTGTCCCTGATCTATAGCTGAGGGCAAACACTTGTGTGCTTGTGGGAGAGCCTGTGTCTTTCCTGGAAGCGTTTGGGAGTTTTGCTCAGACGCGTGTTTCCTCAAGTTCAAGAATCAAGATCTAGGATACCTGCAGACAGGTGCCTGTTTGTGTGGAGACAGTCTGTTTGAAACTGTGTTCCTCAGCGCCCGCTCTTTCTCCCCGTCGCTCCACACGCCTGGGAGTCCCTTTCTTTCTCTCCACAAACACGTGTGTTGACTTCGTCGCACATGTGCATCTGCACAAGCGTTGAGCTCAGCAGAGTGTGTCTCTTGACACTTGATGTGCGTTGGCTGTGTCTGCGTGCTCCAGTGAAGAGAGAAACGGGAAATCATCTTGGTAGAGGCAACAAAGCAAAAGCGAGGCAGGATTGACATCTGCTCAACAGAGACGGATTCCCTGCGCTGACACAGTTCACAGTTACACGAGAAGCAATCTGAGCGGTCCATCGACCGGAGACGTGTTTCCCAAGAGGTCGTTTAGCGAGTGAACAGCAGTGTGCGCGACTTTCAGGAGTGTGCGTGGAAAGTGCCAGAATCACCAGAGCATCTGTGCAAAAGCTGCTGCCTCTGTGACCGCATTGAGGCACGTTCCCGTGTCTGCGAGTATATAGACGGCTCTTTCGCATTCGCTCCGAGGGAAACGGTCCGCTATTGCTTCTGTGCGTACAGACGCGATTCCCTTGTCTCTTGCGAACACAGGGAACTCTGTGCATCCAAATCTACCGGCTAAGGACGCGTCTGCATATGTTTTGGTGAACAATCGAGTGTGCGTGTTCTGACAGCTGCCTCTATGCAGACGTCTCCACAGAGCCACTTCTGAATGCCCCGCAGCCCAGGACTGAATGGATACACTAACAAGTGCACCGGTGTGAGCAACCACATATGCAGAAGGACGTCTTTCATCTCACAGAAGCGCGAACGTCTTGGCGTTCAAGCACATGGCAGAAACAAGGTGTGAACAGATGAGCTGCTGCTATTTTCTCCGATCGGCATGCTTCGTTGTAGCTCTCTTGCCGGTCGCCGGCTTAGCGGCTTGCTTTGCGCGACTAGGACTGGGGAGTGAAGGAGATAGCGCCGGAAACCTTGCCTTTTGCCTTCTTCGGCGCTGGAACCTGGTTGCTGCGCCTTCTCTTTGTCCATGTGCACACACACGATTCCTCAGCGAAAACCATGCAGAAACCTTACCTCGAGCACCCAGGGATGTGCACCCAGCACCACGTGCACGCACACGCAGCTAGAGAAAAGCACCTACCTTTTCACACACTGATGCCTAAGCAAACGCGTGGCCACACACACGCACACATCCGCAAGCGCGCCTACTCCCATCTATTGAGGGAAAGACGGACGAGCAACGTCCTGACAGGCTTGAGGGGAAAAACGTCCGTTGATGGTTGGCGTACTGCACGCCCGCCTACGGGGCTGCAGGGGAATCCACATTTGGAAGGTACCTGAAGATGTGTGCCTGTTCTTGGAGCTCCGCTAGTAGGGTAGCAAAGACACTCGTAGGCAGTACTGAATGCTGCTCCGTGCTACTTCTCCTCCGCTGGCAAATGCTTCACAGTCGCCCGAGGAAAGACGTTTAACAATCGATCTCCAAGAGAAACGAAACACATGATGCCATAAGGCGAAAGAATAGCAGGGCATCTCTTCACAAGCTTGTCCCTGATCTATAGCTGAGGGCAAACACTTGTGTGCTTGTGGGAGAGCCTGTGTCTTTCCTGGAAGCGTTTGGGAGTTTTGCTCAGACGCGTGTTTCCTCAAGTTCAAGAATCAAGATCTAGGATACCTGCAGACAGGTGCCTGTTTGTGTGGAGACAGTCTGTTTGAAACTGTGTTCCTCAGCGCCCGCTCTTTCTCCCCGTCGCTCCACACGCCTGGGAGTCCCTTTCTTTCTCTCCACAAGCACGTGTGTTGACTTCGTCGCACATGTGCATCTGCACAAGCGTTGAGCTCAGCAGAGCGTGTCTCTTGACACTTGATGTGCGTTGGCTGTGTCTGCGTGCTCCAGTGAAGAGAGAAACGGGAAATCATCTTGGTAGAGGCAACAAAGCAAAAGCGAGGCAGGATTGACATCTGCTCAACAGAGACGGATTCCCTGCGCTGACACAGTTCACAGTTACACGAGAAGCAATCTGAGCGGTCCATCGACCGGAGACGTGTTTCCCAAGAGGTCGTTTAGCGAGTGAACAGCAGTGTGCGCGACTTTCAGGAGTGTGCGTGGAAAGTGCCAGAATCACCAGAGCATCTGTGCAAAAGCTGCTGCCTCTGTGACCGCATTGAGGCACGTTCCCGTGTCTGCGAGTATATAGACGGCTCTTCCGCGTTCGCTCCGAGGGAAACGGTCCGCTATTGCTTCTGTGCGTACAGACGCGATTCCCTTGTCTCTTGCGAACACAGGGAACTCTGTGCATCCAAATCTACAGGCTAAGGACGCGTCTGCATATGTTTTGGTGAACAATCGAGTGTGCGTGTTCTGACAGCTGCCTCTATGCAGACGTCTCCACAGAGCCACTTCTGAATGCCCCGCAGCCCAGGACTGAATGGATACACTAACAAGTGCACCGGTGTGAGCAACCACATATGCAGAAGGACGTCTTTCATCTCACAGAAGCGCGAACGTCTTGGCGTTCAAGCACATGGCAGAAACAAGGTGTGAACAGATGAGCTGCTGCTATTTTCTCCGTTCGGCATGCTCTCTTGCCGGTCGCCGGCTTAGCGGCTTGCTTTGCGCGACTAGGTCTGGGGAGTGAAGGAGATAGCGCCGGAAACCTTGCCTTTTGCCTTCTTCGGCGCTGGAACCTGGTTGCTGCGCCTTCTCTTTGTCCATGTGCACACACACGATTCCTCAGCGAAAACCATGCAGAAACCTTACCTCGAGCACCCAGGGATGTGCACCCAGCACCACGTGCACGCACACGCAGCTAGAGAAAAGCACCTACCTTTTCACACACTGATGCCTAAGCAAACGCGTGGCCACACACACGCACACATCCGCAAGCGCGCCTACTCCCATCTATTGAGGGAAAGACGGACGAGCAACGTCCTGACAGGCTTGAGGGGAAAAACGTCCGTTGATGGTTGGCGTACTGCACGCCCGCCTACGGGGCTGCAGGGGAATCCACATTTGGAAGGTACCTGAAGATGTGTGCCTGTTCTTGGAGCTCCGCTAGTAGGGTAGCAAAGACACTCGTAGGCAGTACTGAATGCTGCTCCGTGCTACTTCTCCTCCGCTGGCAAATGCTTCACAGTCGCCCGAGGAAAGACGTTTAACAATCGATCTCCAAGAGAAACGAAACACATGATGCCATAAGGCGAAAGAATAGCAGGGCATCTCTTCACAAGCTTGTCCCTGATCTATAGCTGAGGGCAAACACTTGTGTGCTTGTGGGAGAGCCTGTGTCTTTCCTGGAAGCGTTTGGGAGTTTTGCTCAGACGCGTGTTTCCTCAAGTTCAAGAATCAAGATCTAGGATACCTGCAGACAGGTGCCTGTTTGTGTGGAGACAGTCTGTTTGAAACTGTGTTCCTCAGCGCCCGCTCTTTCTCCCCGTCGCTCCACACGCCTGGGAGTCCCTTTCTTTCTCTCCACAAGCACGTGTGTTGACTTCGTCGCACATGTGCATCTGCACAAGCGTTGAGCTCAGCAGAGCGTGTCTCTTGACACTTGATGTGCGTTGGCTGTGTCTGCGTGCTCCAGTGAAGAGAGAAACGGGAAATCATCTTGGTAGAGGCAACAAAGCAAAAGCGAGGCAGGATTGACATCTGCTCAACAGAGACGGATTCCCTGCGCTGACACAGTTCACAGTTACACGAGAAGCAATCTGAGCGGTCCATCGACCGGAGACGTGTTTCCCAAGACGTCGTTTAGCGAGTGAACAGCAGTGTGCGCGACTTTCAGGAGTGTGCCTGGAAAGTGCCAGAATCACCAGAGCACCTGTGCAAAAGCTGCTGCCTCTGTGACCGCATTGAGGCACGTTCCCGTGTCTCCGAGTACATAGACGGCTCTTTCGCGTTCGCTCCGAGGGAAACGGTCCGCTATTGCTTCTGTGCGTACAGACGCGATTCCCTTGTCTCTTGCGAACACAGGGAACTCTGTGCATCCAAATCTACCGGCTAAGGACGCGTCTGCATATGTTTTGGTGAACAATCGAGTGTGCGTGTTCTGACAGCTGCCTCTATGCAGACGTCTCCACAGAGCCACTTCTGAATGCCCCGCAGCCCAGGACTGAATGGATACACTAACAAGTGCACCGGTGTGAGCAACCACATATGCAGAAGGACGTCTTTCATCTCACAGAAGCGCGAACGTCTTGGCGTTCAAGCACATGGCAGAAACAAGGTGTGAACAGATGAGCTGCTGCTATTTTCTCCGTTCGGCATGCTTCGTTGTAGCTCTCTTGCCGGTCGCCGGCTTAGCGGCTTGCTTTGCGCGACTAGGACTGGGGAGTGAAGGAGATAGCGCCGGAAACCTTGCCTTTTGCCTTCTTCGGCGCTGGAACCTGGTTGCTGCGCCTTCTCTTTGTCCATGTGCACACACACGATTCCTCAGCGAAAACCATGCAGAAACCTTACCTCGAGCACCCAGGGATGTGCACCCAGCACCACGTGCACGCACACGCAGCTAGAGAAAAGCACCTACCTTTTCACACACTGATGCCTAAGCAAACGCGTGGCCACACACACGCACACATCCGCAAGCGCGCCTACTCCCATCTATTGAGGGAAAGACGGACGAGCAACGTCCTGACAGGCTTGAGGGGAAAAACGTCCGTTGATGGTTGGCGTACTGCACGCCCGCCTACGGGGCTGCAGGGGAATCCACATTTGGAAGGTACCTGAAGATGTGTGCCTGTTCTTGGAGCTCCGCTAGTAGGGTAGCAAAGACACTCGTAGGCAGTACTGAATGCTGCTCCGTGCTACTTCTCCTCCGCTGGCAAATGCTTCACAGTCGCCCGAGGAAAGACGTTTAACAATCGATCTCCAAGAGAAACGAAACACATGATGCCATAAGGCGAAAGAATAGCAGGGCATCTCTTCACAAGCTTGTCCCTGATGTATAGCTGAAGGCAAACACTTGTGTGCTTGTGGGAGAGCCTGTGTCTTTCCTGGAAGCGTTTGGGAGTTTTGCTCAGACACGTGTTTCCTCAAGTTCAAGAATCAAGATCTAGGATACCTGCAGACAGGTGCCTGTTTGTGTGGAGACAGTCTGTTTGAAACTGTGTTCCTCAGCGCCCGCTCTTTCTCCCCGTCGCTCCACACGCCTGGGAGTCCCTTTCTTTCTCTCCACAAGCACGTGTGTTGACTTCGTCGCACATGTGCATCTGCACAAGCGTTGAGCTCAGCAGAGCGTGTCTCTTGACACTTGATGTGCGTTGGCTGTGTCTGCGTGCTCCAGTGAAGAGAGAAACGGGAAATCATCTTGGTAGAGGCAAAAAAGCAAAAGCGAGGCAGGATTGACATCTGCTCAACAGAGACGGATTCCCTGCGCTGACACAGTTCACAGTTACACGAGAAGCAATCTGAGCGGTCCATCGACCGGAGACGTGTTTCCCAAGAGGTCGTTTAGCGAGTGAACAGCAGTGTGCGCGACTTTCAGGAGTGTGCCTGGAAAGTGCCAGAATCACCAGAGCACCTGTGCAAAAGCTGCTGCCTCTGTGACCGCATTGAGGCACGTTCCCGTGTCTCCGAGTACATAGACGGCTCTTTCGCGTTCACTCCGAGGGAAACGGTCCGCTATTGCTTCTGTGCGTACAGACGCGATTCCCTTGTCTCTTGCGAACACAGGGAACTCTGTGCATCCAAATCTACCGGCTAAGGACGCGTCTGCATATGTTTTGGTGAACAATCGAGTGTGCGTGTTCTGACAGCTGCCTCTATGCAGACGTCTCCACAGAGCCACTTCTGAATGCCCCGCAGCCCAGGACTGAATGGATACACTAACAAGTGCACCGGTGTGAGCAACCACATATGCAGAAGGACGTCTTTCATCTCACAGAAGCGCGAACGTCTTGGCGTTCAAGCACATGGCAGAAACAAGGTGTGAACAGATGAGCTGCTGCTATTTTCTCCGATCGGCATGCTTCGTTGTAGCTCTCTTGCCGGTCGCCGGCTTAGCGGCTTGCTTTGCGCGACTAGGACTGGGGAGTGAAGGAGATAGCGCCGGAAACCTTGCCTTTTGCCTTCTTCGGCGCTGGAACCTGGTTGCTGCGCCTTCTCTTTGTCCATGTGCACACACACGATTCCTCAGCGAAAACCATGCAGAAACCTTACCTCGAGCACCCAGGGATGTGCACCCAGCACCACGTGCACGCACACGCAGCTAGAGAAAAGCACCTACCTTTTCACACACTGATGCCTAAGCAAACGCGTGGCCACACACACGCACACATCCGCAAGCGCGCCTACTCCCATCTATTGAGGGAAAGACGGACGAGCAACGTCCTGACAGGCTTGAGGGGAAAAACGTCCGTTGATGGTTGGCGTACTGCACGCCCGCCTACGGGGCTGCAGGGGAATCCACATTTGGAAGGTACCTGAAGATGTGTGCCTGTTCTTGGAGCTCCGCTAGTAGGGTAGCAAAGACACTCGTAGGCAGTACTGAATGCTGCTCCGTGCTACTTCTCCTCCGCTGGCAAATGCTTCACAGTCGCCCGAGGAAAGACGTTTAACAATCGATCTCCAAGAGAAACGAAACACATGATGCCATAAGGCGAAAGAATAGCAGGGCATCTCTTCACAAGCTTGTCCCTGATCTATAGCTGAGGGCAAACACTTGTGTGCTTGTGGGAGAGCCTGTGTCTTTCCTGGAAGCGTTTGGGAGTTTTGCTCAGACGCGTGTTTCCTCAAGTTCAAGAATCAAGATCTAGGATACCTGCAGACAGGTGCCTGTTTGTGTGGAGACAGTCTGTTTGAAACTGTGTTCCTCAGCGCCCGCTCTTTCTCCCCGTCGCTCCACACGCCTGGGAGTCCCTTTCTTTCTCTCCACAAGCACGTGTGTTGACTTCGTCGCACATGTGCATCTGCACAAGCGTTGAGCTCAGCAGAGTGTGTCTCTTGACACTTGATGTGCGTTGGCTGTGTCTGCGTGCTCCAGTGAAGAGAGAAACGGGAAATCATCTTGGTAGAGGCAACAAAGCAAAAGCGAGGCAGGATTGACATCTGCTCAACAGAGACGGATTCCCTGCGCTGACACAGTTCACAGTTACACGAGAAGCAATCTGAGCGGTCCATCGACCGGAGACGTGTTTCCCAAGAGGTCGTTTAGCGAGTGAACAGCAGTGTGCGCGACTTTCAGGAGTGTGCCTGGAAAGTGCCAGAATCACCAGAGCACCTGTGCAAAAGCTGCTGCCTCTGTGACCGCATTGAGGCACGTTCCCGTGTCTCCGAGTATATAGACGGCTCTTTCGCGTTCGCTCCGAGGGAAACGGTCCGCTATTGCTTCTGTGCGTACAGACGCGATTCCCTTGTCTCTTGCGAACACAGGGAACTCTGTGCATCCAAATCTACAGGCTAAGGACGCGTCTGCATATGTTTTGGTGAACAATCGAGTGTGCGTGTTCTGACAGCTGCCTCTATGCAGACGTCTCCACAGAGCCACTTCTGAATGCCCCGCAGCCCAGGACTGAATGGATACACTAACAAGTGCACCGGTGTGAGCAACCACATATGCAGAAGGACGTCTTTCATCTCACAGAAGCGCGAACGTCTTGGCGTTCAAGCACATGGCAGAAACAAGGTGTGAACAGATGCGCTGCTGCTATTTTCTCCGTTCGGCATGCTTCGTTGTAGCTCTCTTGCCGGTCGCCGGCTTAGCGGCTTGCTTTGCGCGACTAGGACTGGGGAGTGAAGGAGATAGCGCCGGAAACCTTGCCTTTTGCCTTCTTCGGCGCTGGAACCTGGTTGCTGCGCCTTCTCTTTGTCCATGTGCACACACACGATTCCTCAGCGAAAACCATGCAGAAACCTTACCTCGAGCACCCAGGGATGTGCACCCAGCACCACGTGCACGCACACGCAGCTAGAGAAAAGCACCTACCTTTTCACACACTGATGCCTAAGCAAACGCGTGGCCACACACACGCACACATCCGCAAGCGCGCCTACTCCCATCTATTGAGGGAAAGACGGACGAGCAACGTCCTGACAGGCTTGAGGGGAAAAACGTCCGTTGATGGTTGGCGTACTGCACGCCCGCCTACGGGGCTGCAGGGGAATCCACATTTGGAAGGTACCTGAAGATGTGTGCCTGTTCTTGGAGCTCCGCTAGTAGGGTAGCAAAGACACTCGTAGGCAGTACTGAATGCTGCTCCGTGCTACTTCTCCTCCGCTGGCAAATGCTTCACAGTCGCCCGAGGAAAGACGTTTAACAATCGATCTCCAAGAGAAACGAAACACATGATGCCATAAGGCGAAAGAATTACAGGGCATCTCTTCACAAGCTTGTCCCTGATCTATAGCTGAGGGCAAACACTTGTGTGCTTGTGGGAGAGCCTGTGTCTTTCCTGGAAGCGTTTGGGAGTTTTGCTCAGACGCGTGTTTCCTCAAGTTCAAGAATCAAGATCTAGGATACCTGCAGACAGGTGCCTGTTTGTGTGGAGACAGTCTGTTTGAAACTGTGTTCCTCAGCGCCCGCTCTTTCTCCCCGTCGCTCCACACGCCTGGGAGTCCCTTTCTTTCTCTCCACAAGCACGTGTGTTGACTTCGTCGCACATGTGCATCTGCACAAGCGTTGAGCTCAGCAGAGCGTGTCTCTTGACACTTGATGTGCGTTGGCTGTGTCTGCGTGCTCCAGTGAAGAGAGAAACGGGAAATCATCTTGGTAGAGGCAACAAAGCAAAAGCGAGGCAGGATTGACATCTGCTCAACAGAGACGGATTCCCTGCGCTGACACAGTTCACAGTTACACGAGAAGCAATCTGAGCGGTCCATCGACCGGAGACGTGTTTCCCAAGAGGTCGTTTAGCGAGTGAACAGCAGTGTGCGCGACTTTCAGGAGTGTGCCTGGAAAGTGCCAGAATCACCAGAGCACCTGTGCAAAAGCTGCTGCCTCTGTGACCGCATTGAGGCACGTTCCCGTGTCTCCGAGTACATAGACGGCTCTTTCGCGTTCGCTCCGAGGGAAACGGTCCGCTATTGCTTCTGTGCGTACAGACGCGATTCCCTTGTCTCTTGCGAACACAGGGAACTCTGTGCATCCAAATCTACCGGCTAAGGACGCGTCTGCATATGTTTTGGTGAACAATCGAGTGTGCGTGTTCTGACAGCTGCCTCTATGCAGACGTCTCCACAGAGCCACTTCTGAATGCCCCGCAGCCCAGGACTGAATGGATACACTAACAAGTGCACCGGTGTGAGCAACCACATATGCAGAAGGACGTCTTTCATCTCACAGAAGCGCGAACGTCTTGGCGTTCAAGCACATGGCAGAAACAAGGTGTGAACAGATGAGCTGCTGCTATTTTCTCCGTTCGGCATGCTTCGTTGTAGCTCTCTTGCCGGTCGCCGGCTTAGCGGCTTGCTTTGCGCGACTAGGACTGGGGAGTGAAGGAGATAGCGCCGGAAACCTTGCCTTTTGCCTTCTTCGGCGCTGGAACCTGGTTGCTGCGCCTTCTCTTTGTCCATGTGCACACACACGATTCCTCAGCGAAAACCATGCAGAAACCTTACCTCGAGCACCCAGGGATGTGCACCCAGCACCACGTGCACGCACACGCAGCTAGAGAAAAGCACCTACCTTTTCACACACTGATGCCTAAGCAAACGCGTGGCCACACACACGCACACATCCGCAAGCGCGCCTACTCCCATCTATTGAGGGAAAGACGGACGAGCAACGTCCTGACAGGCTTGAGGGGAAAAACGTCCGTTGATGGTTGGCGTACTGCACGCCCGCCTACGGGGCTGCAGGGGAATCCACATTTGGAAGGTACCTGAAGATGTGTGCCTGTTCTTGGAGCTCCGCTAGTAGGGTAGCAAAGACACTCGTAGGCAGTACTGAATGCTGCTCCGTGCTACTTCTCCTCCGCTGGCAAATGCTTCACAGTCGCCCGAGGAAAGACGTTTAACAATCGATCTCCAAGAGAAACGAAACACATGATGCCATAAGGCGAAAGAATAGCAGGGCATCTCTTCACAAGCTTGTCCCTGATGTATAGCTGAAGGCAAACACTTGTGTGCTTGTGGGAGAGCCTGTGTCTTTCCTGGAAGCGTTTGGGAGTTTTGCTCAGACACGTGTTTCCTCAAGTTCAAGAATCAAGATCTAGGATACCTGCAGACAGGTGCCTGTTTGTGTGGAGACAGTCTGTTTGAAACTGTGTTCCTCAGCGCCCGCTCTTTCTCCCCGTCGCTCCACACGCCTGGGAGTCCCTTTCTTTCTCTCCACAAGCACGTGTGTTGACTTCGTCGCACATGTGCATCTGCACAAGCGTTGAGCTCAGCAGAGCGTGTCTCTTGACACTTGATGTGCGTTGGCTGTGTCTGCGTGCTCCAGTGAAGAGAGAAACGGGAAATCATCTTGGTAGAGGCAAAAAAGCAAAAGCGAGGCAGGATTGACATCTGCTCAACAGAGACGGATTCCCTGCGCTGACACAGTTCACAGTTACACGAGAAGCAATCTGAGCGGTCCATCGACCGGAGACGTGTTTCCCAAGAGGTCGTTTAGCGAGTGAACAGCAGTGTGCGCGACTTTCAGGAGTGTGCCTGGAAAGTGCCAGAATCACCAGAGCACCTGTGCAAAAGCTGCTGCCTCTGTGACCGCATTGAGGCACGTTCCCGTGTCTCCGAGTACATAGACGGCTCTTTCGCGTTCACTCCGAGGGAAACGGTCCGCTATTGCTTCTGTGCGTACAGACGCGATTCCCTTGTCTCTTGCGAACACAGGGAACTCTGTGCATCCAAATCTACCGGCTAAGGACGCGTCTGCATATGTTTTGGTGAACAATCGAGTGTGCGTGTTCTGACAGCTGCCTCTATGCAGACGTCTCCACAGAGCCACTTCTGAATGCCCCGCAGCCCAGGACTGAATGGATACACTAACAAGTGCACCGGTGTGAGCAACCACATATGCAGAAGGACGTCTTTCATCTCACAGAAGCGCGAACGTCTTGGCGTTCAAGCACATGGCAGAAACAAGGTGTGAACAGATGAGCTGCTGCTATTTTCTCCGATCGGCATGCTTCGTTGTAGCTCTCTTGCCGGTCGCCGGCTTAGCGGCTTGCTTTGCGCGACTAGGACTGGGGAGTGAAGGAGATAGCGCCGGAAACCTTGCCTTTTGCCTTCTTCGGCGCTGGAACCTGGTTGCTGCGCCTTCTCTTTGTCCATGTGCACACACACGATTCCTCAGCGAAAACCATGCAGAAACCTTACCTCGAGCACCCAGGGATGTGCACCCAGCACCACGTGCACGCACACGCAGCTAGAGAAAAGCACCTACCTTTTCACACACTGATGCCTAAGCAAACGCGTGGCCACACACACGCACACATCCGCAAGCGCGCCTACTCCCATCTATTGAGGGAAAGACGGACGAGCAACGTCCTGACAGGCTTGAGGGGAAAAACGTCCGTTGATGGTTGGCGTACTGCACGCCCGCCTACGGGGCTGCAGGGGAATCCACATTTGGAAGGTACCTGAAGATGTGTGCCTGTTCTTGGAGCTCCGCTAGTAGGGTAGCAAAGACACTCGTAGGCAGTACTGAATGCTGCTCCGTGCTACTTCTCCTCCGCTGGCAAATGCTTCACAGTCGCCCGAGGAAAGACGTTTAACAATCGATCTCCAAGAGAAACGAAACACATGATGCCATAAGGCGAAAGAATAGCAGGGCATCTCTTCACAAGCTTGTCCCTGATCTATAGCTGAGGGCAAACACTTGTGTGCTTGTGGGAGAGCCTGTGTCTTTCCTGGAAGCGTTTGGGAGTTTTGCTCAGACGCGTGTTTCCTCAAGTTCAAGAATCAAGATCTAGGATACCTGCAGACAGGTGCCTGTTTGTGTGGAGACAGTCTGTTTGAAACTGTGTTCCTCAGCGCCCGCTCTTTCTCCCCGTCGCTCCACACGCCTGGGAGTCCCTTTCTTTCTCTCCACAAGCACGTGTGTTGACTTCGTCGCACATGTGCATCTGCACAAGCGTTGAGCTCAGCAGAGTGTGTCTCTTGACACTTGATGTGCGTTGGCTGTGTCTGCGTGCTCCAGTGAAGAGAGAAACGGGAAATCATCTTGGTAGAGGCAACAAAGCAAAAGCGAGGCAGGATTGACATCTGCTCAACAGAGACGGATTCCCTGCGCTGACACAGTTCACAGTTACACGAGAAGCAATCTGAGCGGTCCATCGACCGGAGACGTGTTTCCCAAGAGGTCGTTTAGCGAGTGAACAGCAGTGTGCGCGACTTTCAGGAGTGTGCCTGGAAAGTGCCAGAATCACCAGAGCACCTGTGCAAAAGCTGCTGCCTCTGTGACCGCATTGAGGCACGTTCCCGTGTCTCCGAGTATATAGACGGCTCTTTCGCGTTCGCTCCGAGGGAAACGGTCCGCTATTGCTTCTGTGCGTACAGACGCGATTCCCTTGTCTCTTGCGAACACAGGGAACTCTGTGCATCCAAATCTACAGGCTAAGGACGCGTCTGCATATGTTTTGGTGAACAATCGAGTGTGCGTGTTCTGACAGCTGCCTCTATGCAGACGTCTCCACAGAGCCACTTCTGAATGCCCCGCAGCCCAGGACTGAATGGATACACTAACAAGTGCACCGGTGTGAGCAACCACATATGCAGAAGGACGTCTTTCATCTCACAGAAGCGCGAACGTCTTGGCGTTCAAGCACATGGCAGAAACAAGGTGTGAACAGATGCGCTGCTGCTATTTTCTCCGTTCGGCATGCTTCGTTGTAGCTCTCTTGCCGGTCGCCGGCTTAGCGGCTTGCTTTGCGCGACTAGGACTGGGGAGTGAAGGAGATAGCGCCGGAAACCTTGCCTTTTGCCTTCTTCGGCGCTGGAACCTGGTTGCTGCGCCTTCTCTTTGTCCATGTGCACACACACGATTCCTCAGCGAAAACCATGCAGAAACCTTACCTCGAGCACCCAGGGATGTGCACCCAGCACCACGTGCACGCACACGCAGCTAGAGAAAAGCACCTACCTTTTCACACACTGATGCCTAAGCAAACGCGTGGCCACACACACGCACACATCCGCAAGCGCGCCTACTCCCATCTATTGAGGGAAAGACGGACGAGCAACGTCCTGACAGGCTTGAGGGGAAAAACGTCCGTTGATGGTTGGCGTACTGCACGCCCGCCTACGGGGCTGCAGGGGAATCCACATTTGGAAGGTACCTGAAGATGTGTGCCTGTTCTTGGAGCTCCGCTAGTAGGGTAGCAAAGACACTCGTAGGCAGTACTGAATGCTGCTCCGTGCTACTTCTCCTCCGCTGGCAAATGCTTCACAGTCGCCCGAGGAAAGACGTTTAACAATCGATCTCCAAGAGAAACGAAACACATGATGCCATAAGGCGAAAGAATTACAGGGCATCTCTTCACAAGCTTGTCCCTGATCTATAGCTGAGGGCAAACACTTGTGTGCTTGTGGGAGAGCCTGTGTCTTTCCTGGAAGCGTTTGGGAGTTTTGCTCAGACGCGTGTTTCCTCAAGTTCAAGAATCAAGATCTAGGTTACCTGCAGACAGGTGCCTGTTTGTGTGGAGACAGTCTGTTTGAAACTGTGTTCCTCAGCGCCCGCTCTTTCTCCCCGTCGCTCCACACGCCTGGGAGTCCCTTTCTTTCTCTCCACAAGCACGTGTGTTGACTTCGTCGCACATGTGCATCTGCACAAGCGTTGAGCTCAGCAGAGCGTGTCTCTTGACACTTGATGTGCGTTGGCTGTGTCTGCGTGCTCCAGTGAAGAGAGAAACGGGAAATCATCTTGGTAGAGGCAACAAAGCAAAAGCGAGGCAGGATTGACATCTGCTCAACAGAGACGGATTCCCTGCGCTGACACAGTTCACAGTTACACGAGAAGCAATCTGAGCGGTCCATCGACCGGAGACGTGTTTCCCAAGAGGTCGTTTAGCGAGTGAACAGCAGTGTGCGCGACTTTCAGGAGTGTGCCTGGAAAGTGCCAGAATCACCAGAGCACCTGTGCAAAAGCTGCTGCCTCTGTGACCGCATTGAGGCACGTTCCCGTGTCTCCGAGTACATAGACGGCTCTTTCGCGTTCGCTCCGAGGGAAACGGTCCGCTATTGCTTCTGTGCGTACAGACGCGATTCCCTTGTCTCTTGCGAACACAGGGAACTCTGTGCATCCAAATCTACCGGCTAAGGACGCGTCTGCATATGTTTTGGTGAACAATCGAGTGTGCGTGTTCTGACAGCTGCCTCTATGCAGACGTCTCCACAGAGCCACTTCTGAATGCCCCGCAGCCCAGGACTGAATGGATACACTAACAAGTGCACCGGTGTGAGCAACCACATATGCAGAAGGACGTCTTTCATCTCACAGAAGCGCGAACGTCTTGGCGTTCAAGCACATGGCAGAAACAAGGTGTGAACAGATGAGCTGCTGCTATTTTCTCCGTTCGGCATGCTTCGTTGTAGCTCTCTTGCCGGTCGCCGGCTTAGCGGCTTGCTTTGCGCGACTAGGACTGGGGAGTGAAGGAGATAGCGCCGGAAACCTTGCCTTTTGCCTTCTTCGGCGCTGGAACCTGGTTGCTGCGCCTTCTCTTTGTCCATGTGCACACACACGATTCCTCAGCGAAAACCATGCAGAAACCTTACCTCGAGCACCCAGGGATGTGCACCCAGCACCACGTGCACGCACACGCAGCTAGAGAAAAGCACCTACCTTTTCACACACTGATGCCTAAGCAAACGCGTGGCCACACACACGCACACATCCGCAAGCGCGCCTACTCCCATCTATTGAGGGAAAGACGGACGAGCAACGTCCTGACAGGCTTGAGGGGAAAAACGTCCGTTGATGGTTGGCGTACTGCACGCCCGCCTACGGGGCTGCAGGGGAATCCACATTTGGAAGGTACCTGAAGATGTGTGCCTGTTCTTGGAGCTCCGCTAGTAGGGTAGCAAAGACACTCGTAGGCAGTACTGAATGCTGCTCCGTGCTACTTCTCCTCCGCTGGCAAATGCTTCACAGTCGCCCGAGGAAAGACGTTTAACAATCGATCTCCAAGAGAAACGAAACACATGATGCCATAAGGCGAAAGAATAGCAGGGCATCTCTTCACAAGCTTGTCCCTGATCTATAGCTGAGGGCAAACACTTGTGTGCTTGTGGGAGAGCCTGTGTCTTTCCTGGAAGCGTTTGGGAGTTTTGCTCAGACGCGTGTTTCCTCAAGTTCAAGAATCAAGATCTAGGATACCTGCAGACAGGTGCCTGTTTGTGTGGAGACAGTCTGTTTGAAACTGTGTTCCTCAGCGCCCGCTCTTTCTCCCCGTCGCTCCACACGCCTGGGAGTCCCTTTCTTTCTCTCCACAAGCACGTGTGTTGACTTCGTCGCACATGTGCATCTGCACAAGCGTTGAGCTCAGCAGAGTGTGTCTCTTGACACTTGATGTGCGTTGGCTGTGTCTGCGTGCTCCAGTGAAGAGAGAAACGGGAAATCATCTTGGTAGAGGCAACAAAGCAAAAGCGAGGCAGGATTGACATCTGCTCAACAGAGACGGATTCCCTGCGCTGACACAGTTCACAGTTACACGAGAAGCAATCTGAGCGGTCCATCGACCGGAGACGTGTTTCCCAAGAGGTCGTTTAGCGAGTGAACAGCAGTGTGCGCGACTTTCAGGAGTGTGCCTGGAAAGTGCCAGAATCACCAGAGCACCTGTGCAAAAGCTGCTGCCTCTGTGACCGCATTGAGGCACGTTCCCGTGTCTCCGAGTATATAGACGGCTCTTTCGCGTTCGCTCCGAGGGAAACGGTCCGCTATTGCTTCTGTGCGTACAGACGCGATTCCCTTGTCTCTTGCGAACACAGGGAACTCTGTGCATCCAAATCTACAGGCTAAGGACGCGTCTGCATATGTTTTGGTGAACAATCGAGTGTGCGTGTTCTGACAGCTGCCTCTATGCAGACGTCTCCACAGAGCCACTTCTGAATGCCCCGCAGCCCAGGACTGAATGGATACACTAACAAGTGCACCGGTGTGAGCAACCACATATGCAGAAGGACGTCTTTCATCTCACAGAAGCGCGAACGTCTTGGCGTTCAAGCACATGGCAGAAACAAGGTGTGAACAGATGCGCTGCTGCTATTTTCTCCGTTCGGCATGCTTCGTTGTAGCTCTCTTGCCGGTCGCCGGCTTAGCGGCTTGCTTTGCGCGACTAGGACTGGGGAGTGAAGGAGATAGCGCCGGAAACCTTGCCTTTTGCCTTCTTCGGCGCTGGAACCTGGTTGCTGCGCCTTCTCTTTGTCCATGTGCACACACACGATTCCTCAGCGAAAACCATGCAGAAACCTTACCTCGAGCACCCAGGGATGTGCACCCAGCACCACGTGCACGCACACGCAGCTAGAGAAAAGCACCTACCTTTTCACACACTGATGCCTAAGCAAACGCGTGGCCACACACACGCACACATCCGCAAGCGCGCCTACTCCCATCTATTGAGGGAAAGACGGACGAGCAACGTCCTGACAGGCTTGAGGGGAAAAACGTCCGTTGATGGTTGGCGTACTGCACGCCCGCCTACGGGGCTGCAGGGGAATCCACATTTGGAAGGTACCTGAAGATGTGTGCCTGTTCTTGGAGCTCCGCTAGTAGGGTAGCAAAGACACTCGTAGGCAGTACTGAATGCTGCTCCGTGCTACTTCTCCTCCGCTGGCAAATGCTTCACAGTCGCCCGAGGAAAGACGTTTAACAATCGATCTCCAAGAGAAACGAAACACATGATGCCATAAGGCGAAAGAATTACAGGGCATCTCTTCACAAGCTTGTCCCTGATCTATAGCTGAGGGCAAACACTTGTGTGCTTGTGGGAGAGCCTGTGTCTTTCCTGGAAGCGTTTGGGAGTTTTGCTCAGACGCGTGTTTCCTCAAGTTCAAGAATCAAGATCTAGGATACCTGCAGACAGGTGCCTGTTTGTGTGGAGACAGTCTGTTTGAAACTGTGTTCCTCAGCGCCCGCTCTTTCTCCCCGTCGCTCCACACGCCTGGGAGTCCCTTTCTTTCTCTCCACAAGCACGTGTGTTGACTTCGTCGCACATGTGCATCTGCACAAGCGTTGAGCTCAGCAGAGCGTGTCTCTTGACACTTGATGTGCGTTGGCTGTGTCTGCGTGCTCCAGTGAAGAGAGAAACGGGAAATCATCTTGGTAGAGGCAACAAAGCAAAAGCGAGGCAGGATTGACATCTGCTCAACAGAGACGGATTCCCTGCGCTGACACAGTTCACAGTTACACGAGAAGCAATCTGAGCGGTCCATCGACCGGAGACGTGTTTCCCAAGAGGTCGTTTAGCGAGTGAACAGCAGTGTGCGCGACTTTCAGGAGTGTGCCTGGAAAGTGCCAGAATCACCAGAGCACCTGTGCAAAAGCTGCTGCCTCTGTGACCGCATTGAGGCACGTTCCCGTGTCTCCGAGTACATAGACGGCTCTTTCGCGTTCGCTCCGAGGGAAACGGTCCGCTATTGCTTCTGTGCGTACAGACGCGATTCCCTTGTCTCTTGCGAACACAGGGAACTCTGTGCATCCAAATCTACCGGCTAAGGACGCGTCTGCATATGTTTTGGTGAACAATCGAGTGTGCGTGTTCTGACAGCTGCCTCTATGCAGACGTCTCCACAGAGCCACTTCTGAATGCCCCGCAGCCCAGGACTGAATGGATACACTAACAAGTGCACCGGTGTGAGCAACCACATATGCAGAAGGACGTCTTTCATCTCACAGAAGCGCGAACGTCTTGGCGTTCAAGCACATGGCAGAAACAAGGTGTGAACAGATGAGCTGCTGCTATTTTCTCCGTTCGGCATGCTTCGTTGTAGCTCTCTTGCCGGTCGCCGGCTTAGCGGCTTGCTTTGCGCGACTAGGACTGGGGAGTGAAGGAGATAGCGCCGGAAACCTTGCCTTTTGCCTTCTTCGGCGCTGGAACCTGGTTGCTGCGCCTTCTCTTTGTCCATGTGCACACACACGATTCCTCAGCGAAAACCATGCAGAAACCTTACCTCGAGCACCCAGGGATGTGCACCCAGCACCACGTGCACGCACACGCAGCTAGAGAAAAGCACCTACCTTTT
Source organism: Patagioenas fasciata (assembly GCF_037038585.1). Taxonomy (NCBI): domain Eukaryota; kingdom Metazoa; phylum Chordata; class Aves; order Columbiformes; family Columbidae; genus Patagioenas; species Patagioenas fasciata. The sequence goes on from NC_092524.1 coordinate 22,091,752, forward strand.
CACACACTGATGCCTAAGCAAACGCGTGGCCACACACACGCACACATCCGCAAGCGCGCCTACTCCCATCTATTGAGGGAAAGACGGACGAGCAACGTCCTGACAGGCTTGAGGGGAAAAACGTCCGTTGATGGTTGGCGTACTGCACGCCCGCCTACGGGGCTGCAGGGGAATCCACATTTGGAAGGTACCTGAAGATGTGTGCCTGTTCTTGGAGCTCCGCTAGTAGGGTAGCAAAGACACTCGTAGGCAGTACTGAATGCTGCTCCGTGCTACTTCTCCTCCGCTGGCAAATGCTTCACAGTCGCCCGAGGAAAGACGTTTAACAATCGATCTCCAAGAGAAACGAAACACATGATGCCATAAGGCGAAAGAATAGCAGGGCATCTCTTCACAAGCTTGTCCCTGATGTATAGCTGAAGGCAAACACTTGTGTGCTTGTGGGAGAGCCTGTGTCTTTCCTGGAAGCGTTTGGGAGTTTTGCTCAGACACGTGTTTCCTCAAGTTCAAGAATCAAGATCTAGGATACCTGCAGACAGGTGCCTGTTTGTGTGGAGACAGTCTGTTTGAAACTGTGTTCCTCAGCGCCCGCTCTTTCTCCCCGTCGCTCCACACGCCTGGGAGTCCCTTTCTTTCTCTCCACAAGCACGTGTGTTGACTTCGTCGCACATGTGCATCTGCACAAGCGTTGAGCTCAGCAGAGCGTGTCTCTTGACACTTGATGTGCGTTGGCTGTGTCTGCGTGCTCCAGTGAAGAGAGAAACGGGAAATCATCTTGGTAGAGGCAAAAAAGCAAAAGCGAGGCAGGATTGACATCTGCTCAACAGAGACGGATTCCCTGCGCTGACACAGTTCACAGTTACACGAGAAGCAATCTGAGCGGTCCATCGACCGGAGACGTGTTTCCCAAGAGGTCGTTTAGCGAGTGAACAGCAGTGTGCGCGACTTTCAGGAGTGTGCCTGGAAAGTGCCAGAATCACCAGAGCACCTGTGCAAAAGCTGCTGCCTCTGTGACCGCATTGAGGCACGTTCCCGTGTCTCCGAGTACATAGACGGCTCTTTCGCGTTCACTCCGAGGGAAACGGTCCGCTATTGCTTCTGTGCGTACAGACGCGATTCCCTTGTCTCTTGCGAACACAGGGAACTCTGTGCATCCAAATCTACCGGCTAAGGACGCGTCTGCATATGTTTTGGTGAACAATCGAGTGTGCGTGTTCTGACAGCTGCCTCTATGCAGACGTCTCCACAGAGCCACTTCTGAATGCCCCGCAGCCCAGGACTGAATGGATACACTAACAAGTGCACCGGTGTGAGCAACCACATATGCAGAAGGACGTCTTTCATCTCACAGAAGCGCGAACGTCTTGGCGTTCAAGCACATGGCAGAAACAAGGTGTGAACAGATGAGCTGCTGCTATTTTCTCCGATCGGCATGCTTCGTTGTAGCTCTCTTGCCGGTCGCCGGCTTAGCGGCTTGCTTTGCGCGACTAGGACTGGGGAGTGAAGGAGATAGCGCCGGAAACCTTGCCTTTTGCCTTCTTCGGCGCTGGAACCTGGTTGCTGCGCCTTCTCTTTGTCCATGTGCACACACACGATTCCTCAGCGAAAACCATGCAGAAACCTTACCTCGAGCACCCAGGGATGTGCACCCAGCACCACGTGCACGCACACGCAGCTAGAGAAAAGCACCTACCTTTTCACACACTGATGCCTAAGCAAACGCGTGGCCACACACACGCACACATCCGCAAGCGCGCCTACTCCCATCTATTGAGGGAAAGACGGACGAGCAACGTCCTGACAGGCTTGAGGGGAAAAACGTCCGTTGATGGTTGGCGTACTGCACGCCCGCCTACGGGGCTGCAGGGGAATCCACATTTGGAAGGTACCTGAAGATGTGTGCCTGTTCTTGGAGCTCCGCTAGTAGGGTAGCAAAGACACTCGTAGGCAGTACTGAATGCTGCTCCGTGCTACTTCTCCTCCGCTGGCAAATGCTTCACAGTCGCCCGAGGAAAGACGTTTAACAATCGATCTCCAAGAGAAACGAAACACATGATGCCATAAGGCGAAAGAATAGCAGGGCATCTCTTCACAAGCTTGTCCCTGATCTATAGCTGAGGGCAAACACTTGTGTGCTTGTGGGAGAGCCTGTGTCTTTCCTGGAAGCGTTTGGGAGTTTTGCTCAGACGCGTGTTTCCTCAAGTTCAAGAATCAAGATCTAGGATACCTGCAGACAGGTGCCTGTTTGTGTGGAGACAGTCTGTTTGAAACTGTGTTCCTCAGCGCCCGCTCTTTCTCCCCGTCGCTCCACACGCCTGGGAGTCCCTTTCTTTCTCTCCACAAGCACGTGTGTTGACTTCGTCGCACATGTGCATCTGCACAAGCGTTGAGCTCAGCAGAGTGTGTCTCTTGACACTTGATGTGCGTTGGCTGTGTCTGCGTGCTCCAGTGAAGAGAGAAACGGGAAATCATCTTGGTAGAGGCAACAAAGCAAAAGCGAGGCAGGATTGACATCTGCTCAACAGAGACGGATTCCCTGCGCTGACACAGTTCACAGTTACACGAGAAGCAATCTGAGCGGTCCATCGACCGGAGACGTGTTTCCCAAGAGGTCGTTTAGCGAGTGAACAGCAGTGTGCGCGACTTTCAGGAGTGTGCCTGGAAAGTGCCAGAATCACCAGAGCACCTGTGCAAAAGCTGCTGCCTCTGTGACCGCATTGAGGCACGTTCCCGTGTCTCCGAGTATATAGACGGCTCTTTCGCGTTCGCTCCGAGGGAAACGGTCCGCTATTGCTTCTGTGCGTACAGACGCGATTCCCTTGTCTCTTGCGAACACAGGGAACTCTGTGCATCCAAATCTACAGGCTAAGGACGCGTCTGCATATGTTTTGGTGAACAATCGAGTGTGCGTGTTCTGACAGCTGCCTCTATGCAGACGTCTCCACAGAGCCACTTCTGAATGCCCCGCAGCCCAGGACTGAATGGATACACTAACAAGTGCACCGGTGTGAGCAACCACATATGCAGAAGGACGTCTTTCATCTCACAGAAGCGCGAACGTCTTGGCGTTCAAGCACATGGCAGAAACAAGGTGTGAACAGATGCGCTGCTGCTATTTTCTCCGTTCGGCATGCTTCGTTGTAGCTCTCTTGCCGGTCGCCGGCTTAGCGGCTTGCTTTGCGCGACTAGGACTGGGGAGTGAAGGAGATAGCGCCGGAAACCTTGCCTTTTGCCTTCTTCGGCGCTGGAACCTGGTTGCTGCGCCTTCTCTTTGTCCATGTGCACACACACGATTCCTCAGCGAAAACCATGCAGAAACCTTACCTCGAGCACCCAGGGATGTGCACCCAGCACCACGTGCACGCACACGCAGCTAGAGAAAAGCACCTACCTTTTCACACACTGATGCCTAAGCAAACGCGTGGCCACACACACGCACACATCCGCAAGCGCGCCTACTCCCATCTATTGAGGGAAAGACGGACGAGCAACGTCCTGACAGGCTTGAGGGGAAAAACGTCCGTTGATGGTTGGCGTACTGCACGCCCGCCTACGGGGCTGCAGGGGAATCCACATTTGGAAGGTACCTGAAGATGTGTGCCTGTTCTTGGAGCTCCGCTAGTAGGGTAGCAAAGACACTCGTAGGCAGTACTGAATGCTGCTCCGTGCTACTTCTCCTCCGCTGGCAAATGCTTCACAGTCGCCCGAGGAAAGACGTTTAACAATCGATCTCCAAGAGAAACGAAACACATGATGCCATAAGGCGAAAGAATTACAGGGCATCTCTTCACAAGCTTGTCCCTGATCTATAGCTGAGGGCAAACACTTGTGTGCTTGTGGGAGAGCCTGTGTCTTTCCTGGAAGCGTTTGGGAGTTTTGCTCAGACGCGTGTTTCCTCAAGTTCAAGAATCAAGATCTAGGTTACCTGCAGACAGGTGCCTGTTTGTGTGGAGACAGTCTGTTTGAAACTGTGTTCCTCAGCGCCCGCTCTTTCTCCCCGTCGCTCCACACGCCTGGGAGTCCCTTTCTTTCTCTCCACAAGCACGTGTGTTGACTTCGTCGCACATGTGCATCTGCACAAGCGTTGAGCTCAGCAGAGCGTGTCTCTTGACACTTGATGTGCGTTGGCTGTGTCTGCGTGCTCCAGTGAAGAGAGAAACGGGAAATCATCTTGGTAGAGGCAACAAAGCAAAAGCGAGGCAGGATTGACATCTGCTCAACAGAGACGGATTCCCTGCGCTGACACAGTTCACAGTTACACGAGAAGCAATCTGAGCGGTCCATCGACCGGAGACGTGTTTCCCAAGAGGTCGTTTAGCGAGTGAACAGCAGTGTGCGCGACTTTCAGGAGTGTGCCTGGAAAGTGCCAGAATCACCAGAGCACCTGTGCAAAAGCTGCTGCCTCTGTGACCGCATTGAGGCACGTTCCCGTGTCTCCGAGTACATAGACGGCTCTTTCGCGTTCGCTCCGAGGGAAACGGTCCGCTATTGCTTCTGTGCGTACAGACGCGATTCCCTTGTCTCTTGCGAACACAGGGAACTCTGTGCATCCAAATCTACCGGCTAAGGACGCGTCTGCATATGTTTTGGTGAACAATCGAGTGTGCGTGTTCTGACAGCTGCCTCTATGCAGACGTCTCCACAGAGCCACTTCTGAATGCCCCGCAGCCCAGGACTGAATGGATACACTAACAAGTGCACCGGTGTGAGCAACCACATATGCAGAAGGACGTCTTTCATCTCACAGAAGCGCGAACGTCTTGGCGTTCAAGCACATGGCAGAAACAAGGTGTGAACAGATGAGCTGCTGCTATTTTCTCCGTTCGGCATGCTTCGTTGTAGCTCTCTTGCCGGTCGCCGGCTTAGCGGCTTGCTTTGCGCGACTAGGACTGGGGAGTGAAGGAGATAGCGCCGGAAACCTTGCCTTTTGCCTTCTTCGGCGCTGGAACCTGGTTGCTGCGCCTTCTCTTTGTCCATGTGCACACACACGATTCCTCAGCGAAAACCATGCAGAAACCTTACCTCGAGCACCCAGGGATGTGCACCCAGCACCACGTGCACGCACACGCAGCTAGAGAAAAGCACCTACCTTTTCACACACTGATGCCTAAGCAAACGCGTGGCCACACACACGCACACATCCGCAAGCGCGCCTACTCCCATCTATTGAGGGAAAGACGGACGAGCAACGTCCTGACAGGCTTGAGGGGAAAAACGTCCGTTGATGGTTGGCGTACTGCACGCCCGCCTACGGGGCTGCAGGGGAATCCACATTTGGAAGGTACCTGAAGATGTGTGCCTGTTCTTGGAGCTCCGCTAGTAGGGTAGCAAAGACACTCGTAGGCAGTACTGAATGCTGCTCCGTGCTACTTCTCCTCCGCTGGCAAATGCTTCACAGTCGCCCGAGGAAAGACGTTTAACAATCGATCTCCAAGAGAAACGAAACACATGATGCCATAAGGCGAAAGAATAGCAGGGCATCTCTTCACAAGCTTGTCCCTGATGTATAGCTGAAGGCAAACACTTGTGTGCTTGTGGGAGAGCCTATGTCTTTCCTGGAAGCGTTTGGGAGTTTTGCTCAGACACGTGTTTCCTCAAGTTCAAGAATCAAGATCTAGGATACCTGCAGACAGGTGCCTGTTTGTGTGGAGACAGTCTGTTTGAAACTGTGTTCCTCAGCGCCCGCTCTTTCTCCCCGTCGCTCCACACGCCTGGGAGTCCCTTTCTTTCTCTCCACAAGCACGTGTGTTGACTTCGTCGCACATGTGCATCTGCACAAGCGTTGAGCTCAGCAGAGCGTGTCTCTTGACACTTGATGTGCGTTGGCTGTGTCTGCGTGCTCCAGTGAAGAGAGAAACGGGAAATCATCTTGGTAGAGGCAACAAAGCAAAAGCGAGGCAGGATTGACATCTGCTCAACAGAGACGGATTCCCTGCGCTGACACAGTTCACAGTTACACGAGAAGCAATCTGAGCGGTCCATCGACCGGAGACGTGTTTCCCAAGAGGTCGTTTAGCGAGTGAACAGCAGTGTGCGCGACTTTCAGGAGTGTGCCTGGAAAGTGCCAGAATCACCAGAGCACCTGTGCAAAAGCTGCTGCCTCTGTGACCGCATTGAGGCACGTTCCCGTGTCTCCGAGTACATAGACGGCTCTTTCGCGTTCACTCCGAGGGAAACGGTCCGCTATTGCTTCTGTGCGTACAGACGCGATTCCCTTGTCTCTTGCGAACACAGGGAACTCTGTGCATCCAAATCTACCGGCTAAGGACGCGTCTGCATATGTTTTGGTGAACAATCGAGTGTGCGTGTTCTGACAGCTGCCTCTATGCAGACGTCTCCACAGAGCCACTTCTGAATGCCCCGCAGCCCAGGACTGAATGGATACACTAACAAGTGCACCGGTGTGAGCAACCACATATGCAGAAGGACGTCTTTCATCTCACAGAAGCGCGAACGTCTTGGCGTTCAAGCACATGGCAGAAACAAGGTGTGAACAGATGAGCTGCTGCTATTTTCTCCGTTCGGCATGCTTCGTTGTAGCTCTCTTGCCGGTCGCCGGCTTAGCGGCTTGCTTTGCGCGACTAGGACTGGGGAGTGAAGGAGATAGCGCCGGAAACCTTGCCTTTTGCCTTCTTCGGCGCTGGAACCTGGTTGCTGCGCCTTCTCTTTGTCCATGTGCACACACACGATTCCTCAGCGAAAACCATGCAGAAACCTTACCTCGAGCACCCAGGGATGTGCACCCAGCACCACGTGCACGCACACGCAGCTAGAGAAAAGCACCTACCTTTTCACACACTGATGCCTAAGCAAACGCGTGGCCACACACACGCACACATCCGCAAGCGCGCCTACTCCCATCTATTGAGGGAAAGACGGACGAGCAACGTCCTGACAGGCTTGAGGGGAAAAACGTCCGTTGATGGTTGGCGTACTGCACGCCCGCCTACGGGGCTGCAGGGGAATCCACATTTGGAAGGTACCTGAAGATGTGTGCCTGTTCTTGGAGCTCCGCTAGTAGGGTAGCAAAGACACTCGTAGGCAGTACTGAATGCTGCTCCGTGCTACTTCTCCTCCGCTGGCAAATGCTTCACAGTCGCCCGAGGAAAGACGTTTAACAATCGATCTCCAAGAGAAACGAAACACATGATGCCATAAGGCGAAAGAATAGCAGGGCATCTCTTCACAAGCTTGTCCCTGATCTATAGCTGAAGGCAAACACTTGTGTGCTTGTGGGAGAGCCTGTGTCTTTCCTGGAAGCGTTTGGGAGTTTTGCTCAGACACGTGTTTCCTCAAGTTCAAGAATCAAGATCTAGGATACCTGCAGACAGGTGCCTGTTTGTGTGGAGACAGTCTGTTTGAAACTGTGTTCCTCAGCGCCCGCTCTTTCTCCCCGTCGCTCCACACGCCTGGGAGTCCCTTTCTTTCTCTCCACAAACACGTGTGTTGACTTCGTCGCACATGTGCATCTGCACAAGCGTTGAGCTCAGCAGAGTGTGTCTCTTGACACTTGATGTGCGTTGGCTGTGTCTGCGTGCTCCAGTGAAGAGAGAAACGGGAAATCATCTTGGTAGAGGCAACAAAGCAAAAGCGAGGCAGGATTGACATCTGCTCAACGGAGAGGGATTCCCTGCACTGACACAGTTCACAGTTACACGAGAAGCAATCTGAGCGGTCCATCGACCGGAGACGTGTTTCCCAAGAGGTCGTTTAGCGAGTGAACAGCAGTGTGCGCGACTTTCAGGAGTGTGCCTGGAAAGTGCCAGAATCACCAGAGCATCTGTGCAAAAGCTGCTGCCTCTGTGACCGCATTGAGGCACGTTCCCGTGTCTGCGAGTATATAGACGGCTCTTCCGCGTTCGCTCCGAGGGAAACGGTCCGCTATTGCTTCTGTGCGTACAGACGCGATTCCCTTGTCTCTTGCGAACACAGGGAACTCTGTGCATCCAAATCTACCGGCTAAGGACGCGTCTGCATATGTTTTGGTGAACAATCGAGTGTGCGTGTTCTGACAGCTGCCTCTATGCAGACGTCTCCACAGAGCCACTTCTGAATGCCCCGCAGCCCAGGACTGAATGGATACACTAACAAGTGCACCGGTGTGAGCAACCACATATGCAGAAGGACGTCTTTCATCTCACAGAAGCGCGAACGTCTTGGCGTTCAAGCACATGGCAGAAACAAGGTGTGAACAGATGAGCTGCTGCTATTTTCTCCGTTCGGCATGCTTCGTTGTAGCTCTCTTGCCG